>NC_136059.1:1887135797-1887778714 GCF_964261635.1 Lissotriton helveticus | reverse complement strand
TTAACGAAGAAATGAGGTATTTAGGCATCAAAATTGTACTTAAACTAGAACAAATCCCGGAAACGAACTTCCAAAAGATTAGTTAGGCAGTGGGGAAACTCTTACTTAGCTGGTCTCACCTTCCTCTAACTATTTATGCTAGAGTAAATCTTGTAAAGATATCAATCCTCCCCAAGTTTACTTTTTTGTTTCAGAATATCCATAGGTCCTTTAAGGAAGAATGGCTTAAAAAGTCCCAGTCAAAGATTACTAGCTTTATCTGGCCCTCAAAAGGTACGAGAATTGCATAGAAAAAGCTTAGAAGGCAATATGGCAAAGGGGGCCTACGACTGGCTGATCTATCTTATTATGCATGGGTTTTTCTATAAAAGGGAGGGAAATGTCTACTAAGCAAACCAGATTGCTCCGATATTGGGAAAATGTTGAAAGCTATACTCTCCGATGTGCAAGGGGGCGTGCACGATTTTGTACATAAATATGGTGACCCACGCTTCTTTGAAAAAGTGTGGCTTAAGGCTCTGTAAGGCTTTGCAATAACATGGCATAAAATCTGGAGAGAATCTAACATTTTCTACTATAGCGGATTGTCCCCTATCTGGGACTCTCCTGGATCGCCGGAGTTGTCCATTAAAAGAAGCAGGGATAACAACTTGGGGTCAACTGATGGTAGATGAAGTATTAATCTCTTGGGAGGAGGCTCAGGAGATGGCTAATAGGCAACTGTCAAGATTCAAATATCTTCAAATAAAGAGGTGGAGCTTCGCTGACGGTTTAGGTGTGGGATTTTCTAACGAATTAGAATTCTTAAGAACTGAAGGAACCCGGCAAAAGGAGGTGGCAAGATGGTACTGTATGTTAGTGGAGAGATCAGATGGAGACATTAAGCTACCAGCAACACTCTGGGAAAAGAGCTTGCCGGGAGAGCAGTTGAGAGATCTATGGCAAGTATCTTGTGATTATACTCCATGGTACGTGCTGCAAATTTAAGGCGGAACCACCTTTTCTGTCTCCACAGGGTCTATTGGACCCCATATAAACTGGCAAAATTTGCAAAAGGCATTACGCCAAGGTGCCCTAAATGCGGTAAAGAAAAAGGTGATGATGAACATGTGTTTTTGGACTCTCCGAAGGTTCAAGGGTTTTTGGCTGAATGTGAGTAACACGATATCCTTAATACTTGGAGGGACGCACCAGGTAAGCAAATCTCTTGTCTTTTTTGGGCTCCCAGATAACTATGAATCCCTGTCACAAAGCCTAACAAAACGGATATTTTATCTAATATTGCTTGCCCGTAGGGAAATATGCAAGAATTGGATAAAAGCAACGCCCCCTCAATAAAGTAGAATGGATGGCTTCAATAAAATATACTTTTCTGCTAGATAGAGCCTCTAAATCTAAGCATAATGAGTTCTGGCTCCCCTATGACAACTGGGTAAACTCAGTTGCACAAATATGGTCCGATGATTAGGCCTTTATACCATATTGCTTGATTACTCCGATGGTGGCCTCAGAGAGGGTCTGGCTATTACAAGGCTACCTATGGTTGAAGTATGGGAAGCAAGGTCTATCCTAGGTCTAATAACGAAAGGTCTCTGGACGGTGTTACATTTAGGAAGACCCCGGAGGACAGATTATTACCTTTTGTTAAACTGGGCAGATGAAGACAAAAAAAAAGCTCTGTCTCAATAGCTTTATGCTATGCGACCCATCGATGGTGGAGGGTTGTATGACGTTACAACGCATGCTTTTACCCTGCATGCTGTTACAACACAAGTTTTTAAAGCAACTTTCTGTTGTGGGTGCGCTGGAGTTTGGAATAGTATAACTGACTATTCCAACTCCAGTCTGTGCAATGCTAGGTAAGGTGTTGGAGTTAAAACCAAAACCTTACATGAAACCATTTCATTGTAATGGCATAAGGGGTAAAAGCATGTCTTGTAAAGCATATGTTGTTACCGTTGTTTCCTATGGTGGGGAGACTCTTAGGAAGACTCCACATGCTGACACCTTTTATTCTTTTTCCTGAGAACGCTTAAGTAGGGATGTCATGTTAGTGTAACGATAGATAGATACTGTATTTTCATGAACCCTCGAAGCATTCCCAGGCATCCACCCATGAATTCTGGTGAATTTCCAGATTTACAATGAGTTGTAAACCTGGAAATGTGTCTGAATGGTACGCCTCCTGGACCCACAAACAATGTTATTTCCTTTTACTATGTGTGATGCATTCCGCATCACACTTAGAAAAAGGAGAAATTTTGTCTTTGAGGATTGTTTTCGCACATGATGTTGTCCCTTTCAGCACATGCTCGTAATACAAACAGCCTTGATTCATGATGCAAGGGTGCCTGCATTGGTGCTAGGCAGCACCCAGTGCAGCAGCACAACGAGGCAGAAGAAAGGTGTCACATCTTTGAAAATATGGAGCATTTCTGATGTCTCCCTTTCACACCAAGGGCCTAATTTATGGAGAATTGGCATAGGAAGTGCCGCAAGTCTTCTTGTTGCACTGCCCTACACCAATGTGAAAGGGCAGTAAAGCACCATATTAATAAAGTATGGTGCATTCAAGACCTTTCCACCTGCACTGGTGAACAAATTGCCACCTAGCACCAATGCAGGCACCCTTGTACCATGGTGTAAGGGTGTCTCCATTGTATGCAGGATTGTTTTAGTGCAGGAAGGGGCACCTCCCATCACAAAAACAATCCTGAGAGACGTTTTCCTCTTGGAAAGGGGAAAATACTAGAAGAAATTTATAAAATGCTCCTCGTTATGCCTGCCCTGGGGGCATAAGGTTTTGGGGTTGCCCGAGGTGTACGTGATTAAGTAAATCTGGGGCAGCATCAAAATCGATGGGTGTTGTTTTGGAAAACCCACCGCAATGCCCATGGAATGCCTTCCTGGCGCAGAGTAAGGCAACTCAATGACTTGCTCTGTTATGTCTTACTCCTTATCTAGCTTTATTTAAATGCCCACTCAATTCCAAAACATGCACTATAAATATGGAGCCTTCTCGATATAGAAAAGCCAGATATTTGTTTCATTACTGAAATTTGGCTCCATGAGCATGCCTCCCCTGATGTGGCAAACACGTTCCCTCCAGAATACCATCTAACCAGACTAGAAAGAAACGTTAGGAGAGGAGGAGGTGTAGCAATAGCCACTAGGGCTGGAGATTACCACAGTAGAGACCATCACCACAGAAAGGTCTGAATTGTGCATTTTTAGAATCAAGATATTCTAAGGGAACCTGGAGAGGTGCAATAGTGTACAGACCCCCCTGCCCAATTTTATAAACCACCTGCTCGAGACAGTCACCCCACATGTACTAGCAGCTTACAACTTTTTCATCATTGGGGATTTTAACCATCATGCGCAACTGCTCTCAGACCCTGGCACAAGTCAACTGATTACTAATCTGTACACACTGGGATTAGTTCAAATGGTGATGGAACCTACCCATTCGGCAGGTCACACCCTTGATCTTCTGTTTACCAACACAGCCAGTGTCAGAGTGGAGCACCCTCTCCCTCTGCTCTGGTCCAATCATAACCTGCTGAAATTCTCCCTACCAATAGTCATCACCAAAATGACCTCAGTAGCGAACCCAGATGGAGAAGGCCTTGGCAGAAAGTCACTCCTGCCACTTTGTCGGCCCACTTTAGCTCCCGACCTAATCTTGCACCGGGCAACATTGATCATGCAGCAACAGCCTTTAAGGCAGCATTCACATTGGACGTGAACATCTTGGGCCCTCTGTCAAGCTCAAGCCTAGGGTATCGCGCTGGTTCACAGAATCATTGAAAATTGAAAAACTTTCCAGTGGGAAAGCTGAACGTAAATGGTGTAAACCAGTCCTGAAAATCAACAAACCTATAAACATATCCATCGAGGTTACTTAGATAATATTAGACATGCCAACAAATTGTATCTTACTAACAGGATTAACAAAGCTGGTAATTCCAATAAGGAGCTTTTACTAAATACTCTTGGAATTTACTACTCCTCCTCTTGGTCCGCCTCATATCCCATCATCGCAAGAATGGGTAGACAAGCTGTCCACCTTTTTTGAAGAAAAGATCATTACGATTCATAGTTCTTTTCCGTACCATGACACTAAAAATCCAGACAAGGATTCTGACATCAACTTCAACCCCACCTTCCCCTTTTAGAAGAGTTCACTGCAGTAGACCCGTTATTACCCTGTAACTTTTCAACTATTACGCCCCTGCTCCGTAACCTTACCGACTTATTTAATATGTCACTAGCACAAGCAGCAGTCCGTTAGATGGAAAGTAGCAAGGGTTAAGCCTATTCTGAAAACACCCCATGGTACCCAGCAATTACTGCCCAATTTCTTTGCTTCCTTATTTTGGAAAGGTTTGAGTCCTTGGTCAACAAGCAGCTTACCACCCATCTGGAGAGTCGGGGTTCAGGGCTGCCGATAGCACGGAAACCTCGCTAGTGGGGGTTGTCGACACTATAACACTGGCCCAGGACAACGGGCAGTCAGCTATGTTGGATCTGTCGTGCGCTTTCAACACCATCACCCATAGCATTCTAGAACAACAGTTCTGGGAGATGGGTGTCATGGGTGTGGCCCTAAACTGGCTCAGAAACGATCTAACTGACAAAACCTCCACCGTACAAGTGGGCACCCTGGTCTCCAGCAGTCGGCCAGTAAAAATGGGAGTCCTTCAAGGCTCCATCTTAAGTCCCATGCTCTTTAATCTTTATGTGACACCTCTGGCCAAAGTGATCAGGTCCTACGGTTTTGATGTGGTGTCACACACTGACAACACCCAGTTATTGATTACCCTAGGCCCTGATCCCACTGACACAAGGATCCGTTTCAAAAACTGCATGACCTACATCGATAACTGGACGCGTACCAACCATCTCCAGCTTAATGGTAGTAAGACAGAGGTCATTCTTTTTGGTAAGGCACACAAATTTTGGTTGAATGACTGGTGGCCTCAGAACCTGGGACCCTGTCCATCTCCCAAACCCATGGTGCAGAACCATGGAGTGATGATTGATAATCAGTTGTCAATGAAAAGCCATACAAATCATATAATCAGTATCTCTTACGGAATAATGCGTAATCTAAACACATTTTTCAAAGGATCCCAATTGCATCAAGGAAACCACTTGTCCAGGGACTAATCATAAGTCGTATCGACTATGGAAATGCCCTGTTGGTCTCCATTTTACGAGGAGCTCTACTCTAGGCTTCAAGTCTTGCTAAATACTGCTGCTAGACTCGTACTAAAGCTCCCATTGAGGTCTCCATCAGTGCCTAGTCTGAAGACTCTTCTCTGGCTTCAAGGTCCTCTGTCTGGTTCTCAAGAACATGTATGGAAATGGGCCAAGCTACTTTCCCAAAAAACCCAGCTGGTATGAGTCGAACAGGACGCTTAGGTCAAGTACCAAATGTCTCCTCACACCTCGTAGAATCCGCACCGTCAGGAATGGCGGTAGATCTTTCTCTTTCCTTGCACCTACTTTTTGGAATAAACTTCCATCACAGCTCCTCTCCATCACAGACTACAAGCTATTCCGCAGGGAATTAAAAACCGGGCGATTTGATCCTATATAACGATCTTTCCTCTGACCTTCAGCCCCAATGGAGTGTGTACGCTAGAGCCATGAGACCTCCGGGTGATATGTGCGCTCAATAAATCCCTCTGACTTGACTTGACTTGACTATGACGCCATGGATAGCCACGCAGAGTGGCTTTGCCAGGCCTATTGATATTAATGAGTAGCTTGGGCTGCAAGAGAGTAAAAAAATGTGATGCTCCGGCCTCTCATAAATAAGCCCCCAAGTTGCCATTGTTGCGTGTTTTGAAATGTAAGTTCATCTGTCCCTTTGTATTTAACGAGTTCCACAAGTTGTATAAGGAAATTCTTCATGGAACACGCAATTGCATGTGATTACCAAAACATTTTGAACACAGTGTAGCAGAAAGTGCAACAGTGACATTTTCCTTGTACTTTCCTGGAAATCTATTCAATAGAGGTGGGTGAGCCAAAAGATTAACAGGCAGAGCCGAGCCAGATCCCAGACGCAGTCTGGTTTGGCTATAAGAGCGCATGCACGAGTGAAGCCATGAAAATAGTTTGCATGTAAATCATACAACTAAGATCATGTACAAAGACAGACAATCTCTTAAAAATTCAAAAATGTGTATTTAACTTGCAGAAGCAGGATCATATCTAAACATGAACCTAGAAACATTTCTGCCAGATGTCCTGATAACAATGCCATTAGAAGGCAATTCAGTTATTACCTGTACCCTATATGTGGCCTAATTTCTTATTATACATGGAGAAACATTCTATTTTACTAAGTCAAACACAAGAGGATTTTACGCATAGCATGCCCACAAATGCATGTATTTGAAGGTTTTCGCATTTGTGAAAATGAAGAAAAAAAGAGGTTCAGTGAAATTACATATTTGCCTAGAATCACACAATTTAATCAAGCATGGAAGCCAGGATTGGTTTCAGAATTTCTCTTTTCGCATTAAGCAATGCAGCCACTATAGCCACTATATGGCTACCTTTTTTTCTCCTATTTAACATCATAGGTTTATGCTTTATTTTTAATTCTAGGAGCATGAGGTTAGAATATGTTGGCAGGCAGAATCTACATGAAAGTTCGGCTGATTTTGAACTCAAGGGTAAGAGAGGACCGCGAGCTAAGCCAGACCACTGCTACAAAACCGCCCTTCATAATAAAACTGGCCTCCGTCGCTCGAAAACCGTCCCCACCCTTTCGGCCCACTGGTAAAACACCGAGTGCCCGCTGAGGCCAGTCCAGCCCTGTCTGTACTGTCCACTCTCTTTCAGCATTCTTCTGCCTCAGTGTCTCTGCCTCACAGCTGACAGACAGACATCCCAGAACTATAAGGAGAGAGTCGGCGCAACTTCTGTGTAGAGCCAGCTGGCTGCCAGAATGACCACCTCTTTGTGCGAGGAAAGACACAGAGCAGGTCACGTATCTGACTACAGGTGCCTTCTCTGCTCACCCACACCAGAATGCGCACTGCCTGCATGCTCCATGCACAACACAGAAAAGAGATCATAGTTTGCTTGCTTGTTCTTTGACAGTCCTTCGACTCATCTGGCAGCATGATTATGTTTTAACAACCATCCATAATTTGGATCTGTAAGTTACACTTTCAAAGAGACATTACTCATGGGCTGAATATGTCTGCACAGGCACCTTTTACCGGTGAAAACATAGTAAATGTATCCGGAATGTACAAAGTAAGCACGTTTTTCATGAATTTACCACTGGCTGGTCACTAGCAACTGTCAGGAAAGTGGTATTATCTACTCTAGCTGAGAATGAAAGAAAACATGCCAATGACACATTGTGTCAAAATGTTTTGCATCTGTTCAAGAAGTAAAGCCCATGATTGCTGGGCTCACAATTTGAAAGTCAGTACCAATGTAAGAAAATATCTCCTTTTGCATGATCAACCCCATTTTGTGGACTGATGCTGTCGGTTTTTAGACTCTGCACATTGTGACTCTTCTAACCAGGCCCCAGTTCATGTGCTTTGTCCCTTAAAAGCTTGTCAAATTGGCTAAAACCACTGACTGGTACATTCAATTTACACATAATTCCCAAGCAGTAGGTACGCCACGTGCCCTGGGTGTGTAAATTAGATGTCACTAGTGGACTACAGGACTTATTGCACCACCATATAAGTGACTGTGTAAAACATAGCTCTAGGTCTGTCACAGCAGGCTAGCTGAGCAGTTTTTAAAACTGCTGTGTTGACCTTTCAAAAAATGTTTTTTACCAAGCCTAAAACTTAAATAGTAGTGAGTCACCAGTAGAGTAGGCTTTACCAGCCCTAAGGCAGAGTGCATAATATTTAAAAGTAGGACATATGTATTCAATATTTGTACATGTTCTTATAGTTTAAAAAGGCCTCAAACCCATTGTCACTGTAGCAGCGACAGCTATGCCATGGAAAACATGGCGTTACTTTATTACATTTAGTAAATTTAAACTCAGATTGTCACTAACTAGCTTCCAGGAAAGGGTACAAAAGGGCCTTGGATGGGAGGAGGTGCAACCGCCTCCTGACAGGATGGCCTGGGGGGTATGTGGACCAACTGCACAATATTAAAAGGGGCATACCCTGTCGCAGTCAGATGTAACTCACACCTAAACCTTGCCTTTATATTGTCTAGATAGTCATGATGACACTAATAGCAGCAAGGAGACAACTTGTTTCACAACTAGTTTTCAGCATGCGTTTCTCATTTCTCTAGACACAGCCCAACGGTGTGCCCCAGAGTTTTGCCCAAAGGAAGAAAGGTTCTACCATGTTAAATTTTGGCAGAGCTGTGTACTGTGATATTGTGTAGGTCACACCCCCCAGGAAATGAGATCAAACTGGGTTGGTTTAGCCCTGGGAACTTTCCCCCAGATTCATCATTGTAATGTTTTGCGAGACCTTAATAGCGATTATTAAGGAATCGCTATTAAAGACTCGCAAAACGGCATTCATGTAGAAATCGCAATAATTATTGCGATTTCTACTGCCTCCTTATTTGTGATTCGCTAATCGCAAATAAGGAATGGCTTTCCCATTCATTCCTATGGGCCTAAAGGCCCATAGGAATGAATGGGGAGTCATTCCTTATTTGCGATAAGCAATTAGCGAATCGCAAATAAGGAAGCGATTTCAAGGGTGCCAGGGTGTCCAAAGGACACCCTGTAGCACCCCTGAAATGCTAATGTACACTGGTGTTGCGCACACACATGTCCAAAGGACATGTGTGTGTGTAACATACAACTTAGAAAAATGCACTTAAGTGCATTTTTCTAAGTTTTTGCTATTTACCACGAAGTCAGAATTCGCGGTAAAGAGCGGCCCCAGATTGCGAATTCGCAATTTTTAAATGCTTCATGAATTGCATTTAAGGAATCTCTAATTGAGATTCCTTAAATGAAATTATTCGCAAATTTGCGATTTCTTCAAATGCGATTTTTGCATTTGGGATGATGAATCCCAAATGCAAAAATAGCGCTCGCAAAGGGCCAGATTCTCAGAATCTGGCCCTTTGCGAGCCGTTTTCGGCTTGATGAATCTGGCTGTTTTTCCCTACTGGACAATGAGTCTCCCCACCACAACCTAGTGCCAGGCAAAAATGTAGCACTCCTGGGCACATTCTTAAGAACACATCTAGACCTGTGGAATACAGAACAAGGACTGCACCTGCTGTTATACATGTGGAGTAAACCCCAAGGGCTGGATTTGCTGCCACAAACAGAACAGAGTTGTGGACTCCAAGGTTCAGTTGGCTGACCTCTGTTAAGCTACAGGGTAACAAAAGCTGCAAAAGTCTACTTTTCCCGAGAGATCATCTAACAAGCTCCAAATGGATTAGCCCTGGACCCTGATGGTGACTTGTGGTAGAGTGAGTCGAAAGTCCCAAGTGTTGTCCACAAGTTCTTGGACCCTTGGCTTGTGTTACAGTGCACAAATCACTACTCTACATCGTACTTTAGTGTCTAAATGTATCCCCTTGTAAATGTATCCCCTTCTTTTATTTTATTTTCAGCCCTTTGTCCACAATACCCGACAATTTGGTCATTCGCCTAAGATGGCCCCGCTCCATTGCCAGTCACAGCTGCCATTTTGTGAGAGACACGGTCTTGTTTTTGAAGTAAGCATGACTAGGCTGATCCGGGTCTATTTCGAGATGGCCCGCTCCATTGTAGTCACAGCGGCCATTTTGTGAGAGACACGGTCTCGTTTTTTTAAGTAAGCATGACTAAGCTGATCCAGGTCTATTTAATAGCCACCGGGAGAGAGACGCTGTAAGATGCGGTCTCCAGGGGTGCCATCAGGTCATTTTCCGAGTGAAGTGCTTTGACCAAGTAAGTACAGCCAGACCCTTTTGACCTAGTTCTCATTTTTCAAAGGAAATAATAAGGTTTCTAATTTCCTTCCAGGATAAGCCAAGGCACTGGGAATTATCTACCTCATTTACCTTTAGGAAACTCTAATGACTATCTCTATGTCCTCATTACCATTTTAGGGTGTGACTACAAGCCCCTCTATCCCTGCAGATCATGAGGCATATTTCTGCCTAAACAAAAGTATGTGTCATTGATACCCACTGAAACTACCAAAATCATCCCACCTTCTATACCATCAAACCTCCACCTTCACAACTTGACACCTGCACGACAGCCCTAGAAGGTAACTCTCTTACAAGCTCTCTCATCTGCCCATCTTCATCCTTTCCCTCCACTCGCCTTAACCTTCAGTCCACTATCCCAGTTCTCGTTGGTACAAGCAGACTTCCCCTACTTCCAGCGTCTCCTAGACCCCCCGACTACTCAGACCTGTCCCCCCGTCCCCTCTCCCAAATGCCCAGCACCTCCCCCCTCTTGTGCTTGCTGATTAACTGCCGAACCGCCTCCTGCCATGCGACTGAGATTGCGGAAACCATTCTCCACGATAACATTTACATAGCATTCCTTACCGAAACCTGGCTCAACCCTCACTCCACTCCTAACCTCGACCTGCTGATCCCACCTGGATATTCCATCATTAAGAAAGATAGAAGCGAACAAATAGGAGGTGACCTTGCCTTAATCTTTAAAGAAGATCTTAATCTCTCAACAGTCCATGTGCAAGACCCTTCCACATTCGAGTACCTATGCGCTGAGATCAACTTTCCTGGCTCCCCTGCCATTAGGTTTCACACTATCTACCACCCTCCTGGAAATTGTATGGCCTTTACTGAAGAGATGTCTGATTTGATTACCAAAGCATCGCTCTCCCACTCTAAAAATCTCTTTCTTGGGGACTACAACATCCACTGGAATAAAAATGACGACCCCACAGTCTCCTTATTCAACGGCATCATGGACATCACTGACCTGACTCAACTCTGCAAATCACCAACACACGCCAAAGGTGCCACCCTTGATGCGATTCTGACCTGCAAGGATCTGGCCTCCCTCTCAAACATCCTTCCCGTTGACTGGTCCGACCAAAACCTCATCCTTTCACCCTGAATTGCTCCATTACGCGCCCCACTCCCATCGGCAATCTACCTCTGAAACCTACTCGTAAACTTCACCTTATTCCGCTGGGCGAATTGGAATCCACTCTTAAAACTCACTTACTCCTTGCCCCTCTCTCCCTTAGCACTAATGACCTAACCAACCATTATAATAATTTTATTACTGAAGCCCTGAACCAAATTGCCCCAATCAAAATCAAACAACAAAAAAACCTTGCACCCAAATCATGGTTCAATTCTGACCTCAATAATGTAAGACGGGCCCTCAGACAATCAGAATGGACCTGGAGGAACCATCCCTCCTCTGACAATCTGGCCCTCCTCAGAAAGGCCTGAACCCTATACAAAAAATACATCTTCAATAAAAAAGCCTCCTATCTCCAGTCTCAACTGGACCAGGCAAGAACTATTTAACATTGTTAAAAAACAAACATCCTCTGGCTCCCCAAAAATGCTAGCGTCGGTTGAACGATGCAAAGAAATCGCCAGCTTTTTCTCTAATAAAGTCAACTCGATTGAACTCTCCTTCACCTCCACCCCTCTTTCTCCTCAACCTCCCCTCAATCAACTTCAACCTACAACATCACCAACACTAGTTCATCCTCTTCCCCCCGCCGCAAAGTCCCCCTAATTCCCTAAATGGTCGCCCCCAACTTGTCTCCACTGTCACGCACCACCAGGCTAAAAACCATGCTTCCTGGAGCGAATTCACCCCTGTTTCTGAATCCACGGTCACCAATATCATCTCTAAGCTCAAACCCTCCTCTCACACTAAAGATCCTCTCCCAGCACACCTAGTCCAAGAATTTAAACATGTCATTGCTCCAGTCTGGACCAACATCATCAATTCCTCTCTTTCCACTGGCTGTGTTCCCGCTTCCCTTCAGCTAGGCCAAATCTCACCCAACGTCAAAAACACCTCCGCTGACCCTAACGACCTTAACAACCTACGTCCCATCTCTAACCTACCTTTCCTCTCAAATGCCCTGGAAAAATGTGTCCTGACGCAACTAGATAACCATATCACCTCATTCAATCTCCTAGACATATTCCAATCTGGTTTCAGAAAAGGATGTAGTACTGAAACGGCCCTGCTCAATATTACAGATGACGTCCATCGCTCCTTAGACAAAGGTGAATCCTCTCTACTAATCCTCCTTGACCTCTCGGCTGCCTTTGATACTGTCCATCATCCCACCCTTCTTAACACCCTCTTAACACCCTCGAAGTTCGCTTCGGTCTCGGTCTCGAGGGCACCGTACTCAAATGGTTCTCCTCATTCCTTCAAAATAGATCCTAACAGATTAAGCCCAGCCACTGCTTCTCCAAACCCCAACCTGTCTCACTTGGTGTTCCGCAAGGCTCCATCCTCTCCCCTACCTTATTTAACCTATTCATTGAACCTCTCACCCACATCCTTAAACAAGCTAAAATATGCTACCACCTCTATGCGAATGACACCAAGCTATACTACAGGATTAAATCTCACAATGACATCCTTCACCTCAACGAGACCCTGATTAAAATCCAAGCCAGGTTCCACCTTAATCATCTCAAACTAAACCCCAAAAAAACTGAAATCATCCTTTTCACTCCTAAAAACAACTCCCTCCCCATTCACCTCTGGATCAAGGATATTACAGCTCTCGACTGCCCCCTCTCCCCCTCGAATACTGTCAAATCCCTAGGCATCATCATTGACCATAACATGAATCTCATCCCACACATCAAAAATGCCGCCAAGGGTGCCCTCTTCACCCTCCACCACCTCAAAAAACTAAAAGCTTTCATACCAGCAGACGACTTCAAAACCGTTGTCCAATCGATTGTCCTTTCCCGTATAGACTATGGTAACGCCAAACTCGCTGGCACCCCTAAAGCCCACCTAGCACCGTTCAAATCTGTCCTCAACCTTGCCGCCAGACTTATCTCCGATTGTAAAAAAATCGACCACATCTCTCCGGTCCTAAAAAACCTCAATTGGCTCCCAATAGAAGGTAGATCCACCTACAAGATTGCATGTATCACGCACAAAGCCCTTCAACTAAGCACCCCCTCCTACCTGGCTGAGAAACTGCAAAAAGCTGGATGCTCTAGGTCCCTGAGGAGCACAAACTCCCTTGTCCTAATCCCTCCCAGACCCAAGCACAAAAAACCCAATCTTGTGCTTTTTCTGGGAAAGCCCCCACGATCTGGAACTATCTCCCCAAAGATCTTCGATGCAACCCCTCCTACCCTTTTTTCAAAAAAAGACTGAAAATACTCCTTCACAACAAATATTGGGGAACCTAACCTCACTGATGTCTGACTCTCTACACTCCTTGCTCCCTGATTCTCGCCTCCTCTTCAATCCCTTCCCCGCCTCTCATTCTGCCTCTCCCCTTTTCTTCACTCCCTTCTCCCTCTGAACTTCAACACACCCACCCCCTATTGATCTCCATCGCCCCTAAACACCCAGCACATTCTATTACCCTATTTTATGTAACTCATGTTTTAATGCACATTGTTTTACTTTATTGTAATTGTTTACCTATCTTGTAAAGCGCTCTGATACCCCCGGGTCCAGTAGCGCTCTATAAAACCTTGGAAATAAATAAATAAAATAAATATGTCAAGTGGTGTCTTTTTCACGAATGATTTTAAATTGCAATTTGTACATAACCACTTTTCTTCACAAAGATATTGTGTGTGATTGATTTCTTCTACCACAGATGATCGCAAAAAATAGCTGTTAAGTACACCCACTACAGAGGAGTACATTGATCGAGAAACGATGCCGCATATATGAAGGGCCGGCCAGCTTGGCTGATAGGCAGGCTTTTTTTGATTTTCCTTTGCTTTATTTCCTATAGATATAGCATGTCAGTATACAACCGTATGTATTAAGTATCAGGTGAACACACATTAGGTGTGCCCCCCATTGTTTCCTATTCACAGGATTCATAAGGAGTGGTACGCATGGGGCTAGCCCTCGTTTGGTCCTGAAGAAGAGCTTTAGGCAAAGCTCGAAACATGTCTACCCAGTAGTAGGGACCCCATACTCATTACAGTTAGGTCTTTCCCTAGTATTAACCACTGATTTTAAAACATACCGACTAGGAGCAGGAATAAAATATTAGCTCACTAGCTAGGTATTTTCAACCTATTTTTCCCACTTCACATCACTGCACCACACAACTTTTCCAAAAACGAAGTGCTCCTACGTAGTTCACAAGTCGCAGCATGCCTCAATACGCAGCGGATTGAGAGGACCCCAATGATGAAGCATGCCACCTAGGGGTAACCATGGTGTGTGAGGGGACCCTAGAAAATACATGTTCTTTCTGGAAAGAAGGTTTTTCACACATGTTCAGTGGAATCCCAACTCTTCCTATGGTTGGGTTTCTAGTTCCGGTATTCCGGTTGTTGTGGAACTGAAGACAGAACAAGGACTGCACCTGCTGTTGAACATGAGGAGTGAAACCCCAAAGGCTGGATTTGCTGCCACATGAACCCAGAACAGAGATGTGGACTCCAAGGATCAGTTGGCTGACCCCCTGTTAAGCTACAGGGTCACAAAAGCTGCAAGAAGTCTACTTGTTCCAAAAGACCATCTAACCAGTTCCAACTGGATTGGACCTGGACCCTGATGGTGACTTGTGGGAGAGTGAGTCGAAAGTCCCAAGTGTTGTCCACAAGTTCTTGAACCCTTGGCTTGTGTTAGAGTGCACTCCTATGACCCTAAAGCCTGCAAGATACTTAAGAAGTTTTTCAAAACTTTTCCTCTGAAGAACCGCAGAGACTCAGATTGACACCAAAGCTGCGGCCACTTACATCAATTTGTTGCTTAAATTCAACTCACCGGCTTCCCCTGCTGAAGGGATTTTGACTTCCAGATTTTTTTTTAAGTCCGATCCTAGAGGTGCTTCACACAAGCCAACACTGAACAGCATCTGGCCACCTACAAGACTTAGCAGTGCATGGATTCTGGACTTCGCCCGCTTAGTGAATCTCGCTGTTGTGCCGACTGCACCAAATTCCTGCCAAAGTCAAGGCGTATACCGAGGATCTGCACTTCACCAGGTATCCATCGTTGAGCCCTCCATCAAATACAGCCTGCAGCCTGACCCTTCAATGATCCATCGACAAGGACTTTTCTCCAGAAAATGTCCCAAGTCAGAAGGCAAACTTTCTACCAGCACAAACCTGGCCTCATGTCCGACTGGCAGTAACTCAAGGTCATCCTTAAGTTTTGACTTGGACACAGCTCAGCACTGCCAGATAAGCATAATGGCCACTTTGCTCTTTTAGGTGCTGTTTTGACTTAAAACTTCTAAAAAGCATATTTCATGTTCCCTACATCTGATTTTTGTCAGACCACTTTGGCACACCACTACAACGCATGTCATTACAACGCATACCATTACAACGCATGGCATTACAACACATAGTACCCCTACACTATCCAACACTTACCCTACTGTTGCACCCCCTTGAGTTAGAATATTAAATTTTACCCCTACACTAGCCAACACGTACCCTACTGTTGCACCCCCTGGAGTTAGAATAGTAATTTTTACCCCTACTCTATCCAACACTTACCCTACTGTTGCACCCCCTGGAGTTAGAATAGTAATTTTTACCCCTACACTATCCAACACTTACCCTACTGTTGCACCCCCTGGAGTTAGAATAGTAATTTTTACCCCTACACTATCCAACACTCACCCTACTGTTGCACCCCCTGGAGTTAGAATAGTAATTGTTATCCCTACACTATCTAACACTCACCCTACTGTTGCACCCCCTGGAGTTAGAATAGTAATTTTTACCCTTACACTATCCAACACTTACCCTACTGTTGCACCCCCTGGAGTTAGAATTGTAATTTTTACCCCTACACTATCCAACACTTACCCTACTGTTGCACCCCCTGGAGTTAGAATAGTAATTTTTACCCCTATACTATCCAACACTTACCCTACTGTTGCACCCCCTGGAGTTAGAATAGTAATTATTACCCCTACACTATCCAACACTTACCCTACTGTTGCACCCCCTGGAGTTAGAATAGTAATTTTTACCCCTACACTATCCAACACTTACCTTACTGTTGCACCCCCCGGAGTTAGAATAGTAATTATTACCCCTACACTATCCAACACTTACCCTACTGTTGCACCCTCTGGAGTTAGAATAGTAATTTTTACCCCTACACTATCCAATACTTACCTTACATTCAAAGTAATGTTATGCGTTGTAATGGTATGCGTTGTAAAGGTAGTATGCGATGTAATGGAATGCGTTGTAAGGGTAGTTTTTAAAAATTTGTTGTAAATGCATGCGTTGTAATGGAATGCGTTGTAATGGATGTTGCGTTGTAAAAAATGCGTTGTAAAGGTAGGCGTTGTAAAAGTATGCGTTGTAACGTCATACATCCGATTTTTGTCGTTATGGTGTATATCTGTCACTACATTTAATTCTATTTTTATAACTTACAGTGGGATTTTTATTGTGTTGTGATTTTATTTTTTGAACTGTTTTGGTACTGATAAATGCTTTACACATTTCTCTTACATTAAGCCTATCTGCTCTGTTTTACGGCTACGCAGGCTTGAGATCAGGTTTAAATGATTGCGACCTAACTGGACCTGGTATGGAATTGTTACATTTCTACTTGTAGAGGCCTCACATCCCACCCAACTAATTAACCACATTCTCACAACCAACATTGATCTATAAAAGAACAATGTGAGATGGAAATGTGTGAGTTCGCAACAATGTTCATTTGCTAAATATGGCAAATGTTAGCAAAGGATGTTAAAGGATATGTTTCTCTCTTGAGTTTTCTTTAGCAGATGTCTGAAGCGAAGTGTCAAGAGGTATAGTGCTTCGACTTGCAGCTATGTGACAAGTGAAATGGGAAAAGATAGTCTATTTGGAGAGTGTAATCAGGCAAATGATCATTTTCATAACATCTAATTTTTGCATACTGGGAAGGGATGCAGCTGTGAGACCACCATACTACGAAGATGATAAGTCTCTTGGGTCATGGATGTAATGATCCAGGAGACTTAGGCATAGAAACATCAAGCTAAACACCGCTCGCAAAGGGGCAGATTCTCAGAATCTGCCCCTTTGCGACCGGTATTTTTGCATTTGGGATGCATCATCCCAAATGCAAAAAGCGCAATTAAAAAAATCGCAAAATTGCAATTACTTAAAATGCTATTGCATTTAAGGAATTTCAAAAACTTTGAAAAAAGCACTAAAGTGCATTTTTCAAAGTTCCATTTTACACACAAACATGCCCTTAGTGCATGTGTGTGTGCAAGATGTACCCATATGCAGATTTCAGGGGTGCAACAGGGTGCCCTTTTGACACCCTGGCACCCTTGAAATTGCAATCTCAATTTGCGATTCTCTAATTGAGAATCGCAAATTGAGATTGTCTTCCCATTCATTCCTATGGGCCTCCAGGCCCATAGGAATGAATGGGGAGGTATTCCTTAATTGCGACTAGTTGGAGTGTAGAACCCACTCCAACTAGAACCCCATTCCCCAATAGGTGGAAAAGCCCCCACTAAGCAGACTGCACATAAATCCCACTCCTGACAGCCACTGAAGCCCCATTCGGTGTGCAAGCCCCTACTATGTACGGCTAGCTCTCAGTGCACAGACTGTGTGGAGAGTCCACTCGTTCCAGAGACTCAATCCCTATTTGGTGGTCAAACTTCCACTAGGCATAGTCAGCACTTATGGGCATATTTACAAAATACTGTCAGAGCCCAGTGTAGCTCCAAAATTGCGAACGCTGTGCTCCATCAGTTTAGGACCACAGAGATGTGCTGTATTCACAATATTGTGGCGAACCCCTGCATTTCCCCTAGTGCTGTCGCTAAATCTAGCTGCCTAGCGCTATCGCAGGCACTCTTGCACCATAGTGACACACCTGAATAGGCAGTGCCCTGTCTCCACACAAAGGGCTGACTACCCTCTACTGATAGTCTGGAGCCAGGGCTGGAAAGAAAGGGCTTCTGTGCACTTCAAAGACCCTTCTTTGAAGTCATACCATGTCACATGCACAACTGGGTATAAGCACTGGGGGCCTCATTTCTGAAAAGTGACGCATCGCTGCGTGGAAACAGCGATGCATCCCTTTTCATTTCACCCTCTTTGCGACATGATGGATGCGTCATATTTACTGTATGACGCATCATGTCGCAAGGAATGACAGATACGTCAGTTTTACTGATATATCTGTCAGCGCAAAAATGGCGCATTGCTGGAGTTGTGTCAGAAGCATGATGCAACTCCAGCAATGGAGGGTGAAGGCTATGGATATAGCACTGTGTCACCCTTACGTCTGCCATGAGACAAACGTAAGGTTTTGACACATTTGTGTCCTTGAAGTGGTGTAATGAAATCTCATAGAGTTTACTGCATCACTTCTAGGAAGTCTACATACATTATACCTGACGCAGGTATAATGTAGCGCCGGGGTTTACAAAGTTACAAATCTGCTTAGATGCCTCACTTTGTAACTAGGGCGCAACAGGCGGCATGTTTTACACCGCTGATGCCTGACAAAAAGTGATGCAAAGGCAGCACAAAACTGTTGCAATGCCTCATAAATAAGGCCCTGGGTCTCTGATCCCATCAAATCAGACACTGCTGGACCTACAACTGGACTCTGTCAGAAGAACTGCTCTGCCACATCAAGGAGTGACACTTTGCTGTACTGCTGACTTGGAAGGCTTGCTTTCTCTTGCGCTTCCCTGCTGCCTGCTGCCCTCTAACCCTGCTGAGGGTGAGCTGGTTCTGCCTTTCACCACTAGTGTTCTTCACGAGCTTGTTGGCTTCCTTACTGTTGCTTGGGACTCAGGGCTACCAAAGTCTCTATACCTGTTCAAGTCCCTGGGTCACTGAAAGTGTACATAGATACCTGCACCAGGAAACCAATGTATATACCTACCAACCAGTCTGCATGTAGAAGAACCAGGGCATCAACCCTATTGTGGGAGTAGAGACGGCGCATTGCATTGCACTCGGAACGCCATCACATCCAGAACCAACGCATCACGCCCACGGTGTGGTGAAGATCGATGCATCGCCCCTCCTGCTTGGATTAACCCTGTGCATCATCTTCGGGAACTGTTGCACTCGGAACCAGTGCTTCGCTCGATGGACCTGACACATCGCTGCCACTGCGTGAAGAAAATCAACAGATTACCTCAATTGCAAGCTCGACATTAATGCATCGCTCATCTGCAACCGCACCTCGCTGTTCCAACCATGGATCAAGATACTTTGCTCACTGGGCCTGTGCAGGTCCTATAGCCAGCCTGTGCTTTATCCCATGTGGCATGAACATTTGACTTTGTCCAGGTCCATCGTGACCAGATAACCCCTATAGGCATATACTGCTGCAAGGACCTAGACACTCATTTGTTCTTTCAAAATTCATAATTCAATTTCTACTTATTGGATTTTTATCGTTTTGATCTTGATTTATTTATACAATTATTATCTATTTCTCTAAATTGTGTGTGAAGTATTTTTGTGGTGTTTTCATGGTATTACTGTATGTGTCTGTGTGTTGCACAAATACTTGACTCTTTAGATAATCCTGACTGCTCTGTGCCATGCTTCTAGTGGGTGAGCTTGTACAGGGCGCATATCTTTACCAACCAGAAACCCAATTTCTAACAAAGTGATTTGTCCCACCATAGAGACCAGATCTCTACTGCGTCCTCACTCCAAGACAAAGGAAACCTCAAATTCAGACACCTGGTACTTTCTGTGAGAGGTAATATTTGATATTTACTCAAATTGATCCGGAGCACTCAAAAGTTCCCAAATTTCAAAATATCCAAACGCATAGGTGGGGTTCCGATTAAATAATAGAATATCATCCAAACAAAGTAATAGGAAGATTCTCAGAGTAGGGAGTACAATATATCTATCACATTACCTCTCCTGAAAGAGGGAGGCAAGTGGGCTGATGGCAATAGCAAAAATGTTCCCAATAGATCCGTAGCAGCTTATCCACATTAGCCACCATCACATTAGACTGTGCTGGTAGATTCTGGCAGGCCAACAATATGAAGATTATTCCACTGGTACCATGACTCCAATCCTTGTTTTCCTCACGGATTCGGGCCACTTCTGCCTTTAAATAGGTGACAGAGTCCCTCAGCTCCCCTGTGCGGCCCACCACTGCAGAGATTCTGTAAACTGCACCGTCAAGATAGTTGATGTGTTTATCAAGGAAGTGTGGCCTCTTTTAACTTTTACTAATAGAGTTGGTTGTTTCTAGAAGATTCACAAAGGCATGTAAGAGCACTTAAAAAGTTCTCCTGTAATGCTACTTGTGGTACTTGGGGGAAATAGGGTTTCTTGTTCTCTAGGGTATGCACCTAAGGCAGGCAGAACCCACTACTCTAATCAGAGCAAGGGAGTTACACGCCTAAGATCACCCCTTCTCACTCACTTGGTAGCTTGGCAGAGCAGTCAGGTTTATCCCAGAGGCAATGTGTAAAGCGTTTGTGCAACACACAAGCACACACCAGTGACCCACTAGGCCCACCACACAAAATAAACTCCACAGAAGGTTATATAAAAATATCCTTTGTATTTCACATAAAATCATTAGACCATAATCACATACATCACTGTGGGCCATATGTATCAAGCCTTTTTCCAGTTTGCAAACAGGCAGATTCTCAGAATCTGACCGTTTGCGAATTGGAAAAAGCCTTTTGGGATGTATCATTCCAAAAGACCATGGCAAAATAGAGAATTGCAAAATTTGCGATTCTCTATTTTTCTAATGCAATTAAAGAAACAGATTGCGATTCCTTAAATGCAATTCTGGAAGCACCAGAAATTTGCTGTTTGACCTTAAGGAATTGCAAATTACCACCAATTTCAAGTTGGTGGTAATTTGAGATTTTCTCTAAAAATGCACTTTTTTTTATTTTTTATTTTTTAAAAGGGCCATATGTCGTACATACATGCCCCATTGGCATGTATGTGGGAAAATGTGCACACATGCATATTTCAGGGATGCAACAGGGTGTCCTTTTGGCACCCTTGTACCCTTGAAATTGCATTCTCAATTTGCGATTCTCTAATTGGTAATCTTACATTGAGAATGTCTTCCCATTCATTCTCATGCGGCTCGTAGCCCATAGGAATGAATGGGAAGGTATTCCTTAACTGCGAATCTCAATTTACGATTCACAAATAAGGAATATGTAGGGCTCGCAACATTTTTAGCAAATCCTACATACATGGCATTTTGCAATTCTCTCAATGTTATTCGCTAAAAATTTGCAATTTGAGAATTGCAAAACTCTTTTTTTATACATATGGCCCTGTGCCACTATGCACTTGTCATGACTTTACACAGACTCATGAATCACTTGACCCATCGGGTCATTGTCATAACATTACAATTGGGTGCAACAAGTAAACATTTTTGAGTTGCACACATCACCAACACCTTACACCATCACTACACATAAATGCAACTTATTGATGTAACAACCATTACCGGGGCCCTACAAACCGATATATATATCACAGTATCAGGGTATTTAATGTGCAGCTTCAACCTAGGACCACACTGCTGCACTCCTTGTACACATTATCTGGTAATACCCACTAGAGTAATGGGCACAGCAGCACCGGTGCACCTTTCATAGGTAATGCAGTATCACTGGGGATTCCTTAGAATCTGGGAATAGGGGGCCACCATCGAGGTATCACCCCACCTTCACATCAAAAGCTGGTGCCCCCAATGAAGGCATGTGCCCCACGGTGTACGATTCTCTGAGGCAGCTGCCCGTGATCATGTGGAGCTGCTGCCGGAATGAATAATGCTGGTAGGGAGGCACAAGGGAAAGACACTCACCCAGTCTTCGGCCGGGAATAGTAGACTCCTCGAGGCCGGCACCCCTGCTGCTCTGTGAGGGAGGGAGGAGGGATTCCCTTCCCCCTTTGATGCGGCGAGGCAGCTCCGTGATGCTGGAGCTTGCCCTCGAGGCTTGTGGGCCACCGCCCCACTGGGCAGTGATGTTTCAATCACGGATGCTCTCCCTGATATCAAGAGGTTGCTAGTCAGTGCCTATTGTCCTGTGGGTTAGGTGGAGCAGCCGCCCAGCGATGTAAATTTTCTTGGGCAAAGGGGATATCCCAAACTTAGGCCCAAGGGGGTGAGCGGGCCAGGGCCCCAGACAGGCTGCTTTCCCTTTAGGGAACGCGACGGGAAGCCCCCGGTGATGAGGCAGGATGTAGGGAGAACAAGCACCATCTCTCAAAACCATAGACTCTTCACACACTTAAGTGTAGGGCCAAGTGCCCTAGGAATAAAGCTCTCACCAGGTGCTCAATTCTCAGAGACCCAGGAAGACAAAAAGTGAAAGCACCAGGATGGTGTAAAATGGAATGCCAGCACCACAACTGCCAGAGACTGCAGTGCACCACATGCTGAAGACAAGACAGAGCGGGCAGCACTACCACATCCCTGGAGAACCACTGGGGGCACCAAACAGGAGCAGCAGGCCAGCACATTAGTGTACCTGCAGTACTCTCTGGTATTCTCGCTTTGTTTCTCGCGTGAATACGGCACGATTGACACAGTTCCGAAACCTTTGGATTTAAAACAAATACAGTGTGGAGACGCAGATGAAATACGGTCGCTCCAACCTTTTTCTATTCCAAACATATCAAAAAACAGGTCGTTTGAAATCGTAAATACAGAGTTCATCACCATTATCTGCTAAAGTTCTCATCACAAATAGGGGGTCTCAACTCTCTAAAAGATTGAATTTGTCCTGAGGATGGCCTTAAGGATGTAACAACTAGAAGGCCGAAACGTCGACTTTTTTGTCCACATCTTTAAAGTTGCAATAATTTTGAAAGTTTGAATCGTTGTTTGAGATAGCACAAGATTCATTGTTATATATTGATAAAGAGTGGACGGCAACACAAATAGGCGAGAAGAACAATTAATTTATTTCTGATCTATTTGTCTTTTGATTGATTCTCTCATTTACTGTAACAGTACCCTTTTTAAGCAAATATATAAAATGAAATATTGTTTTACAAACATAATACCCGTGTAGCTTTTCCTTTTTTCTCAAGTACTTTGATTACTGTGTCCAAATGATTGTGACAAACAAACACATGCTTTAATTGATTTCAATTGATCAGAAATTCAAATTATTATTCGAT
The DNA here is from genome assembly GCF_964261635.1 of Lissotriton helveticus. Lineage (NCBI taxonomy): Eukaryota > Metazoa > Chordata > Amphibia > Caudata > Salamandridae > Lissotriton > Lissotriton helveticus. The sequence continues at coordinate 1,887,755,422 of NC_136059.1, read as the reverse complement.
CATTCTCCTGTAAATCAATTCAGAACAAACTCCCTTGCTAGCATTTTTTATTGAACCGTATATTAGCCCAAGCTCGCAAGGGTATATTGGGTCACCCACCCCTACCAGAACCACTTCTAAAAGTAGCATTTCTAAACTAGTAATAATAAATTTGCTTTTATTCATAACCATGATTTATCACTACTATTCCAAGCATCACATTGTTACGCTACCCCTCTCAGATCAGAAATTACCACTGAAGCACATATCAGGCTATTCCCAATGCAACCCTATGAGAGGAAAGCCTCACAGCAGTGAGAAACCAAATAGGCTGTTTGTCACTACCAGTACATGCCATACAGTTAAGGCACATGTCCTACCTATTACCTACACTGCACTGTGCCCATAGGGCTGGCTAGGGCCTAAATTAGGGGTGACTTATGTGTAGTAAAAGGGAAGTTCGGATGTGGCAACCACTTGCCATGCGATGTCACTGCTGCAGTAAACTGTGCGCACAGGCCCTACAGTGGCAGAGGCCTGAGACAGGTTTGAAAGGCTACTTTGGGTGCTGGCGCAAGCAGCGCTGCAGGCCCACTAGTAGCATTTAATTTACAGGCCCTGGGTATATGGGATACCACTGTACAAGGGACTTACAGGTAAATTAAATATGCCAAGCAGGCCCACTAGTATCATTTAATTTACAGGCCCTGGGTATATGGGATACCATTGTACAAGTGACTTCGGGTAAATTAAATATGCCAAACAGAGAGAGTGCATGCCATTAAGCACTGACCAGCTGTGGTAAAGTGCCCAGAGTCAGAAAACCAACAAAAACAGGTCAGAAAAAATACAGGAGGAAGGCAAAAAGTTCTGGGATGAACCTGCAAATAGGGCCCAGTCCAACAGTACTCATAATTGCTTCTTTGACATTTTTTACGAGCTAGGAGAAATGTCCAATCCCTGTGCATGCAGCTTTTTCCGGATATATTTTACCGCTGGAAATTTGGAAAAATGTATTAGGGAAAATGCCCCACAAATGTTAAAACATACAGGGCCTCATTTACTACAAAGTGACATGAGCGCAGTGCCACAAGCCATTTTGATGTGCTGAGCTGCGCCATTTTCAAAGCACAGGGATGCATCGTATTAACAACAATACAATGCATCTGTGTGCTTTCCCTGGTTCTAGCACACAATTGACTGCAGTGCGCCAGCACCCTTGTGTCATGTTGCATGGATGCCTGCATTGAGGGGATAATTGTTTTTGTGCAAGAGGGGACACATTCCTGCACAAAAACAATCATTGATGGCATATTCTGTTTTCTATGGAGAAAAGAAGAAAAAAATACGAGAAATACAAGTTTCTCATACTCCACCACTCCTTGCGCCTCCCCTGGGGAGGTGTAGGATTCTGACACATTCCCTGCTATTCTAAACGTTGTACATCTAGGAATGTGCCAAGTTCCATAGAAGTTGCCTGGGAAAATCCACAGCATCACCCAATGAACGCCCATTACACGCAGAGTAAAATGTGTACGGTAGAGTGAAAGGAGCCCATATTTACAAGGCCATGAAAAGTAACACGGAGTGACTTAACATGGCTTTGTAAATATGGGCAAGCCCATTGCGCCGCCAGTCCGTTAAAATAAGTGAAGCACCGTTGGCGCAATGGCCTTGTAAATGAGTTCCCAGGTGTTAGTATGTTGAACACCATATTGGCATGTTATGCATCATTCCAAAGGAAGAACATTGGAAGTGCAGGTATTTAACATCTCCTGTAATGAACTCAACCAAGTTCAATGGTGTTTAATGGGTGCGCTAAATATCATTGAATTTAAAACAACTCAGGGCCTCATTTATGAAAAGTGTTGCGGTGTTTGAGAAAAACAGCGATACAACACTCTTTATAGCGCCACCCTTTCGACACCATGGATGTGCCGTATTTATAATAAGGTGATCCATGTCACATGGATTGACCATGGTTTTTATTAACTTAAACAATAAAGTATTGAGTTGAGTGATTGACCAGATACGTCAGGAATCCTGACGTATCTGGTGATGCGGTAATGACGCATTGCTGGAGTTTGTCGGTAAACTGACTCAACTCCAGCAATGGTGTCATTACTCTTGGGCGAGTCCAATGTGTGACTCCTTAGGCCTGCTTGATCAGGCGTACGGATTGTGTTGCAGTCAAGTCATAGGAGTGTCACCGTGAAATCTCATCAGCGCCACTTCTATGATTTACGTGGGAACGCCCACCCTGCGTATATGGTGCCTGAAGCAGGTATAATGTAGCGCAGAGCTTTACTTAGTGACGCATCTGCTTGGATGCATCACTTTGTAAATCGGACGCCGTGTGGTGCATTTATTTTGCTACCGTAACATCACAAAAAAGTGGCACAAAGGTGGCTCAAGTCCTCATAAATAAAGGCCTGAGAATCATGCTTTTTGCGTTGTAATCTACTACACATTTTATGGTTCTGGCCATTGTTTAACATGACGGAACACAAATGGAGCAGCAGCCATTGCTAGGAATAACAGCGGAAATTAGACCTGCCTTTAGTCGGACCAAACACGGTGTATGTGCTATGGGTTTTCTCATCTTGTGATGTGCACCCATAACAATAATCTACTTCCCAATTAATCAGAGAAAGCAACAGATCAACCAGCAGCCGAGGAATCCGAATGTCGATGACAACTTTATTTCGTTGCTGTTTATTTAAATCATTGGTATTACCAAGAAAAGTACCACTGGGCTGTATAATCATAATTTTCTGCTCTGATATCATCGAGCGGTATAAACTTGAATTAAAATGTTTGTCATTTCGATGTTTCTGACAAATGAGCACATTCTAAATAAGTGCCTTTCTGGCTGGATACTTTTATTTTGAAGAACAAACTACCCTTTCATTTTCACCTAGCTTTCAGTGAAAGAAAACGATCTTGTGTACCATGTTTTAAAAAAACATAACATTCAAAGGATTTTTTTAATGATTTTTTCCAATATGGTAAAGACATTCTCATACTGTGGTCACCGTAATGCACCACCTTTTCCTGGTGGAGTACTTAAGTGCCTGTGTTGAATCTGGCACACTTCATGTCAGTCGGTAAATAAATGTTTTACCAGAAACCTCAGCTGGTAAAACGTACATTAGACTTATTTAAGTTCGGTTACTCTGTGAAACGAAACTTTGTTGGTGGCCACAGACGGTAAAGTATCAGTATATTCTGAATAAAACAGCAGTATCTTAACATACATTTCTGTGTGTTGTGGACTGCCCTTTTACCAGAAATGTGCTGTTAAACTGATTTCAAAGAACACTATACAGTCGTAAATATAAATGTAGGTGTTGACAAAGTGAGTGTGGCTACATAAACGTGCTGTTACCTTTCAGACCAACGGCCACAAGTGCAATGAATTTACTCTGCTAAAAGCCACATCCCAAAAATGGTTAAAGAATCCGTCTCTTCTGGACAGATCTGCTATGTGTTCAAGTCCTATGGGCCTTGTAAAGGTCTCAGTTGAGGCCTAAGGACTTTGTAAATGTTTCAAGTGAAGCGCGTGCTTTTGTGTTTTTATTTCTTATTTACGTATTCAGTCATTTATTGGCTGTATTCGCAGAAGCTTGTGAAATGCAGATAACTTTTATACATAAAGTACCGACATTATAATACGTGATAAACATTACACAAACCTAAAATTTACAAAATGATAAACATTTTACAAAATGTAAAAAGTTTCTGTCTGATATTAACCATTCTGGAATAAATAAAACATCTATTTCTTCTTGTGGTGTGCGAATTCTCCCAGTTACAATCAGCAGTTTTATAAAGGTTGACTATTGTACTTTTAAATAAGGACGGACGAGCAGTCCAAGCATATGTTATACGGTAATTATGTCTTTATTATGAATGCAATGTAAATTCGATGGGTCCGGTAATGGGGATTTTAGATGGCTTCTTCTTATGAGGACCTTAGGCTAACTCGTCAAAGCCTCAGCGAATATTTAATGCCTACTGTCATTTGAAAACTATAATTATAAGCCTCCTGATTTGAATTTTACGTGAAATCATCGCTCCCTCCTCTCCAATGCTACCTTTAAAAAACATTTGCGTTACCTTCGCTGTCTAACAAATCAGATGTTATCTGCTTGGTGTTTTGACAATGAGTTACATTGGAGTCAAAACTTTGTTAATGTATATATATGACGCCTCGCATTTGGCAACCCCTATCCGCATATTCACCTGAGAAGAATGGCTGTTGTGGTACGAGGGAGCCCAGGGGAGCACTCGTGGACTTTTGGGAGCTGTAGGGGTGCCGTTTCCACTCACCTGTTTGCCTGCACGGACCTACTGTCTTCTGTCTGCTCGCCCACGCCACCGGCCCAGTTTTGACCATACAGTGCATTCTGGGATGGGTAGTTCTCAGGACTGCCAATGAACTGCCCAGGTGTGTCCACTACATTAGGGGGAGGAGTCGTAGTGCAGACGCGCATTTTGCACAGGATGGAGTAAGAGAAAGGAAAGGACTCGTAACAGTGATGGGCACTGAGAAGGCCTATTGCCGAAATGCACCTGCCGCCACTGACGACACCAAAATAAACGTGCTGTTTCCTTGAAGCCCCCTCTGGCCTCTTATTTCTTCCACAAAGAAATTTCCCGATATATATATATATATATATATATCGTTGCAAATTCTGTTACTTTCGGCGATTCCACACCAAACAGAAAGAAGGACCCCCAGCAGCAGGCAAGTTATCAGTGGGAAGATTTATTAGCTCGCATAAAATGGTATTCCAGGCATGACGCGTTTCGGTTATCCAGTAACCTTGATCATATATATATACATACATTAAAATACATACATACATACATACATACATACATACATACATACATACATACATACATATGAACAAATGAAATTCTTGTAGATAAAATAATCCGTATAGACGTTTTTTGCTTGATCAGAAAACTCAAACTAAAAAAATTCTTTGCCTTACAAAAGTTGAAAGTTGGCACAGGATCAGCTATTGACCCTACAGTGACAAACCAACCGGAAGGGGTTAACTTGTTGGCCGCAGATGTACCTACACTCCTTGATTTTCACGAACTCAATCAGGCAACTGATTCCCAGCCGATGGGCCCAGGTATGGATCTAAACACACAAATGAGACTAAGTAAAATCAATATGGAACAAAAGGGAGCTGGAATTACCCCATTAAAAAGTAAATCCAGCTTTGTTCCCCTTATGACTAAAGATGCGGTGGACACCTTTCATGACTGTGTGACCAATAAAAATAAACTACTCTATAAAAACACTAGAAGAAAAAGCAAAAATGTCACCAGAGGAAAGTTGAATATACCACCCTTATGAGAAAATTGAGCAGCCTAACTGAAATAGTGATAAAAACCTCTGACAAGGGTGGGAACATTGTCATCTGGCCCAAGAAAGACTATACAATGGAAGCATATCGGCAACTTGAAGACAGCAATAGTTATGAGAGAACGACCAACAAGGAATATACCAAAGCTAAAGAGACACTTCTTAAATTATTACATAGGTGGCGCAGAGAAGACTTGATTTCAGGGGAGCAATTCAAGTATATGCATAACGAATTTCCGGTCCTTCCTGTGTTTTACCTAATTCCCAAGGTTCATAAGTGCATCACTCCCACACCAGGCAGACCGATCATTTCGGCTATAAAAAGTGCCAGTGAACTTAATGAAGATTGAAGGCTGCAGTTACCGTCATGAGGAAGGAGCTAGTGGGCTCCGAAACGCGTCGGGGGGATGCTAGATACAGCCGTTAAATGCAGCTTTCAGAAAATAAAGGTTTGTTGAACCATTTTCATTGCGGAGTGGCGTCCTTATACCAAGAGGCAACTTTGATGAATATTTAATGCAGCGGCCCCTGCCGCAGAGGATGCACCGCCTGTCGGGAATGAGATGACAGGACCGCCTGTGTGCCACTGAACATACTGGAAAACGGTGCAAGAAAATACACTTTGGGAAGCTGCGCTTCACTTCTGGGACCCAGTAGAGGGTTAACAATCAATTTAAAAATGTAAACGCAGAGCAAATTGTACGAACCCCACCAGTGGGGGAGAAATGAACTACAGCTACCAGCATGCTCTCACTGGGGAGCGCATGCACTTAATGAAGATTGAAGGCTGCAGTTACCATCATTTGCCAACTGCCACCCCATCAGGAAGGAGCCAGTGGGCTCCGAAACGCGTCGGGGGGATGCTAGATACAGCCGTTAAATGCAGCTTACCGAAAATAAAGGTTTATTGAACCATTTTCATTGCGGAGTGGCGTCCTTGTACCAAGAGGCAACTTTGATGAATATATATATTACCTACTGGCGGTCGCCAGTAGGTATATATAGTTAGGATTTTTTCTCTATGGGTTTTTTGAAAATTCTATGTCTAATAACTTTGGCGTTTGTGGACGGAATTGGCTGAAATTTTCAGGAAAATGGCACATTTTGTTTCTGAGCAGCCCTTGAAAATTTGGGGGGGGTTCGTCCAGTGGGGGCCGAGAAAAAAGGGGGGTCCCAAAACGTGTTTTTAACATTGAGTTTTCCATAGGGCGGTTGGCCTCACTTTTAGCCCGAACGGCTGAATGGATTTGCACGAAACTTGGCAAAATTGTAGGGACTGGTAGCCCGATGTGCCTTTTGTAGGTCTCAATATATGTGCTCCAGTGGATTTTGAGAAATTAACGTTTAAAAAAAGATATATATCTGTAACAGCGGACCGAGCAGCGGCCCAGGACGCGTACTTTTCGCGCAACGGAGCTTTGTGAAGCGAAGCTGATTGGTTCTCTGGCGTCTGTCAACATTCCAAACAGTCCGTAGCGGCCGCCATCTTGTCTCTCGGTAGGATCGAGAGACAAGAGGAGGCCAAAGCGAAGGGGCAAATGACCATAAGGGGGAATAGTAGATCCTCGCTGACCCCCTAGGTTTGATGTGGAGGTTTTAAAAGGGCCCCGCGGGGCAAAAAATAAAAAATAATAATAATAATCGAACGGCTGAATGGATTTGCACGAAACTTGGCAAAATTGTAGGGACTGGTAGCCCGATGTGCCTTTGCTAGGTCTCAATATATGTGCTTCAGTGGATTTTGAGAAATTAACGTTCAAAACAAGATATATATCTGTTTCAGCGCACCGCTTCGCGTACTTTTCGCGTTACGGAGCTTTGCGAAGCGAAGCTGATTGGCTCTCCGGTGTCTGTAAACATTCCAAACAGTACGTAGCGGCCGCCATCTTGTCTCTCGGTAGGATCGAGAGACAAGAGGAGGCCAAAGCGAAGGGGCAAATGACCATAAGGGGGCATAGTAGATCCTCGCTGACCCCCTAGGTTTGATGTGGAGGTTTTAAAAGGGCCCCGCGGGGCAAAAAAAAATAATAATAATAATAATCGAACGGCTGAATGGATTTGCACGAAACTTGGTAAAATATTAGGGACTGGTAGCCCGATGTGCCTTTGCTATGTCTCAATATATGTGCTTCAGTGCATTTTGAGAAATTAACGTTCAAAAACAAGATATATATCTGTAACAGCGCTCCGCTTCGCGGAGATAAAATTATATCTGTATTACCTAGCTGTTGCTAACACCAGTTAGCGACGGCTAGTAGGAGATAGCGACCATCTTGGGTCCCACTTTGCATGTGAGTGATATTTATCACTAATGACATGCAAAGTGGGCATGCCAAGATGTTAGCGACTGGAAACAGTCGCTAACATCGCTATCTCCTAGGGACTGGTAGCCCGATGTGCCTTTGCTATGTCTCAATATATGTGCTTCAGTGCATTTTGAGAAATTAACGTTCAAAAACAAGATATATATCTGTAACAGCGCTCCGCTTCGCGGAGATAAAATTATATCTGTATTACCTAGCTGTTGCTAACACCAGTTAGCGACGGCTAGTAGGAGATAGCGACCATCTTGGGTCCCACTTTGCATGTGAGTGATATTTATCCCTAATGACATGCAAAGTGGGCATGCCAAGATGTTAGCGACTGGAAACAGTCGCTAACATCGCTATCTCCTATTATCAACTTTTGGAAATATTCGAGATAAGCGCGAATATCTCCAAAAAGTAACAGCTGCCCTGAGCAGTTCTTAGCCATGTTATCCAATGGGAGGTGGATAACATGGCTAAGAGCATTAGCTCGGTAATGCATGAATATCGCGGAGTTTTCAGCGATATTAATGCATTGCGCTCGTTTTTTATCGTATTTGCGATAAACCTTGATAATAGCAAGGTTTATCTGCGATAATTTCTGACGGTAAAAAAATCTTTGCAATGCATCGTTAGGGATAAATATCGCTTAACTTTGGTAATATGCCCCAACGTCTGTTAACGTTCGATTCGAAGGAAATCAGGAATTGTTGAAAAACATTGTGTGCGCCATCTTGTCTTTTTTCAAATGCCACACTTTTGTCGTGCACGGCAGCCATTTTAGATGCCTTGACCAGACCCACTCTGTGCACGCTGTCGATCCTTAGCATGGCTCCCCACCCTCGCAAGCATCTCACCCAGGCAGTGGTCACCCCCGCTCTCTGTCTTATGCATGGTAATAAACCTCCCCCCATCTGCGCTGCTCTTCCCTGAGAATCACACCCTGTGCCCGCACGACACCTCCCTTTCGCCCTATTCACTACCGCACCCTCTGACACTCCTTTTCCTCTGTGTCCGATTGTCCAGGCCGGTCCTAGGCTATCAGCTAGCCCTGCAGATGTAGTTTATGGCCACAGCTGTAAAGAATCACCCCTCTTCAAAGGAGTTATAGTAGATCAAGGCCCACACTCGATGAGATCCGTCACAGCAGAAGCGTTGCTATTATCTGAAAACCATCCTGTATTGTGATTGGGGAGGGGACCGAGCGTGAAGCGGAAGATTCCAGGGATGACTCTTTGTACATCAAAGTTTTTACAATTATGTGTCACATTAAAAATATATAGCACTCCGACAAAGTAGTAAGATTATAAAACTTTAATAATTTATAAATATATACAAGAAAACAAAAATAGTAATAACATATAAACATTTTTAGGGAAAAACAACGAAGTAGCGGTCGGCTGTGCGAATAGCCCTAACGCAGCACAACGTCCAGATTTCCGGCGTGGGGCGTCGCGGGGGGTGGGTCATCAGTAGCAAACTGTTGTGCGAATAGTTCCAAGGCAGCAGAACGCGCCGAAATCTAGATGACACGAAAGTGATGTCTAGTAAGTTGCCACCCAGCAAATAACGGCGTGGGGCGTCGCGGGGGGTGGGTCATCAGTAGCAAACTGTTGTGCGAATAGTTCCAAGGCAGCAGAACGATGGCACCAAGGTGATGTCCAGTAAGTTGCCGCACTGGTTTTGGTATCCTACAATGCTGCTCCGAATAACGGCGTGGGGCGCCCCGGGGGAGGCGGCGTAACCGGGCCTCTCCAGGTGGAGTCTCATCTGTTTTAGTGGGGCGCCCCTTTACCGTTTCAGTTGCCATTCCGTCCGCTTTTGGTCCACTGTGTCAAAATCCGCCATTCAGCTGAGTTGCGCCCACTCTTGCGGTGCAGCGATAGGCGGCTGCCACAGGACTCTCAAAATGGCGGCAGGCTCTTTCCTTTTTGGGCGTGGTCCACTGAAATGGCCCTGGGACACCTTGGAAATCGGACGCTTGTCTGCTAGGTCTTGGACCCCATTCTCGAAAGCGTCCCCTCCGCCTTGAGAATTCATCAAAAGTTTTGGGGGCCCCGACTCCTGCAGGCTTCTGGTGGGGAGCGGCTGCCATGATTGCTCGCGGAATGACCACGACGGAGCTACGAGATGGTGGTGCTCTCATGCTGACGCCAGTTTAGTCTGAAACATCCAGAAACAAGGTGGGGCTTTCATCGTTTGGGGGGAAAAAAAAGTTTTCATCCAATGAAAAGTGTTGTTTTTAGGTCATATGATCAAGCCTTCCATCATTCGGAAACCAAAAGTAAAATGAACCAATGAAAAGTTTTATAAACAAGTCACATGACCTGTTATGCGGCATAGGGTATAAAATGCGGAGAAAATACGTTGGCACGTGAGGCGGCGTCAGTAGCGGACCGATGTGCGAATAGGCCGAAGGCAATACAACGCGCCAAGATCCGGATGGCACCGAGGTGGTGTCCAGCAAGTTGCAGCACTGGTGTGGCCATCCTACAATGCTGAAAGTCGGCGTGGGGCGCCCCGTTGGCCTGTGAGTTTGCGTCAGTAGCGGACCGATGTGCGAATAGGCCGAAGGCAGCACAACGCGCCAAGATCCGGATGGCACCGAGGTGGTGTCTAGTAAGTTGTCGCACTTCTGTGGCCATCCTACAATGTTGAAAGTCGGCGTGGGGCGCCCCGTTGGCCTGTGAGATGGCGTCAGTAGCGGACCGATGTGCGAATGGGGCCAAAGGCAGCGCAACAATATTTTCTGACTGACACCACAAGGCGCTGAGATGCCAAGATCCGGATGGCACCGAGGTGATGTCTAAGTTGCGGACTGATGTGCGAATGGGGCCAAAGGCAGCGTAACAATATTTTTTGTATGGAAGATACCACTAGGCGTTGAGATGGCAAGATTCGGATGGCACTGAGGTGATGTCTAGCAAGTTGGTGTGGTCATCCTACAATGCTGAAACTCGGCGTGGGTCGCCCCATTAGCCTGTGAGATGGCGTCAGTAGCGGACCGATGTGCGAATAGGCCGAAGGCAGCACAACGCGCCAAGATCCGGATGTCACCGTGGTGGTTTCATAGTTGAGAGGCACTTCATCTGCAGTGGGGCGCCGAGATCCGGATGGCACCGAGGTGATGTCTAGCAAGTTGCTGTACTGGTGTGGTCATCCTACAATGCTGAAACTCGGCGTGGGTCGCCCCATTAGCCTGTGAGATGGCGTCAGTAGCGGACCGATGTGCGAATAGGCCGAAGGCAGCACAACGCGCCAAGATCCGGATGTCACCGTGGTGGTTTCATAGTTGAGAGGCACTTCATCTGCAGTGGGGCGCCGAGATCCGGATGGCACCGAGGTGATGTCTAGCAAGTTGCTGTACTGGTGTGGTTATTCTACAATGCTGAAACTCGGCGTGGGGCGCCCCATTAGCCTGTGAGATGGCGTCAGTAGCGGACCGATGTGCGAATGGGGCCAAAGGCAGCGCAACAATATTTTCTGAAGAGAAGACACCAAAAGGTGCTGACATTCCAAGATCCGGATGGCACCGAGGTGGTGTCTAGCAAGCTATGCAGTTGAGTTGTGTGCGCACTTGCGGCGAATAGGTCGAAGGCAGCATAACAATGTTTTCTGAATAGGAGACACCACAAGGCGTTGAGATTCGGTTACCACCGAGGTGATGTCTAGCAAGTTGCCGCACTGGTGTGGCCATCCTACAATACTGCTCCGAATAACGGCGTGGGGTGCCCGAAGGGGGGGGGAGCCGGCGTGAATGGGCCTTCCTAGGTGGAGGCTCGTCTGCTGTAGTGGGGCGCCCCTTTACCGTTTCAGTTGCCATTCAGCTGAGTTTCGGCTGCTCTTGATGCTACAGCGACAGGCGGCTGCAAGAGGACTCTCAAAATGGCGGCCTGTTCTTTGGATTTGGGCCTGGTCCACTAAAATGGCCCTGGGACACCTTAGAACTCGGACGCTCGATTTCCTTTTCCTTTCCTGTACATGCAAAAAAAGGTAAATGCCCGGTACGTTACACGCTTCATCTGCCACGATGAACTCTCCAGAGGAACCGAAAAAAAATATAGTTGTGGTAACTATACCATGCATCGTCATATGGAGAGGTGGCACCAATTAATTATAGTGCTGCATAAAAGAGAGATTTGGAGGAGAACCCCTGACCTGCTAGTACATTCATCAAAGAAGTGGCACTGAGAGCTTCAGAGGCAAGGGAAACGGTCCCAAATATTTAGAAGAACTTTGGAAAGATTAAAATGACATGTTTAGATTGTGGCAAATTAATTTCATGTGGACAGATGAGTGTTACTCTAATAAATACAGCATATGAACATCATCATAGTCGATGGTTGGTAGAGACATTTTGACTATATCCTGGACCTGCCCGTCCTCGCCCAAAATGGCGCCGGAATAAATGGGACTCGTAACTCCTTGTTGTTTACTGGTTGCAGAACCTTGAAATCACGAGATACGTATGCAGTTTTGAAGCACATGGCGGGCGGGGACGAGAATTGATTGAATATTTCGACATCCCTATTGATATTAAGTTCTGATGTGTTATTGATTACTGTACTGTTGAAAGTTCGAATTAACGTCACCCATGGTACTTGCCCGCAAATGTATATCTAGATAATTTTATTGTAACTGGCCCTGTCGTATTTTAATTATAAAATGTACGTCCACCGATTCCGTAACTGTTAGACACCTTAGTTCTTGCAACCTAATGGCCCGCCCGTTACGTTCCTCTACAGTGTAAATGTCTATTCATCATATACGATTACAGTTTGCTCTGTGGCAGGCCCACGTGGTTATAGGCTCGTATTTGTATAATGAAATTTTCACAATAAAGGTTTTTAAAAGAAAACATGGTAGTAGTATATACATTGGTAAAGTTTTTAATAATAGTGACTGTTTTAGAATCATTAAAAGGCAAGTGAAATAAAGCAGACCAATTACATGAAGGGTAAAAGGTATAATACGAAGGAACGCAGTAAAGATAAATGGTCAAGGGCTGTTGTGTTTTCTATTCCTGCAACATAAAGTGATCGATAAGAATCTCATATTCAGGCGTATCGGCGACTAAGACAGCAGGTCGACCCTCTTTTGCTCAACGGCTCCGTCATGGGACGAAGAAACGCTCTTTTTCTCGAAAAAAGAATATATTTTACTTGCAGGACAGTTGTAAAATTTCCGGGAAAGTACATTAGCCTGGAACATTATAACATATATTTAAGAAAAAATAATGTTCGGAAGTAATGAAAAGCGTAATTTTTAGGTCATATGACCAAGCCTTTCATCATTACAATAAGAAAAGTAAAATGAACCAATGAAAAGTTTTATTAACAAGTCACATGACTTGTTATGCTTACGTTACGCGCTGCGCGCCCCGGATGACTTCCGGATGCGCTAACGCGGCGCGTCATATGACGCATTACGCGACAACGCAGGTACAGAATATAGTCAAAATGTCTCCACCAACCAGCGGTCGGAACACAACCCCTTTCAGCAGGCTAAATAGTTCTGTTAAATGACAACAGAAGGGACAGGCAACAAGAACCATCAGTCAAAGAGGGGAGAGCTAGTTCTTCTCTACCGGGTTACATTGGGGCGCTACCGGAACTGATCGAATTGGTAGTCTACAGTGTTTCTGGATGTTTCAGACTGAAGCTGGGGTTAGCATGAGAGCAGCACCATTTCGTAGCTCCGTCGTGGTCATTCCGCAACCAATCATGGCAGCCGTTCTTTATCGTTATTTTGGGCGGGGTGGGTGGCGGAGCCGAGCTGTTTTGCAGCCATCATTGTGTGGAGTTCAGTTCATCTCACTAGTTTTGTATTTGTCATGAGGGGTTGTTCCTAATGTTTCTATTTTAGCGAGGTCAAAAAGAGATCCCATTAGTGGCCTACTGATTTTGCTCGAATCCTTTTCTTTTTTTTTTACACGATTTTTCGTTATCTGCAAAGACTAAACAGAGTATTGCGACTCTGTGTTTGTTTGTAAATAGAGAATGAACCAAAGAGAACTAATTCTAAAACAGTAAATACTTGGATAACAATCAATCAAATGGAGAGAGAAGCAGGCACGACGGATTACAATGGGGGCAAAGACCTGCGTTAACTACCTTTCACTATCTGCAAAGAGAGAGTACTCCTAATAGAAATGAGGGGGGGGGGGCACCATTCAAAGCAGATCAGTGTGCATAAACACGAAAATGTTTTCACTTACCACGTACTTGACATTCGACAGCTTATGATATTTGCTATTAAAAAACCATTGAAATTCACTGAAAAAACCATAGGTTATAGACCATATATAGTTAGGAATTAGCATTTACAAAACCTTGAAAATTCACTGAAAAAACCATAGGTTATAGACCATATATAGTTAGGAATTAGCATTTAAAAAACCTTATTTTACTCACACAAAACCATTGAAATTCCATATATAGTTAGTTGTACTAACTATATATCGCGCACCCGCAATCCACTGCTGATCATGTCACATATTACATCATTCATGACATGGTCAGTGACATCACTGATGACATCACTGATGACATCTCAAATGACATCACTGATGACATCACTGATGACATCTCAAATGACATCACTGATGACATCACATCACAACTGAATGAGTGGATGTATAAGTGTCTGAATGAAGGTTTTAGTAGGTGCGTGACTGACTGTATGAGTGAGTGATTAAATGTGTCTCACTGAATGCATAGGTTAGTGACTAAACTGTCTTAATTTGTGCATCATTATGTCTGGTATTCTGTAAACTGCTGCATGTGTTGATCAGTAGCTATATGAGTAACTATATGGGTTATTGATTGATTGTCCAAGTATTTGTATGGGAGACTGAGTGTGTGTGTGGCTGGCTGGGAGATGTGTGACTCTGTGCAGATCAATGTGTTCTTGTATCAATGATTTATAAGAGAGTAAGTATGTGTTAGAATATGTTTGAAAATGTAAGGTACTCTATGTTTAACTGTATAGATTAGAAAATGGAAGTGTGATTGATTCTTTACAGGACTGACTAGGTGTGTGAGTAACTCCAAGGATGAGTGGCAGAGTGTGAGTGTCTGTATAGGGTGTATGAGTGCATATGATAGTGTTGTAAAGATGAGTGATTGTATGTATGAATGATTGTATGGGTGAATGAGTGAATGTGTGTGTAGACGTAGGAATCAGTGAGTGCGTATGTAGTAACTAGTATTGGTGTGTCAATTGTTTAAAAAAATATATTCTGTATTTAACACTGGGTATAACAGAGGTTATATTAAAGTGTGAGGAGATGCATTGTATTGTCACATGAATGATATCATCAGTGATGTGACCATTGATGTCAAATGAGATGTCATCAGTGATGTCATTTGAGATGTCATCAGTGATGTCATTTGAGATGTTATCAGTGATGTCATTTGAGATGTTATCAGTGATGTCATCAGTGATGTCATTTGAGATGTCATCAGTGATGTCATCAGTGATGTCATTTGAGATGTCATCAGTGATGTCATCAGTGATGTCATTTGAGATGTCATCAGTGATGTCATCAGTGATGTCACTGACCATGTCATGAATGATGTAATATGTGACATGATCAGCAGTGGATTGCGGGTGCGCGATATATAGTTAGTACAACTAACTATATATGGAATTTCAATGGTTTTGTGTGAGTAAAATAAGGTTTTTTAAATGCTAATTCCTAACTATATATGGTCTATAACCTATGGTTTTTTCAGTGAATTTTCAAGGTTTTGTAAATGCTAATTCCTAACTATATATGGTCTATAACCTATGGTTTTTTCAGTGAATTTCATTGGTTTTTTAAAAGCTAATATCTATAGCTGTAAAATGTATTCTTCTTTAAATCCCAAAATATATTTTATATGTTTATTAATAATTTTTTTTAAATATTTTTTTTGTTTCGCTCCCGGTCCGCGAACCGGGAAGCTTCCCGTTAGCTCACTTTGATTCCGCGACCCGGTCCGCGAACCGGTAAGAAATCAACATAGTGACGGTATCGCGTTGCCGCGTAATGCGTCTTATGACGTACTGCGTTAGCGCACCCGGAAGTGCCCCGGGGCGCGGACCGAGGCGCGAAACGCAGCTCCCCGGAAGCGATCCGCGGCGCGAAAGCGCGACGTATCGCGTTGTCGCGAAATGCGTCTTGTGACGTATCGCGTTAGCGCACCCGGAAGTGTCCCGGGGCGCGGACCGAGGCGCGAAGCGGAGCGACCCGGAAGCTAACCGGGGAGCGTTCCGCAGCGCGTAACATGAGCGTGAGAGGTCATGTGACTTGTTAATAAAACTTTTCATTGGTTCATTTCACTTTTGGTTTCATAATGATGGAAGGCTAGGTCAGGTGACTTAAAAATAACACTTTTCATTGGTTGAGAAGTATTGTTTTTTCCCAAATGATGAAAACCCCTCCTTCTTTCCTCACTCTGACTTTCATCATTGTGAGAGGAAGACCTATTTTGCTTGTTGGAAAATGGCTTCATTGGTTGCTTCAGCTGGTGCACCCCCACCACCACCTCCACCTCCTCATGGGAAGAGAGGACCACCTCCCCAGGTGATTACCAACACTGAGGAGGAAGATGAAGAAATGGATGAGGAGGGAGAAGAACAACAGTTCTTAGAAGAGTTGCCCCGGGTTTCCAGAAAGAAAGCCAGTTTCATCTGGCAGTTTTTTTCGATCCCTCGTGGCCAAAAAAAAGTCAATGCGAGGTATGTCACCTGCCTCATATGCAAGGAACAATTGTCCAGAGGGACGGACAAAAAATATAGCTATGGAAATCACACAATGCACAGGCACATGACAAGGAAGCATCCCCTAAATTACAGCCGGGCGGAAATAAGGGATATGCAGGACAATCCAAGACCAACTCCTGTGGCCAGACCAACAATACCGATTTCTCTAACACCAGAAGAGGCACGGGAAACTGTGCCAAATATTCAAGAAAATTTTGGGCACATGATTCACTTATGTATGCACTGTCGTGCATTATTAGCTTGTGGCAACATGAGCATCAATGCACTCAACCTGGCGTATGAACACCATGATTGCCCTAACCGCCCCCAGTAATTTTTTTTTGCTCCTGTTGAGCCCTTTTCAACGCCTGTTTTTTGTTGTTTCCCCCCCCCCAAAAAACCCAAAAAAATATAAAATCGTTAAAAAAATACAAAAAAAACAAAAAATGTTCAAAAAATAAAGAAAAAATATAAAACAACAAAAATATATAAAAAAAAGTTCTTTTCAGAACTACCTTCCCTTTCAAAAAAAATTGCTAGAATGTTTAGCACTCTGGCAAGCTCTATTTCTTTTGGTTCGCTTCCGGGTTAGCTTCCCGGTACGCGGACCGGGAGCTAACCAAAAAAAAAAAAAAAAAAAAAAAAGTGTAAGTATAAGGAAAGTAAACAGAGAGTGATGTTAAAAGAAAGACAGCTATAGGGAGTAAAGAAGAGATACTGTTTAATAGATCTATTTACCGAAGAAAAGACAGAAGAGGGTATAATTGTGAAAAACAAAATAGATAACGAAGTGAAAGAAAAAAAAAGAGAGTATAACATTAACAAAGAAGAGTTTCTTGGAGAATGTGAGTGAATGTTCAAAATAAGATTAAAACATGAGGAATAACAGAGAGAAAAAATAGAAAACAGAAAACAAAAAATAACAGAAAAAGATTAATTGAAACAGCAAAGAAATGTAATTAACATAGAGCCATATCATCAACATAGGCAATAAAAGTTTTGCAGCTTTTATTGGCAGAAATGTGTCGCTAAAGCTGCTTTTGTGGCAGAAAACTGCCACTAAAACCACTTTTGCACCAGTTTTCTGCCAATAAAAAGAGCAATAATTTTATTGGCTGTGTTCATAATATTCCCCTTAGTGTGCTTCAACTACACAGAGAAAGCATTATGAACAAGTAGTGATAGAGTGATCAGTCAAAGACACTAAGAGTAATAGAGACGCAGTGAGTGAACAAGAGTGAGGAACTATGAGAAGAGAGGGACTGAGAAAAAGAGTGGAAGGAGTTGAGTAAGTAGGTAATAGAGAAAGGAATGAGGGAAGTAGCAAAGGCAGGAAACTGAGGGTTAAAGAAATGAAGCAGTGGAGCTAATAGTAGTTAAATGTGATAGAAATGTAACGAAAAGAGTACAAAATATTTACCTTATAATTGTCGTTAAATTACTCACTTTTTGTTTTTATACTTTCAATCTGTGAAAGAGAGAACAAACATTTGAAAAATATTAAAACATGTATTTAAAAATTACAAAAGACAAGGGAAAAGATTGAAGGACAAACAGTTTTTCAACAACTTTGACACTTACAGAAGCTTCTGCTTCTCCAGGCCCCCTACACAGTCCTAAAGATATACATTTTAAACTAACAGTATCTTGATGCAGATGAAGTGAGGCCTATCTTAAAACATGGTGCATCTTTTGCATTGCTGTTGTTTCAGAAAAGTGTCGCAAGACACTAAAATTTTAAATAATTGCTTCAGGATGCCAATAAGATGTCTACTATCCAGAGGTTTGTTTGAGGTGAGGCCTACTCAGGGTTGCAGATGAGATTTACACTTGTTGAAGAGTACAGAGGAGATAATACATGTGAAGGTCTACCAATGAAGTGAGTCATGTCCACTGCACTCTTCAACAAAGTCCAAACCTCCTATGTTTCCCTGGACAGACCTAAACTTGATCTGCACAATGTGATTCGTAATGATAGGAAACACAGGTGATGTAATTGAAATACGTGCAATTTATTTTGCTCATTTCACAATCACATCACTTGTGTTTCCTTTGCTTAGGTATCTCATTGTGCAGATGTAGTCTAGCATATGAAAGAATACGCAGAAGTGCAGCACTGCATGCAACAACTTTGACACTTACAGAAGCCTCACCTTCTCCATGCCTCCTACACAGTTCTACATATACATCATAAATGCAAACAGTACAGAATTAATTATACATGTTAAATGGTTTATTTTTGCTGTTCTCAGAATGTATCAAAATTCACTAAAAACAGTGACTTGAAGGTATTCATCATATAACAGCGGGGAAAAAAAACCACAATCAAAATGATTGTGTTTAAAAAACCCATACAACATCAGAAATCAAAATTTAGATCTCCTTAAAGTTAACTTACTTTCCATGACGTCCAAGGATGTCCTATGAACAGCTTACACTCTTTTGTGCTGTTATTACTTTCAGCCCGCCACTTTCTGAAAGAAAATCTCCATCGTTTTTAAAAACACGTTACATGCAATAAATGACTTCTTGCTCTCTACCACAAGTTTCCACAAGGCCAAATTTGGTCAGAGCCATTTATAACTCTTGGATTTCTTGTAAGCCAATCCCGTCATTGGGCATTTCCGCAACTTTCAGAATTAAAATGTTGAAGATCATTTTCACAATCCTGGAATAGTAATATCTTCCCCTTCTTGCTCAGTCATGTTCTACATTTCCTATGACACTGATACTGCTTACTATGAAGCAGACTTACACTACCTCTATGACTACTACAATTATTTAATTCTCTACATCACTTTTAATCACAAAGCAATGTAAAACAGTAGACAGCATTGCAGACTTACATTCCCTCTACTCCATGTTTTGATTGGCTGCTTCAATTAGCTTATAAAAAGAAACAGTTTTTCTGAACTCATTCAAAGTGCACGTATTTCTCCATGACGTCCAGTCCTATGGTTAGAAGTTATGTCTCTGAACTACACTTATCCTCAAGGCCAAATTGTGTAGGAGCCATTAGAACTTCTTGAAATTCCACAGAGCACATCCCGAGATTATTTCCCTAAAATTTTGGTTTTAAAAACACCAGGTAAGAGTTTTTAAGGTCATACGGCAATTTTTTTTTGAAAATTAAAACAGAATCATTGCAGAATGACCAGCCATTTCTAGACTTTAAATAAGCTGTGTAATGTCCTGATGTTATTGAAGGGCCGTCATGATATATAATTGCTGCAGTTACAAAAGTCCTTCCTGATATTGACAACTGCGAAGCTACACAATTTTTAATTAAAGTTGTCAATTTTGTTCCATCAGGCCTACATCGTTGGAACATTAAAATGACATACTGGCCATATGTTCGTATAAATAATGTGGACATCATTTCAGATTTACATTGGCTACACTCCATGTTGTGATCAGCTGCTTTTACTAGCTTATTAAAAGAGACTGATTTACTGTCTGGCAAAGTTAAATATATAAATCTTTCTGAGTCTACACTAGTAGTACTTGATACCATACAGTTCTCGCAGTCATGCTGCCATTGATAAGAAAGCCCAAACAGCTGATCTACATCTACACCTTCAGCATGTAATACATCAAGCATATACATTAAAAACTCCTGACAATCTTGCTGAATATTTTGAGAGAATTGTGTTTGGCCTGAACATCTGTCTAACAGATTTCGAATTTCAGACACACTTTCTATGTTTCTTCTATCAGTGCTACATTTCTCTAACACAGAATTTAACAAACTGCAAAATCTTTGATCAGAATTGACCACAATCTCTTCTTTTACATTTTCTAGAGAAAACAAAACATTAACCACTACATTAGCATAGCAGTTGACACCAGAACTGTTTTCAAATTAAAAACCAACAACATCTTCAACAGAATCCTTTTTGTTTCTGCTAGTAATTTTAGGTTCATCGACTTTTCGTCTTTTTGCTACAACCTCCCCAGTATTGGTCACATTTCTTCGTTTCCGGCCTACCACACGTTTCTCAAACAAAGGATACTGAGGCAAATGTGGCGCATACTCTCTTCTTAACCTATTGTATTCCTTAACACAATCTAGATCAGCACAAATGTTTGTGACATCACACTCAATCAAGTACAATCCCGATAAAGTTCTAACTCGTGACAATGCCACATATGCCATACCCTCCTTGAACACAGAACTGCCAATATTCACCAATGCACTGTCTACACTTAAACCTTGCGATTTATGGATTGTCACCGCATATGCCAAGCAAACAGGAAACTGCTTACGGCGAACATATAAGTCTTTTACAAGCAAAAATCTAGCAGAACAACGAGCAATTAGCTGTACTTCCTCAATGCCATCAAATTTAATTTTTAAAAATTCAATTCCATCTCTATTTCTGTATTTCACAAAATCAACAACATTACCCATTGATCCATTTACCAGACCTCTTTCAACATGTAAATTCCTTCTTAAAATTATACGGCAGTTCAAGCACACATTCAGAGTCTTTTCAAAACCTGCAGTTTTAGATATACTCTTCTCTAATGAATCCAATTTTGTTTTCAGATTCTCAGACAAAATAATTGTTGAACCCATATGCTCTACTCTGTCAATAGCTTCCAGTTTCACAATCTCTTGCTTTTCTAAATGCAACATTTTGTTGTTAAATTTGGCACATTCTGCAAGAGTTGGCATCAAACATATTCCAGATTTCTTCTCAGTAATTTTCTGAAAAATATTCTCAGGCACAACACCTTGTTCTGGATATAAATTTGACAGTAATCGTGCATGTAAAGCTTCTTTCCCATGCTCGGTCACTTTTCCAATTCTAACATCTTGTAGAATAGTCTTGTAAACTTCATCCTTCGCCTGACGCATATTTTCATGCAGTTCAGCATAATTGAAGTTTAACCATATATTGACGTTGCCAATGCTGCCTAGGCACTTCCTGGTATCTTCATGCGTGAGCATTTTTAACACAGGTTGCCCTTTCACTGGTGTCAGCTGCAGAAGATCTCCGAAAACAATGATGTGTTTGCCACCAAATAACACATCATACTCTGTTTTGAGAACTTCTTGCATCCTCAAATGCACAAAGGCAAGCATGACATTGGAAACCATGCTAACTTCGTCAATGATAAGAAGTTTCATTTTCCTCAAGATTCTTGAAACTTCAAAACAAGCATCTCCAGATAGCTTGTGATATTGTAATTTGTTGTCATGCTCCACTGGCAGCATCAGTAAACGATGTAAAGTAATCCCTTTAATATTATGTGCTGCCAGTCCAGTTGGAGCAGTGACAACACAAGACAGCGATGACTCTGTCCTTTCCTGCAAATAGCATGAAATTGCTTTAATGAGGAAACTTTTTCCAGTTCCCGCTTCTCCACTCACGTACAGTCGGACAGGCTTCAACGACGTACATGAGCACTCTTTCTTATCATGACTTAATCCATGATCAATTTGCATGGTAACTTCGTCATATATTTTCCTCTGCTCAACGTTGAGTTGTCTTTCCAACTCTTCTAAGTTAACCGCATCCTCTTGAGCATGTGCCATGGCTCTTTCCACTTCATTCATAGCAGTGGCAGCTTCATTTTCAATAACAGGTCCTCCTAGTGGATCCTGACTCAATGAAGCAGAACTCTGACTGTCCTGAGAACTGTCTCTGGCAATCTCGGCTGCAATCGTTGCTTCCTGCTCAATTTCCGCATTCAACATTTCTACATATTTGGGAAAAGCAGGACATTCTATGGTCTCCTTGGCGGCATTGAAAGAGTCTTCGTAACAGAGGAAATCTCCAAGCAGTTCCTCTTCTGCACGCCAAGGCTTGAAAAGTTGCAAAAGTGCTAAATAGAAAAACTCCTTTTTTTCAGGAGATTCGCCACTCAATTTTCGATGGTTTACCAAGTGGCATTTTCTTTGCTTGACCAGACATCCCTCACTTCCTATTACAGCATACACTCCTTTCTCAGTATCTTCTTTGATGTTCCTCTTGAATATGTAATTTTGAAGAACCTCATACAGACAAACATTCTCGAGGTGAATGCTTCGATTTGGATAATATGTATCCAACATGTTGGTCTTCAAAATGTCGGTACTGTTTGGCTCCTTTTCCGCCAAATACTCAATTTCCCGCACAGGTTTGAGAACTCGATTACGCGTTGCAGCAAGACCAAGACTCGCCCAAACGATACTCCTGGACTTGGCATAGAGACTTGCTGAAGACAACCGGTCAGAACATTCGTACGCTCCGATTTCTCGATGCGACAACATCTTCAGACTGAAACTGTACAACTTCTTGCTGAGGCTCTTTTCATGGGAAATGTCCTCCCACATATCCTTCAATTCTGTCTTCTCTTTTTTGGTGATGTAAGACGTCACATACCGAGCCACAGCCATACAGTTATCAGCCACAAACTGTATATCCATGTTAGCATTCCACATGGACAAAATCACCGGGTTGTAGTCGTTGATGTACTTGGACTCTTCGTTCCTCTTCAAATTGTAAGTGTTTTTAGGTGATTTCTTCATGACATTGTGTCGCAGCGAAGACATCAAACTGTTTACTCTTCCTTTAGAAATCACCGGTCGTGGAAAGCCGAAACGACATTTAGTGTAGAACTTGTCCTTGTTTCGGAATTTACGACGGCAGTACTTTCCACATCGATGGCTTTGGAAACGCAGAACTTTTTCTCTTAGGCTTTTCTTCTCCTTTGCGTTTGGAACAGCACACGTAGAATACTGTTGGATAAAACTCATCACTGAGTCTTCTGGATCCGTTCCAAATTTAGGTGCATCCTTGATCCACAGCAACATATGTATATGAGGAGCACCTCTTGCTTGGTACTCCTTTCTCCAGAAGAAATCCAACACCTCTCCAAGAGGTGGATTCTTCTTATTCATGATGAAAGACATCATAGCTTCAAATCTATGATTGAAGTACCTACATACATTGACTGGATCCAAAGAGCACAGTTCTCCGGGTGTCTTGAATTCGATGTTATCTACGTTAGCATTTGCCTCTCGTAGAAATTCAAGTAAGTCTTCCCAGCCATACTCGGCACAGCTCAGAGTGAGGAACCATGTGGGAGTACCTAAATTTCTCAGCATACATTTTAAATCACCATGACGACGGTACCAGTACTCATTAGTACCACGCTGACACGCCATGAGATTAATCAGGTGAGAATCCGAAATACTGTCTTGGACATTGACTTTATCCATAAAGTCACTTGCCGAGATGTTTTGCATGTGTATACCACTTTTCAAGATGTGGTTCACTGCATATGACAGTCCAGACAGATCGCTTTCAAACAGGAGATGAAACAAATAAGGAATGCATTGTCGAAACCTAGCATCTCCTGCATACAATCGCAAAGTCCGGTATTCAGAAGCAGGAATTTGATGAGGTCGCTCATCATATCTTCCTCCCTGACCTGTTGGAAAAAGCTGTGGGAAACACGAGCTTCCAAACTTTCCTCTCAAACACTAATGGGACTCCCTTTGGCTTGTTTCATTTGAAACAACTCAATAGCATTCCCCATGACTTCCTTGGAATGCAAAGGATGAACACTATAATGTTCATATATTTCTTCACTAGTAGAGGGTTCTACTTTCTCAATTTGACCAGCACACAAATCGCTATCCTCTTCCTCACTTACTTCCTCTTCTGCAACATATACATTCTTATAGTATTTATTATTTTTTTTCAAATACAATGTTGCCTTTTTAACTTTCCTAACATCTACTAAATCTTGCCATATTTTCTTATTCTTTGTCGGAACCCCATTAACTAAGATAACCAGAGGTTCCTCTTCCACTTTTTCTACTCCAATTGTGTTAATGTTTTTCTTCAAATCTAGAGGCAAATAAACAACTCTTCCCTTTAATCCTCTCTGTAAATCTGATGGAGGCAATTTCCCTGTCTTTGGCTCCATTCTTACAATAGCCTGAAAGGGATGGATACTTTGAATCAAAATAGATTCATAAGTATTTAAATCCTTCAATTCAGAAGGAATCTCAACCAATTCCAGATTATTATGAACTGCTCTAGCAGGCATCTGGTTTTGATTTAATTTGCAACAACAATAACTACACACACGTTGATCCAATCCCAAATCAAACAATTTTCTACCATCAAGTATGTTGCGAAATCCTTCCATTCACTATTATTTTCCCTTTCACTTTTTGCATATAAATCCACTAACTTAGTCTGATTCTTATAATAAGTGCGTCGACAACACACACAAGTGAAATTTGGCCTCTCACTTGATTTCACCTCAAACGTCGCAATTTCCCTCTGGAAATTATCTGTACTGGAAACCTGTACACTATCTTCCACATGACCCTCTTCTTCTTGCTCAATTTCAACATTCTCCTCTTTACTTCCAAAGTAACAAAACTCAATTTCTTCACATATATTCTTCACATCTATTTCAGAACCATGCAAAAGAGCAGCGCATAATTGTTTAAGCATAATTGCTGGACTCTTAGCATAATACAACATTCTAACTAATTTCCTCACTTTATTATGATGCACTGCTAGCATCCTGAAATGATGAAAAACACTCTGGCATACTCTCCTGGAAAGACAAGCCAGTGAATGACCATGCAAACCTGTCACTTCTCTTACTCTGCAAGGATCTAATTCTTGCAACAACCTTATTTTCTGCTTCAAACTTTTCTTATTAAATGACCGTACAAAATCACAAAGCAAATTGATGGAATCCTGTCGCACACTGCAAATACTACTACACTTCCAGGTGTACACAGGACCCTTAGCACGTCTTCCTAAAACCTCATTACCTAACACCTCTTCTGCCTCTGTTGTCACAAGTTTTTCTTTTTCAACTGGACAACCATCTTTCACTTCATAAGCACGACCACTGGTGTCAACTGCATGCACCAAATCATTATCCTGGAAATAACTCTCCTCATTAAAAAATGCCTCACAGCTTGAACTATGCATCCATTCTCCAGAAAAAACTTCACAAAAATTACTACGATTAACTATTCTCTTCCATCTACTATTTCTTTTGAAATCATAAATTGCCTTGTTTAGCTTCCTAATTCTATTGATTATCAAAATAAATAACTTTCGTTTAATTTCAAATGCCTGATCAATAACTTTCTCAACTTTTTTTTTCTCTTATAAAAAACCAGTTTCTGTTGACCTTTCTTAATATTTTTTAACAAATTGCCAATTATCCTGTTGCGGAACATTCGTTTACGAATCTCCCTAAACTGTTGTTTCCTTCTACTATCATGCACAGAGTTATCTCTTGCTCTAGCACTAACATTTTTGATTGGCCTTTCCTTTCCATTTGAATTCCTTCTCGTTTTATGGACTGAAACATTTTCTGTAGTAATATTTTTTTTACTACACATATTTCTTATGAAATATTTTGTGCTCTTACCCGGTGCTTTCTTCGTGACTTGACAAATCTTTTTGTTAGAGGACTGCTGCTTATTTTCTTTCACCTGCTGTCTTTGACTTTTTGCAGCCTTTCTCTGTCTTTCTATTGTTGGCATGGTGAAATCTTGAAATGATCTGCAGTTGAATCTGTGGTAAAATATAATAAAAAATGTTATTAACCATTATTACCAAACAGTAAAACAATAACAGTGATCAAAAACTTAACACACTACTTGACATTTTAAATAGAAGATTTTTTAGTCCTTGCAAATTTACAATACAGAAATAGCAGAAAAGAAATGACATTTATATTTATGTTACCTGTGCTATTTTATATGTGAATCTGATCTAATTTTATGAGCATATTTTAATATTTTATTGAAGACACTACACATAACCTGCTTTTGAAGGTGTCTTTATTTTTAAATTAAACGGTTTACCTTTTTACTTTTTATTAATTATAAATTTTAAAAATAAATGTTTATATTTCCTTAGGCTCAAGCAGGTCAGCTTCCCATCCTATGTCATATAATTCGGACAAATCTGCATCCTCATCACGCTCTTCTTCATCCTCAGGATTTAAATCATCCAAGGGATCAACATCCACTGATGTTTCAATTACAAGTTCAATGATGAGGTCAAAATCAACTGATTGCAGATTGTCGCTCATGTTGAGGTTGTCTTTATCTTTAAAGAAAGATAACAACAATGAGATGTTGCAGACTAAGATACAAATCTCAGAGATTATAATAGTAAAATTGTTTAACAAGAGTAATATTTTGCAGCTATTATTTAGCCATGTCCAGCAATGCTGAGCAGGTGAAGACTATGTCTAAATTTTCAGTGAACAGGACTCATCTCTTCTTAACCTTGGATAAGCCTCACCGACTCTGTGTGTCCAGCACATACTTAAATGTAAAGGGGCAGATTTATGTTAAATGGCACATCCCCAGGCATGCACCAGTTAACGTGCACCACTACTCTGCCACCCATGGTGTGCCGTATTTACAATCAGATAGGAGAAAGCTTCGTCAAAACCCTGCGCCTGCTTTAAGCAGGCATAGGTCTTGACGCAACATTGTGGAGATGGGGCACCCCTGAGCCTTGCTTGAGCTGCATCGCACTTGCGATACAACTCCAGCAATCACTACCTTTACAGCACAGATACGTCACGCATCTGTGCCATTTTTGCCCCATGATGCCCCGCATTCTAAATGCAGCACACCATGGGTGGCGGAACAGCGGCGCAGGATGACTGACACATCCCTGGTGATGCACCAGTCATCATAAATCTATCCCTAAGCTTCTTATCTTGTTACAGATGAACCGCCATATGTAGCATGAAACTATTTTGCATTTCCTAAATAGCGAATTTTAAGGAATAAATAGCAATTCTTTACCATTCCTAATTTGCAATGAGCAAATTGCTAATTGCAAGTTACCCATTCATTTCCATGGGCTAGGAGGCTCATAGGAATGAAGGTTTGATTTGCGATTAGCAATTTGCTCATCACAAATTAGGAATTTTTCCAAGGGTGCAGGGGTGTCTCAAGAACACCCTGCTGCACCCCTGAAAAAGAAATTTGGGGGCATATGGCACACATACATGCCCTAAGGGCATGTGTTGGCGTCATATGGGACCTTTTGTTTTTTTGAAAAAAAGCTTTTTGAAAAGAATTCACAAATTACCACCAATTTACCACAATAGTTTCCAAATCCTTAATGTCATTTTTTACATATTTTTTGTTTGATACATTGCATTTAAGTAGTCACAAAATTTGCAAATCCTTCAGTGCAATTGCAAAATAAGGAATAGCAAATTTTGCTACTCCTTATTTTGCATCAAACTTGTTTGATACATACCATTTGTCTAATTAACATTCGCAAAGGCCGAAATTCGTAGAATTTTGATCTTTGCGAATGCTAATTAGCTTGATACATATGGCCCCAAGTGAGGCCTGTCTTGCGACATGGTGCATCTTTTGCATCACTGCTGCATCGGTTTCATGTGGTACGTTTTTTTTACACCATGACATATCTGCCTAAATGCATCAATTTGTAATGTTGTCGCCTCATAGCAAATCTTTTGCACCACCGCTGCATCATAAAAGTGACGCACAGTGGCACAAAAGAGGCATACACCTATCATAAATCTGTCCCTAGCATTTTAAATGATTAATCCAGGATGACGATAAAGTGTGGCCTATCCAGAGGTTTGTTTAAGGTGAGGCCTACTCAGGATTGCAGATTAAAGTTACGCTTGATGAAGAATACAGAGGAGATAATACATGTAAAGGCCTACCAATGAAGTAAGTAATGTGCACTTTATTGCGCCAGTCATCATAAATGTATCCCTAAGCTTCTTATCTTGTTACAGATGAACCACCATATGTACCATCAAACTATTTTGCATTTCCTAAATAGCAAATTTTAAGGAATAAATAGCAATTCTTTACCATTCCTAATTTGCAATAAGCAAATTGCTAATTGCAAATTAGCACCGCCACTGCATCATAAAAGTGACGCACAGAGGCACAAAAGAGGCATACACCTATCATAAATCTGTCCCTAGCATTTTAAATGATTAATCCAGGATGACAATAAGGTGTGGCCTATCCAAAGGTTTGTTTAAGGTGAGGCCTACTCAGGATTGCAGATTAAAGTTACGCTTGATGAAGAATACAGAGGAGATAATACATGTAAAGGCCTACCAATGAAGTAAGTAATGTGCACTTTATTGCGCCAGTCATCATAAATGTATCCCTAAGCTTCTTATCTTGTTACAGATGAACCACCATATGTACCATCAAACTATTTTGCATTTCCTAAATAGCAAATTTTAAGGAATAAATAGCAATTCTTTACCATTCCTAATTTGCAATGAGCAAATTGCTAATTGCAAATTACCCATTCATTTCCATGGGCTAGGAGGCTCATAGGAATGAAGGTTGCAATTTGCGATTAGCAATTAGCTCATCACAAAATAGGAATTTTTTCAAGCGTGCAGGGGTATCTCAAGAACACCCTGCTGCACCCCTGAAAAAGAAATTTGGGGGCATATGGCACACATACATGCCCTAAGGGCATGTATGGGCGTCATATGGGACCTTTTGTTTTTTGGAAAAAAATGCTTTTTGAAAAGAATTCGCAAATTACCACAAACTAGAAGTTGGTGGTAGTTTCTAAATCCTTAATATCATTTTTTACATATTTTTTGTTTGATACATTGCATTTAAGGAATCGCAAAATTTGCAAATCCTTCAGTGCAATCGCAAAATAAGGAATAGCAAATTTTGAATTAAGGACATTTTAAGTCATTTCCACATGTGCAGTGTTTTCAAATTATGATTTGAAAATCGTTTTTGGGGAAAAGTAATGGTTTGCAAATTTATGACAAGGACATAATGGTGTATGCTTCTCTATAAGGCATTTCAGTGTCTCTGATGTCATTTTTCCCATATTACATTATAAGACCTTTCCCCATGTAGCACATTCCTTGTAAATATGCTCCAACCTGTGCATGGCGAATTTAGATTTTGACTGTTTGAGTCACATAGCCATGTTAAAAGTGACCCAAAAAAATTGCAAACGTTTTAAAAAAACACATTCATGTGTCTTAAGGACATTTTAAGTCATTTCCCCAATGGACAGTGTTTTCTAAGTGGCGCAAAAGAGGCATACACCTATCATAAATCTGTCCCTAGCATTTTAAATGATTAATTCAGGATGACAATAAGATGTGGCCTATCCAGAGGTTTGTTTAAGGTGAGGCCTACTCAGGATTGCAGATTAAAGTTACGCTTGATGAAGAATACAGAGGACATAATACATGTAAAGCTCTACCAATGAAGTAAGTGATGTCCACTTCATTGCGCCAGTCATCATAAATGTATCCCTAAGCTTCTTATCTTGTTAGACATCAACCGCCATATGTATCATATAACTATTTTGCATTTCCAAAATAGCGAATTTTAAGGAATAAATAGCGATTCTTTACCATTCCAAATTTGCGATGAGCAAATTGCTAATTGCAAATTACCCATTCATTTCCATGGGCTAGGAGGCTCATATAAATGAAGGTGCAATTTGCGATTAACAATTTGCTCATCGCAAATTAGGAATTTTTCCAAAGGTGCAGGGGTGTCTCAATAACACCCTGCTGCACCCCTGAATAAAGAAATTTGGGGGCATATGGCGCACATAAATTTTAACAACATTCCTTTACCTCAAAAACGATTTTCAAATCATAATTTCAAAACACTGCACATGGGAAAATTACTTAAAATGTCCTTAAGACACATAAAAGCGTTTTTTGATTGCCTTTGCAGCATGTTTGTATCACTTTTAACATGGCTATGTAACACAAACATTCAAAATCTAAATTTGCCATGCACAGGTGGGAGCATATTTACAAGCAATTTGCGCCACAGAGAAAGGTCTTACATTAAAATGGGAAAAATAACATCAGGGACAGTCAATTGCCTTATAAAGAAGCATACACCATTATGTCCTTGTCATAAATTTAAAAACAATTCCTTTTCCCCAAAAACGATTTTCAAATCATAATTTCAAAACACTGCACATGGGAAAATGACTTAAAATGTCCTTAAGACACATGAAAGCGTTTTTTGATTGCCTTTCCAGCATGGTTGGGTCACTTTTAACATGGCTATGTAACACAAACATTTAAAATCTAAATTTACCATGCACAGGTGGGAGCATATTTACAAGCAATTTGCGCCACAGAGAAAGGTCTTACATTAAAATGGGAAAAATAACATCAGGGACAGTCAATTGCCTTATAAAGAAGCATACACCATTATGTCCTTGTCATAAATTTAAAAACAATTCCTTTTCCCCAAAAACGATTTTCAAATCATAATTTCAAAACACTGCACATGGGAAAATTACTTAAAATGTCCTTAAGACACATAAAAGCGTTTTTTGATTGCCTTTGCAGCATGTTTGTATCACTTTTAACATGGCTATGTAACACAAACATTCAAAATCTAAATTTTCCATGCACAGGTGGGAGCATATTTACAAGCAATTTGCGCCACATAATTCATAATTTTCTCCTTAAAGCACACTATTCTCTATCTAAATTAAAGAAATATTTTCTCACCTTAGCAAATACTTTGAGTTTGAAAACAGTCTCAGAAACACACCAATTTGTCTTCAGCAGAGCAAAAGGTATGCACTCCAGAGTCTGCAGCTATCAAAAGCACAGAAATGCTGTAATTCTTCACACATATCTCTCATGTCACCCAATCAAAACTCTTCCCTCACTTTTTTCAAATGAAAACCCTTCCCCCCTCTGCCCCCTCTCTGCTTTTTTTGCATAGCAACCACCTCTTGGAAGACCTCTGGTGTTTGCAAGTTCACACAACAATGTTGCAATTGAACTCTGAACTCTCAGTGCACCTGCATATCCAGTGCATTCTTTCATTTAATGATTTTTTATTGACCACTCAAAATACATCTTTCAAAGAACACATCCGTGCACCCTAACTTTCTGTTTTCAGCAATCAAAATCCACCAATCACTGTTACTGCTTCATGAACACAGAAACTCCACAGTTTTTTTTCATTTTACACTCTCATTTTTTCAACTGCCATTTCATTGCCACACTTCATCTGACTGCAGGAGAACCTTCTCTCACCATGTTTTCTGTCTGGATTGTTGGACATAGTTATATTCACTGGGCTCAAAGGTACGTTGAAAACAGGAATTTACCTAACCTCAATTTACAAGATGTGGAAATTAAGTGGTTTGGCCACAGAGGATTAAAATGTCACCAATTGATACCATTGGTGAAAACCTTTATGCATTTGCCCAAACCTGACCTGTTAATTGTGCACTGTGGAGGTAATGACTTGGGCACTTTGACTGGTGTAGGTCTGGAAATGCTTTTAAAGGACACCTTTGAGCAATTAATGGCACTTTTTCCTCAGACTGCCTTGGTATATTCAAATATATGCCAAAGACAGAAATGGAGGTGGTCAAACCAATTTTGTCCACAAATTGAGAAGTCGAGGAAGCATGTAAACAAATCTGTTTCAGCTTACATGAGAGACCATGGAATGGGCTCCCTGTACAACAATAACTTGCGTTACTACATGCAAGATATCTACAGAGGAGATGGAGTTCACTTCTCAGATGAGGGCAACAGAATTTTCACTCTGAATTTAAGAATGTGCATTGGTACCTACTTATAAGTACCTAAATGTACCATAAACCCAAAAGCTCTTCTCAGAGCTACCCTACATCTAATCCCTCACAATTATTATTTTACTCTAACATTTTTCACAAATTTTCAACAAAGTACGCTCCCTGGGGCGCTACCCGGTACGCGAACCGGGAGCTAACCTCGCGAAATTTAAAAAAAAAAAAATAAATTTCGCACATATAAGCCTCCTCAGCCACCCTCACAAAACCTAGGGGGTCAAGATAACTCTACCGTGCCCCCTTCTACCCATTCTGAACATTATTTGCCCTCCATCTTGTATCTTAATTCGACCGAAACACAAAATGGTGGACTCCCGGAACGCTTAAGGTCCGCGAACCGAGGCGCTCAACGGTTCGCGTACCGGGTCGCTCCCTGGGAAGCGCACCATCAAAAAAGGTGGGAAAGTAGTTCACAGAAAAGCCACTGGAGACAATTTCACCAAATATAGATTAGCTCATACTACATACCAATCCCTACCATTTTCACAAATTTGATTGGAATTCCATTGAGCCATTTAGCCTGTAGACCTCTCTAAATACCCTGAGGTAAATTACTTCACAAAACACATCTGAAGTGTTGGAATTGACAACCAATGAAAATGTTACTTTCATTTTCTACTTTTTTTACCTGACATTTCATTGGTTATATACCTCAATATATATAAAGGAAGAGAAGAAAACACAGCCATTTTGACTACTACTTCTTGGTGTACATTTCAATAGTATTTTCACTAATTCCTTCAACTTCTTTCTAAAGGTAAGTTTTTATTTTTAAAACTGAAGTATATTGTGCACTATAAGTTAATATGGTAAACTTTTTCTGATAGTTATATACTATCCCTCTGTAGTAGTTATAGATTTAGATAGACTTCTCTGTTATAGTTATGGATGGAGTTAGGCTTCTCTTGTATAATTATGAATTTACTTACGTTAAATCACATACACTTTTTTATATTCCTACTTCCACTCTGATACTTTACACTGCCCAAAGATAAATTCACTGATAAAAACTGCCTATCTAAAATTAATCCCAACAGTGCCCTATCTCTACTAATATATATTTTTTTAATCTAAATTTCAGGCAAAATGGAAGGCGAACAGAAAGTTGAATTTCAAATTGTCCTGCAAGAGAGCAGCCAAGAAATCATTGATGAAAATGATATTGAATTTTTCGATGAAACTTGGGACAATGAACTACTGCAATGTGTACAAGCAGTAGATAACCTCCTTGCAAATGAGGACATTTTACACCCTCAGAGACTACAATGTATATTCCATGATAATTATGAAATTTCTGACAATGAAATGTTAGAAAGTTTAATAAATTATGAAACACAATCACAATAAAAAAAAATGCTTAAAAAATAAAGAAAATAAAAAATAATCAACAAAACCAACAATCAATTAACATACAGCATTTGAAAAGTCTATCATTCATTTTTCATTGTAGTACGCTGCCCAGAACGCTTCCCGGTTCGCGGACCGGGCGCTACCCACGCAAAAAAACAAAACATTTTTTATTTTTTTTTGCCCCGCGGGGCCCTTTTAAAGCCTCCACATTAAACCTAGGGGGTCAGGGAGGATCTACTATGCCCCCTTATGGTTATTTCCCCCTTTGTTTTGGCCTCCTCTTGTCTCTCAATCCTACCGAGAGACAAGATGGCGGCCGCTCCGGACTGTTTGGAATGTTGACAGACGCCGGAGAGCCAATCAGCTTCGCTACGCGAAGTTCTGGTACGCGCCCCGGTCCGCGAACCGGGGAGCTGCCCGGTCCGCTGTTACAGATATATAGCTTTTTTTAAACGTTAATTTCTCAAAATCCACTGGAGCACATATATTGAGACCTACAAAAGGCACATCGGGCTACCAGTCCCTACAATTTTGCCAAGTTTCGTGCAAATCCATTCAGCCGTTCGGGCTAAAAGTGAGGCCAACCGCCCTATGGAAAACTCAATGTTAAAAACACGTTTTGGGACCCCCCTTTTTTCTCGGCCCCCCCTGGACGAACCCCCCCAAATTTTCAGAGGCTGCTCAGAAACAAAATGTTCCATTTTCCAGAAAATTTCAGCCAATTCCGTCCACAAACGCCAAAGTTATTAGACATAGAATTTTCAAAAATCCCATAGGGAAAAAATCCTAACTATATATACCTACTGGCGACCGCCAGTAGGTAATATATATATATATATATATATATATATATATATATATATATATATATATATATATATATATATATATATATATATATATATATATATATATATATATATATATATATATGTATATATATTCACTGAAAAAAACATAGGTTATAGACCATATATAGTTAGGAATTTGCATTTACAAAACCTTGAAAATTCACTGAAAAAACCATAGGTTGGAGACCATATATAGTTAGCTGGACATTTTATTGACATAAAACCAATGAAATTCCATATATAGTTAGTTGCACTAACTATATATCGCGCACCCGCAATCTACTGCTGATGATGTCACATATTACATCATTCATGACATGGTCAGTGACATCACTGATGACATCACTGATGGCATATCAAATGACATCACTGATGACATCACTGATGACATCTCAAATGACATCACTGATGACATCACTGATGACAACATCCAGTGACTGTATGTTTCTGTAAAGTTAAATATGTCTTACATATTGAAGAATGAGTGGATTTATAAGTGTCTGGATGAAGGATTTAGTAGGTACATGACTGACTGTATGAGTGAGTGATTAAATGTGTCTCACTGAGTGCATGGGTTAGTGACTAAACTGTCTTAATTTGTGCATCATTATATCTGTTGTTCTGTAAACTGCTGCATGTGTTGATCAGTAGCTATATGAGTAACTATATGGGTTATTGATTGTTTGCCCATGTATTTGTATGGGAGACTGAGTGTGTGTGTGTGTGTCTGGGAGGTGTATGACTCTGTGCATAGATGTGTGAGCAGTTGATTCACTAGATGTATGGGTTCAAAAGTGCATGTGGAAACAGCTGTATGGGCGGTTGACTGTGTGCATGAGTGTATTGGTGAGTGAATGCATATCTCAGTGCAACATGTCAAAGTAAGTACATATGTAAAACACAGTACATGTGAGAGTTGACATATATAAATAACTGTGCATAAGAGCCAGTGAATGTGTGAGTGGCTGTATGGATCATTGTGAACTTGTATCCGGAATTGTATAAGAGAGTAAATATGTGTTAGTATGTGTTTGAATAAGTAAGGTGTGTATAACTGTATAGTTGAGAAAATGGAGGTGTGATTGATTCTTAGCATGACTGACTAGGTGTGTGTGTAACTTCATGGATGAGTGACAGTCTGTGAGTGTCTGTTTACACTGAGTGTATCTAAGGTTATATTAGAGTCTGAAGAGGTTCATCGTATTATCACATGATTGATGTCATCAGTGATGTGATCAGTAATGTCAAATGAGATGTCATCAGTGATGTCATCAGTGATGTCATTTGAGATGTCATCAGTGATGTCATTTGAGATGTCATCAGTGATGTCACTGACCACGTCATGAATGATGTAATATGTGACATCATCAGCAGTGGATTGCGGGTGCGCGATATATAGTTAGTGCAACTAACTATATATGGAATTTCATTGGTTTTATGTCAATAAAATGTCCAGCTAACTATATATGGTCTCTAACCTATGGTTTTTTTAGTGAATTTTCAAGGTTTTGTAAATGCAAATTCCTAACTATATATGGTCTATAACCTATGGTTTTTTCAGTGAATGTCATTGGTTTTTTAAAAGATAATATCTATATCTGTAAAATATATTCTTTATTACGTGACGTATCATGTAGCCACATGAGATGCCTCATGACGCGTCGCATAACCGTGACGTATCGGCTCTGCAGCGCAAACAAAACCCGTAACGTAAGCGCGCCGGAGCACGCTTACAGATATATATATATTTTTTTAACCTTAATTAGACCAAATCCACCCGTGCACATATCTTGAGGCCTTGCAAAGGCACATCAAACAAACAGTCCCTACAATTTGTCAACGTTTGCTGGAAATCTATTCCCTTAATTTTTTTTTTTACTGTTTCTCTTGTTACGCTTACCGGGACGCTACCCGGTACGCGAACCGGACGCTCCAAAAACAAAAGATGGCGGACTCCCCGTGACGTATCGGCTCTGCAGCGCAAACAAAACCCGTAACGTAAGCGCGCCGGAGCACGCTTACAGATATATATATATTTTTTTACCTTAATTAGACAAAATCCACACGTGCACATATCTTGAGGCCTTGCAAAGGCACATCAAACAAACAGTCCCTACAATTTTTCAAAGAATCCCAGAATTTTCTGACCTTGGGGCAGTGGTATATTAGGTGTTCCAGGTCGCCCACCTCCTTGTCACAATTCCAGCAACAGTCGTTTTCTCTGAGCCCTAGGGTCGCCAGACAAGCTGGTGTCTAGTAGATCATGTGTAGTAGCCTGAATTGTGTCTGTGCTAGTACTGGGGAGATTTTGCTTTGAGTGGGGGAACACCATAAAAGGTGCAGGTCTTTCTCGCTAAGTGAGGCTCCTAGTTCTTTCTCTCAGTATTTGGTTGCTTTTTTGTTTAGCTTAGTGGAGCCGGGTCATAGTAGCCGGTATATATGTGACACCTGGTGTCCTGTTCCGTTAATGTTAGTCATGTATTCGATGATTGAGGGTTTGTGCTTATTTAGTTCACTTTCGACAGGGCGGTTCTAATCTTAAGGAAGTTATAAAATTCTATGTCAGGGAGGTTAAGCTTTGCTCTTAGCATGTTAAAGGAGGATGGGTTATCTTCCTCATCTAGCTGGCTTGGGTAGGAGATGCCCATTCTTTTCGATGACTCTATGGATAATGGTTTCCCCTGTACTTTATCTTGCTGTTCCCCCATAGTGATTCCCATCTCGTGTTTTTTAGGCTGATGTCCATTTTTTGGTCTACCTTGAGCAGGGCGTTACGTGTGTTTTTGAGTATTAGGTTTGTCGGTTGTGTGCGTTTGTTAGCTGTGAGGAGGGCTATGGGCTCAAGGTTATCTTGAAAGCTCTTCTCAATCTTGAGCCAGACTGGCGTATAATCTTGTTCAGAGAGAATCCAGTAAGCCCCTTGTTTTGCCAGGAAGGCAGTTAGGAACGTTTTGAAGTCTGCCAGGTTAAGCCCTCCCAGCTTCTTATGGAGCCTTAACTTCTTCGGGATTATCTTTGCTCTCTTATCCCTCCCAAAAAATTTGATGATCATCTTGTCTATCTTTGGTGGAAATCGTCCGTTAATGTTAGGGGAAGCATGTTAGCTAAGTAGTTGACCATTGGCGTGATCATCATCTTTATTGCCTCAATAATCCCCCACCATGTTATGTATCTGGCTGACCATGCTTCCAGAAGATCCTTTATTTTTGCAACTAATTGACTCTCATTCTGGTCTAGCGTGCTCTTCAGGTCCCTGCCGAATTGTATCCCCAGGTATTTAATGAAGGCCCGAAATCCCCAGTATTTCTTTGGTGGTGTGGATGTTAAGGGGCTCACATTCCGATTTGTCCTTGTTTTGCTTGGTAGCTTGTATCCAGAGTAGTTGGAATACTTTCCTATGGTCTCCATTAGGTCATTGATAGATGAAGGGGGAGTCTTCGTGATTATGAGGATGTCATCCGCGTACGCTGCTAGTTTAACCATCACCTCGTTGATCCCAAATCCCATCATCTCGTCATTGGCACCGATATCTCTGATCAGTGGCTCTAAGGCCAGCAGGAAGAGTGAGGGTGACAACGGACATCCCTGTCTTGTCCCCGATGCAGATTGAAGGGTTCTGAGACTGCTCCGTTGATTACTATCCTTGCACTTGGGTTTTTCTATAGGGTCATTACTTTATTTGTGTATGTCTCCCCCAGGTTGAATGTCCGCATACATTGCTCCAGGAAGTGCCAGGATACCCTATCAAATGCTTTCTCAGCATCTAATGTTATCGCCACCGCTGGCTCCTCAGTCGCCGCAGCTTGCTCCAGTATGTGACACAGGAGTCTAGTGTTGTCATGACACATGCACGTCTTTAGGAATCATACTTGTGCATTGCTTATTAACTTTGCCAGTACTTTGTTCAATCTTGAGGCCAGTATTTTTGCATATATTTTACAATCAACATTGATTAGTGAGATAGATAGTTTTGGTGTAGTTGTGTGTTTTTGCCTTCTTTTGGGATGACTACTATATTTGCTTGCCTTGTCTTGGTGGTTGAACACTTTCTTCATGGTAGGGCTCAAGAGACCTAGGAATGTTTTATAAAATGTGGCTGTGTAGCCAGCTGGGCCCAGGGCCTTGTTGTCTTTAAGAGACTCCACTGCCCCCTCAATTTCTGCTACGGTTATCTCCTGCCCTAGGGTGCATGCTTCCTCGTCTGTTATCTTTGGTAGATTTAGTCTTTCTAGGTATCCTGTGTATCCCTCCTCATCCAGGGACTGGTCTTTTTTGTTTAGGTCATGATAACATTAGCTGAAGGTACTTAGTATCTCCTTATGCCTCATGTATGTGATATTTTTTGAGTCGGTGATCGAGGATATGATGTGTTGCTTTTGTTTGTGCTTTAGGTAAGAGGCTAGAATCTTCCCTGCTTTGTTTGCTTCGCAGAGGTTGATTGCCTTATACTTGTTTACCCACAGTCCTGCCCTTTCACTCAGGATTTTGTTATACACGTATTTCTTCTTTGTGAGTATTGCGAAGGTGGAATTGTTCCTTGGCGTTGTGATATGTGCTGTTTCTAACCTTTTTATTTCTTCTTCTTGTTGATCTAGCTGTGTTTTTGCTCTCTTGATCATTTTTCCTTTAATCTCTATTATTGTTCCCCTGACTGTTGCCTTAAGTGCGTCCCATACCGACCAAGGGTCCATGTCCGGTGTATCATTAAGTCTTACGTATTCCTTAATGTCTTCTTCTATTTTACTTTTGTTGCTCTGTTCTTCCAGGACATCTCTGATGAACCTCCATCTACGTGGTAGGTCCTCCTTATGGTGTCCGCTCAGCAATAGGCTGATGCACGAGTGGTCTGAGATAGTCCTAGCCGCAATGTCTGCATGGTCTATTAAGTGCGTGTGTGTGCTTGAGATTAATATGTAATCTATCCTGCTGTAGGAGTTGTGTGGGTTGGAGTAGAATGTGTAGTCTCTAGTGACTGGTTGTTGTAATCGCCAGGGGTCTTTGAGATTGTATTTGTTGCAGATGTTCCTTAAGGTGCCTTGAGCTTTGGGCGGTAGTGAATGGCACTGTGATTGTCCTTCTAGTGTATGGTCTAGTGCTATGTTGAAATCACCTGCCACTACTAGTAATTCGTTTTGGGGGATTACCTCCAGTCTCCTCAAGACTCCCTCCCAAAATTCTGGATCATCTTTGTTCGGACCGTATAGGTTAGCAAGATGTATGGTCTCTTCCCCTCTTTTCAACTGCGTGATTAGTATCCTCCCTGTCTCATAATTTTTTTGGTCCACTATATTATTGTTGGAGTTCCTAGATACCAGTGTGACCACCCCCTGTTTCTTCCCAGACGCTGGGGAGCAGGCCGTCTGGCCGATCCACCTTGCTCTTAGTCTTTCTGCGTCTTCTAGTGAGAGCCTGGTTTCCTGCAGCAGGAGAATGTCCCCCTTGGTCTTTGCCGGATAGTCTAGGGTCTTTTTCCTTTTTACTGGGTGATTAAGGCCCTTAACATTTAGAGACACTATTTTTAGATTCATCGCTAGTGAGTTACTGTTACACTGTGTCATTGGTAGTTGCGGACGTTTGCCTTTTTCCCGTGAAATGTGACAGTGGTTAGTTTGTGTTTTTCGTTTACTCTCAGTGTGTGATGCCTGTGTTTTCTTGTGCAGGGTCCGCTCCTTCCCCTCCCCCCCCTCCGGGGTCCAGTTCTATGTTCCTTC
The DNA here is from genome assembly GCF_964261635.1 of Lissotriton helveticus. Lineage (NCBI taxonomy): Eukaryota > Metazoa > Chordata > Amphibia > Caudata > Salamandridae > Lissotriton > Lissotriton helveticus. The sequence continues at coordinate 1,887,715,462 of NC_136059.1, read as the reverse complement.
TTGTCATTGTAGGTAAAGTGGGTAGCAAAGTGATAAAATAGAGGACAATGAATAACATATATGGATATAGACGAGACAGACATTACAGATAACCCTGACACCCCTCCACTCCCCCCCTCCCCTCCATCCGCCCCCCTAGCCAACCATCGTACAATGTACGTGCAATGGCAATATCCCCTCTCCGTCTCCCCCGGGATATTCTACTCTTAGCTTCTACTGATGCTTTCCCCTCCGTCCCTGCTTCATTGGGGACCAACCCATTGACGGTGTGCACTTTGCTCTTTTCCATGTAATATATCAGGTCCCTCTGTGTTTGCGCCTCTTCCACCCCCGCCATTTGGTTACAATTATAAAACCCAGTTAGTAGGAAAAAGTGTTAATGTTCGACATAGCTTGTCTACATAAGTGTCTCTGGGTGAGCAGAGTATTCGTGACTCTGGCATTTTGGGTGATCTGTTGTTAGTTTTTTCTAATAGGCCGGGCTGCCCCCGGGCTTCTGCCCTTCCCCCCTTCCGCCAATAGGTTCCACTTTAATGGTATGTCTATAGAAAGAAAAGGATATATTGTTCGGTATGGTTCGTGTCCTTAAGCGCCTCTGGGTGGGCAACAAGGTCATGTCTTTGGCATCTTGGTTGTTCTGTTACGGTGGTTTTCTTGTGTTGTGATGGACTAGTCTGAGGTAGTTGTTTTGTTTCTTTTTTTCGGTCTGTCTGAGGTAGATGCGTTGATTCTTCTTTCGATATGAGGTAGTTGGTTGGTGAATTCCTGAGGTAGATGCAGTTGTATCTTGAGTATCTCATAGCTTAGTTTCATCCCTGCTGTTATTCTACTCTTAGCTCTGGCGATGCTCTTCTTTTCCTTGTTCCCACTTGCGCTGTTTCCATCTCTTGATGTGCTTGCCCTTTCAGGTATCAGTTCAGTTCTCCTGGCTCTTCAAAGAAGATTGTTTTTCCCCTGTCTGTGATTCTGAATTTTGCAGGTCCGGTGAAATAGAATGTTATGTTCTCTTTCCTCAGTTTGTCCCTCAGCGCTAGAAAGCCCTTTCTGGTGTCTACCGTTGTCTTGGAATAGTCTTGTGTGAGGATTATTTTGTGCCCATTCCATTGCATGTTCTGGATCTTTCTCGCCGCCCCGAAAATAGCTTCAGTGTGTTGTGAGCGCAACGGCTTGCATATTATTGGACGCGGGCCTGCCCGGTTTGCCGATTTGACAGCTGGGACTCTGTTTGCTTTGTCAAGTTGGAGTTGGTGGCTGAATTTGATTCCCGTTATTTTTGGGATCAGTTCTTCAATTAGGGCCATGCATGACCCTGATTTGTCCTCCTCCCCCTGTGGAACACCTAGGATTCTTATGTTGCCTTTTCTGTGCTTATCGTCCAGCTCTGCGTCTGCCTTTGTAACATTAACGTGGTTTTGGATAGTGCCTTCAGCGTTTTGCTTTCTCCTTTCTCAATATTGCTAACTTGCTGCTCAACTACCGACAGCCTGTTGCTTCCAGCATCGTTGTCTGCTCTGACCGCCACCAGATCTAGCTGAATCACGTCTGTGGTTTGTTTTGTTGTTTTTGCCAAGTCGTGGATCTCAGACAGGTTCCTCAGGATCATGTCCAGTGTGGCATTGATATCTTGTTTTTGTGTGATTGGGGAGTCTAATTGCATGTCTCCCTTTTTTTTCTTTTCCTGTTGCTGGAATTTCCCTTCAGTGCCAGCCAAAGTAGTCAGGCCTCTTTTGGTTAGATGGAGCTCGTATCTCTTATCTTCTTTTTGTACGTGCTTATTTGTCTCCTCACCGGTAGGGGTGTGAGCGTGCTCTGTTTGTGTGTGGCGCTTCTTTGGTTTGGGTTTTTTGGCCTTTCAGCCTTATCTTGGTCCTGGTACCTGCGTGAGGCTCTTGTGGTAGCCACCTCCTTCTTTTTTTAGATTTCTCTGTACCTGGGGAGTCGCTGTGGTTGTTTGGAAATCCCCAATGGTCTCTGCTTGTGGGCACCCTATCAACTACCATTTCGGCATCTCTTTTGTCTTCCCCCCTTGTTCTTGTCAGCAATATTTTTCCTTTTTTGGGGTGGGCTGCGTGGAGATATGCTTTTCTGCTTTCAACTAACTAGGTGTCTTGCTGCCCTTTTTCGTGCCCTTCCGGGGTGATCCCTTCCTCCTCACAAGATGGTGGTCTCTCTAGTCAATTCGTCCCCGCCAATATGGAGTTCACAGTGACCTTGTGGTTTCAGTTTCAATGTTATGGGCTGGGTTAATCCTCTTCTCAGGGTTTTTGTGGCTGGGGTGGGGGTCAGCAGTGTATCCCTTCCTTGTGCCTTCAGTAGGGTGATGGTTGGTGCCGCTATTGCCTTAATCTCACCCTAACCTGTTAGTGTCTTTGAGTCTTGAGCTTGTGGATCTGTTTCCAGGGAGCCCAGTTTTCCTGGTCCGCTGCTTTGGGACCTCGCTTTTGTCTCCCTTTTTATTATCTGCTTGCTCACCATCTGTCGACAAGATGATGTCTCTTGTGGATGTGCTTTTTCTTCGGACGCGCTGTGTGGGAGCCGCGCCTTTCTTGCCGTTCTTCTTGTTGTTATAGCCGACTGCTCCGTTATCGTGCGCAAGATGGCGGCCCCCGTTCGCGCAGGGGTTTTGTTTTAGCCTCTTTCTCGTATCCATCTTCAGGGCTGCCTCAGCGCACCCAGCGCCCTGACTCTCCACTGGCCTGTTTCTCTTTTGTGCCTGGATCTCTGTTGCTGCAGATCTGTTAGCCTTACTTCGCACCTCGCTCCGCACTATCTCCTTACTCTTTGCGTAACGTCCTTGGTTTGCCTGCTTACAAGATGGCGCCTCCTCTTTTCGGGTTTCCGAGTTAATCTCTCCCCGTGCGTGTCTCCGGTTGGTGGTAGGGGCCCTAGTGGTTGTGGCCGCCAGTCAATCCCCAGACTTCTCACCTCTGTGCCCTGATTGTCAGTAATCGGTGTTCTGTTTCAATGGGCTGTGCCTCGTCTGTCGGTATCGACCGGTTATTTCTTGAGTTTTCGAGATGGCGACCCCCTCCTGCACTTCCAGTTTTGTTTTGATCTGTGGTGTCGGCCACGAGCTGTACGACTCCCTGATTTGGCCCTTCAAATCTTCCTCCCCGCGTCCACTGCGACCGAGTCTGCCCGGCCTCTCCTCTTGGTGGCCAGCTTTGTTCAACCTTTTTCCCTGTTGCTCGTTATTTTTTATTTTTTATTTTGGTTGTTTCCATCCAAAATGGCGGCCCCCTTGTTTCAGTTTCGTTTCTTTCTCTCCATCTCAGGCTGTCGGGCTTTGCTCGCGTCCGTGACCGAACAGGACCAGGGGCCAGGAACTCTGCCCCTTTCACACAAGATCCTCATAATCACCACCGATACTCCAGGGAGACGCTACTCAAATCGTCCAAACCCCAGCAACATAGCGAGGTGCTTTGTGTGGAAGTCTCCCCAGGGAACACGGAGTCCCATTCTTATGTCTTCACTGTAAATGGGGCAGCTAAGCACTATCAGAACAGCACACTAGAAAAGCTATCAGCCTGGCTGGGCTTCAGATGACCTGCATTTAGTTTAACTCTCGATCGATGCCCAAACACTGTCTCAAAATCTGGGATACTTTAGCAAACATAAAACCTGACCTAGCATTAATTATAGAAACCTGGCTGGACTGTAATGTATTGCAGTAATAATTCTCCTTATATGGCCACCGCCCTACCAGCTGGATGCAAACTATTAAAATGGGACAGAAGGGGATGGAAGGGAGGGGGAATAGCTATTCCATTTAAAGACTGCTTTAACTGTGTCCCTGAGTCAGTGACTCCACTGGGCTAACACGAGATCCTAGCATTTCAAGGGTGACCACAAAATACTTGGGGAAGCAGTAATGTACAATCCCCCAAAGTACAAGCCTGATTTTAGTACTACATTACTGTCCCAACTATTCCCTTCTTGCCTAAACCATAAACATTTCCTAGCTATAGGCAATTTTAATGTTCATTTTGAAAATGCTGATGATCCTGTGGTTAAACACTTGTAAAGAGATATGCAGATACTGCAGCTAAAACAATGGATCAAAGGGCCAACTCACACTGCTGGGCATACACCTGACCTTCTGTTTTCCAATATAGAAGCCACTATTGTCTCTTAGGTTACACCTCTGTTCTGGACTGACCTCTCTCTAATCTCCTTTTCTTTTAACTTGCCTAACAGGCTAACCTGCCTGACCATACCGTGATCAGCGCTAAAAAGGGCATGGAATTGCATCACCCCTGATTTGTTCACTCCCCACTTCTCTCTAAGTGACCCAAGTACTGCAAGGGCATTCACTGTTCAGACAGAGGCTGAACTTTTACATTCTGAAATCACCAATGCATTGGACCAGTGTGCCCCCTGGTTAGGAAGTAAACCAAACAGGAAAACACCATCGGAGAAATGGTATTCATCAGAACTGAGACTGTTAAAAAGGAAATGCAAATCACTGGAACATAATTGGAGATTTTCTAAAGAAAGTAGCGACAAACTGCTCTACCAAGGTGAGCTGAAGATTTACCACAATGCCCTCAAAAGTTCTAAGAAACACTATTACGCAAAACGAATAGATAAGAACCGTAATTCGCCTAAAGATTTATACAAATTAGTGAAAGAACTCTGCAAACCAGCCAGAATGTCCCATACTATGACCCCGTCAATTGATAACTGCGAGATAATAAACAACGTCTTTACTGACTATGGGCCTCATTCATAAAGGTCAACTTAGACCAAAAGTCTAAGTTTAGACCTGAAGTCTCGTTTAGACCTAAAATCTAACTTTACTACTAGTAAAGTTAGACTTTTGGTCTACGTTTAGACCAAAAGTCTAACTTAGACAAAAAGTCTAAATTTGGTAGTAGTAAAGTTAGACTTTTGGTTTAAGTTAGAATTTTGTCCTAAACGTAGACCAAAAGTCTAACTCTAGTAGTAGTAAAGTTAGACTTTTGGTCTAAGTTAGGCTTTTGGTGTAAACTTAAATCAAAAGTCTTACTTTACTAGTAGCAAAGTTAGACTTTAGGTCTAAACTTACACTTCAGGTCTAAACTGTTATTTGTGAATCAGGCCCAAAGTCTCTAAAATCTACTCTTCTTTCAAAAGCCAACCCATGTCTGAAGAATCAGACTGGGAAACCCTAGCTCCGGTGCTTAATTTGTAAAATATTAAGTCCAGGTGCTCAGTTTTATTTAGGAGGCCACATCTACTTCCCCTGGCTCCACCCACTTCCTCCACTGGCTCCACTCACTTATTGTATTGTATCCATCCACATCCTCGACTGGCACTGCTGAAAGCCAGATGTAATACCCGATCTAAATTTCCTCAAGGGAGCCTTCCTCAAATAAGGTTTGATAGAAGGTGCCCCCACCCGCTGTCCCTGAATAAAGTTTGTAAACATTTAATGCAAAAGTACATTTAAAACACTATTTTGGAATAAATTGGCTTAAAAGACTAATACAACTTCTGCAACGTAACATAGTGGTTAGGGTTGACTTTTCAAATAACAATTTATTTTTTACCCAAACAAACCCTTTTTAGTAAAATTAGGATAGTCAAAGACTGGGGAAAATTATAACTTTCTAACCTGTACCATGCTGTTTGCATCTAACGCTTTGATAGTAGTTCATAGCTCACTGTGTTAGATAATGATTGGAACTTGTGAAGTGCGAATAACAAAAGGATCTCTGTGACAAAAGCAGCAACCCACTGAGCATTGTACATGAAATACTGTTCTATCATCTGATGGACAAGTTCTTTTCAGCAGGCATAATATATATAACACCTGAGAATGAACCTTACCTGTAGGGATTAAAAGGTGTTAGTAACAAACAAGCGGATCTCTTGTACTCAGATCCGTTATCTATCACGTGCCTTGAAGCGACCGTTACCTGATTTCTATCCACTCTTTTGGCAAGCACCAGTTAGAAGCACAGGTAAGGTACTTTCATATTTAGTGAGGTGGGAATTGTCTAAGGTATAATCCGCACTTACTACAGCCCCAAGTCTACATCTCAGTGTTCACAGCTCAATGTGCAATACTCGTGCATTCACTACCAATGTGATAAACAAAAGCGCTCTGTCACCCCCAGTGCTCTGTAAAACAATCAAGGAGTCTGTAGTAATCAAGTCCACGCAGGTAGGTGTGATTCAAGTGGCTTTATTCAAGATGGCACAAGAGACCCCACCAGGAGCAGCCAGCATCCTGCTCAGCCCAATCAACTGTGACTATTTGACTCACAACATTCTATAACATGTCATCACAGAAAGATTCTACAGGCAGGGCCTGAATAGCATTGAACTCAGGATAAAACATATCCCCCTTTCTTCCAAATATACAAACGAACAACAATGAGTGAAGAAGAAAGATTAAGGGGAGCAACGGAAAGGAAATAAGAGCCACAAACCAATGAAAGAAGAGAGCAACCGAAAAAGATGAGAGAAGCTAAGAAGAGAGGAAAAACAAGAACATAAGAACCATCCTCCCTTCTATACACAATAGCAAAGGCAAGAAATAACATAGTCAGAGAAGAGGAGAAGAGGAAGCATGAAGGACTGCCCCAAAACACACCCACTGTCCAGAACAGGAATGTAAGGAGGCTGAAAAACGACAAACCAACAGGGCAAGAAATCAAAACAGAAGGTCAGAATCCACACGAGACACCAGGAAAAAGACCACATGAGGAAAACAGAAAAGAGGGAAGATGGGGAAAAGAAAAAGGATAATCCTCACCCAAGTCAAATACCATTATCGAAACACAATGACAAAATGTAATGTAAAGACAACCCTGTATATGAACAATAGAAAATTCAATATAATGAGTACGTATCTATATGTGAATATTGGGAGGACTATAACCCGAAAGCAAACCCCTTCAAAAGTGAGGGAGTAAAAAAAGAATGGGACTAAAACCCACAAAACAATAGTCCTTGTGAAAAAGAGAAACACTCTAACATGTGGAGTGGACATCCAGGTGACCTTGTGAAAAAGAGAAACACTCTAACATGTGGAGTGGACGGCCGAGTGGAGACCCGTCAACTGAAAGTGTCTGGGTAGGAACCTGCACTAATGGAAAAGGGAATGACACCCTTGCATAGCTCCCAGAAGGAAACTGAGTTGTGCACAAAATGGGAGCCCATGACTTATCACTTGGAATAGAGTTGAGTAAGAGAATGCAGAAGGACTAAAACCTGAGCATAATTGCCTTGACAGTAACAACACAACTTAGAATGAAGAGCAAAAAAATTTGTATTGGTGGTTAAAATGTTATGACCATGACATTACCAACGCTGGTGAGCGACTACTCACCTGAGCAACGATTGCGTGAAGCATCCTTCTGAAAGGGTAACAATAATCACAGTTTATCTGTGATTATAAATATACATGGAAAGGTAACCCTAAATGCAAGGAATAAAACATGACCACTGATCAAATCTCTTTAGAACTCAACATAGACAGACAGTCTTAAAATGTGGTGTGCCTGTCACCGGAAAGAAGTGAAGCAAACAACCAAGTATGCCACAGTTCAGAGAAAGACGAAGTAGAACAAGAAGACTTCCAATTCTTGTGCTTGCAAGTCCAAGGACAGTAGGACCCACCACCAATACTTAAGATGAGGCGATAAAGAACAGCTGAAAACACACTGAAAAGTATTGAAAAGTACCTCCAGCCACAAGAATTTTACAATAGAGTGTCCCTTCACAGACTGCAGAGAGCCCATCAGGAACACGCCGAGGATACAAGAAGGAGTCCTTAAACATCCTTCCATCTTGACACGACGTGCAGGTGTAGACGTGGTTGGCAAAGAGAGAGTGACCCAAAGCGAGAATCCATAGTGTGTGTCATCAAAGAAATTGCGGCGCAAATGCGAGGAGAGGAAGAACCTTTCGTAACATCCTTAACAACCCATAGCATGTTGATGCTAAGACAGTGGCTTGGTGACCTAGATTAAGTTTGTCATCAAGCCATACGCCCAAACTCTTTATATAAGGTTTAGGTGGTGGAGCATGAGGGCCAGATGGGAATCGGTGGTGCGGAGGAGGAGTTGCCTAATATCATAATCTCCGTCTTATCTCCATTGAGACGGAGGTAAGAATCCTTCATCCATCCCGCTACTGCTTCAAGACAGGGTGCCAGTCTGTCAGACAATCTCCCATCGTGGCCCAAAGATAGCACTAATTGGGTATCGTCAGCATAGCTGACGATCTTAATGCCGAAAGGGTGAATAACAGCTGCCAACGGTTGCATGTATACGTTGAAAAGCGTTGGACTTAAAGCCGATCCCTGTGGGACTCCACATTCCAGAGCTTGGCTAGATGACACTACGCCTCCTTCAAAGACTTGGAAGTGGCGATTACTGAGGAAGGAGGTGAACCACTTCAGAGCAGCACCCGACACCCCACTCATTTTGAATTGGTTGATCAAGATGGAGTGGTTGACCGTGTCGAATGCTGCACTGAGGTCCAGCAGGATGATCGCTGCTCCTCCTCCCTCATCCACCAGTTTCCTGGCCTCCTCAGTCACTAGCAATAGAGCTGTTTCTGTCCCATGGTTAGGACGAAAGCCAGTTTGAGTATCATCCAGCAAATTATTAGATTCAAGATGGGCTGTAAGAATATTATTAGCATGTTTTTCTAACAATTTGCTAAGCCATGATAAGAGAGAAATTGGACGATAATTTGATAGTAAGGAGGGGTCTAAGCTGGGCTTTTTAATTAATGCTTTTACCATAGCACATTTCCACATGTGAGGGACTGTGCATGTTGATATAGAAAGATTTAAAACCTCCAATATGGTGGTTTAGATAGCTTTCATAACTGTCTTGGCGGGGCTGGATCCAGTGAAGATCCTGAGACAACTTTACAGATAATTACATCAAGTGTCTCTAAGGTTAGGGGATTTAAGTGATCCAGAATGGAACCATGAGTAAGATCAGCGATGTTATTATGTACTAGATCAACTTCATTCGAGGAAAAGGCATTATATATCGTTTCAATTTTCTCTTTAAAGAATATTGCTAGTTGATTGCAGCGTTCAAGCGCTCCTTCACTCGAAGGAAGGGGTTGTGGCGGGGTAATCAACGATTTAGCTATTCTAAAAATCTCTTTTGGGGAATTCGCTGCAGCATCTATTTTATCCTCATAAAATTTTGCCTGAGTTTTCTTAATTTAATTTTTATATCTCCTAATGGCTGTTCTATATGTTTGTTTAGTTTCTAGCGAAAGTCTTTCTAACTTGCGACAGGATTGCTTTAGTATTGCTTTAGTATTCTCAATTCAGGACTAAACCAGGGAGCCGTATTTTTCCTAATGCAGCTCTGAATAATGACTTTGGGGAGGGCCGTGTCTAATGTTTCTTGGATCCAGGTATTAAAATTGGTGTTTGCTTCTTCAATGTTTGTTCCAACTATGGGCTTAGTGGCTGTTAGAGATGCTTGCCATTTATCCAAGGGTAGCCTATCCCATTTTCGATCCCGCATTACCTTTGGGGATTGTGCCCCTCGAGTATTTTTAGTAACCCAGAATAAGGGAATTAGAAAGTGGTCAGACCACGGTATGGAGATGGGATCTCCAGAGGTAAGATTATGTAAGTTACTGTAAATGGGGTCAAGAAGGTGACCTTTTTCATGTGTTGGCAAAAGGCATTTTAAGTCCAGACCTAAGGCTTGGAGATCGGAAGAAAGATTCTTGGTGGAAGAAAGAGAAGAATCCTCTAAATGTATATTTAGGTCTCCAAGAATAGTAAAATTGGCCATAGTTACCACTTGTTCTGAAGCCAGATCTATCAGTTTTGGAATAAATTCGTTTAGCGCCTCAGGAGGGCGGTAAATTAATATGTCTGATAGACAGTCAGTGGAGGACAGATCTAGAGAGAAGGGGAGATTTTCTCCTTCTTTAAAAACCGATGAAAGAAGACGGCATTGGTAGATGTCTTTATAAATAATGGCTAAGCCTCCACCTCGTCCTGTACAGCGATCCATTCTGCAGATATTATACCCTGTTGGAAGAGCACGGACAATATCTTGATCGTTCCCTGCTTGCAACCACGTTTCCATGAGAAATAAGGCATCCAACTTGTATTCCTCAATTAAAAGAGCTATCTCTATGCAATGTTTAGGCAGGGATCTGCAATTCAAAAGAGCCATATTATATTGTCTAGTGGAGGTATGATCTCTGTCCCGGTGGTCATGTGTTTTAAAATGCCTATTACAATGGCGACATAGTAGGGGGAGTTTGCAGGATCCAATTTATGCCAGCACATCGTCTTCTCGATTGGTCGAAGCATGTGTAAAATAGTATTACTATATGTCACAAAGGTATTGTTCGGAGGGCCAGAGATTGTGGCCCCTCGCCCCGTCCGATCGCGGACGGGCGCAGATGGGCAGGACTCTGGCGCGACTCCGGCGCAGGTCCGGCGCGTCAGCATGACCGTCCCCTTATATGTGCAGATAGAGCACGTCACAGCGCTAACCCACACCCAACGTGGCAGCTGTTTTTGAGATCGCTTACCCGAGACCGGCTCTCAGCGTCGATGCTCGGCTGAGAGTGGCCGGGCAGCGAGGGGGGGGAGAGATCTCTACCAGGTCTCAAGCGTGTATCCAAGGTTAAAAGCTTATTAATCAAGCAAAGTGGAATAACATAAATCTAAAGAACACAAATGATTTTTAAAATGCGGCTAGAGCAAAGGGATAGCAAGATCTCCCGGCTTCCGCATCAGGAGGGTGAGAGCGCACTTCTTAGTCAAGCGCACGCCTGCAATTTGCCCCTTATATGTGCAGCTAGAGCGCGTCACAGCGCTAACCCACACCCAATATGGCCGCTGTTTTTGAGATCGCTTACCCGAGACCGGCTCTCAGCGTCGATGCTCGGCTGAGAGTGGCCGGGCAGCGAGGGGTGGGAGAGATCTCTACCAGGTCTCAAGCGTGTATCCAAGGTTAAAAGCTTATTAATCAAGCAAAGTGGAATAACATAAATCTAAAGAACACAAATGATTTTTAAAATTCGGCTAGAGCGAAGGGATAGCAAGATCTCCCGGGTCCCGCCTCAGGAGGGTGAGAGCGCACTTCTTAGTCAAGCGCACGCCTGCAATTTGCCCCTTATATGTGCAGCTAGAGACATTGTGGAACAGTGCTGCTGTGTGGCCCCATCTCGTCTTGACAACTAGTCTCATACTGATTATTATTGAGTAAAGCAAGCTTTGCAGTAAGCAACAGAAATTAAAGCGAGACACCTTGGTTGGCGCACACCTGAAATGGCAGCCAAAAAAAACCAAATCAGGCCCACAAAGAGATAGCCTCTTGCTCTGGTGTGCAGACGTTGATTAATGGCAGCATGGGTAGATTTGAGCCAGAAACATGGTTCTTCCTTTTGTGCAGACGTTGATTAATGGCAGCATGAGTAGATTTGAGCCAGAAACATGCTTCTTCCTTTTGTGCAGACGTTGATTAATGGCAGCATGGGTAGATTTGACACGCAGAGGTAGTTCTGGAGAGTAGAGGCCTGTGGGTGAATGTGCAGCAGTAGAAGTACTTGAGAAGTAGAACATGGACAGCTGAAGCAGACTAGAATTGAGAGAAGAACAAACTTGTCCGAGACGCAGACAATGTTGAATGACAAGCTTACCCTCATTGAAGGCACAGCAAAAGACATGTAGACTGTGGAACACGCATATTGACTCTGGAGAGTAGACGCCCTTAACTGGATGAGCAGCTGCTAAAGTAGCACATCCCCAGACTCACAGGAACAACTGGCAGACTGCTGTAGGCGACCAATAGGAGCGTCAGGATGCCAGTTGGCTTAACTTAACTTGAGTAGCAGTAGGTTCTGTATTTTTAAAGTTGCTTCAGGTTCTTGATGAGGTGACTGATGCAGGTTTGCTTCAGGATCGTCGCCAAAAACTTGTAGTAAGCAAGTCCACGCAGGTAGGTGTGATTCCAGTAGCTTATTCAAGATGGTGCAAGAGACCCCACCAGGAGCAGCCAGCATCCTGTTCAGCCCAGTCAAATGGGACTATTTGACTCACAACATTCTATAACATGTCATCACAGCAAGATTCTACAGGCAGGGCATGAATAGCATTGAACCCAGGATATAACAGAGTCTTTCGGCTAGCGCTGCTCAAAGGCACTACTCGTGAATAGTGTCAGCTCTTGCTTGGAAGAAATGCTTTTGCCAAGATATGCACATTGGCAGTCATGCAGTTCTAATCATTGCTACCGAAAGGAAGATGAGAAACAAAGCACACTTCCTACCTTGGTTCAGCCGGGAGTCTCTACACTACTTCAGCGCCAGAATTGCACTAATAAAACGCGTGTGACCCAGGCATGACCTGTATTTAAACGGCGGCCGTAACTTCTGAAGTCTCACGAGATGTTGCGGTGCATGACCTGCAACTTGAAAACAAGGATGTTGATGGGTCACTGCATTGGAGTGCATTCGTGTCAGGTACTTCCTGTATATTAAGGCTCATAAATTACGAACAAACATAGGTACTTAAAGTTTAAGGCTCATACAAGCATTTTCAAGGCTATTTATTAATGCCATAATAGTGTCTCTGTGCAGGAAGAGAAGCGCACTTGCTGCATTACTGGGATTAGCATTCCTGACATTATTCAAACGTGTGGAGCAGAGTAGCGTCCTGTCACAGAGTGCAAGCATGCCAGTTCTTGAGCTCTCACATAAATTTGTAGTCCTACTAGGCATAAGTTTAGTACATAGATTGCCATGGCATACATTACAGTGCATGTTGGTCTGAGGACGTCCTATAGGGGGATGGCCTGACGGACCATGACACCGAATGAAGAGAAAGCTCAGCTGTAGTACCAGCCCTATAAAATAAGTGACGGTGCTTAGCACTGGAAAGCCCCGGCACAAATTAAGCACTGCCTCGCTCCACACCCTGATGCACACACTTACTTGAGCAACCTGGCCCATTTTTCTGAAGAGTAGGTTGCAAAAGCTAAGACTGAGGTCAAATCAGGATCTCCACTCGACCCTTATCCTCACTTTATTTTCTCTCAGCTTGTATCAGTCTTAAGCCTGTACGTTACCCATATGTTCTATAAATCCCTTGATTTTTCAGTATTCCTGGATATATGGAAGAAAACCATTGTATTCCCGCTATTAAAAAAAGCTGGAATGGTAATCTACAATTCCGCATATTTCCGGCCAATCTCCCAACTACCATACTTGTTTAAGGTAGAGGAGAAACTGATCAATAAACAATTGGTCAACTTTTTAGAAACCAATGAACTCTTAGATCCATCTCAGACTGGTTTTGGAGCTTCTAATAGCACAGAACCACCCTACATGCAGTATCAGAAAACATTCGATCCTTGGTGGATCAGGGCAAAGCTGCTGCCCTGATCCACTTGGTCTTGACAGCAGCATTCCATACCGTATCTCACAATCACCTGATGAGCATTTTACATGAAAAGGGGCTACACTCAAAAGCCCTTCAGTGGTTCAACTCCTTCCTACATAAGAGAACACAAAAAATTTATATGGGCCCCTTCTCCTCCAGTTAAAACATTATCAACTACAGTGTCCCGCAGGGAGCCTCCCTGAGCCCCACCCTTTTCAATGCCTATGTCTCCTCTTTTGCTAGGATCAACAGGAAATAGGTCTTCAATATCTGCTCCTACGCAGATGATACACAGCTACTAATTGCCTTTGAAGTAAAGCATGAGGATACCAGAAACAACCTAATAAACTGTCTCTCAGAAATGGCAACTTGGATGACTCAACACTGGCTGAAACTAAACGCTGAGAAGTCTGAGAGATCCTGCTGTTCGGTGGGGTTCACCTAGTCTGGGACAACACCTGGTGGCCCGGTAGCTAGGAGCGGCCCTGGAACAAAAATGAGTTGCAAAAAACCTGGGCATACTCATCGACAATGCATTAACCTTGCTAGACCTAGTCCGAGCGCTGTGCGGAAAAAGCTTTTCCATGCTAAAGCTACTACAAAGAATCTTCTTATGGATCCGCTTAAACTGCAGAAAGACTATTACCCAGGAATTACTTTCTAGTAAACTAAATTATGGGAACGCGCTCTATGTGGGCATGCCTATGAATCTTTTTTCCCGACTGCAGTTGATCCAAAACACTGCCTCCAAGCAGGTCTGTATGAAAAGCAAATACAGCTCATCATCTGTATGCCTGAGGGAACTCCATTGGCTGCCTGTGCACCAAAGGGCCAAGTTCAAGCTCCTAGAGCAGGAGGATGCGCCTTCTCTAATCTAGTGGCTGTTCATTGGAATGAATTTTCCTTATACCTCGGCCTTACGGATGATTATATGTCTTTTAGGAAGAAGCTGTTACCTAGCATATAATCACTGACACTTGCAGCCCTTTTTAGTCTAAGTGCCCCTGTTCTCAGATGTCCGGATATTCCCCACTCTTATCTCATCTTAACGCTTTCCTAGCACCGTGGTATCCCTTTGGATGACTTTCGCGCTTAATAAATATAAACTCAAAATACAAAATTGGGGAGAGGAGTTGGCCTAACGACTAGGGCTTTCAACCTTCAATCTGGGAAACTGGGTTTGAGTCTCGGCAATGACGCTGAAGATCCTGTGATTCTGGGCAAATCACTTAATTTCCCTGTGCCTAACAAAAAAATAAATGAATGTGTCCTCATGTAACGCAACTGGTAAAGTGCTCTGATACCCGATTCGGGTCAAGTTTGCGCTATATAAAACTCTGAAAAAATATTAAAATACAAAGTTCCTAGCAAGATTGATCAGTTTCAAATAACTATTTTGGGTACAAATTAATATAATGATCCAATTATTTCTGTGTAGTTCAATCATTATGGAAGTAAGTGACTTAGAATTGAAATTTTATGAATCTTAACCCACAATATCGGTTCATTAACATGATCAAGGCATTGAAAAAGTCTTTGTCTGCCACATATAAAATTCATCATCTTAACTTATTTTCAGCTATAAAATGATGGGCTGGTGAGTTGTACAAAATATATGAAAACCTGCATATTCCTAAAGAATGGCTTCAACACAGTCTGTCCATGCTCTTAGACTGTTTATCAGTATACTGTGAAGTCCTTGCTGATTGCTTCTGATTGCGCAACTAAAGAAAAGTTTGCAAGCTAACCATAGGACCTTTCTTGTACAGAGGAACCATTTAACCTCCCACAAAGAGGATGGGATATGTTTAGGACCAATTCATACTTAAAACAGATATTTGCAATTCAGTTTCCACTACATCTACACTCAAGGTATTTTATCAGCTGACCGGTGGCACACTCAGGTCCCGATTCACGAAAGTAAACTTATACTTATGTGTAAGTTTACAATATTTTGGTATTCACAAACTATGAGATTCATTTTACTTACAGTAATTTTTTGAGTGCGGGACTCCATAGCCATGGACACGATCTCTGGAACTAAAAAGATTGACAGGTCTGTCTTTTATGCGCAGAGTCTCCGCCACAAGTGCAGAGTCTCCACAGTTGTAAAATTACTATTAGCAAAATTAAATTCTTAGGGCCTGACTTGGATCTTGATTGTCTTACTGCCGTCCCGCCGAAGCGCCTGTTCCAAGTACTCTACTAAGTTGATGGTTTTTCGCTTGCCATATTTAGATACATGCAGACTGACTCGCTGTCTTCATTAACAGAGTGTTTCACGCCAGGGTCGTGGCTCACCACTGCCAACGCAGCAGACTCCAATGCTGGTGAACTGTACTCTCACACCATCAGGGCGGTGGGTTCCCATGAAGCAGATTTAGATTTCACAGTTGTGCTGGCAGTCCTAGCCGCGGTTCCCTGATGGAAGGAGTCCATCGCAGTGCATGCCCAACAATGCACACTCACTGTGGCCATTGGATGGATGCTACTAGAACACACCTGATGTCCATTGGCCAAATGGAAACACTTGCATACCACACTATAGAACACATCCCATTTCAGAACATGATTCTTTGCCATTCCACTGCAAAATGACATTTTCTTGCTGAAACTTTGGCTTTTAAGTAAGGTTATTTTATTGTTTTTCCTTGTTTCTTGTCCATTTATTATCTTTCATTTAATTCCTTGTGGTTAATTCTCTTATTTCTTCATATTTCTTAACTGAATTCTAGGCCCCAAAAATCCCCATTTTACTGAGGGAGAATTGTCAGTCATGGTGGATAAATTAATATGAGTAGAGTCGCAATTGATTGGAGCCCAAGTTCAAAATACACCCCTATCTGAGAAAAGGCAAATGTGGGCCAGAATTGTCGATAAGGTGAATGCTTTAGCAAACAACCTGCAAGCACAGGAGGACATTAGAAAGAGGTTGAATGACCAGTAGGGGACGGTGCATTCCCTGGCCTCCAAGCATCGCCTGGAGGCCAAGAGGACTACTGGTGGTTCTCCCAGGCACCCAATACAATTCCTGCCATGGAGGAGAAGGTCTTGTAGATCCTACATCCTGAAGGTGTGACAGGAATACCTGCTGGAGTAGAGTCTGGTAAGTTACACGTTTACAAAGTTTCACTAAACCTCAATGTCCTTTTTGCTCTCAACTCACCTGTTGCCAATGGGTTCTGCACAGATTTTCCAAACATAGAAACCCCAAAGTATCAGTATCAGATAATTTGGATTGTTTGTGTGAATGTATTGTGTTGCATCTAAGATTGCAGGCATCAGTCTCCATTGCATGTCACATGATGGTATGATGCCTGTAAGTTTTACAACATCAAATAACCCGTTACCCATATATCTGTCATATTGTAAGTGTCTCTCCCATTTCAAATGCCTATTTTCCACAAATATGTTTTACTAAGGATTTTGCAAGTTTTGGGAAGTTGTCATTGAAATGAGTGCAACTACCATGATGCCCTGTTTCTGTTTTGACAAAAGAATATTGCTATGTCATAGTGCTCATTCTCTCTTGTCTAGCATATTTCCACATATGGTAAAGTGTCATGTAGTGATCAATCCTTATTCAATGCACTCTTCTGCAAAATGGTTTGTGTTGTTTTCGGAATGTTGTCCTGTTCTTCTCAACCAATTGAATTGATGTCATGAGTTTCACAAATAAAACTGTGTTGACCCAAACATTTTAAGGAATGAAAATTACTATCCTGCATACAAGTGAGAATTGCGAAAATTGACTCTGTACTGTTCACATGATGACGAATGCCAGACATCAATTCAAATGTGTAAAGTCTGTTTTGAAGTCAGCAAGGCCTTGGGATTGTTAACTACACATACCACCTCTCCACTGTCTTGGGTTGAGTAGTTGGGAGATGTTAAGTATACTTCCTGATCAGTTCATAAACATTTCAGGACATCATATTTCCTGCTTATTTGAGGTTGTACGGTTAGAAATTGCAAAATGTTACAGTAATAGGTTCAATACCACTGAAAGCTATCAGCATAAATTCTCTGCATTTCTTTCTTCCATATATCAACATTGTTTGTCTCAAAAATATTTTATTGTATTATACACACTTTTACTAATAACAATTTTCTCAATAGGTCCAAATGTCAGAGCACGTGCCTAGGAATCTGCTACTGAAGAGACCTCCATTCCAACCCAGGATCAAGTTGTCAGTGAGGGCAACACTCTTGGCAATCTTCATGACAGTGAGGTTCCTGGTCCATCTGGTCAGCATGGGCAGATGACTCCAGTGAGTTTCACTGGACCCACACCAACACCTACCACCCGTACACCTTAGCGAACCAAAGCCTCAACTTCCTGTGTTCCTACCACTGTAACGATTGTGTGCGTCCCAGTCCTGGGTAATGTTGAGACCACAGCACTACCAGCTGCAGCTCACCCAGGACCCAGTCCGATGGGGCATACTGGGCCAAGGGCACAGGGTAGTGGGGATATGGTCGTGGAAGTGATTCTGTGAGCCAGTATAGTAAGGCCACTGGGGTCACTCTCAACCAGGCCACCAGCAACCAAGCCTTGGGAGCCTATCATCAGTCCTAAGACATGATGGGTCAGGAACTCACCAGAGTATGGAGATGAAGCAGTGGCAGAGGGAGCTTAATTTTCAGATGGAGGAGCACAACTGCAATATGGGCTCAACGACTGTGGAGTTTCAGGACATTTATACCCAAATGAGCAGGTCTTTGCTACAACATCTGACCCTTCTACATCTACCAAAACCACAGGAAGGGAGGCCCTGCCACTGGTAGTCACCCCAGGCCCTGCAACTGTGTATCCCCCTCACTCACAGTACGGGATGTCCTTCAAAATATCTTAGGCGAGGATGGCAAGACCTCTGTCACCACCAGCAACAACCCCAACCCTAATTTCCTCCAGTGTGTGATTAGCATTCACTCTGTGGACAACTTCTGGACACATTTACCTTTCTGATGCCAGTTGTTTTTGGACATTGGACTTCAAACAATTTTGCCCCTTAAACTATTGTTTCATTCACTATGACTGACTTCTACGCTTTTTGTTTCGCTTTTGTATTTTCACCCTGTTTAATTGTTTCATGTTTAGTTCAATAAATTCACAACTCAAAAACTCATAGACTCGTGTTTTATATCTCAACTCTATTAATGCATTTGTTTCCTACCATTATAACTTTACAATGACAAAAATCAAATTGTGTAAACATATATAATTTGCAAGTAGGTAATGCTTTTCTCAAGTTCCCAACCATGACTCCCAAATAAATATATCTGTCATTCATCTACTGCTATGTTTATTCCATTTGACCAATAATTGTCGGTAAACATATTCACTAACATAACAGACCATACCTGACAGTAATACACAGTGTCAGTTTTCACATTTCAAGTTCCAGACCGTACCAACATGGAAGAAGGGGATACAGCTAATCAGTTTCAATAGGCAAATGATCATTGATTCAGGCCATCAGCTGGAGCTAGATCTTCTGGCTCACATAAGGGATCCCACATCAATAACACAATTCAATTCAATTCAATATCTTTATTTCGGTTCACATAAAACCATAAAAGATGCATCACTAAAATCTGTATACAATTGTTTAAATATCAAAGTGCAAATAAAGCAACTTCACCTGTATTGGATGGTACTTCATCGGGTTTAGAGCTATTGTTCAAAAACGTAAATTCCATTTATTGGGGGCAATATCGACAATATAAAACATATAAAATATTAAAGCTGGACATAATCGATATTTAACATTCATTTTCATTATCATTTAGACTGGTATCTGTAGCGCCATGCAGCATTATATGTAGCTCTTAATAATATTCTCTTATGTTTAGCAATGGTCACATACTTTAAAACAATCAATTGGTGCTCAGCCTTATAGCGCCATTAACCTTCGGTGCATAAATTAAAATCATTAACATGATACTACATATTCTTTGTATTTATGGGCCTTACAGTTTTAGCCCTACTTTTGCCCTTATAAGACTTACGTTAAACAAGAATCCACTCACACGAAAAACAATTTTTTGTGAGGTATCAGTTTTCAATATTCGTCCTGCTTCTATGAACGTCTGATGTTCATATTACGACAAATGGGTTTAATCCATTTGTTCCTCGGTTTGGCATACGCCGAGCAGGAGAATAATATATGTAAATCGGTAAATTAAAAGATTGAAAATATTCTAATTTTCGGTTGTTGATTACTAGATTTTTTCTTAAAGACTTGTGAGGGTTTATAGCCATGTATTACGTTTTGTTGGCATTTACTTCAAGGCCCTTACTCTTACACTATGTTTTGAAGGAGTCCAATAAGCATTGTAGGCCTTTGGGGGTTTGTGATATTAGTATTGTATTGTCGACAAATAAGAGTGCCAGCACCAAATCCCCCCCAAACTTAGGCGAATCATTGATACACCTGAGCAAGTATTTTGGAATGTCATTAACATATAATGAAAATAGTGTGGGCGCAAGTACACACCCCTGGTGCATGCCCCTTTTAACCAGGATAGCCTTAGTGAGTTCGCCCCTCGGACCCCATCTTACTTTGGCGTAATTGTCCTCGTGTAATTTTTTTATCTGTATGATCATTTCATCTGGTAATCCTTGATATTGCAGTGATTCCCAAAGTAAGTTCCATGGGATGAGGTTGAAGGTGGCCCTGAGGTCTACAAAAGCAATATACAAATGACCCTCTTTTAAAGTAATATACATCCAACACAAACAAATTAATCTAAAAACCAGGTCAATTGTGCTTATTTTTTGTCTAAATCCTACCTGAAATTTGGAGAGCACACTGTTCTCATCAAACCAGTTGTTTAATCTCATTAAAATGTACCTAGAAAATAAAACAATTGGACAAAAACATGGCAGTACCGCATTTTGTAGACAATGGACTGTTCCAATTCACTGTTCCAGCATCTGGTGGAATGTCACAACCTTGTTTCAGTGGTGTGCCACAAAAAAGAATTTCTTAGAATGATGAGACACATCAACAGCTACATACATTTACATAAAATGAGGATTTTGCCAATGTGAAGGGAGATTAGCATGATTATGCTCCACTACCACATGTGTTTGAGCTAATGATAACACACATTTTGCCTTAGTACCAACACACGACACGACAGAGAGCAAGTCCAATGTAATCTTCAAATGTCCATTCAAGTATAGTGCAAGTTGATTTGGAACAAGATTTGTATACGCAAAGTTTGTGTCTATATTTCTCAGAATCACCCCAAGTTTCCTTTGTACTTTGAAACAGCGCCTTATATCTGCAAATGTCAAAACGCTGAAATGTCCAAATGGAGGTGACATGGTGAAGGAACCTAAAACAGATGCAAGCAAAAAGATTACCAATCAAACATTACATAATAGACACATTAGAAATCCAGCATTTGGAGGATACGGTTTCACAAAACAATCAAATATAAATAATATATCTGAACATAGTATTTCCCTGAACTCACCCTTCCTAAGAAACTACTGCCACATACTTCTCTCATCATCACATCAATAGTTGGTGTAATGGTGAAAGGGATAACATGTAAAGATAGACTTACACTCATAAGAAGAAGTTGTCAATGACATCTTGTAAGTCAACTCCTCCCTCTTCACTACTATTATCTTCATATGGAATTTCATGACCCTTAACTGGTGGCTCAGCATGGTCTCCATGCTCTGTGATGTAAGGTATGTTCCACTCGGAGGGTGATGTGGATAATGCAGCAGGCAAAAGTGATTTGGCTCACCTTATCAGTTTCATAGAAGTGGGCTCCTCCAGTTTTGTCCAGACAACGAAATCTGGCCTTTAAGAATTCCGAAAGCCCACTCCACTGGCTGCCGTGCACTTCCATGGGCCTCATTTGAAGTGAAGTGGACTTCCCGTGGCATGGGATTACTCAGCAGTGTCATCAACCATGGTCGGTTGGGATAAGCTGAGTCTCCTAGATTAAAAGAAATAAAGTGTCAAAAATTGTAACCCAATTTCAGTTTATTCCCCAAGAAACTATTATGAAAGATTGTACTAAACAACAAGCCAGGCCCTCTCAGGTGCAATACACTGACATTTGCAGGGAAATGGAGCTTTTCCATAGTACAAAGTACTCATGGGCAGAGTCTGCGAAACGTGCACAGAAGTTTGTGATGTACAAATCCAGTAAGCAGACAACTTGCAGAAGTGTTTTCGATGCAGGAAGACTTGTTCTCTTACATGTGGTGGCACTAAGGCAATATGAATACCATCTATTGCTCCAAGCACATGTGGTAGGCAACCTAAACGGTAACAGTCCCTCTTCACATTCGATAAATCCTGCTGCCGTGGAAACTGGATGAAGCTGTTGATGTGTCTCATCATTGAAGAAAGAACTTCTTGCAGCACACCACTGAAAGTTGGTTGTGACATTCCACCAGATACTGCCACAATGTATTACAAGGATACTGTGGCCACAGAATGAAGTACTGCCATGAGTTTGACAATTGTTGTAACAGATGTGGTATTTCTGTTGTGAGGTTGAAGATGTGGCTCGAGCTGATGACATAAATCCAATATAGTTTGCCTATTAAATTTGAACTTCTTGATTATACACCTTTCTTCCAAGATGGCAAGGTCTGGAAATGGGTGGTACACCCGAGGATGTAATCTCCTCAGTCTCCCAGGGTTCATATGTCTGTATTGGAAAAACATTGGACCATTTTTCATCTTTTCCACAGCAACATATTTGATAATTAACACTTAAGTGATATAGAGCCAGATGTAGGTAATCCAGAAATACCGAGTCCTTAATAGCAAATTTTGCCGATTCGTTACTCAGAACTCGGTATTCCATGTGTACGTAATGATTCGGTAAAAATTATTGATTTGTTAAAAATCGCAAAAAAATAGCGATCCGGAATTAATCGTAAAAAAAATACCGAATACCCATTACCGATAAAAAATCGGGTAATTGTGGAATCATCCAATCCTGTGCATCCTCATTACCTCCCAAACAGGAAGTGGCCACACCCATGCAGCTGCACTGAACCTGGAGCTGACTGTGAGGCAGGAAGCAGAGCAGAGAAGCCAGGAGCAAACCAACTGAATTTTGCAACCAATACTCAGCAGAATGGCCAACCAGGAGAGGGAGAAGGAGGCTGCTGAAAGAAAAAGGAAGCACACATTTAGTGAGAGGGAGCTGGAGGTCCTCATTGAGGATGTGACCAAGGACCACGAGAAATTATTCGGAAAACAGTCCCTGCACTTGCCAGAGTCACAGAAAAGGCAGATCTGGCTTGCCATTCGGGAAAAAATAAATGCCATCGAAGTCACCCAGCGCTCCATTGAGGACCTGAGAAAAAGATGGTATGACCTAAGGAAGACAGCTAAGGCGAGGATGGTAGAGAGGCAAAAGCTGGCCACCCGTACAGGTGGAAGAGGAAGACAGCACCTGCACCAACTGCTCTTGAACTCCTGGTTGAGTCCACCCTCCAGCCGGAGGGTGTGAGTGGGATTGGCGATGCAGACAGCTCAGCCAGAGCTGCTAACAAACAAGGTAAGATGCATTCACAGCATGCTGTGCCCTCCACTCCATAACCCCAATCCCCAAAGAGGCATAGGGACTCCCACTCCAGTACATGTTTTACTTAAAACCTACAATGCATTATGGGGGATGTAGTCAGGAGTAACACATGTCAGAACAGTCAGTCCACTGAACCCAAAGGCATGTGACACCAATTAGAAAATAGCAAGCAGAGGACAGTCAATGTGATTGGCAGGCATGACATTTATTACGATGCAAATGCTGGCAGATAAGTGAGCATATGTACATTTTGTCTTCACAGGCAAGCCATCTCGCAGGGCAGCCAAAGGGAGCAAAGCAAAGGCACCCAGGACAGAGAGGAGACAAGAGGAGGAGGTCCAGTCGCCTGCTGGGCACACCACCCCACCACCACCGCCAACATCACCACCACCACCAACATCACCACTACCACCACCATCACCATCACCACCGCCATCATCCACGCCCCCAGCACCAAGAGGCAGGAGGCATCCAGTGGCCACTCTCCAGCAGATGGAGGTGGAGGACAGCACAGGAGAACAACAGTCCCAGGTAGCTGAGGATGCCAACGGGGCAGGGTCACAGTCCCCCACAGATCACACCCACACGCGTTCCAGACACCGCAGGGCAAGGGCAGCCAGTCCTCATTCTCTGGGCGAAGATGAGAGTGTGTTCGCTGGCTTTGAAGGGAACATGTTGAAGGTCCAGCAGCAGCAAGGAAAATCAATTAGGTCAGTGCAGTGGGAGATGGCACACATGAATGCCCACATGCACAGTATTGAGAAGGGCATCAATTTCATCAACACTACCATGGCTGAAGGCATGCAAGATGTGTCCGTGGCTGTTAGGCTGCTGTGCAGCAAATTAGATGAGGACCGTCTGTCAAGGCGCAGGGAGAGATAGAAACTTGATAATTACACCAAGGCGGTTCTCTCCACTGCCACCTCTCTGCTGTGTAGGCTTTCGGTGGTCATGCAGGAGGAGATGGCACACTGCAGCCATGATGTGGCAAGGGGGCTGGTCACAGTGACCAGTGCACTTGAAGTGCTACAAACTGACAAGGTGGCCACTACAGGTGATGGGGGTGAAAGTGAAGAGGCTACTAGCCGCAGTAGCATCACTCCCCCTCCCACAGAGTCCAGAAGGTGCAGCAAACGCCACATCGCTGCCACTGGACAGACTGGCAGTGCGGACAGTGGTGAGAAGGAACGCAGCAGTGCAGTGCGTGGGCGCAGGAAGTAGAGCCAGTCATAACATGGTTTTATTCAATTGGGTGATGTAACCCATTTTTTGTTAGGACACTGCATTTGCTTTAGGCATAAGATGTGACGCACTTCAAGTTGTGGTGGTGTGCTATGATCATTAAACACCATCACTCACATACAGTAACTGGCTATGTCTCCTTACTTACTCAGAAATAGTTGCCTGTTATCTCAGCCCATCTGTGTCTCCCATCCAGTGCTGCTGCCACACCTGCTGCGCTGTGCTCTGGCTGTGGACAGTCCTCACCCTCGTCCTCAGAGTGAGTTAGTTCCACTGCTGTTCCTTTCTTTGTGGCAAGGTTATGCAGCATTGCACATGTTGCTATTATTTTGCAGCAGATGATGGGGCAGTACTCACGTGCACCTCCACTTTTGTGGAGGCAACAAAACCTGCTTTTTAGTAGTCCAAAGGTGCGCTCCACAACGTTGCGCATGCTTTTATGTGCCACATTGTATCTCTTCTTACGTGGGGTGGAAGGGTTAAGGTATGGAGTTAGGATAAATGACCGCACGGCATATGCGCTGTCCCCTAAATGGGAAAGAGAGTGCCAATAATTCGAGTCACCAATACATTCATCCAAGCTATACATCAGGGTGTGTCATATTGATTTACCTAGCAGGTATCCTTCTCCGAATTCACTACCATCCAGAAGTGTGTAGATCTCACTGTTGTGGATTATGTAGGAGCCATGGGTACTCCCTGGAAAATTGGCCACAATGTCAGCAATGATGTTGTCTGCATCACATATCACCTGCACGTTGATGGAATGCGTGGATTTGCGGTTGCAGTATATGTATTCTGTAGCAGCAGGTGGGCAGATTTTGTTATGTATGTCCCATCAATGCACCCTATTACATGTGGGAACTGTGCCTTTTGGTAGAAATACAGCTTTGTCTTCTGCAGTTCTGCCTGTGTGCTGGGGAAGCGTATGTAGTGATGTATTCTCTGCAGCATGTCATCCAAGAAGGAGTTGAAGAAACGGGACAGGCAACTCTGTGAAGCACCACCTGCCACAGATATCACACCCTGGTAACTTCCTGATTTTTTTTTTTTAAGACCTTTATTGTGCACATAAACAAAGAATACACAGTTGCACATGTCACGTAGCCTGCTGCCACAGGTGCCGGCATCAAAGATGAACATTTAGATGTAACACTGGTAGTGTAACACAGCCAATTAGACAGCAACCCGGAGGTCCGGCGGCGTAGTTCAGGGTTAGTACGGAGACATAATTCAGTGTACAGTTCTGTAACAGTGAGGTCTACAGGTTTTGTAACTGTTTGTGGTTGGGTTAAACATATCACTGTCTATCTAGCATCTGCACTGTAGGAGCTGCAATTCTAGTCCATAATATAATCTAACAGCAGCAGCAATTATCAAGTAACGTGCGGACTGAGAATAAAGGTATCAAAGTTCTTGTGCCTGTGATGCCACCATGTCGCAGATTATCGTATAGTGGTATAGCTCACTAACGCAAAGTGTTAGTCATGTATAGTCGACGACGCCAGGCGGCGGCCACCACAGCGGAATTTCAGATGGTTGTTGTCTCAGTGTGAGTTGAACCTTCCTGTGTCTACGATATATGAATGATTGCCAGAGGCGGAGGCCCGCGTGCGGGCTCGTTCGGCCAGTGTCACCGCGCAATTATCCCAGGTATGTCTTACGTCCCGCGCATGTGTTGTGTTGTGGTATGTCAAGGCAACAGAGATTTAACGTAACTATAGGCGCATGTCGTTTCGCGACATAATCACAGCGTGTTGGATCTTCGTCTGTAACCATAAAGGGCTTGGTCAGGGAACGTGACCATTAAACAAACCATTACTTAATCTAATGCAATGGTGAAAGAACTAGGGAAGGGAGGGTAAGGGATCAGTTGCGTCCATAGGCGCGGTATGGGGGGGCGGCTGCAGTCTTGGTGAGGGGTCTGTGGTTCCGGGGCGGAGTGTGGGAGGATAGCGCCGGGGGCCTTGTGAAGGCAGGTGATTGATTATTCCCGAGTGCAGTTGTTGGAGGGGTCCTTCTCCGAAGGATATGGCCAGGATCTGTCAAGCAGGGGACGTCAACCGACGCGCCAGATGTATCTGACCGCTATCTGTGGTGGGGCACACGCAGTAGGCGGGCAGGAAAGATCAGATGAGCGCGGGCTCGGCGCCATGCAAGTGCAGGGGGGGTGGTGGCGTCAGTGAACATCGGGGCAACGCTTCGAGTTGCCCGCAGAGTTCCTCGTCTCCTTAGCGGTGCAGGGTCATACTAGCTCAAGTTATCCCCCGTTCCTGACAGGCTCGTTGGAAGGACGTAAGAAGAGCACCCCAGAGCTGCGCAATGGGGAATTTCCGGAGTCCTGCGGTTTCCTCTCGGAGAAACACCGTGCCTTCCGCCCTTGCCCAATTAATGAAGGATGTGTGCCAGTGTCTGGTGTGGGGGGGGGCATTAGCCTTCCAGTGCTTAGTTAGTAAGTGTTTAGCCGTGATTAATCCCATATCCCAGAACCTCGCCTGCATCTTGTTGAGTTTCGTACGTTTATAAAGCCCCAAAATACAGCCTTTCCACGTCCGTGGCACATGTTCGTCCGTGCATTGCGTGAGTAACGTCGTGACCTCGTCCCAGTATATCTGTATGGCAGAGCAGTGCCAAAGCATGTGTAGAAGATCTACCCCTACCAAAGAGCATCGCTGGCAAGCTGTGTTAGTGGCCGAGAAGTATCTGTTTATCTTGTCAGGTGTGAGGTAGGCTCGGTGCAAAATATAGAATTGGATAAGTTTGAAACGGGGGTTGCGCGGGATATTAGTCGGTCCCTCTAGTATCATTGCTCATTCCTTTTCAGTCCAATCCCTCCCTCTGTCGGTCGCCCACTTGTCTCTGAGTGGCAGTGTGGAAGGTTGCATATGTATCAGTAGGGCCTGTGCCAGCCAATATATAATATGCAAGCCGTTACCCATGACATGCAGGTACTGCATAAAATAGTGCATCGGCAGCTCCTCCGATACGTCGCCCCAGGAGGAGGTCAGTCAATCAATCAATCATGCCATTTGTATAGCGCACTACTCACCCGGGAGGGTCTCAAGGCGCTTGGGGGGGGTATGCTACTGCTCGAACAGCCAGGTCTTGA
Organism: Lissotriton helveticus; assembly: GCF_964261635.1. Classification (NCBI taxonomy): domain Eukaryota; kingdom Metazoa; phylum Chordata; class Amphibia; order Caudata; family Salamandridae; genus Lissotriton; species Lissotriton helveticus. The sequence continues at coordinate 1,887,688,163 of NC_136059.1, read as the reverse complement.
GTTGTTTCCTGAAGGCGAGATGGTCCTGGGTCAGCCGAAGGTGGATGGGGAGGGAGTTCCAAGTCTTGGCAGCCAGGTAAGAGAAGGATCTTCCTCCGGCGGTGGCTCTTCGGATGCGTGGTACGGCTGCGAGGGCGAGGCTGGTGGACCGTAGCTGGCGGGTGGGCATGTAGAAGGTCAGGCGGTCGTTGAGGTACTTGGGGCCCAGGTCGTGGAGAGACTTGTGTGCGTGGGTGAGGAGCCGGAACGTGATCCTCTTGTCGAGGGGGAGCCAGTGCAGGTTCCTCAGGTGGCTGGAGATGTGGCTGCGTCGGGGGACATCCAGGATGAGTCGGGCGGAGGCGTTCTGGATGCGCTGGAGTCTTTTCTGTAGCTTGGCTGTGGTTCCGGCGTAGAGGGCGTTTCCGTAGTCCAGTCGGCTGGTGACAAGTGCCTGGGTGAAAGTCTTCCTGGTCTCGGTCGGGATCCAGTGGAAGATCTTGCGAAGCATACGCAGGGTGTTGAAGCACGATGAGGAGATAAGGGATGCATGCAATAGAAATTGTCCCGAAGGGAGATCTGTGCTAGCGGTGAGGTCCGCAAAAGAGAGTAGCGTGCCATCTGCATAGAGGTCGCCTAGGGATTCCAGTCCAGCACGTGTCCAGCTGACCAAAAGAGCTTCCGACAGTTCCCCCGCCGTTCCGGGAGTACCCAGGAGAGGGAGTACCGGGGCATACGGTTTCGTGGCACGGGTAAGCCGTAGGCATCGCAGAAAGCATCTGCGTGCCACCGCCAGGTGTAATTGTGTAGGGCAGGGGGAGCGGGTCAGAGGGTGGAACAGTGTGCATATTTGCGTCTGGGTCCAGACAGTAGTGTCTGAAGCGGTGTCACCCAGGTTTTTGCCGCAGAGCCATCCCGACACCCATTGCAGCTGTGCTGCTAGGTAGTATAGTTCCATGTTGGGAACTGCCAAGCCTCCCGATTCGGTGGTCATGTACAATTTGGTCAGCGCTACTCGGGGCCGACCCGTGTTCCTGACAAGGCTACGAAGTAAGACTTCCAGTTCTCGAAACACTTTGGTGGGTACATATGTCGGGACGTTCGCAAAGTAGTATAGTAGTCTTGGCAAGACTATCATTTTGGTCAGTGCCACCCGGCTAGGCACATTCAAGGGCAGGTTCTTCCAAAAGCCAATTTGGGCTCGGATGGAGGCAATCGCCCATAGCAGGTTCCCCTCTAGGATGTCTGCCGGGGCCCTGTAGATATAAATACCTAGATATCGGAACGTGGTGGGGTACCATTGCAGCCTTTCTCCGCCGATGTGGATATCGATTTCTAGGCGTGTCCGGGCTGAAGGAGTTGGCCCCCGACTTGGACCAGTTGACTCGTAGCCCTGACATATCCTCGAAGGTTTGGAAAACATCCGTAAGAGACTCCGGGACATTGGTCAGGTATTTGACATATAGCAGCAAGTCGTCTGCATAAAGTGAGACCACGTGTAGGCCATCTGCCATCGGGATTCCCCACTCCTGTCCCTGGGCCCTGAGGATCGTGGCCAGGGGCTCCATAGCCAATGAGAAAAGCAAGGGTGACAGGGGGCAGCCCTGACTTGTGCCTCTCTGCACACGAATGGTGTCAGACAGCAATTGCCCGGTGCGGACTCGGATCGTAGGCCTGCAGTACAGCAGGTTGACCATAGTCTCATATCCGTCCCCCAGGGCTGTATTTTTCCATTACCGCCTTCAGATATGGCCATTCCACGGAGTCAAACGCCTTCTCGAGGTCCAATACCAAGCACCCCGCTCGTGGCCAGTGTCGAACTGCATATTCCTGCACTCGGAACAGGCGACGGATATTGTAAGAAGTGTGGCGCGCCGGGACAAAGCCGTTCTGGTCATGGTGTACCAAGAGTGGCTCCGGGGGGGCCAGTCTCCGAGCCAGGGTGGAGGCCAGTATTTTATAATCTGTATTTAGGAGTGCTAGGGGTCGATAAGAGCCGGGCTTGGGGATGGAGATCAGATTTGCCTAGTTTAGCGTGGGTAGAAGAGAGGAGTCTTCTGCAGCCGTGCTGTACATTTTCAGGAGTTCCGGGATGAGAATGTCCGAACCAGCCTTATAGAGCTCAGCCGGTAACCCATCGGGGCCAGGGGATTTACCGTTGGACAGATGAAATATGGCTTCCCGCAGCTCCTCCGGCTCGAGCAAGGCCCCCAGGTCATCCTGTTGTGCAACTGTAAGCTGCGGCATCTGGAGGGGGGAGATGTATTCCGCCACATCGGGGCTGGAATCGCGAAGTCGGGAGCGATACAAGGCACTATAATGAGACGAGAACGCCTCGTGAATGAGGTGCTGGGAGTATACTAGTCCTTGCCCGTCTACATGTAGCGCCGCCACCGGGGCCGCTCGGTCAACCTGTGAAATCAGCCAGGCCAATAATTTGCCGGGCCTATCGCTTAGGTGGTGTGTCCGTGCCGAGTATGCAGCGTAGTTGAGGCTGCGCAGTCGCTCCAGAAGGCGCGCATGCTCCACATGGGCCTCCGTCTGCGGGTCAGCAGTGCCGTCAACCGCCTCTCGTTCCCGATCTAGCAGGTCAGTCTCTAGTCTTGTTAAGTCGCCCTCCAGCTGACCTCTCATGTGTCCCTGTGTTCCCAGACAGTGTCCCCGGATCACTACTTTAAAGGCATCCCACTCGACCTGGGGTGAGGATGCCGTGCCAGAGTTCTCTTCAAAATATTGGACAGTTTGCGTGAGGAGAGAGTCACGGAAAGCCGCATCCAGTAGTAGCGCTGGTTGGAGTCGCCAGGTGGGAATGGGTGGGTGTGGGTGTTCCCAGGTGATAGTCAGGAAGTGTGGGTTGTGGTCCGAGTGTGTGCGTCCCATGTATCGCGCATCTGCAACAAGTGGGAGCAGCTCGGCGGATACCATGAATCTGTCCAAACGTACATGTAAGTTGTGCGCACCCGAGCAGTAGGAGTACACTCGCGCTGCAGGGTTGTGTGATCACCAGGCATCGTGTAGGTCCCACTGTGTGGCCCACCCAAGCAGTGCCCTCATGGCACCATGTGTTGGTGCACAAGGTGGGGGTGGGAAGGAGCGGTCTAGTGTCGTGTCTAACACACAGTTATAGTCACCCCCCAGTATCCACGGGACCGCGTGCCAGGTCGCCATTGTCGTGGAGAGGCGTGTCAGGAAACCACCCTGGTCAGTGTTTGGAGAGTAGAGGGAGATCAATACCACATGTTGCCCATCTAGCCTACCCTGTGTTACTACGAACCTGCCGTCAGGGTCTATGTGTGTGTCTGTGACCGCCCAGTGGGTCCTAGAACGGACCCACACCAGGGCACCACGTGCGAATGAGGAGTAGTCTGTAGCGTGGAGTCGCCCGCGCCACCTGCGATGTAGTGCCTGTACCTCCGCCCTGTTCAAATGTATCTCCTGAAGCAGCACTATATTTATCTTGTGGCGTTTCAAATAAGAGTAAATCTGATATCGCCTAGCTGGTGTGTGCATGCCAGGTGACACATTCGGATTTCAGCCATAGTCACTGTTCATGAAGGTCTTACTCCCTACTGTCAGGTTTTGTCCCTCAGATCCAGCTTCCCTCCAGCTCCTCAACCCCATCCCCGCCCCCACACCACGCCCAGCAGTAAGCACATTATCCAATGATCCCCCTTGGTGCAGAAGGGTAGGAAGGAAGGGGGACACAAAAAGCCAAAGAAAGGCAACATTGTAATTAATACCAAAAGGTCGGCTGCACAACATGTCGCCGTCCAAACACTCAAATGATCTAAAGTAAACTATACAGTTCTAGGGGGTGGTAGGTGGCCGTTGCAACAACAGTCTTAGTGTCGGTGTAGCTGAAGAGTGATACGTCACCTCTCCAGGGCCAGCAATGAGTTGCCGTGCCTGTCTGGTAGGTCCATTAGTCCACCCGCCCTGAATGTTCCAAGTAATGTTCCCCGCCACCAGAGAATGGGAGAAGGGCGCTAACAGGGCACCCGTCTCTGGAGATGCCAGTGCAGAGGTCTCCGGCAGATATGTGGCCGCCGCCAAGGTGCTGCACTGTTCAAGGTGGCAAACAGAGCTGTATGTGTATGAAAAGAGAATGTTACTCACTGCGTCCTGATTGTGTTCAATTATTCCTGGCAGGGAGATCCCCGCATCAGACAGATCTGTAGTCTGCTCACCTCAGGGCAAGTCATCGTGACAACCACGCAGCCATACCAGTCGCGCCTCGGGGGGAAGAAGGACTTCTCAGTTCCCTCTCAGCCGAGAAGGTCCACCGTCTGTGGGGTGACGACAGGGAGGTCCGCAGAGCGCTGGGAATCCGGTAGGCCATAGATTGCTTCATCATCGCTCGGGAATGTGGTCGGGCTGGCATTCGGAGCAGAGGATGGGGCCGTAGAGCTACTGATCTCTGTAACTTTGCGAAGCGCATCCTGTTGCTCCTGTCGGATTAGGTCCGTGGGCGGAGAGCGGTGTGGTGTTTCCTGGGCGTGGGTGGGGGTAGGTGTTCTGTGCCTGTGGCATCGCCACGGTCCGCGTGTGCGCGAGAATGTGGTGGTTCATGTGCCCCCCTGGGCGCCTCGGTTACCCCTCCATCAAGCCAGGCTTCCACCTCCTCAGGGCTGGTAACAAAAGGGCATTTTGTCCTGCGCCACCACCCTCAGTTTCGTGTGGCTTTTCTTTCACCCTACGCATTGGAATCACCTTATCAAGCGACTCGAGGAGCTGCTGACAGAGAGTGGAATAGCTCACCTCCACATTCTGACCCAAGGCAAAAGCCCTAGGCAGAAGTGTGGGTAAATTGGAGCCCTTCAATAGCCGAGCCCATTGCCTCCTACGTTTAGGCCTGACCGGAACGCTATTACTCAGCGAGCCAGCTGGTAGGAGAATAGAAAAATGGATCAATGCATGACCTGTCCAGCATTGGGCCGCAACCTCCTTAATCGAGACTAACGGCTCAGCTGCGAAGATCATATCCAAGACATGGTCTTTAACATGAGTAGGGGCTAACACAAGCTGCGTAAGGTGCAGATTATTGCATGCTTGGCACAAATCTCGATATGCGAGATCATGAGAACCACTGGGCCAAAGATTAAAATCGCCCAGGATTAAGAATCTAGCATGGGAGTTGGATAGATCATAAATCAGATCTATCAAATCTTGAAGAGATGATATCGCACTTGTGGGAGGGCGAAAGCAAAGTAGCCCCGCAACCAGTGTTCCACTCTGATCTTTCAGAGAAAAGCCCATGAGCTCGAAGCCCTTGACTGATTTAACTTCAAGATAAGAGAATGAAAGAGAGTCCTTAAAAATAAAGCCCACTCCACCGCCTCTCCCATTAGATCGCGGGATGTGCCTGATAGAATAGCCTGACGGGCAAGCCCAGCCAAGCTCCACACTACTCTCCGCCCTGGTCCAAGTTTCAGTCAGAAATATAATATCAAGCTGCAAAGAATCGATAAGAAGAGCCGTCTCTGCATGATGTTTGCAGAGCGAACGGACATTCAGTAGTCCGCAATTTACACTCACCAAAGGAGCCGGCGGGGGGGTCAGTTGTTCACCCATACTGGGGAATTGGTTCGCCAAGCAAAGTTCTTCCCTGGAGTATGTCAGGCGAGTTGGAGCAGCGTGTCTGGCGCTAAGCGCGTCCGAAGCGCGAACGGGCGCAAACGGGCTCACCTCTGGCACCCCGCCGGCAAGCCAGCTGCGCGCTTGCCTATACATCTCCTCTTATAGTGTCCCGCGCGGGAGTCCTGAGAGTGAAGCCACTGGACCCACTTAAAGATGGCGCCTAAAGTCGTCCCGAAACGAAAACACCCCCACCTAAGATGGCGGCCAACACCGCAAGCAGTGCCCAAAGGAAGCCCTAAGATCTAACTAAGCCCCGCAAATGCGGGTGGGTCAACGATTACAGTGCAAGTGAGTACCTGACTGTATGCCCCCTAGATACCCCTTGAGTACAGCCACAAGCACCCACAAAGTAATAGCGCTGAACGCAATAACGATTTAAAAAAGCTTAAAATAAGGCAGTTACAGCGCTGAGGAGCGCGCGCGTAGTAAATGCAAGTAGGATGATGGCAGACAATGGGCAGGATTCTCCTCGTCAACCACAGCCCCACTCATGCCCCGGGTCTCCGTGTCACGTGCTCTGTGTCTCGCTGCATCCCCGCGGCAGCCCAGGTGGGGGAGGGAAGGGGTACTTGGCGCCCACTCCCCGATGCGGCGCGTGCCGTGCAGGCTACACCGGTAGGGGCCCGTTGGTCCGGGTGCGGCCCCGCACCGTGTCTCAGGGGTGAGACGCTATGGCCGTCGGAGGTCTGCTGAGGGGGGGGCTATCTCTTGGACCCAGCCCCCGGGTCGTGCAGGATCTTGCAAGAACGCGAGTAGGCCGCGCTCCTAAGCCCAGCGACAGGTCCTTAACTGCGGTATGTGTGTGGAGGGGGCCGTTGTCACTTCCCATCCGCACCCCCCCCCCCCACAGCCACTCACCGGCAATATCCGTGCAGCGCCTCGATTCGGTTGTGGCTCACCTCCAAGGGGCCGCCGGCGCGGTCGTGCCGGTCTCAGTCTCTGCTTGCGCCACGCCACCAGGTTTCTCGAGTGGCGGCCCCACTCGTGGTTTTGGCCTCTCTCTGCTCACCGCAGGTGGGGGCTGCAGTCGGGGAGGGTCCGACTATCAACCAACCAACGTCCGGCCAGCCGCGCGGTCAGCTCCGTGGGTTTCGTGTGCAGGTCTCGCGGGATCCGGTCGAGTATCGTGTAGGCCTCAGGGCCAGGCCCAGTTGTGGCGTCGGATCCCCGGCCTCGCGTGAGGGAGTTCCCCAGGGATGTCGCGGCCTCCCAGCGCGTGCCGGTGCGGGTCTCGATGTCCGATTTGCTCCGCGATCGGGCAGTGGGTGGGCAGGGGTTCAAGGTTGGTCCACCAGCAGTTTTCAGCGATGTCAGGAGAATTAGCGCGGAGAAGCGGCCCGGGAGAGGGGAGCTCAAGCAGGAGCTCTACCCGTGCACGACTTTCTCCATTGTGCTCCAAGCCACGCCCTCGCCCTGGTAACTTCCTGATGCAAGTAGGTGCAGGCTACAGAGCACCTGCACACGTGTTGGTATGGCATGCGCCCTTGGTGTCTGATGCTCCCGGAATGGTTGCAGGTCCCGTATCAGGTCTAGGAGGGTTTGTGGGTGTAGCCTGTACCGCTTATGTATTTCTGCCTCAGTCATTTGGAACAGTGTGACACGCAGTCTGTACACACGCTCTTCCCGTCTCCAGACCCTCAGTCCTGCTGCTCGCAAACGTAGCCGCCTTGCTATATATAGGGCTGCCATAGTGTTCACACTGTTGCATTTTTGGGGCTGTTTTTATGCAGTGCACCTGATTATTACCTGCTTTGAGTCAGTGGTAATTACCGATTCTTAAATATCGATTTTTAGCAAATTCGGTATTACTGATTTTAGGTACATCGCATTTGCGATTTGTTACCGATTTCTAATTTACCGATTTGGTATTTTGGTGTTTCGGTGTCTGCCGATTGGTAAATACGGAATCAGTAACTAGTTTCCCTTATTTTTACTGATTCCTTATTACCGATGGCATTCGGTAATACCTACATCACACATGGCTAAATACCGGTCGGTAACGCTGAAATTTACAGAATTTCGGCGCTACCGACCAGTATTTAGCCACCTACATCTGACCCATAGTTCTACAAAATACATATGGTTTTACTACATCTTTTAATCAAACATTTTCCTGTTTCCTTTATTCTTCACAAATTACAGTTATAGCTTTAAATACATTTAAAATTACAAACAAATATGTAAATAATACATTTTAGATGTTTTATTTACACATTCTTTTCTTTTTTCCTCAAAAAATACCATCAACGGAGGTGTTAGCAACACCTCGCAAATATCGCATTTCAGCACAGTAATGCACTACATGTAAATAAAAGAGTGTCCATCGAACTTTGAATATGTAAGCAAACTATCCCCCATTTTGAGTGGTGGTGACCCACTTATCAGGCAAAAACACTCTATTTTAACTTCTAATATGGCGGGTGCCTGACCTCGCCAATAGGATATTTTGAAGCACACGGGTGCAGCAGATGTTGACCACGTAGTTAGCGGTTAGCCACCGACTAACATTGGTGAATGCAACGTAATAAGGCCAATGGCTGTGTCCATCTCTGCTGAAGACCGCATCCATTGGTAACATGTACGCGGTGGTTTGTAAAAATCTCACTTGCCTCCTTACACTGTAGCCATCCATACCTCCTCCACTTTTGCTGCTATCTGAGATCAATGATGGCAGCTTGAAAAAGTGAGAGGGCACCTGCCTTCTCACCAGAAGAGCTGGAGTTGCGCCACTGTAGGTCCTCTCCTTGTAAGGCCAACTCTGTGGATCACCAGAGGAATAGGACATGTCTGAAATGTATATGTGAATCTGACTATAACTGTTTTTTCCCTTAACACTGGCTACAATGTCCCTTTGAGTTCCTGAGTGAAGTGTATTGATTGATGTTAAGTGTCACATATTTAGGTCCTTACATAGGACACTGATGTTTCGTCTTTGTAAGCACTTTGCAATTTTGATAAAAAAAACAATGGTATGTGTTGTGTGGTCACACTGGAGAACTGGTGAGATGCACGATCCAGGGTGGATGCTGACGGCTGGCTGATCGCACCGTAGCCACACCTCCTTCCTTCTTCATGGCCAGAACTGATGTCAGACGCGGACCGGAAAGCGGCATGCTGCTGAGCTCCGCGAAAATCAATTGCGGGAGCCGGGAACCAGCTCTGGATCTGATTATCACAGCCATTGTCTCAGCTATTTATTATCCTGAACCGGCTCACTGGCTAATCTGAATATCTCCTGACTACTTTTGCTGCACTGCCGCTTGGGCTCCAGGAAGCTGTCGTTTTTTCCTTTTTTGACTTTTGCTTTTGCTTTTTTGATCCTTTTTTCTTTGACTTCTGCTGCCGGGTCCACCAGGTTTCATGCCAAGAGGGGGTAAGTGTATTGATTATCCTTACCCACCGGCGCATGGGAGTCCCTCTATGCTGCTTGGTTGAGGGTCGCAGGAGGGGTTCTAGGAAGTAACATTGGTCAAAAAAAGTTCAAAAAATATTCTTTATTCAGCATTTAAATAACACCATAAAAGCACAGATTAAAAAAGACAATATTTACAATTATCATGTTAAAAAACACCTCATACGGAATACAGTACTGCTAATTGCTTACATTATTTATGAAACAAATCCACCATCCACCCAGTGCTTGTACAATTTTAGTTCATTTTTAGTCAGCAAATACCTCTTGTGTTTCTTAGTTTAACTGCTGCTCTTAAGAGGTTTATCACACAAAAGAGAGTCAGGGGATCTGGGGCCATTTTTAAAAATTCAAGGGCTTCCTTCACATGTCTGAGGTTAGCTTTTATGAACAGACCATTTAAAAAACGACGTCTGGGCATAAGATAAAATGGGCATATTAGTACAAAATGAAGGGTATCCTGCGGAGATCGCTGATCAAAGCCGCAGGGCCCCTTTGGCTCAACTTGATTGATAAAACCCACCGGATCAGCTAAAAGGTGGTGAAAAAGGTTGAGTCTAAAACGTGTAAATAAAAACCTATCCTGGGCATTGTATATGAGAGCGAGATAGAGCTCCAGACCTCTACTGGACCTTACTATAACATGATCCTGAACTGAGTGTTTATTTCTGTCCTTTACCTCTCAAGCTCTGGCTCTATGTTTGAGAAGCATCTCTTTTACTCTGATCTGGTCCCGTTTTACTATGCGGGATGGTGTCAGAAAGTGGTCCTCACATCCTATACTTTCCAGGCCTCCCTTCACGTATTTAAGCCAGGGGATGGACAGTCCCTTTTCCCTACCCACACAGTCCTTAATTATCTGTTTGGTCAAATTGGCTTCTCGATTGACCTAGATCTTTAGCCAGGCAATGAAAGGCCTGCACCCCACCCTGTCCTCTAAGTGCTCACATCCTAATTCTTCATGTATAATCTGGAAGGGACACACTGGGGAACTTTAAAGAGCCGTCTCAAGTGTTTGTTTTCCTCCACTTGCAATCTAGGTACCTCCACCATTCCCCATAGTTCTGCCCCATATGCCACCTTGGTATAGCAAATGGAGTTGTATAGAGTCAACATCTGCTCAGGAGACCATCGCCCTCTACGGCGACCAAAATTCATAATTGCTCCTGTGCTTGATGCTAGCTTGTTACAACGTTCCTCAATCAAAGATCTAAAATTTAAGCCCCGATCAAATAAAATTCCCAGATAAGAAAAAGTCTGTACCTTCGCAATACTCTCTGTCCCTACTTTGTAATTAAAATGCTCCCCCCCCCGTTTTTTGGGCCCACCTCCATAACATATGATTTAGACAGGTTGGCCGCTAAGTCTAGGCTACTCATAAAATCTATAAATCCGTCTATCAATCGTTGTAACCCGACTGGAGTGTGAGCCAATAAAACTGCATCGTCTGCATAAAGCAAGACAGCAATTTGCCTGTTTCCTATTCTGGGTGAGTCCACTTTTAATTTCAATAGAGACTGTTCAAGACCATTAATGTATATGGAAAACAGGAAGGGGGCCAGAATACACCCTTGCCTGACTCCACTGGTACACCTGAAGGGCTCGGTGGTATCTCCCTCCAGGTTGATTGATTGATTGATTGTTAGGCTTTATTTTGATATAAAAATACCATAAAAGCTTGTACAACAAATACAAAATACTGCATAAATAACGATCACATTCTATTTACACAAAAAATTAAGACAAAGGGAAAATATTTAAAACAGTTAAGATCGAATTAAATTGACAGAGAAAGCCTTCTTGCATGAATCAACCAAGACCATTTTAAAAATGTTGATACAGCACAAACAATCACAGTGGATGTGTCAGACTTTAAAATACGCAGCGCCACTTTGTGCTGGCGGGTGCCTAGGAGTCTACATAAGGGTTTTAACCAGCGGCTCCTGGGTGCACGGTAATCCGGGCATTCAAAAAGAATGTGGGCTACCGACTCTACTCGGGTGGGACAACGCGCGCAGAACGGGGAAGATTGGTAAGGCGGTTTCCAGCGGGCAACGACCTCGCCTACTGGGAGGGTCCCCACTCTAAACTTGAAGTACAGGGTACGGTCAAAAGGGGTGGAAATGATGTCTAGATAAGGTTCATAAACCACCACATCTTTAATCCTCACAAAAGCTACAGTGGAGTTACAATGTCGTGAATCTGAATGTAGTTTGGAGGAGACCCAGTTCCAGTACAGCTTTTTAATCATAGCTTTGGGTGGGGCGGTTCTCAATGCCCATGCGTCTGCTAACCCTATCTCCGCTAATAGCCATTTGACATCCCTCAGCCATTTAATCCTGGACCAGCCTACCATGGCCATAACCTCTGCTAGTGCTTCCGCATAAGGGGCTAGTTCGGGCACCCGCCACAGCCGGGCCCAAAGAAGTAAGGGGCGGAGTTGCACTTGGTCCTTGATAGATCTGCAACCTAGATCCAACAGCACTGGTACAGTTGGTGTACTCCACGGGAGAGCCATCAGATCTTTTCAAAAATGTGCTCTCCGATTTGGCTAGTGTGTCCAGGTTGCAGGTGCCACACAGCTCCGCCCTATGTAGGGCGGCGCTGACCCCTCTGGCTTTGTATATTTCCACGACTGGGGCTATAGGTTTACTTGTGGAGGAGCGTTGTTCCTTAAGAAAAGTACCTCCCACCCTTTTGTGACTGAGGAGCATTATTTGGATATGCGGGTTCCAGGAAAGGGAATCATTAAGGCGAATACCCAGGTAATCAAACTCAGAAACCCTCTCCAGTGGAACGGAATTCAGAGCCGGAGGTCGCCCAAATTTCTTGGGGGGATTCATAACCAAAATCTTGGTTTTGTCGGTGTTGATTAGCAATCCCCTCAACAAACAGAACTCCTGGAAACTATTCAGAAGGCTCTGCAGACCCATAGGAGACTTTGAGATAAGAAGAGTATCGTCTGCAAAAAGCAGTGTTGGGATCCGTTTGCCCGCCAGGGATGGAGCGTCCGAGGGGTTTCTTAGCAGATGCTCAACCACACCATTTACATAAAGAGAAAACAGGGTGGGGGCTAACACGCATCCCTGGCGGACGCCCCTTGCCATGGGGATCCTGCCGTTTTTTTCTCCCTTCGTACCCCAACGGACCTGCGCAAAATTGCCTGCATGTAGATTTACCAAGAGAGAGAGAATATACGCAGGCAACCCCAGATCTAGCAGAACCTTCCACAACTCCTCCCTAGGCACCAGGTCAAAGGCTGTCTTAAGGTCTACAAAGGCCAAATACAGACTGCCTTTGCCCAGCACCACCACCTTCCAATATAAGAGAGCCAGTCTGAAGGCCTGTTCAATGGCCCCAGTGCCAGAGCGGAATCCGGCTTGGAGGTCCGACAGGATGTGATTGTCGTCTACCCACTGGAGCACCCTTCCCAGGATCGCCTTCCCTGCCACTTTTTGGGAAGAGTCGATAAGACTTATTGGCCTGTAGTTGGCAGGGTTGTCCCGACACCCCTTTTTGAATATTGGGACAACCTCTGCCCCCTTCCAAGATTCGGGTACGGGTGCACCTTTACTAATGGCATTTAACAGTGATGAAACTAACTTTCTCCACTCCTTGGGATTTGCCCGTAGTAGGTCGCCCGGTATCCCATCAGGCCCTGCTGCTTTCAAAGGCACCAGAGTTTTAATTACATCTTCCACCTCTCTAGCAGTAAAGGGAACATACTCAGATCCCCCTGGACCAGCAGCCAGAGAGAGGGTGGTGTGGGTAATTGACTCAGTAGAGGTATAGAGGGACAAGAAATGGTTGAACCAGCTCTGGGCAGGGATGTTACACGTCATCATGGTGCTAACTGGCCTGTCCCTAGATCTTATGAGGTTCCAGAAGCTTCTAGCATCCCTATCCGAGCTTGCTTTCATGAGATCCGCCCAGAACCTGTCCTCCCATTCTCTCTTAGCTGCAGACGTAGTCTGGGAATACTCTTTCCTTGCCAGTCGTATGGCAGCCAAGGATTTACTTTTGACAGCACCAATCAGAGAATTTTTCTTCTCCCTACATTTTTTAGTGTACCAACCATGTGAATTCGACAGGTTCTTACTCTTGTCGATTCGAGAGGCCTTACTTGGGAGAAGGAAGAGTTCACTCAGAGCCTTGGTGGTATCACAAAAAAGCACTGAGACTTCCTCGGACTGGGGAATCATCAAATCCAGTTTGGACTGAGCAGTATCTAAGAGTGCTGCAATAGCTAACACTTTCTTTTCGTCCATAATGAGTTTACTCCATTTTAGACGTCTACCACAGTTGGAAGGGTATACTTCCTGATGGGCAGGCGCCAAATGAGACGTAAGCGCCCCCGAGTTCCCAGTCCACAAAGGACGAAGGGCAAGAGAAAGGGGATTATGGTCACTCTCGACTGAGGGGAGTACCTCCATGTCCTGCAAGAAGCCCCAGAGTTTTACGTCGAGGAGGATATAGTCTATCCTGTACGTATGGTCCACCCTGTTGTAAGTATGGGCTCCAGATGGATCTGAAGTCGTCCTTCCATTCACAGCCCTTAGGCCAAATTCCATGTTTAGGAGGTAAATTTGGACCACCACTTGAGACCACCTTCTAATTGGAGGTATAGTTAAAGCTGGTATTCCTCTCCTAGTATCTTCATCAACTGTCCCCAATATGTCCTCCAATCCAAGGGGCTCAAACGTGCAGTTGAAGTCCCCTGCAACCAGGACATGAGAACTATTAGTGCCCTGCCTAAGCAGAGATTCCAACTCTGATACTATGGGTGAGTGCGAACCTCCCTTCATACCCCTGGCGTAGATATTAAAGATGTCTAGGGTCAGCCCTCTCCTGGGTCCCTTAAGTGATATACTCAGAAGATCACGTGAATTTGACACTTGCTGAGTAACTTGGCAGCCAAGTGAAATAGCGACCCATATGAGACAGCCTCCTGAGGGGTGGCCCTTCCCGAAAAGGGGTGGCACTGCTGGCAAGAAAAAGGATGAGTAACCTACCTTGTGGCAAGGCTCCCTACTCCAGGTTTCTTGGAAAATGCAAATAGAGTAGCCTTCCACAAGTGTGTTCCATTCCGGTACAGCCAGCTTACTCAGAATACCCGCAACGTTCCAGCTGAGAATCCTTATATCTGGATCCGCCACATCAGGCTCACTACGAGGTACAAGGTTTGGGACCCGCTCCCTCTCAGGGGGTATCCGAGGTGCACTTACTCCTTGCTTGGTCCCAACACCCAGATTGGGAACCTGTGCTTGGGGACTACATACAACTAGAGAGGGTGTCGGACTGGTATTAATAGTCTCAAAGACATAAGTCTCCGGCCAAAGTCCCAAACACTGGGACAAGGGAACCACCCCGGGGAAAGTATTGTTTCAATATCCTGGCATCCTCCCATATGACCCCCGCCATACAACTGGCTGGAAAGGCATAGGGAAGAAGTCATTCCCGGGGAGGGTAAAATTGCGCCTCCCTCTTCCATCCAAATTAATACCACAATGATTACCAGCAGATCTCGGGTAGAAGTAGGTCAAATCTACTACTCCAATGCCAGCACCACCATTCCCCAAATTCTGGTTGCAAATTATCTGGGCAACCCTAACATCCTTAAAGTTAACCACCACACAGTCACCCTCAAAATGCTTATGCCCATGACCCACCCACCCTACCCTTCTTACACTCAGGATCAAACCATCTAATTCCCTGGGCAGGGGTCTATTTATCCTTAACCAGTGCATGGTTTTGTTTTTTAGCATCTGGTAGGATTCTAGCTGCCCAGCCATCAAGGGTGGTACGTTAGTGAGAATAGCAACACAAGGGTGACAGTCTGGGGGCAAATTCATAGGTGGTATTCTAGGGGCCTTTTTGGGGGGAAGTACATCGGGCTGGATAATAAGAGGAGGAATGGAGCTAGTTCTTTTAGATTGGACTAGCTCAGGACCTTGGCCAGTGCCAGAGTTGCTTGAATTAGCAGAGCCATTTTTGCGAGTAGCCTCGGAACGCACGGGCTTCTTAGCATGGGTATTGGTAGCCCTTGGGGGATTTGGGTGTTTAGTAGTATTCTTTGTGGCCTGCCCAGGGTTCCGGTCACCCCCGTTGGGGTTGACAGTAAGTACGGCTTGAGCCTCTACCGCTGGCACCCCTTTGACCATTCCATTTACATTAGATATATCCTGTGGGGTAGCAAGGGTCGCCCTGCCAGCAAAATCCCCCCCTGAATCATCATCCCTAGTCCTGGAGTGTAGTTTGATAAGAGATTTGGTGGAGAAGAAGTTATCCAATGTTGCTTGCTTGAAACTGTCCTGCCGCTCCGCCAGCCTTTTGACTCTCTCTAGGACCGGAGTCAGTAGAGATTTCATCATTTTCTCTATCTGAGCAATCAGAGGGATCTCGAGGGGTATGAGCTCGGCAGAATCCATAGTCAGAACAGCGCATGGTTTTGCTGGTAACTTGCTGAGGGACACCCCCCGTGTCCCCCTGAGGACGACCTACACCCACCCCTGTGGTCTTTTGGATCACTCCCACCCTAGTGCCAAGTTTCCTTATGTTCCTATAGGGTTTGGGATGACAACCTTTACGCGGACTAGCAATTTTTTTTCTTTTAGTGTGGACCGTTCTGGCTACTGCCCGCGGTAACAACACTGGTGAAGGAGGGAGTTCCCCATGAATAAAAAGAGTGTTGGAGGCAGGCATGGGGGATAGCACCTTGCTAGGCCTTAAAGCCAAAGCTTCATCTTCACTAGGTGGAACTACGTCTATCGTACGCTCCAACCTATCAAAGCTAAGCATCAAGGCAGCTGCCAATGGCTTATCCAGGGGTGGACAGACATTCAGTACAGGATCAATTGCCCCTGCTGGAGAAAGGGCCGGCGCCGGGAAGCCCAGGGACGGCCGCTTCTCTAAAGGATGTTTGAGACGTTCAACGGATAGCCGGCGCTCAGCACGTCTCTCAGCTAGGGCAATTTCTCTGTCTATCTCACGGGTAGCCCAGAGAAAATATTTGTCTAGTGGACCTAGTATTGAAACCCCTACCGTGGAGGGTAAGGGATTTGGTGAACACGTGGTCAGTCAGGTCAACTGCTCCTCCTCTCTGGGCAAAGTCAAAAGAAAGTATCCCACGACGGTGCCAAACACAGCTGATATTATTCTTCGTGGTCAGGGGGCGGGGCAGGCAGGGAGAGCGGACCAGGTGGTGTGGATTGGTCATGCAGGGGCTCCTGGGAGACGGAGTCCCTGCGACAGCGCTCGCAGCCCTGCTGCAGATTAGCCTTCACCTCTCTCCGACCACAGCGCCTCAAGCGCTACATCGATTGCAGAGTCTGTTTCTGGGCTGGGACCGCGAAGTGGGACCCGCGAAGCGGGTCCGGCGAGCAGTGGCGCAAAACAGGCGGTGAGTCAGGTCAACTGCTCCTCCTCTGCCACAGTCACTGTTAGTGGATTGTGGTCACTAAAAGCACTACACTCTATAGTAAAGCCCAGAATTCTCTGTTTCAACAACTGCGAAACAAGTATGAAGTCAATAAATGAGCCATGTTCTCCTCATGGTTTTCCGGTGCCTTATTGATTGTTTATAGATTAGCCTACAATCAATGACCCTTTGCTTGTCTCTTGGCTTAATTCTAAGAGCCATTTTAAGGTTCCTATGAGCTAGGGAACACCCTCTATCAAACCATTTAAGCTTGTTTCCCTTCTTAATGCTCCCATTCACATGTAGTAGGCTATCTACTAACCGGCGTAACCGCCCTATCTCTTCAAACGCGTCTACAATCCTGGATCCGTTAACCTCTGGGTTTAGACATACCTCTATTTGCTGTTTTCCCTCTCCTAAAATTGATATATAGAAGTTTTCGCCATTGATCTTGGACCATTTTAGGCGCCGCCCTTGATCTGTAGCCCTCACCCAGATATCATCTGCCACCCTCCTCAATTCCTTTCTAACACATGACCCTGCCACAGTCACTGTTAGTGGATTGTGGTCACTAAAAGCACTACACTCTATAGTAAAGCCCAGAATTCTCTGTTTCAACAACTGCGAAACAAGTATGAAGTCAATAAATGAGCCATGTTCTCCTCCTTTAAAGGTGGGGTTGACCTGCTTATTAGGTGTAATAGATAACAGATCCATCGTATGTTCCAGGTTATGGCTATTCAGTACCTTGCTCAGTTCCCTTCCTTCCATAGTGTGATGAAAATGGGCTCCCTCTTCTACGTTACAAGATGCCCAAGTGTTCGTGCATGGTATCAGGTTCAGACACAAATGACAGTTAAAATCCCCTTCTATTAAAATCAGTGGGGCCGTGCCACCCATATCCTGCTCTCTCTGTGACCCTAATTTTTCCTACAGCTCACTGGTTCTGCAGCCTCCTGCGTTATAGAAATTGACTAGGATTAGATTAAGGTCTTTACAATTATACTGTACAGCCATCATAGAGTCAGAGTTCCATTTTAAGTCCTTCCAACTACCCTCCATGGTCAAATGAACCCATATAAATAGGCCACCCTTGGCCCTCTCTGCCCTGGATCTAACTGCTGGGGTACCAAAGGATTTGAAGCCAACCACGTTAAACTTGGATGGTTCCACTTCCCACGTTTCCTGTAAATAGATTACCTTGAATCTATTAACATATTCCAACCACTCTGTATTTTGGAATTTGGCGGAGAGACCCGCCACGTTCCAAGACACTAAATAGAAGGAACTCCCCTGACGACTATTCAGGGATCCGGCGATTGGAGCTGGCTCAGTTTGTATAACCCTTGGGCTAACTTGATGTACATTGCCTTCCACCAGATTGCTCATATTTGGGTGTACCCCATCTCGGGCCTCCTCTACTTGTTTTCTTGCTTTTGATTCCCTTGCCTTGCCTGTTTTTCATTTGGGTAGTCAATCTATATCGCTAAGGAGTCTGCCCCCCCCAACGGCGCATAGTTGTTGAACAACGGGAGCGCAAACCTATCCCTCAAACTGGTGACCTGATTTTCAAGGGTGTGTGCCCCTTGGTCGGAAATTGCCCAGCCCTTCCACCTCTCACCGTGACTCAGTCTCCACCCACTGTGTGGCTGCTCCCTCCACCCTCTCTCTTCCTCCTTAAACCCTCCCAGGTGCACTTTTTTTCCAGGGTAGTAAAAGTGGCTTAAATCATATGCCTCTATATTCGTTTGCCTGCACATAGGGGGATCCTGGGTGACATACATTGCTACTTTGGGGTCCTTAAAGGTCACTACAATACAATCCCCCACTGTATCTTTTTGCCTATTTCCGACCCAACTTACTCTTCTTACGAAGAGGATCTTGCAATAGGCATCTCGGGGCAAGGGTCTGTTTTGGTTCAACCAGTGGGTTGTCTTATTTTTAAGTTGGTCATATGATTCCTCTCCTTTTACTTTCAGCCCAGGGACCCCCGTCAGGACCACAACATAGGGTGCACAGTCTGGGGGTAGATCTAAATGAGGCTGCACAATCTTTATCGTGTTCCTTTCCTTCCCTTCATTGATTGGTACCCCCTGTGCCCTATCAGGGACTGTCGTCACATTATTTCTCAGTTCTCCCCCTGGGCTATCACTTATCTGGTTTTGCACTGGTCGATCTAATCTTGGGCTAGCTGTAGTAATTTGGGCCTCTGCACCTTCCCCTTCACCCTCCCATTCTGTGGACTTCCTATGCTTACTCTTTTCTATCTTTCCCTCTGTTCTGCCCAAAGTACACATTAGTTCTCCCTCAACCTTCCCAAGTCTCTGTTCGATAGCTTTCAGTCTGTTCCCAAGAGGCTCCAGGTGCGTGATGATAAGTACCTCCATCTTCCTCCAAAATGATTCCTCGAAATAAAATGGACCTGCTACATCGGCTGAGTCGATGCTATTTGGTACTGTTCCACCTGATTGTTCCCCCTGGTGCATACTTGCTGTAACAGGGTCTTCCAATGGGCTCTCGCTTTGCCTGCCTTGTGGGCCGTTCTTAGCCTTCTTCCCTTTCTGTTGCATTCCATGGCGGCCCCCTCCATGCTTTCTTTTTGCCGTTGCCCCCCTTAAGCGCTCGACTATAGTGTAGTGCTCCTCCGGGGCTTGGACTCTGCCTATTGCTGACTTATTGGGCGGAAGTGACTCTGGTCCTGCCGGATTCGGGGTACTGATGGAGTTTGTGACCCTGACACTTCTTCCCGGTGGATAGTCATCTCATCGACATTCCCTTGTTTTTCTAGAGATCTTATATTCTGAATGGGCCCCAATGATGATCTTTTTTGGAATACAGGGTCCATCGAGAGCCGGCGTTCCGTTAACGCGATTTCGTTTTCCAGAACTGAGGTGGCCCTGATGATAAATTGGTCAAGTGTCCCTGCGACCCACCCTCCCGTGCCAGTACGCAGTGACATATCACAAACAGTACTAATAGCCAACCTTCAGGTTGCAACAGACGTAGGCGTTACTTTTTCTGCTGGCCGTTGCTTAGAGGGGGTTCCAGCCCAGCCTCTGCCATTCTTGAACGGGCTCAAACGGGCCCGCCCTTGGCCCGGGCTTCGCCCGGTGCACGCGTCCACGCGGCGGAGATCAAAGCTTCCTGAAATACTTCAGTTGTAAGGAGAGGAGGCGGAGTAGTCTCCTGACGGCCCCCGCGGCTCTCTGGGGCTTCGAGTCCCGATTCTGTCCACAGGCTACAGGTAACAGGCAGCAAATGCGCAGCGTCTCCCGTGAAGCGGGAGACACAAGGAGTTTTGATGTGCCCGGTGAGGAGAGGAGGCGGGGCGGTCTCCTGATGGCCCCCGCGGCTCTCTGTGGCTTCGAGTCCCGATTCTGTCCACAGGCTACAGGTAACAGGCAGCACCGTTGGTCGTTTGGGTAGGTGATCCATGCCACAATTGCATTATGCTAAATCTCGCTAAAGGAGCTAAAGCCACAACAACAGTCCACGCTGAATCCCCAAGCCTGGGTCAGAGGGTGAAAAAGCGAGTTGGACAGACTACTGACCGGGCGAACCACACGGAGGCTCTCAGGAACGATCTCAACATGAATATTGAAACCGCTGAAATGTGAAGCCCCGAGGGGGCAAATCAATATCATCCAGGGGGTTCCTCTGCAGACTTGGATTCGAGCATCAGCCCCTGCTCTGCCCCAGGGATCTCCATGATATCAGATCCAACTAAAGCGAAGACACCAATGCTACCTGGCTCAGCCGTAACAACCGGAGCAGTTAAGGATCTTAAAACATATCCTCTTTTTTTCAAAGTTAAGCAAGGCGTGTCATCTGGGGAACAGGAGGTGACAGGGAATGAGCACTCTTCAATTAATAATCCTGTGGACGACCCTACGGTACTGGACAAAGGCTGGAGTCTGAAAGATCCTTTAGACTGTTGCCAATCTTCCCGCCATCCTCTGCTCCGAACGTGCCGGTCTCTGGACGGGTCTCTTCACCCTCATCAGAACCCCCAACTCCTGCGATTCCTGCTTTGTCTATCCCAGCTAAGCTTACGTCTTCTTCTGGAGGGAGCTCGTGGTCGGATCTTTCCACTCCTGAGGGAACTATCCGACCTATCTCAGCAGACTCAATGCTTTCTATGCAGCTTTCACAGCCCAAAGGTAGGCCGGAAGCAACTCAAGACAACTTCTCCCAGGAGAATAGATCCTTCTCCCTGCAATGGGATGCCAAGAGTCTCCTTAGCCTGATTTTGGACGAGATTCGAGAGTTGAAAGTCTCTCAATCTGCTGAGATAGCCGCAATCCATGTTTGTCTATCCAAAATCTAGGAAACTATGGCTCAGATACCGACACAGCTTCTTGAGGCCGAAGCTAGGATTTGCCAGCTGGAGGACCAAGTCTCAACTATGAATAGTAAAGTTGCCACTTTCTAAAGCCAGAAAGCAACATTGAATACAAACTCGAGGAATTAGAAACACACTCAAATCTCCGGATTCTGGGCATCCCGGAAGGCCTTGAGGGACAGCAGACTCTTCAGTGGGTAGATTTATTTATCAAAAAGAATGTCCTCCCAGAGTTTAATGGTGATCTTACTCTCATGCGAGCACATCAGGTACCTGCCCATCTCCCTCCTAATCCTAAAACCCCATGGACTATGCTGGTCAATTTTGGGGATTATAGGGTTAAGGAATAAATTCTAACTAGGGTAATTAAACAGCAACAGTTTACCTCGACTGAAGTTCTACTTTGCCGCATCTTTCCAGACATGTCAGCTTCGGCAGCCAAAAGGGGGAAGGAATTTATAAAAATTTTACATCTATTCAAGGAACAGGGGGTGCAGGCCATGATGCCCAACAGAGCAAGTTAAAAGTGTTAGTCAAGGGCAGGTTTCACGTATTTTGTAATGTCCCGGAAGGACAGGAACTGTTGCAATAAATCTCCATGGTGAAATCTCAAGACCCTTTACATTCCTCAGTTTCAAGATATGATATAAGGTTAATGCTATTTACAAATTGTTCTCAAATTGTCCTTTATTTTGTTTCTAAATTGTATGCTCTGGATGTGTGTTCTGTCTCTCCTATCTTGGGATTCGTCTTTTACTAGCATAATTTTCTTAGGCAGTTTTGTTTCCTAGTGTTTTTTGGGTTTCCTTATTCATTTGAATGTATTGGTACATATAGGGACTTTTTTTCTTTTGATAGAGGGAAATGAGGCAGGCCGGTTGGTCTGTAAATGTCCTGGAAGATGCAGGAACAACAGCAACAAATTTAAACTTCAATAACCTGCAGACATTAATAAGTTAATATAAGGTCAATACATTCTAATGTTAAAAAGGTATATCTAAACAAAAAACATTGTTTATCTAGTTTTCATCTCGCGTCTTTGCTGTTCTGCCGCTCTTTCTTTCTGCTTGCTCCCTATTGCTTTTTTCTGTATACCCCTGTGATAGGCTTGATAGTTCCTTATAGATTATCTTTCTGATTTGTTCTATGTCTCGTTCATTTTTTCTTGCCTCTTTCTTTCCATTCTTTATTTCTTGTTGTGAGGGAAGGTGGGTAGTGAGGCCGGGGGCATTAGGCACCAAGTCATAGTGCCCGTCAAGGGGGAGAGAAGCTTGTCAGATGTGAGCAGGGTCGGCGGTCTGCTCACAGTGGCTGCTGGGCTTGGGTGGGATCCCAAGAGTGTAAAAGGGAGCATGGGGAACAAACTAACTCCATACACATATACATCCATTTTGTATTAATAGACTCACATTCCGTTAGATCACAGATGGGGCCATATACCATTGTCATAGCTTCGTAGTTTATTTTTATCTTAGCTAATTTTCTTCTCTGCTGTTAATGGCTAAAAAGGAAATTCTAAAAGTGGTTTATTTTAACATTAATGGTCTTAATAAACAAAAGAAAATGAGGTCCATTGAGGCATGGATTAGGACAGAAAATTCAGCGGTTATTTTATTACAAGAAACCCATATACCAGTAGGGAAGCTTCCAGATTTCTCTATGTTTAGGTCCTGGGCAGCCTACAGGTTTCCTCATCTTCAGTATCCCATCAGGGCACTGCGATAATTTTTAGTAAAAGATTTCAGGCAGAAGTTGTTAACTTCGTAAACGATCAGTGTGGAAGGTGGTGTTGGGCCACCTGTAATTTAGGGCACATCCTTTTAACTTTCACCAGTATATATGCTCTAGTTGAGGTCAATCCAACGCTGTATGAGAATTCTTTTCAATCTCAAATTCAAGTACCTGGCAAATTGATCTGAGGGGGGATTTACATCTTTTGATGAATCCTAAAATCTGTGCTCTATCCAAAAAACAGCAGAGCCCTAAAACTTTAAAAGTTATACACAACTATGGCTCGACTCGTGGCATTTTGGATCCTTGGAGGGCGGCATTCTCAACTACGATCGCCTATACTTGTCAGTCAGGCAGATTTCATACCTCATCTTGCATCGATTTGTTTCTTATTTTCAAGAGACTGAGTTTCAGTCAGCAGAGAATCCTTCAGAATGGATTCTCAGATCATGAGATGTAGATTCTTCAATTACAGTTAGGGGATTATATCAGGACCCCTAAAAGATGGATGCTAAATAGGCAATATCTATCAGTAGAGAACTGGGTGTTCTTTATTGAAACCGAGATTAAAGAATTTCTCAAGTGAAATCATGGCTCTGCACCTCTGCATGTTGTTTGGTACTCACTTAAGAATTTAATTAGCGAGCTGGCCATCGGAAAAGATGTTGACAATCTTAGGAAAGTTAAGGAAGAAAAATTATCCCTGGAGCAGACAGTACGAAGATCTCTCGACGCATTTCTTAGCAGCCCCACAGTTTTTAACAAACGGCAACTTGATCAGACAAAATGGGATCTTAGCTAAAGATATTATCTTAAGAGTGAATCCTTTTACAAGCATCATAGACAAAAAATTATGAAGAACGTAATTATACTAGTAGGTGTCTTGCTTGGCAGGCTACCAGATAACAGCATTAAAATGTCCTTCAAGTGCATCCCGTACTGACGACCCGGTAAAAATAGGTGATATAATGTTACAACATAATAGGTCCATATACGGCCAACAACAGATTATTGATATCACATCCCTGAGAGGTTTCCTCCACAGAAATGAATTACTGGTACTCTCGGATATGAAGAAAATTAGTATGGCAAGGCCTTTTACAAAAGATGACCTGGAGGGTGTCATAAAAAATCTTCAGAGTGGCAAAGCCTGCGGCACAGATGGCCTCCCGGCAGAATTTATTTTAATCTTTCATAGCGCCATTTCTGAATATTTTTTACTGTTAGCTAACTCAATTTTAGAAGGTGGGGCGATACCATTGTCATTTAGAATTGGGAATATAGTCAGCTTTTTGAAAAAGGGAAAGGATAGCGAAGATCAATCACATTTTTAAATTCTGACTATAAAATAATCACTAAACTTTTAGCTAATCGTTTTAATCAAAATGCTTCGCATTTGATTCACCCTGAGCAAAATGGTTTTATTGCTGGCAGGCAGCTCGGCACAAATACACACTTTTTAACGGAAGCATTGGACAGTTTTGAGACTCGTAGAATACCTTCTCTAGTCCTCCTTTAAAACGCCATAAAGACATTTGACCTGATTGTGTGGGAGACCCTATTTTTTATTCTGCAAACTTTTGGTATTCCTCCCAAAATTACGGGGTTGGTCAAGAATTTATACTTAAATGCAGAAGCCAATGTAATCATTAACGCCTCAGAGGTTGGCCAGGTTAAGGTTAAACGGGGGACTAGACCAGGGTGCCCTCTGTCTGTGGTACTATTTGCCTTTTTTATCAAGCCATTATTGATCTAAATTAGGAATAGTATTGATATCTGCCCTCCACTTCCACCTATGGCGAAATTGAAACTATACGCCGACGATATCATGCTTTTTATAAAGCCTGAGAAAGAGGTCCAAGCAAAAACTTTTGAGATCTTCGAGGAATTTGAGGCATTAGGTGGATATAAAATAAATTAAAAAAGACAGAAATCATACAGTGTGGCAGAGCATGTATGGATTTACACCCTGATATTCTTTCTTGCTTAAATACAAAACCAAAGAGGTATCTTTGTGTTTATTTCTTAGCACAAATAGATGATTTAGACAATTTCAATGTTTCCCCTCTTCTACAAAAAGTTAAGGATTTATTCCTCTGATGGATGATTAAAATGTCTGTCCTTCCGCTATTCAATTTCCTCTTCTCAGTGATTCCCTGTATTTTAATGAGCTCCATTTTTACCAAAATAGAGTCTGTGTTTACAACCTTCCTCTGGGCAAAGAAGGTCCCCCGAATTGCACTTCGCACTTTATTGAAGAACTGGAAAATGGAGGATTAGCTCTCCCCAACCTGAAGGATTATTATTTTGCATATTTTGCACAAGATAAATCTAGATTTAAGCTGGAACTACAATCAAGACTTTTTATTAACTATTTTATGAATTTAATCTG
This sequence comes from Lissotriton helveticus, assembly GCF_964261635.1. NCBI lineage: Eukaryota > Metazoa > Chordata > Amphibia > Caudata > Salamandridae > Lissotriton > Lissotriton helveticus. The sequence continues at coordinate 1,887,663,253 of NC_136059.1, read as the reverse complement.
CAAGGAAAATCAGATCCACTGCCCATTAACAATTGTTAAATCGTCTAAATTAGTACGCTATAAGTCTGAACAGTGGTTTTTCCAAAAACAGCAGGCTTTTTATAGAAGATATTCTATCCCCGCAATCAACTACTCAACCCCGTTATCTGGCCCTATCTTACTATCTGGGATCAGAGAATCTTCAGTAATAACACAAAAATGGGCCAATGCTGGATTTGGGAAAATTTCTGATTTTCTGAGGAATTATAGATGGATGAGTATAGCTGAAATGTCTCATTTAATCATTAATGACTTCCTTCTTCTTGGGTCATTATATAGTTTGTTTATGTTCCTGAGTAAACTTGATTTGGTCCAGATCAGTGAACGTAAATGCTTAGTATATGAATTATTAGAAGATGCGTCATTTAAGAAACCAGGGAAATGGAAAAAGCATTTAGCCTCCATCAAGGGTAGTGATCTGGAGGGTAAGGCAATTACAAAATGGGCTAAGAATGAGGGGAGAGAAATCTCAGCGAGTATGTGGTCAGCAGTCAACAATCTCAATTTCAGCACGTTAAGGGGAGCTAACTCTCAAAGGATGGTACTTTTTTTATCTAAGATTTATACCAACCAATTAGTGCAGTGTTTCCGCTGCCTTAACCATCCTTCAGCCAATTGGGTACACATTATACTACAATTCCCCTTGATCCAGAGGTTTTGGAATGATATTTCTTATTATTTAGAATGTGAATGTGGTATTTTAATGGGCTTGCATACTTGGCGAACAATACTTGCCTATAACCAAGACCTTCTTCTTTCAGACAAGCTTGTCAAACTATTACATATTGCAATGGCAGTAGCAAGATCACTTCTGCTTCAGAGATGGCGATCAGATCTCATACCATCTATACATGATTGGGTCCAAAAAATGAAGCTAGTTAAAAAGTGTGAACAAGCCTATGCATCACAAATTGGGAGACTTAAGACGTTTGAGAGAATCTGGGGAGCTTATTTTGATTAGGAACTCAAAATTCAGTTTATCTTTTAGAAGGAATCCCACTATGTTTTGACATCTATGTCCGGTAATACCAGGACCTTAATTCATTATGCAATATTGAATATTCTCTTGTAATTCATCCACATTATTGTATATAGGATGATTTAGTATGCTACACACACTCGCTGATTTTCAGGTATATGCTTAGGTACCCAAGGTTTACTCAATTGTTTTGTTTATAGTTATGACTGGCAGTGGATACTGCTTTCTTTGTCTGTTGTACTATGGCTTAAATGTTTTTGTTGTTTATCTCTATGGATTTTAGGTTTTACTCCCTCTCTGTAAATTGCTGCTATTTACCAATTCTGTATTAAAATTGGCATATATTATGGATTTATATGGATGAATTTATGGATAAAAAATGTTTGTTATATGGATTTCAATAAAAAAAACTAAAAAAAATAGTATGTGTTGTGTGTGTAAAGCCCTGGATCCTACTTTTTGTGTATGTGGAGATATATCAATGTATATGTTTTAGTTACATCTGATACACAGAAAACTCACATCATGGAAATTAGGAAACACATTATATACTCTCTACAATTGTGCATCAAAATGTTTGCTGTATGAAACACAGGGAAATGAGGTTAGCTATTTGTAATGTTCCACAAATCACTCAGTCTAGATCAGGGCTCTTCAAACAGGTGTATGGTAGCTACCAGTTGCTCCCAGACACATTCAGAGTAGCACACAGCTCTGAGGTCATTTATTAGATGGGCACAAGGTCAGTTTTGTGTGTAAAAGTTGAGGGAAGGCTGTATTCATGTGACATCATGATCATCAGCCTGCAGATAACAAGGCCTGACAATGAGCAGTGCTCAGTTAGAATAATGGGCCAGGTTGGGGGTGAGTCACAGGGACAAATGGCTGATACACTGAAGTATATCTGTCACAAACATATATCCTTGCCAGGTCAAAATTTGAGGTGTGCTTAAAAATATGCTCCTTAATGCTTTTAAAAGGATGACAGTTGAAAGAGAGAGTTACCTAACTTCTTGAGCTAACACTTCATTTCATTGTACTCCCATTTCAAAATGGCACCTTACTCGCAGTGGCCAGTAGTCATTGTGCTGTAAATATTTATGTATAGCCTTCAGTAGTCCACAATCTTTTGTAGAATATGTAAGAGCCCCCTCCAGGCTAGATGATGTCACAGGCCCGGATAAATGAGTATAGGCTATGACATGGGATGAGGTAGTCAACTGGTCACTAAAAAAAGTATGTATTAGGATATTTGTTTTGCTCAGCATGTGACAATACACCTGTTGTATGCTAACTTATGTCATGCTAGTGATAGATGTTAAGAAATGTTGTTCCATCACTAAAGACAAATAAAAAGTCAAAAATCTATTATTTTTCTTTCATTTCTTGCATCGATACAAATACAGGACATTTAGAAGGCCATCGCCAGGAAGGTGCAAACTTTCCCTGGGGGTCTACAAGTGTCACAGTGCCCATTGCCGCAAGAGGTGGGAGGAGCTATGGTGCTGGACAAGAAGTTAAGCCAAAGTCCAGCTCACGCAGTCCTCCCAAAGTGGGAGTCGTGTTCACCGCACCCTGATCCTCCTAATGGAGCCCATTATTGCGGTGGCCTATCCGGAGCTTGCTAGGCAGATTAGGGCCCAACAGCAGCAACAAGAGGGTAACTTCTTATTATAGTTTCATGCTGCGTGACTAATTTGTTGTTACAGACAGAACTTTTTTCCCATCAACATTAAGGACGACCCATTTCCAACGCACAAGTAGAGTTCTTGAAGATGAATGTTTTCCACAATGTATAAGATGATGTGCTATGTCAATTAATTTATTGGGAAGGATCACAGCAGATTCTTGTTCACAAGCAAAGGACTGTTCTGAGCAAACACATGGCTACCTAAACTCCACATATACTTTAGGTTCTTTAATGTCATGAGGGACAGTTGTACCAAACAGGCCAATAGTCTTTATTGTGTCAGGTGTGATGCTTCTTCACTGTTGTGGCTGATGTAATGGTTGCGGTACAACATGTGATCTAGCATGTTAGGCACTTATGATACAGTGGATGTCCCAAACGTCAACTTGGTAAATTGAGATTCTACCCAAACAAGAGTGAGCATGTGATCCTAAATGACTAGTCTCATTGAATGAATGGCTATATTTTGGAAACAATACATTTCCAAATTGTGTTTAGCATCAGCAATACTGTTTTATACATGTTAAAAGTGACAGATTTGCACACTGTCTTACTCCTTCAAAAATGTGTGGGTAAGCCAGTCTGTTTTTAGACAAACTCATTGGTGACAGTGACACATACGCTAAATCATTTCTCAATGTCCTTTGTCATATTCAAATGAGAAATCAAGGATGGAGAGAAATGGGAGACTTATATGGTTTTTAGAAGATGGAATGTTCCCTCACGTATATGTAGGAGTATCCCATCAAGAAAACAAACCACTTGGTTCTTGGACGTTTTTACAGTGGGCATGCAAAAAAAAATACGACCAATAGATTCCACAGCATGAGAACAGCCTGGGCAGTATTATAAATCATTGGATGTTGAAAGCCAGGAGGCTGTAAGAGCGTTCAGTGGAAGAGAACCGAATCCGAATTGCATAAACATCTTCCTATCCTGATGGATCGTGATAGCATCCAAGTAATATTTGTATGAGGCAAGCTGTTTAAACTCCAAAAACTCCGTGGTTAAACGGCCCCATGACGGATATGAAACCGAGGACTGGGCCACCCAGTGCCAATAGTATTTTTAACTCATTCCTTGGTAGGCAGCCCTTCAGAGTCCCTTGATTCCCACAGGCCCTCTAGGCCTGCAACCAAGAGATCTTTTTAAATCGATCAAGTACCTGAACTTCATAAAGGGCTGCTGTGTAAGAAGACAGCTCTGGGGTTGATTTTAAGTGGGGCTAGAATAGCAGAGGGTGTAACTTGGCCTTCTCGGCAATGGTGGCTCGTCCCATGTCCAACCTTAGTGGGTGGAGAGGGGTGCTTTGCAGAAACGAGACTAAGGCCCTCAGAAACCTATTCTCTGTAGTCAGCAAACCTTCCATCTTCTCAAATCACCACAGTTCCGCTCCATACAAAGCTGAGTTAGTTGCCTTCCAGTCATATATTTGGAGAGGAGCTGCTACTGGTTTACTATAAGAGGACCTATGCTCATTATTCAAGGCCCCTGTTATCTGTATATGCTGCAAAGTGCGCTTCAATACCTGGGCTTCCAGGACATGGCATTGGAGAGAGTGATCCCAAGATAATCAATGGTACTCACTCTCTCCAGCGAGACTTCACCCAATGTTAGCTTCCCTTTATATGACTATCAGTTTTGTCTTAGAGGTGTTAACGTCCAGGCCCGAGAGCGACAGAAGGCCCTAAAATGGTCTAGAGCAGTTGTAGGCCTCTCGGAGTCTTCGAGACTAGCAGGGTATCGTCCGCAAACAGCAAAGTGGACACTTTTTTGCCTCCTAGGGTTGGGGCATCTGCTGGGCCCTCAGAAAGGTACTGGACAACCCCATTTATACATAATGAAAAACGTGTGGGCACCAGTACACAGCCTTGCCAGACCCCCTTTTTTACTTTAATTTGTTCAGTGGGTTGTCCTTGATTGTCCCTGCTAACGCTTGCATAGTTAGACTCATGAAGGCAGATGACAAGTGCTAAGATCATAGGAGGAATATCCATCTTTTTGAGAGTAGTCCAAAGCTTATCTCTAGGAACTAGGTCGTAAGCAGACCGTAAATCAATAAAAAGCTTCCTAGAGACTACCTTGCCCAATGGTTACGTTTTCCAGACCAGGAAAAAGAAACAAAATGCCTTATCAATAGTACTTGTTTTTAGCCTGAACCCAGCTTGATATACAGACAAAATATTGTGGTTGGTAATCCAGGCCTGTATTTTCAGGAGGAGTGGGCATGGAAAGACCTTCTGGACACAATCAATGAGGCTAATAGGCCTATAATTAGAGGGTGCAGATTTATCTCCCTTCTTGTAGACAGGAATTACCTCCACTCCCTTCACAAAGAAGGAACTTGGGCCCCTGCTGCAATCCCATTGGTTAGGGCCAAGATGTAAAATGCCCAATTTGCCAGGTTGTTAACAAAAACGTCTCCTGGGATACCATCCAGGTCAGGGGCTTTGGCCCTGACAATGGAGTTCACACTGGAAATAGTTTTATCTCTTGTAAAGAAATTGGTAGTAGTAGGACGGACTCTATTATTGTTAGTATCATCACTATCAGAGACGCAAGACCCAGAGTAGAGTGACAAAAAATGGTGATGTACAGAGGTTGTTAGTCGGTGGGAGGGGGTCTACTGGCAACCCCCTGGTTACGAGGAGCCACAAGTGTTTGTCTTTTTTGACACTTGCCTCCCTAATTTGCTCCCATCTATTCTGGTCCCATTCCCTCTAGACTGAGCAAGCTTATAAGCTTTACTCGCTTCCCTGTCTGGATTACATTGTTAGTTCTAATGGCATCGGCTTATTGTTTGTGGTGGTTCCTGCACTGTTTATTGAACCAGGGAAACTGCACCTTGGCTACTTGTCTTTTTGCTGGTGATGTCTTGGTTCTATAAAGTAAGCGCGCATTTTATTAAAAAGGAGGTCTTGGCGAGCTGGGATCTCGTCCAACCCTCCCTGGTGGGTAAGCAATCTGTTTAGGCCCCCAGTACTTTCCAAAAGATTAGACTTGATTATTTTTAATTTGACTTCATCCATAACAACATGCAAACATTTTAGCCGCCTATCGTCTTTAGTTGGGTGAACCTCCCTGGACGTGAAAATGAAATTTAAAGAGTTCTGAGGGATATCCCATCCTGAAACCAGGAGTAATTCCAGCGGGTAGTGGTCACTGTCGAGAGTTTGGCCCACAGTCATATCAACCACTCTTGGCCACATTGTCTGGTCCAAAAGAAAATAGTCTATACAACTTAAATTTGTAGTTTGATTGAATGTATTAGCCCCTTTTTTTGATCAAATATTGTACGGCCATTAGCTGCGCTGACGCCAAACTCAAGAATAATGGCATTAAACTTGAGCGCTACTTGCAACCATTTTTTGATAGGTGGTAAATCAAGATGAGGGTCAAGCAACGCCTCTTCTTCCTCTCTACCCCCACATATATCCTCCTTCTCAAGAGGTTCAAATGTGGCATTAAAGTCACCAGCTACAACCAATAGAGGCTGGGGCCCTATTGTCTAGTAGTTCCTCCAAGTCTTGTAGGGTGATTGACCTTCTGCCTGCTCTAGTTCCTCAAACATTAAAAAAAAAATCAATAGCAGTGCTATTGGATCCCCTGACCTGAAAAGCTAAAATATCAGAACTGTTAGTCCTAAGCTCCTGTACTATGCATTGGAGCGCAATTTTCACCCAGATCAGCAGCTCCCCTGATGGGCGACCTAAATTATTGCGGCGTGCAGGGTGGCGGAACGTAAGGTAACCAGGGATGTATTCAGGGGTGGTGGTGTTAGTTTCTTGCAAGATACAAATGTGAAACATCTCAATGAATTTAAACCAATGTATCAGGGCCATTTATGGCCTCACATCTGCCTCATTCCATGAAACCAAATTAAGACTATTAGAATTCACTGGCTCATTTATAGCAGTAAGATTGATACTAGTGTTTGTCACCCCTAATTGAGCCTCAGTCCGAGTTAGTGGAACAAACAGAGGGCCATATTATCAAGATAGGGCGATGCATTATCATCACTTTTATCGGCAGGAAACTGCCGCTAAAGCAGCGATAATGGGCTTGATAATGCCCTTGTGAATTCCCATAGAAGCCAAGGTTCTTGTGTTAACCTGGGCTTCTATGGGAATTCACAAGGGCATATTATCAAGCTCATTATCGCCGCTTTAGCGGCAGTTTCCTGCCGATAAAAGTGGTGATAATGTATCGCCCTTTCTTGATAATATGGCCCAGAGTCCCTTCCCCAGACCTCTCCTTGGCAGACAACTCATTATCGTTTACAAAAGCGTTAGTTCGGGGGACTTTCGCACAGGTATCTAATTGGTGACTACAATGGGTTAATGCTATAAAGTGCAATTAGGACTTGCCATGAGTGACTGAGTGCATACAGGAATATCTTGCAGGTTGAGTCAATCATTTATTGCTAAGATGGAATCAGAACCTGAACAGATATGTGTAGAATGTGTAGTGAGTGGTGTTGGAGTTTGAAGGGGTCGGTACTTGAAATTTAATGCCAGTAGGGTTCGGAGAGCTCACTCTGGCTTCCAGGGCTATCATATTGTGGGCCACATTTCCATCTGCCAAGAGTAGTTTTGAATGTTAGGGTGGATTAGCCTTTTAGCTCGCAATATATCATCCCGAATAACTGAGCGGCCGCCCCTAACATTGTGGATCCAGTGTATTGATTTGTTGATTATAGAGTCTTCACCTTCATATTTAACATGAGAAGGAATTTTTGGCATGCAAATCAATTTAGATGTATTTAGGGGGCAGCCGAGTCTGTTTGCACCTGCTTATAGAGTTTGTTGAGGAGTTTGTAATGACTGTGTTGGTTCTAGAAGGTGGCAAATTGCTATCAGTGGTTGATACGAAACCCTGATGGGGTAATCTGGTATTGGTAGCTTCTGTCTGTGTCTTATGCCTCTTCTTTCGGACTGCGTGGGTATCTAGTATCCCTGGGATACATTTGGCAGTAGCACTTAAAGGATAGTAGTATGATTGTAGATGGGGAGCTCTGCCAAGATAATCTGGATTATAGGTGTGCGAGGTTGGCTGGGGGTGCATGGTAAGAGTCTGCTTCAGGGAGGGGGCTTCTTGATTACATCTGGTAATAAGCATACATTGTCTTAATTGTATTAATAATAATGTAACTCCTGCCATTAAGTCCACTATAATTCCAGGTGCAGCAACACCAATTCTAGGTAGATGTTCTGAAGGGACCACATCACCCAACCCAACACTATCACCAGCCCTTAGCTCCTTGGCTCCCTCAATTCCTAAAGGAACTAATCCCTTCTCCAGCCCTGTTTCTCCTAATTGAATGGAATCTAGATACATTAATGGGGGAAATCGATTTGTTAAAGGAAGATCAATAACTGGAGAACCTGGGACAGGAATAGTGGATGATGTTGACAGTGATCCTACATTAATTGCATCTGCACTGGGGGACGCTATTGTAAGACCAGCAGACGTCTTGTTAGTACTGCGTGTGGCGGGTTTGTCAAACATTTGGGGAATTTTGCAGACTCAATTTTGGGTTAGGTGAGTGAGCAGCTAATTTGGCCGAGTCCAGTGTAGCGGAGGGAGTAAGTATACCTTCACATTCAACTAAAAGGTCATCTGTTGCTTCCTGCTGACTTACAAACCTGTCTAGCTTTGGTGATTTCAGACCGAGCCTTCCCTCTCCCACAGTCTGTCGACTTTGTTTTGCCCATGATAACAAAAAAGATGAAATAAAAAAGCAAGGTATTATAATATCAAATGGATAATGACCGAGTCACTGCAGCCACATTTGACCACACTGACACACTACAGATTCACTAACCGCTGATGCTCTGGAGGCCTAACGGGCCGAAAACCCCCCACCACCAATAGCCAGAACACTAACAGTTGAATTGATAACAAAGTCTAAGTGCAGGAGATTAAAACAGTGTTAAATGATAGCAGCAACCAAATAAGAAGTCACAGGTTTTATCCTCCTCAAAAGTCACTGGCTGGGCGGGCACAAATAGTCTTAGCAGTGTAAATAGGCAACACTGCCACCGAAAGTACAAGAAAACTCACAGCAACTCACAGATTGCTGACTTAAGGACAGTTAGTTCCAACTTTTGCAGGAAACACAAACCACAAACCAAGGGAGTTGGACCTGCCCTGCTTCTTTCTGGAATTGATGGACAAAGACGGGCCCGCCCTTGGCTCAGGCTTTGCCCGGGCACGGCAAGCGCACATCCCATGCCGTAGGAGTGCAGTGGTGCTTTTGAGTACATACTGCAGCCCCTCCTCCTAGACAATAGTGAGGGCTTTTGGGGTTTGGAGTCCCTGTTGCTCTTGCCGCGATGGTCAAAGTGTCCTATGCCGCGGGAGTGCGGTGTTGCTTTTGAGTGCGTTGTGCAGCCCTTCTTCCTAGTCAACAGTGAGGGCATCTGGGTCTTGGAGCCCCACTGCTCCTGACACGTTGATTGAAGTGTCCCATGCCATGGGAGTGCAGTGGTGCTTTTGAGCATGTTGTGCAGCCCCTCCTCCTAATCAACAGTGATGGCTTCTGGGGCTTGGAGTCCCTGTTGCCCCTGCTGCGATGGTTGAAGTGTCCCTAACCTATCATTTTTAGTGTGAGTGAATCTGCTAAATCCCTGTAGTGTGATATAACTCCCCATTACCTGTGGGTTAGTGTCATCAATCTGCCTGTCTTAGTGCAGAGCTGGATGGCATCCCTCAAATGATACAAACAGAAATCAGCTGAGCTGCAGTTCGGGCATGGATTGACTTTCTCAGTGCTAGCGAAATGCTTCTCTGTCTAAACAAATGCTTGATGTCATATATCTGATAACACACTCCATATTACAATAAGAAAGCCCTAGCCAGGCTGCTATTGTTTATTCTATTGTGATATTTCTGTCGCGGAGCAGGAAAAACAAATAACAACATTTTACTTGATGAACTTAGCCCTTGTACACAGTGTTCAAGGTATTCTGATAGAGTGCCTACAAAGTGGTAGTGTAAGCAAAATTGAGTTGGAAGCATATTATCCTATATGTGCATGCAACTGAATGTGTGTCAGATGTCATTGTGTTTAGGGAGTGAAGGCAACTTAAGAATGTGAGCATGTACAGTGGTGTTTCTTGACCAGGCCTTGTGTACCCACCTGACTACAGACTACAGATCTGAGGGATCATGAGACCATCCGGAGAAAATACCATTGACCGGGAGCACTAATGATAGTTGCAATAAGATATCACTCATGCCGCGTAAGCAAAACTCCAACCAAGAGAAAAAGATTGCAGGATTTTTACCGATAGCTTCAGATAGGGAAAAGGAAGCCCAGAGGGTCTTAGTAGACATGGCGACAAAGAGATTGCCTCTAGCAAAATCCTGTCAACTGGAAATTAAAATGGACCTAGAAAAACCATTTAAGGAGGTCCTTCAAAAATTATGACCCGAAATAGGTAAAGAAGTCACTAATATCAGACGCAGATGTGCCCAATTGTGGGTCCTGTGCACCCTGTTTCATTAGAACCAAGCTATACCAGCTGATGAGCCCATAAACAAGGGTAAAACTGGTCCTGGGTTGCTTTTGTTATGGTTCAGAAAGGCCCTGGCTTAGTAGTTTTTGGCTGAACTGTTTCCATTGTAGCGGGGTCAAGATTGATTTGTATATAGCAGGGTTCAAACTAAGGTGGCATGGTGCACAAAATAATAATTGACTGGGATGTGGCCCCAAGTAATTACCAGTAGCTGAGATAAATTCATACATCCCATCCATCATTTTTTGTATACTTTAGTATATTGCCTTAAGCGAGATGGGTATGCCCAGATGTGGGTCCAGTGCACACTGTGTCACTGGAACCAATATATGCTTGGCTGTTAAGACATAACAAGAATACAACTGGTCCTGGGTTGCCTGTGTCCCGGTTCAGGGAGGACCATAAATTGTAAGTTTGGGCTAGACTGTTTCCTTTGGAGCATGGTTACAACTGATTTGTATATATCTGGATCCAAACTGTGGTGGTAGTGTGTGCAAAATAACAGTGGATTATGATGCCTCACCGAGTAGTTACCAGGGGTTAACATTCAAGCATTTCATCGATCACATTTTTTGTATGCTTTAGTATGTCTCCCTAAGTGAGACGGGTATGTGGGTCCAATGCACACTGCGTCACTGGAATAAAGCTATATCTGGCCTGGTTGATAAGCTCATAACAAGGGTGAAACCAGTCCTGCGTTGCTTGTGTTTTGTTTCAGGGAGGACCTGGCTAGGCATATGGGGTGACCTGTTTCCATGCAGGATAAAAGATGGATCATTATGGGCTGGACTGTTCCCACTGGAGAAGGGTCAAGATTGATTTGCATGTAGTTGGTTCCCAATTGACGTGGCATGGTATTTTAAGGATGGATTGAGTAATTAACAGTGGCTGAGAGCAATTCAGGTATTTCACCCATCACTTTTTGAATGTTTTGGAATGTTGCCCTAAGTGGGACAGTTATACCCACATATGGGTCCAGTGCACACTATGCCACTGTAATCAAGCTAATCTTAGCTGTTGAGCCTATAAGAAGGGCGAAACTGATCATGGGTTGCTTGTTTTTCAGTTCAGGGAGGACCTGGCTGGGCAGTTTGGGCTAGATTCTTCCCATTAGTGCAGGGTGTAGACTGATTTGCACATAGCTGGGTTCAAATTGAGTTGGCATGATGTGCAATGGACTTGGATGTGGCCCGAGTAATTATAAATCAATCAGGATTTATAAAGTGTGGCTAATCAGTCAATAGGGTAATTATCAGTAGTTGAGATTGATTCAAGTATTCCATCCATCACTTTTTGTATACATTAGTTGTTGTCTGCCGGACCCGAGTTCTATCTAAGTCCATGATGGCTTGGGATTGCATTCCCTGCAAACTGTCTCTTTTAAACACCAATCTAGTAATATTCATTAGCAAACATGTTAAGGTATTTCTACAGGGTGTCCTGATTAGCAAACAAAATGGCTACTTCCTTTTATTTTTTTTTACCTCTCATAAGAGTCTCCTTGGGAGTCCAGTTCTGGGTTTCCAGTTCCGGGTCTTGCAATAATTCCCCATCACAAAGAACTTCAAATAAAAAAAGTTCTATTCATTAGTAAAGGGTAGGCTTATTTAAACTTTGAGCCCAAATAATAAAGGTGTTATAGCACTGCTGTACCTGAAAATAGTACCACGTTATATGTGACAGAGAAACAGCATTTGTGGCTGTACCATTAGTTTGATGTATAGACAGCAAGTTCCCACCCTCCTACTCTTATTAGCAGGGGCAGCACCTCCACTAAAGCAGAAGAGCGTCGCCCCACTGCTGTTAGAGCAGTGGAAAAAGGAAAAATAAAATGAGAATAACAACTTTATTATCATTTTATTTTTCATAGCTACCTGGCTGGGTTAGGGTGGGGCAAGGGTAATGGCACATGGATGAGTGGCTTGGGCCGGCCGAACAGTCATATGCACTTTGCATGTTCTCCACTGGACTGCAATGCACAGCCTGGGTGGAGAACATGCACAGGCTCATAGTCCCTGTCTGAGCTTTGAACCACAGCACTCAGAACAATCACAATGCTGCTGTCAGGGTGACAGCAGCGCCGTGATTGGTTTAGGGGAGCCTGTGCGCTTCTTCCAGACTTGGAGTAAGAAGAGAAGCAGAGAGATGATTAACCCCATCCATGCTGATGACGAGCTCAGCTCGTCATCAGCGTTACCTGCCGTGTGATGATGACGAGCTGAGCTCGTCATGTATCGTGGTAATTTTAAAAATGCCGCATACAGCGGGAAAAGCGGCCGCATGCATGCGGTTAAGGAGATATGGTGAAGAGGTAAGTGGTTTCATTTTATATTTTGTGTTTATCAAACCTCCTGCCCTGCCACCCTCATTTCCTATGAGCTGCCACTGCTTATTAGGTAGTAGTAGTTCACACGACTCAAACTCAGTTCACCTCATTTATGTTTTTTTTCTTTCTGAAATGTATTTTAGTTTTTTTTAAACAATGGCATTTGGAGGGCAAGAGCCAGAACAGCACTTGGATGAAGATGAGGATAACCAGAAAAACCAACACTCAGCATCATAGTTGTTCCTGTAGGAGTTTTTACAGACACAGCCGAGGTTTCAGAAAAAAATAGTGACCTACATCCTGTAAAAGAAGCAATGAGGGTTGGCCTCCTATAGGAAGCTGGGCAGTAGGCCTGGAAAAACTTATTCAGTTCTTCTAGGATCTCAGGACATGGCACTCTAAGCAAGTCAATGCTGAAGAGAGGAAGAGGCTGGAGGAAGAAAAAGACTGAAGATCAACTGCTCCAGACCATACTGTCCAGCGTATAGGTAGTCTTTACGCAGGAAAGCAAAGGACCTTAGTCAGGGACCAGCTCTTGACTCCACATGAACAGGTGTGTGAAAGGAAGTATTTTTTTCTTCATGGTATCCAACTTTTATTGCCCCATTTTCAAAGTTCCTAGCTCAAATGCCAATTCTTTTTTTTAAAGTAAAAAGAAAACTGTTTAAAAAAGAAAAAAAGGCTCATGTTAGAACCATCTTTCATGGTTAAATAATAGAAAAAAAATATATGTTGTTTCTTCTGTCCGTCTATTTTCTTTATTTTATTTATTTATTTATTTAACTTGTAACGCGCAACAGCTACCCGCAGTGGGTTATTAATGTTAGCTTACTCCTATACTCCTATAGTCTGCCACAGCAGGCTACAGTGACCATTAAAGCCTACTCTACTATTGGAGGTCCAAACCAAAGGCGATCACCTATAACAAGAGACCTGGAATTTAAAGCCTCCAAAAACTTGGTACAGTGAACTATAAAGAAATAAGAATACTCTGCTCTATGATAACAGCATTTTCCTATATACCCTGATACCCACTGTATCAGGCTATACGGGCCACTAAAATTCCACTTCAGACTGAAAGCGAACACTTATAACACTGCAGAATCGCTCTACAGAATGGATTAATCCAGGGACCTAACTTGCATACCTTGAATTTTTGATGTTGTTATGTTACCTTGAAGCTAAATTGAAATGTATACAACTTTCTCCAGATTGTATGATTCTTGAAGACAATGACAAGCCTTGAGAATGCCCTGGCTCAATTAGCCACATAGGGCGAAACACATGTTGGCTGTTCCCTTTCCTCAAAAACCTTTTCACAAAACAAGCAAAAAAGAGTGAAATACATTCATAAAGCGGTGTATAAAAATAAAAATACTATCTTCAGTCAAACCAACTTAGATTACTGTGCTGTGTCAAAAAAAGGGATTCATCCTATCGGCTAAAACAGATCGGTTGAAAGCGAGGAACATATGCTTACACCCTTACCTCCGTTTGTCAGTACAAGGCTGGACAGGTGGAGAGCCTCAAGCCAAGTTCCTCCAGAATTTAAGGAATTCATATCCAGAACCAGGATCTCAGGACCTTTTGTTTTTCTTTGAACCAGTGACCACTCTACTATTGTAGGACTAATCCAAAGGCGATCACCTATAACAAGAGACCTGGAATTTAAAGGCTCTAAAAACCTGCTACAGTGAACTATAAAGAAATAAGAATACTCTGCTCTATGATAACAACATTTTCTTATATACCATAATACCCACTATATCAGGCTATACAGGCCACTAAAAGCCACTCCAGACTGAAAGCGAACACTTATAACAAAGTAGTGTGGCTTTAATAAGCACTATATGCCTTCGTCCGACCTCTGTACAGAACCTCCCACAGATTTCCAACACCCCGCTGTACACTGTCTTCAGCAGTGCACGGCCTGGGGTCAGGCCCTATGCCCAACCACCTACAGTGTACCAAACACCCACTGCACACAGTTTCGCAGCATGTGGTTGAGTATAGTGCCTATCTGAAGCACAACTCAACAATGTGCACAAATGTGTGTGGTAGAAGTTGACTGCAGAGCCAGCACCCAGTCCCCATATGTGGCAAACACACTGCCATGCAAGGCGTTTAGTGTGTACAATAAGGGTTGGTCACAGGTCTTGACTGTGCGGCCAGGCCCTGCACCAAACCACCATAGGAGTTAATCGCTTGCAGTTGAGCACATTGCCTAGTCCTGCGCCCAACCGCCTGTTGCTTTGCACAGAATGGGATTGGCCTGCAGCCAATCTCTGTGGCCAAACCCACACAGGATCCCAGCCCCCCACTGTGCATGGACTTTGGCTGTTCAAGGCAGGGGTTCGGCTGCAGGGATGAGAAACACTGTACCCAAGTCTCTGCAAGCGCGTGCAGCATGGTGTTGGGTTCAAAGCTGGAACATGCGCGTACCACCCATGTAACAAGAGCTATTTGTGTTAAAAAAGGGCACCTTTCAAGCACACAAGAAATTTTGTGTTGGAAAATAAATACCCTTTCAAGACTTTATTCAGCTTTGCATCACATTGCATGAATTTGCTTTGGAATATAGTTGAGTACCTGGGGCATACCTTATCTGCCGAAGGGATCAAACCCAAGTTGAACTTGATTGAGGCAATTGAGAATGCCTAACCACCCAGTAACAAGGAACAATTGAAGTTATTCCTAGTTCTTGTGCATATTACTTCAAGTTAGTAGAGGACATCTCAAACGTGGTGCATGTTTTGAATATCTTATTTAAAAACTGGACTAAGTATTAGTGGACTGAAGAGTGTCAACTGGCATTCAACGACATCAAGAAGCTGATGTGTTGGTGCCTTTTGGTCTGGCAAAGAGATTCATTGTGTTTACAGATGGCAGTTGACACTCTTCAGTCCACTCATACTTAGTCCCCTTTTTAACAACATATGCAAAACATGCACCTTGCTTGAGAAACTCAGAAACCAAAGTGTCTGCTTCAATTTTGATCCTGGAACTATTCCTTTCATCAAAAAAAAGGTGGCACTTTGGTCTCTGAGCTGGGAGTAGTTTGGATTGCCCATAACAATTGTCTTACCTACAACATCCAGTCTAAACCATTTACCAATAACAACTGTATGTTTTCCTTCATCACTCTGTTGCAATGCCCCACCAGACCATTGATTTTAGGATGATATAATGACGTTGTGGTTAGTGGTTCGCTTAATCCCAAACCCTCTCAGGAACTCTTCAAAGTCTTGATAAATCAGTCCCTAACAACAGACACACTGAACATGGGTGAGCCATACAAAATAATCACCGGTAGCAGTGACTGCTGCTTGAGCCACTACTGCAACCTCAATAAAAATTTGATACCAGATACTCCCTAAAGTATTGTGCAACTGGACTGAAATAAGGAGGGACAAAAGCCACTATTTGAGAAGTCGATAAGTAAGATAAAGATGATTAAGAGTCTTGTTCTCAGTATGAATATCATTAGATGTAAAAGGTGGAAAATTTGCGTCCTATAAATCTGTGATGGTCCTGAAGCAAAACAAATTTATGGGTTTAGCAACACATTATGTTGCCATATATCAATAGCACATTGCAGCTACTGTGAATAAAATAAGATGGGGTACAACCACACACTCCAAATTCTTGGCAGTTGTGCCTTTCTAGACCAACTATGTAACAACACTAGCAAAGTTAGACCTCACCCAATACAACAACCGCCACACTTATTTCACTTGGATTATATCAGTCTGCAGTTATCCCATAGAAAGAATAAAGGCAGTTGTATCTTTGATGATGCATGAATAATATCAGATCCTAGGAGATGATGGCACAAGATATAAATGCAATAAAAAAAGACGGAGGGGCAGATTTACAATTACTGGCGCATCCCTGCAAATTAGCAGGGATGCGCCGCAATTGTGCGCCGCAGCTCCGTCACCCATGATGCGCCGCATTTACAATGCGGCGCACCATGGGGCCAAATCTGTGCCGTAACGGCGGCGCATTGCTGGAGCTGCGTAGCAAGCGTGACGCAGCTCCAGCAATGCTCTGGGGGTTCCTATTCTTTCAATGCTGTCTCAAGCCTTACGCCTGCTTCAAGCAGGCGCAGGGTTTTGACGTAGCATTGGCCTAAAAGTGACTGAGTGAAATCTTGTAGATTTCACTCAGCCACTTTTAGGAGGCGTTCCTGCGCAGGAACGCCCCCCCTTTCAGGAACACCTCCTTATGGCGCAGGGCTTTACAACGTGACGCATCTCCCAGATGCGTCACGTTGTTAATACCCCGCACCATGGCGCATCTTTTGCGCCGCCGCTGCGTCACAAAAGTGACGCAACAGTGGCACAAAAGAGGTCCAAGAGGCTTGTAAATATGCCCCAAAATGTCTGACAGAATTGCCGATTATTCATTTTCGTGTAGCAGACCCCACATCAAAAGCATCAGCAAAATGGTGACAAGAACAACAAACCTGGAATGGTGTTATTAAGCAGGAGAAGCAATCTTGACATGATACACTTTCATGCCTAATATTTGTCCTTGGGATTTCCTGCACATTGCTCAGCATGCATACCAGTTTGCAGGGATCATCATCAATCTATAGACAGATATATCCATGAGAAACAGTGCTCACTAGGCAGAGCTGGGACAAATGCCCTGTTATACTTCCACTTCAAATTGTCTTCCATCATTGGCCACAATTCTTCGACCGCTCTAATTCGCTCAAAGTTCCTTTGTTATGTTTCAAAGTTCAGGGGGTATCCCAGTCCATCATTTTTTGCCCCTCATCTCACCTCAATTAGGACACAGCCATACGCAAATCAGTTTTGACCCTGCTCCACTGGGAACAGACTAGCCCAAACTGCCAAGCTAGGGTCTCTCTGAACCGGCACCGAAGCAACTCAGGAATGGTTCCACCGTTATTAGGGTTCAGCCAGGTATAGCTTGGTTCCAATGTCACAGTGAGTATGGGACCCACATCTGGGCATACACATCACACTAAAAATAAGTAATGAATGAAATGCTCAAGCTGCATCTCAATCCATTGCTTTTTGCCCACCATACCACCTCAGTTTGGAATCAGACATATGCAAATCAGTTTTAACCTTGGTTCAATGGACATAGTCTAGCCAAACTGCAAGTCCTCTTTCTAGAAGTATCTTACTTCCCTTCTCTAATTTACTCCCAGAAAGCTTTTATTTCCATTATTAGTAGTGAATGACATTTCAGAGTAAAAAAGAAAGAAAGCAGTAAAAGGTAATACTATGCTTCCATTGTCTTGACTAGAAAAGCAACAGGGCATAGATGTGGCAGTTCTCGTTTTGCTCTATGTTAGCCCCTCTTTTCACTGACATATGTGTCTTTCACAAAACAGGGTTTATGCAAGACGAGGCAAGTTTTAAATTACTCACCATAGATCTCGTAATTTCAGAAATTATGCTTGTTTGAGAAATACCAGAAATGATGCCATTATACCAGTTTGAGAAATTATGTGCCATTTAAAAGTAATTCGCAGTACAAATATACTGCAAACGCAAGGGCAACAGAATGCGAGCAGATTCTGTTCAAAGTGCTCTTTGTTTAAATACATCTTCACATCAACAGTTGACATGAGTATGCATTTCACTCTAAAATACAGCATGAAATGACTGATTTGCATATTTGACACAATTACATTGAGTTTAACATAATTTTGCTATAATTTCGCTTAATTATCGAAACCACACACACTCCAAGGGAGATATGTCGAAGGAAGTGGAGGAGAGAGGCGTCAGCCTTCTTGACTTAACGCCTCTCTCCTCCACTTCTGAAATGCAAGGCTGCACCATATTTACCAGAATGTGGTGCAGCCTTGTGTTTCCCCCAGCGATGGTGCAAAGTTTAGCAACATAGCGCCAACGCAGGCACCCTTGCACCAGAGTGCAAGGGTGTCTGTGTGCAGGAGAGGAACGTTTATGTGTAGAAAGGTGTCCCTTCCTGCAAATAAACAATCCTAGAAATGACACCCTGTCACTTTCATGCATGCTGCTTCATGCACGCATGAAAGTGACAAAATGGCATTTTTTATAAAGTTTGTTTATCTGCAGGAAGGGACACCTTCCTACACATAAACAAACAATGGCATTTTGTTTTTTCATGTGTGCTGCACAAGGCAGCACACATGGTAAAAGCAAAAAACGAGGAGAAATACTGCATTTCTCCTCGTTTCGCCATCTAAAGATCAGATTTTACCTGGTCTTAATGTTGACGCTGCCTCCTATATACGCAACCCTTTTACATCGGGGCAGCATCAAAATTAATGTTTTTTGCGGTGGAACACCCACCGAAACACCCACTCCCGACCCTTTTCCCACTAACCATAGCAGGAAAGGAGGCCCTATGTACAAGGGAGCGTTAAGCCACATTAAGAGGCTTAACGCTGCCTTGTACGTTAGGCTTAGCCCCTATCGCCACCACAACATCAATATAGGTGACGTTGTGGTGGCAATAGGGGCTTGTACATATGCCCCCTAGTTTTATATATTTTACCAGACGTTAAATTCCATTCTGATCCTCACTGTCGCATCCATTCCCACTCAACTTTCTCCCCCGCTAAAGCTCCTGTCATCTCTAGCAAGAGGTCTTTGATGCAAAAAATAATAGCCAACAGGTGTCGATTTATGTTTGACACAGCTCTTAATTAAGCCTCACCAAATACCAGCTCCAGGTAGGAAAGTGTGTTGATGGAGTGTGCAGGACACTGCAGTGCGTGTCTGCCCCGGGGAAATCAGCCTTTTCACGCCATTTCAACCAAAAGCTCAAGTCCAGGACCTTGTAGAAACATTTCAGTGAAAATAAAACGACCCTCTCTACCTCAAGGATGATCATAATGTCTCGGGTTTGCCTTCCTAGTATCACCTGCAACCTCTTGCTTTCATCAGCAATAGACATGAAAGTATGCCGAGCCTTGCCAAGTAGGAAAACTCAAGCAACCCCTTAATGCTTCAGGGCTGTTCACAATGTCTCTGGGTAGGTGTTCTGAATCCAGAGTAACTGGTTCCATCCTTCTGAACATCATCTCTACAAAGATGTTATAAGCTACCTACTTTTTGTATGCATTAAAAATGTAACTGTGTCTGCTGAGAAAAATCAAACGACCCCCTTTAGTTTAAGATTGGTCCCATTATCTCAGGCGTGCCTTCCCAGTGCCTGTGGACATGGTCAGATCCTGCTGACCCATACCATTGTAAAGATATCACCTGTAACATGTTTTTATTATCATGAGAAGCTGAAGTACATCGAGCCCTGAAAACTAGGAAAAATCAAACCACCACATACCTGCTTCATGGGTACTTGGTCCCTCCCGGCTGACCTATGGAACTGCATAGATATCACTTGGATTTGGCTTTATCAATATTGCACATGGAAGTACACTTACCCCTGCCAAATAGGAAAAAGTAGAGTTTCCCCCTACTACTTCAAGGCATGTCACAAGTTACTGCTGAGCGCTTGGTCCCTTACAATTGCAGGATGTCACTGGCAAACTACTTTTATGGTACAAGCATTCAGCGTTCATGAGTATAGAGCATTGTAGTCATATACTCTCAATGTCCAGCCTTGCTGTTTTCTACAACTCTGTTTCAGTATATTAATTTACCTATGCGAGCACAAAGAAACTGCTTACATTGTTTGAGTCAGAGCAAAAGTAAATGTTTACTTGGTTATAAAGAGTGCCGAGGAAACAGTAATTTCTTCTTTTTTTAACAAAGAGAATTGCTGCGTTGCATACTGCATATCAAGGTTGCTTGATACATTGTAATATGAACAGATTCCATCTCTCTCAGGTCTCTCTAGGGCAGTGCCTAATTTGAGCCTGTGGTTTCCAATGCTCGGCATCAGCATTCAATTTATGACACTCTGCCACATAGTGTCTCTTTAATTTAGAGATGAGCACAACAGTTGTTTAAAAAATCAATGTACATATAACGAAGACCCACCGCCCAAGCCATTCTTATAGCTTTGGGGCCCAGAATACTCTACATTGTCACACCTGCAAGAGTGTGGTGGTTGGTAGTTGTGTGGGTACTGCCATTGCAGCACTGGCAGGGGTACTGGGTGATCCAAGCTGCAGTGTCCTCTCGAGGAAGGCCCTGGCATTTAATGTCTTTACAAATTGGGCACTGGATGTACCCATATATATATATAATTCTAAACACTGGTTTTGAGTTTGGAAAGATGTAACCACTAAAGACAAAACTAAAATCCCGAAAATTAATGGAACTAAACCATAATGAAAGACTTAAAGATTTCGTCCTGCATTTAAACAGGCCTCTAAAACATCGTGGCAATCGTGTGCCAGGCTTCGTGGTCTTTCTTCTCAGTCCATTTTCACGAATGATAAATTGACAAATCACTGTCTGCAACCAACTGTAATCTTTTACTAAGTGGCATGTAATGACAGGGAACAAATAGCTCCTTTCCGTGGTTTTTCTCCTAAACAAATATCTTATTTCATCACAAATAAGGGGTTCCTTTTTATAGGTAACACTGATTTTCAAAAGTCACCGCGCCTCACTGTAGTATTTTTTGAGTCTGTCAACATTTCCTGTATCCTTGGTTGGCACTTTCAGTATTCATTTTACACACGCACTTTGGAAATAAAGTCTCACTGGTATTCATATTCAGACGCACTCTCACTATGACTAGGAGTTGACATAGTTGATCACTACATAGTGTACTAAATATTCTGTTCCCGACATGGCGGGATGTCTTGTTGAATCATAAACTACTCAGTAAAACCGAAATTTCGTTTTGAAAAAGCATGGATGTTTTTTCTACTCAGTTCCAATTTCTGATAATAGAGGCTTCTCCTTTGTTTAATTCTACGGCCTTCAAAAGCACATAGGGCCTCATTTATGAGGCTGTGTGTCACTTTTACGCCGTCTGTGCGTCACTTTTTGTGACGCACCAGTGGCATAAAAAATGCGCCATATTTACAAAGTGACGCATCTAGGTAGATGCGTCACTTTGTAAACCCCTGCGCCACGTTATACCTGCGCCATGTATAATGTATGCAAGGGGGGGCGTATTGACGCAAGAAAGGGTCCTGGAAGTGACGCAGTGAAATCTATGAGATTTCACTGCACCACTTCTAGGACTCAAATGCGTCAAAATCTTACGCCAGCCTCACAGCAGGCGTAAGACTGATGCAAGCCATTTTACATGGGGATTGCCCCATGTGAAAGGACACATTGCTGGAGTTGCGTCACTTTTGTGACACACTCCAGCAATGCGTCACTTTTGCGCCTACAGATATGTCAGAAATACTGACGTATCTGTAAGTCCTTGCGACATGATGCGTCATACTGTAAATATGACGCATCATTGGTGTCGCAAGGAGGGCGCAATGAAAAGTGACGCATCGCTGTTTTTCAGCAGCGATGCGTCACTTTTCATAAATGAGGCCCATCGTTTTTTGCTGCCAGTTTTAACACAACACTTTGCGTTTACATTTTAATGTTGGATACACACATTCATCCTAAAAAAGATGAATTCTCTTCTATCCTTCTACAGAATCTCTCTGAACTAAGGGCCAGATGTATGAAACCTTGGTCGCAAATTTAGACCAATCTTTTTGCGACCAGTATGTATTTATGTGACCTAAACCATGGAGCACATTAACAACAGCATGCGATAATTATCGCAAGTCACACTTAGCGCGTTTCAATTATTGCCGTCTATCGCTGATTGACATCGCCATGTTAGCGGCGTATTAGCAACGCTTTGCACAGAGGCGATGTCAAAACCAGCGATAGACAGCGATAACCAGAAATATCGTGTGAAATCCTGCAATGATCATGCATCGCTAATGTAAACCTTGATAGTAGGCATGTCTGTACTTAACCATTTAATCCACCTCCCATTCACAGGATGCCTAAATCATGTTTCAAACATGTGTTAGATTCCTGAGATAAACGCGCTTAGCGTGAGTTTTCATATCGCTTCGCGGGTCCGTGCCGCCATTGTTAATAGGGCGTGGTCGTGTTTGGGACTGTTACCATGAAGTTTAGGTGAGGAACGCCTACTTTGCATGTCATTAGCGATAAATATCGCTGACATGCAAAGTAGAAAAAAAGGCAGGACTCCCAAGGAAGCAGCCACTATCGCATGTTAGCAAGTCCTTGTAAATGGGAAATTCGCCGCTTTTTCGGTGAATATCGTCGAAAAAGCGCAGAGGAATCTCTTGATAATATGCCCCTATGTATTAACCCCTTCGCTGCAGTGGTAATTCCGCCGCAGTGCTAGGGGGAAGGGGGCCGCGCGGCGCTCCCATGCTTGTGACGGAACCGCTCCGTCACAAGCCCGCTCTATGGAACGTCCAGCGCAGGCGCGAAATCAGCGTCGCGCAGGTGCGCCGAGCGGGACGTGACGGAACCGCTCCGTCACCAGCACAGCGCGACCAAGGCTGGTGACGGAGCGGTTCCGTCACCAGCATGGCAGGGGTTAATAGATACATTCAGAAAATTTCAAACCATGGTGCATCACAATTCAACTTATCTTATCAAATATTTACTAGGTTGGACGCAAATTGCTACTCACTATGATTTGTGGCCATTACACAGACACTGGCCTGCTGAGGTCAGGAGGCGACCATGTCTAGATCACTTTTTAAATAGTTTATTTTTAAATCCAGCTTGTTGTCCTTAACAGGGGCGCAGTTAAGAAAATGTTTGGAACTCTTTAAGAGTTTCTTTTAGAGTGAACAGTGCTCTTCTGGGGCCGTATTGTGAATACAGCACATTTTCTTTGTTTACGAACCGGCACACCTTTCAAAAGGGACACCCTGTGCAAACAAGGAAAATGCACTGTATTAAAACGAATTTGCTGCCTCTAGGGCAGCCGCAAACTCACGCTGCAACCAGGGCAGTGCATTCAAATGAAATACAATGCTGCTGCTTAAAAGTTTCTCCATGTTTCATTGTGCAGGTGGCAAACCGTCTGGACTTTTAAGGGCAGGTATAGTGAGTGACAGCATCCACATGCATGGGTATGTCTGAGGGGTCAATGGCACCAAACCTGTTAATCCCCCCAGAGGGCTGCCTTCAGGAGGCGTACTGAAAGTGCACCACCTTTTTGTGGCTCATTGAAAGTGAGCCTCTTAAAGGCCAGTTTGCTTATGCACCCTTTGTCAGTAATACGGCGTAGGGGCATCCCCCATGCAAACGAGGGGACGTTCTTTCAAGATAGTGTCGTGTAGAACGTGCACAAGCGTGTGCTTCCCCTTCTGTAATACCAAAGTGCCCCAAGAGTGCTGAAAGCAGGTATAAACACCCATTGTACCCCTGGGGCACTTCTGTAATATGTGCACAGGACCACTGTCTACTCCTTAACCAATTTTAAGAATAAGTACAATTCAAAAAAATATTTTATGACCTTTTTATATCAAAATATTGATACATAGCATTTATTGTTACTTGGAAGGGACGAACTAAACAGGCCCCTTCCAAAAGTGATTTGCTATCCTCTTGTAAACCCATTTTGAGATTTAGTAACCCGTTATTGAATCTCAAAATGAGCTTAATACATTGCAAAATGCATTTTTGCAGTCGCAAACTCTGAATTGGTGCACTTTCAACACCAAAAAATTGCTTTATAGATCTGACCCAAAATGTCCTGTGCATAAGTCATTAATTTAAAGATTATCTACTTTTTCTATTCTCTTTCCCCCTACAATGAAGTTCTTAGATTTTCTGGTCTTCGGGCCACATACCATAATATATGATTTAATACAAATGTACTTTTTTAGTTCAATGAACAGAAGCATGAATTCGTTTTAATGTGTTTGTATTCTGGTAACACCTTTGAGTCTTGACAACTGTGTCTTTTTTCAGTGTTCATTAAGCTTTTACTCATCATACACTAATACTAAAGGAATTCTCTCTGTTAGCAGAATGCAACAGCACAGCATGGCAATTCTTCACCTTGTGGATTTACAGCCATGGAAAAATAGGAAATGTTCATGTATAATGTGTCTGGAAAAAAAATATTTTTTTTTTAAAAAAAAAGAGAAAAATATATTTTTGGATAAATAAAAAGAATAAGGAGATGATCATATAGGGAGAGGTCGGCTAGGGCGCTCGACCTCGGACCTGGGGATCTGGGTTCGAGTCTTGGTAACGACGCCAAAACCTCCTGTGATTTCTGGTCAAATCACTTCATCTCCCCATGCCTAAAATGAATGTGTGTCCGTCCTCATGTAACGTAACTGTTGCTATGTAAAGCGCTCTGATACCTGATTCGGTTCGGGTCTAGTTCGCGATATATAAAACTCTGCAAAAAAAAAAAAAATGTGTCACTGTTGTACTCTGATGTTAATCTAAAGGAATACAAACAATTCTTCACCTTGTTCCAAACACCACATGCCACAGAGTAGCCTAATGATTAACTTTTAATAATAAATTGGACATGAATTTATAGACTGTATTTTTTAAATCGAGACAATTGGACCAACATACCCGATAACAATGATATGTTAAAGCAAAGTCCATGAAAAGTGGTGTCTCGATGACATGGTGCCACCTGGTCATTCTAGCAATGTAGGGATTTTACACTTATTAATACATGACATCTAATCATCCTCTGCAATACCTGGTTAATCTCTTACCTACATTAAGCACTTGTATATATCTCACACTGTGAGGCTGAGTAGGATCTGGGTTCTGCTTGCACATTTAACATATAAGCATGGGTTCTAATTGTTCAGATGGTGGACTCAGAAGATGTATCTTGACATAGTTTTACTCAGTTCTCAGTGTACTGGTATAGTCCAGTATTGATTTTCTGCTGGAACAATATACATTTGTTTACAATCAGTAAATGTGCCAGATGTGGGAGCTTCATTTTAATACAGGGGGTGTTTGAATATTTATCTGTTTTGATCATTAACCGGATGTCTTTAATTATATTGGTGAGTTGAGTTGTATCAACACTAGGTGCTAGGCGATAGCTCAGCGTACTCTCTCTTACGATATGGTTTAGACTTCAAAACATTCAATATGGTTATTTGCAATGAAGATATTTATCTGTTCACATTTAGCAGCCTTCTTTTTGCAGACATGGGACTTTTCTGTCTCAATTCAAAAAAGGTACGGAAAATAATTTAGAAACTTACTGTGGAAGGATTATTTCTATATTTTTTGTAAAGTTGTCACTTTTATCAGATTCACAAACAATCCCTGTGGCTGAATTATAGAATTACCACAAGGGATAGCAGCCATTTTGACTACTTTAGTGACCACCCTCCACCCCCGACCCAAGTCATACCGTTATTACAGAAGAAGCTTAAGATGCTTACCCATCCATATATGTAACAGCTAATGCACAAGTGTTCGTTTCTTTCCTGTATGGTTCGAAG
Source organism: Lissotriton helveticus (assembly GCF_964261635.1). Classification (NCBI taxonomy): domain Eukaryota; kingdom Metazoa; phylum Chordata; class Amphibia; order Caudata; family Salamandridae; genus Lissotriton; species Lissotriton helveticus. The sequence goes on along the minus strand of NC_136059.1, from coordinate 1,887,637,309 downwards.
GCTTTGCTTTGCAAGAGGGAGCATTTATTTTATTTAAGCAAAAACACACGAGGGAATGGGGTCTTCTGCCATCTGCAGTGAAAGACAGGGCAGTAGTTTGGAACCCACCACTTGATCTTTCCCTGCTATACTCTCTCCAGCACAGGTGTGAACTCACTAATTAATCTAATAAAATGTGACCTTATGTGCACATGCATGAAACAGAGATTATTGTGAGAGTTTATGCTGACAAATCACAAACGGCGTCTTGTTGCATTTAAACAATCCTATTGTCCATTACGAATCTCCTAAAGGAGTGATTGTAATATAACAAAGACCTCTGCATTCATTTAGCAGTGTGTTTGCATGCTCATGGATAATGTCTACAGATTTTTCAAGAAACAGTTTTCTGAGCCAACCAATTTCTCAACCTTTTCAAAACCCCACATTCTTTATAGATAAGCAGCAGATAATAACATTTCGATAATATAGTAATATATTTTGAAAGCCAGTAGGTGTTTGTGAGGCAAAAAGGATGTCATCAGCAGATAGGAGATTTTTGTTCCTCTATTACAAGTCGTAGCATACTTTAAGTTGTCAACCACATATATAAATACCCCACTGTTCTTACTCTATTCACTGAAGTTGAACATGTAGGAACATGAGCACATCCCTGAAGTACAACTCTAAATACAGAGAAAGCCTGAAATGTTTAACACGTTGCTCCCATCCAATTTTCCATAGTTCTGTGTATGGACAAGAATATTATTGGTGAGCTGATTGGATGGAATCCCATATCTCTTACAATATGCCATAGACAGGGGCGTGTCTTGATATCTATGGAGATAGTGGCCAGCTGGAGGAGCTCAGTGGCAGCCTGGAGGGGCATCAGCCTCCTTGCCGACCGAGTGCCACACCTTTCTTCATAATAGAATCCTTCAGCATGTGAAGGACTCTGGATACCAGACGTGCCATTTTCGGAAGACCGGTGAGAGCCAGCACTTATTCATTTTTGTTTACTGGGTGGGCGTGCCTACTCTCAGGTACTCACACCTGCCTTTTTGTTTTTCTGCCGTTCTTTTTTTTCTGGTAAACGGAGCAGCTTTTCTTTACTGTTTTGCTGGCATTCTTAGTGTCCTAGGTGGTCTGCTATGTGTTGTTTTTCATATAAAACAGCTTAACATCAAACTGGGCATATTTTAATATTTTTCTCCTGGATGTCTGCCTGTTGTGTTTGTTTACCCTCATGGAACCTCCTTGATGCACAGAATATTCAGGTACGTTTAGCCTTTGGCATATTTTCAGGATTTCTTCTAAATGTATTTTTGTCTACTGAGAAGTGTGCCCTGTCTCATTATCTTCAGAACTTTGGAGCCCTATGTAGAACTTTTGCTCTTTTTTTTTAATTTCGTCTTTGGATTCATTGACCCTCATATAACAATAGAATTGACTGTGTTTATTGTGGATATAACGTTTTACATTATAACAGTCCTGGTTGATGTGGCTTATCTGATTCTTTCTGGGGAGAACGAAACCTCTGCATCGCACCTCCACCACCTTTACTCCCTCATCATCTTTGGAAGAATATAATCTTTTTGCTATTCTTCAAACAGACATGGAGGATTCGGAATGCAATGCAGTACTTCCTCCAGTGGGATCCACGCCACCGTCCTCACCCTCAAATATCCCACTTCCAACTGCCAAACATGCTTCAAAAGTGACTGCTTCCTCTGTACTTTCCTCTGGCAAACCTATTAAAAAAAGCTCAGTCGCCTGTTACATTCCCTCCGTCTATATCCATGGAACTTCTTCTTGAGGAGATTCGGGCTCTTAGACCATAAATGGAAGAAACTAATAAACGTCTTCAAAATCTGGATGATAAGTGGTCATGCATGGAGTACAAAGTAGTACAAATGGAACAATGTGTTGAATCTTTTCATGCTGTGGTGGGCAAGGTTCCTCCTATGAAATTGGAAATTGCCCATCTCGAAAAAACTGGTAGAAAATCTTGAAAATCGTAACAGGCATAACAATTTGTATGTGTATAGTCTAGCAGAATGCTTGGAAGGTTCGGATCCCATTTCATTTTTCAAGTCTAGTTTTTCAAAGCTTCTTGATTTCGTGGACACTCCAGTTTTAAATATACAAAGAGCTCATCGCCTAGGTCATGGTCCATGTTTGGCAAACTCTTCCACCAAACCCAGAGGCATTATCATTTACTTTTTAGAATATACTGTCAAGAATACATTTATTTTGGTTCCAAGAACCATTAAAGTTTGCAATAAAATTGTCCCAGTTTATAAAACAATTGCAATCAATAACTTTAAAAACAATTCGTGAAATTCCAGGAATATACATTTCTTAACATGCAGTAATTAGATTATGAGAGCATGATGTTCTACAGTTCATATATTTCCAAGGGCATAAGATTCTAAAGCTACAATAAAATAAAGCAGTTTTTTTTATGGGAGCTCTTACTCATATCGTTTTCTAATAGCCATAGAAACCTTTATGTAATTTGCTACCGCGATGCAGATAGAAGGGAGCAGAAGTGTGCAAAAAGTTAAAACCATCAATATATGTTCGGGGGCATATTTTCCTCAATATTAGGACTAAAAATGTACTCCTCACCTTTTTATATAAAGAGCAGAATAGAATAAAGTGCATAGTGCCTTAGTTTGTCAGCCCACCCTCTCGTACGAGGAAATGCCAACAAAAAGTCACAGTGCGTAAATGAAATCTAGTTAAATAAAATCTAGTCTGCAAATCAGTAGTACAAGTTAGATAATATTATAATTATCTAACTGTGGTTGGCCCATCTCATCCTGGTCTAAATAACGTCTATTGACCCAGGAATAAAATGCTTCTTTAATAATGGCTTTAGCATTCGGTGGGATACTTTCAGGGTTATTATTAAAGTGCCTCAATCATATCTGATGATATTTGTCCCTCAAGAAACAGAGCCATGGTATTTTTAAAGCATTGGCCAAGTTTTGGTAGTCTATAAATACTTCATGTGAAAACGTTAGTTCTTTAGAAATCCAGATTTTTCCCTTAAAAACAAGGGGATCCTAGTTATGCGATCCTCTATAAACTCTAGTCCCAGTTCCTTGTGACATAGACAGGTGGGGGCACTATTCGGGGTCATCAATCGCCTATTGAGGGCTTTTATAATGTACCGATACCCCTACCCCATATGTTGCAATAGAGAGGCATTTAGCTTTATATAGGGTAAATAATTCCCTCACAGGCGTAAGTCATAATTTCCATGCAAAACGAAATAGCCCATCCACTGCCCTAGGTGTGTGATGGGCTCTTGATGTAGCAAATGGGACCCAGTTCAACTTGTTATTAAATAAGTTCCCCAAGTATGTAACATTATCTACCTTTTCTATTCTCTTGCCCCCTACAACGAAGCTCTTAGATTTTGTGGCTTTCGGGCCGCATACCCTAATATATTATTTAATACAAATGTACTTTTAGGTTGAGCGAGGACATCAGATCAGTAAAAATATCAAGGTAATTCTGAAGGCTATTAGCTGTTGTTGCCATTAACACTGTGTCATGTACGAAGCACAATAAAGTAACACATTTACTACCAATGTTTTGAAAATCAAGCTCCCTGCCTAATAAAGAAGCCTCCAAACCATTTGTGTATATTAGCAACAGAATAGGGGCTAAAATGCACCCTTGTCGTACACCCCCTGTTGAGGCTATCAGATCAGTTTTTTTCCCCGTGGCTGCCATATCTTATGACAACTGTGGTATTAAAATGGAACCTGCTGAGGAGGGATACCAGTGCTTCTTCTATGCCATGCTGTCCAGCATAACCCACAATTTATCCCAGTAAAGGGTGTCAAAGGCACTAGACAAATCCATGAAGGCCAGGTGGATAGATCCCCCTCTGGCCTTCATTTATTTGTTAATCACTAGGGACAAATTAAGGCACTGCTCAGTCATGCCCAGCCCCACCTGAAACCATATTGCATTGTTGATATGACTCCTGTGGTAGTTGCCCAAGTCTCCAAATGTGCAAGGAGGACTCTTCCTAGGACCTTAACTGACTTAACTGTGGCGCCAATATGCGAAATTGGCCTATAACAAGCCGGGTCTCTTCTTGTACCCTTTCTAAAAACAGGGACCACTAAAGCCTCCTTCCAGGACGCAGGCCTGGGGCCAATGATAACTGATTTGAAGACGTTCTTCAACAAATGTGCCCACAGGTTAGTATTGCTTTTAAAAAGGTCAAGTGGCACCCCATCTGGGCCTGGTACTTTCATCCGGGTCCTGTGTGCTAACACCTCCTCAACTTCGGACACTGTAATGGATAGACTAAATTGGATTGCTACAGATAAATCTACAAGCAGATCCCTTGTGGACTCCTCTACCTTCCTGTACTGTGGGTAAAACATTCCAGTGAAGGTAGTCACCCAAAGATCTCCTAAGATCAGTGAATCCATCTGCCTGACTTCATCAGCAAATAATGGGTGGTCAATAATTTCCCAACATTTCTTAGTATCTTTCATGGCTCCTGCTCTCTCCAGATCTTACCATAATGAGCTTCTCAATCCTGATTTACAATTTTCAATTATGATGTTATATTTGTGCCTTGCAGCTTTAACTAGATCTCTATTAAGGGGATTAGCGTGGAGGTCCCTTTTGAATTCATTGTGAGCCCTGGAACAATCAGCGTTAAACCACCAGGCCTCCCGGGGTTCCTTATGCTGAACACTCCTAGTCAGCCGCTTGGCTACCTCGGAGCACAGTGACCCAAACTCCCGGATGACATCCCCTGGAGAAGAATCTAACTGCAAACATCCCATTATTGAGTGGCAATTTCCTTTGATAATATCTTCCTCAAATTTAAGGGGATTGATCTTACCCCAATTTAATGTAACTTCTTTATTCACGTGGTAGTGAATTGAGCATTCAACGCCCTCCCCCACCTGTGTCGTTGTTTTGAGGGAGACGATAAGGAGGTTGTGATCAATCACACAGTGAGGTTACACATTGAAACTGCGAACAAGCATGGTGAAGTGTCTAGATATTAGCATAAAATCAATACAACTGGCGCTACCACAGCCAACATATTTTGGGCACTGCAAGAAAGAGTCACTTACCAGTCTATATATAAAGCCTAAATCATTCCCTACAATAATAGAATTTAAGGCTTCGCCCTGGGGTGAGTGAATGAAGTGAGGCTGAGGCTGGCCCTTAGTATCTACCAGCCCACACACACGTTCAGAGATGTGCTTCCAAAATGCAATTAAAATCCCTGCCCAGAGGATGCATAGCAGCTTCAGCTTCCCAGTGACTTGAGTGATCTCATTATGTAGGGACTCAATAACCTGACAGATATTTTGATCAAAGATGGTATGATATCAATTCACCATTAGAATACTGACCTTGGTTAAATTGGAGATCATGATTAGTTGATACCAGGGTAATGTGCTTAAACATCTTGCTTTTATAGATCAGTTTGTACCGATATGAACACCACAATCCCTCCCTTGGCCCTCCCGCAGCTGAAGGTAAGAAGAAACACAAAAAAAACGATAACCATCGAGAACAATATCACCTCTAAACCAGGTTTCCTGAGGCAAATGATGCCGAAGCCTCTGATATACACTAGCCAGTCCTCGTTTGTTATTTTAAAGCGGATGCCTGCATGAAATGATTTTCAAGGGAAGGGTAGGGTTTCCCTGGTTTACTGTGCCCCCAGCTATACTAGTGGCTGTGTAGGATATATCGCACACTGTAGGCACAAGCCATTCGTCTGCGGGTTCTACATCAACTGTGGCACTCACTAGATTATTGCATACCTGGACCGCACCTCCCACCTCAGCTGCCTCACTAGGATAGTATTGCAGTCAATCAATGTCAGTAAGACCTGAAAGGTATTCAAAGTGATTCGGGTGCATGAGCGACAATTACTATGCATGAGCATAAGTTCTTAAACCTGTGGGGAGAAGTCCTTGGCTCAAGCTATTTCCCCTATAAGGTGGGTAGACAAATCCCAGCAGGTAGGCCCTTATGGGGTTTTTCTCCCAAAGTTTGTCATTAAGGTGCGTCAAGAGGAAACACACATACCTAGGGCCCTAAAATTAGGCACCACGACATGACAGATTTTGTCGTGCAGCCCAACCAACTCACCCGCCTGGCCATAATAATGTTATCTATCAAGTTTGCCTGAGATGATATTTTACTCCTCTCCCCTCTGTGTAAATGTGCTGGTGACTTGTTTAGTTCCTGTGGCATGAGGGAAAGCTGATCATCCATTCAGCCTAGGCGATCCAAAATGGATGCCAGTGCCTCTGATATTAGCTTACTGATTTTATTAAGCGGAACGTCTGCACTATCTGGTATGGCCCCTCTTCCCAAGCCCCCTCTTGTCCTACTGCCTATTACCAAATCTTGCCTGTTTTGTTTAGTCACATGTAAATGGCCCTTTGGTTTGTGTTCTAGGCCTACCACCTCTTCTCTCTTCCTCTTTCCCCCTATTACATGTGGAGGACTATTCTCCATAATGAGATTGAAATCATGCGTGTTTCGGTTGTCTTTGGTAAGGACGCCATCATTATTGCTGATTGTCACAGCGGGCGAGAGTGGTATTGGGATCCTCAAATCATTGACCATGCCAACAGGATCTGCATTAGCATCTGTTGGAGTAACATTACGTTCTGATTGCTCAATTTTCTCAGTAATTTCCCCCACAGCTTTTTGAAGGAAACTGTCCAAAGTAGTACCAGTGAGGTTTACGGCAGGCGTGATTTTCCGATTGCCCATGATTCAGTCAGCCCAGGTTACTTATATAATATACGGAATGGTGAAATGGAAAAAGGCAATGATGTGATGGGCTTTTACCTTTTATGTCTTGCAAAGCGGAGGTTAGTCTCCAAGTCCCAAAGTCCCATGGTCCCAAGTCAAAAAAGATGCAGCAAGTAATTAAGGCGGGAAAATTCTCTGAGATTTATGGAGCAAAACTTCTTTTCTCAATCCGGAGTGCCAACAGGTTTTGATTGGAGAACCCCGCCCCTGGAGAGAAGGGCGGGAACGTTTTTACAAACAGGGCAAACAAGACCTGATCAAGGCAAATCTCACCGCAGAAAGAGTGCCCGTCAAAATTCACAGAAGTTATGGGGGCAAGGCAGGACCATGGAAAGCTAACCCGCAGAATCACACAGGCACACAAAGGTTACTGACAGCATTCTCTTATCAAAACACACTGGAGGAAACTGTGTGCGGGCATAGATGCTTCCACAAGCAACGCAATGGCTCCCTCCCATGGATGGAAATAACTGTGTTACAAGTCTGAGGGTCCAATGATAAAGATCCACCAGGCAGAGGGGCAGACAAAGCAGCAGTCTCACCTTCTCAAAGCGTGCTGCTGTCCGAAGACCAGATAAAAAGGAAGTGGCCCAGCCAGGCCTCTGTCGGTCTATGACAGGTTAAGACAGGCACGTCTTGGCCTGGTCTTTTCACGCTGTACATGCGTCCCATGCTACCTGATGCCTCTTTAGCTTTTGCTCGGGGGTTCCTGCACAGCATCACACCCCCACAGTCCTGCAGATGCAGGTGAAGGGCAAAGCACTGCAGTATGTTGGAGGCTCCCGCGCTGTGGGAAGCCTCTTCTGCTTTTGTTCAGGTGCTCCTGCACCTCGTCACACCCCCCGCAGTCCAGCAGGTGCAGGAGAAAGGGCGAAGTACTGCGGTATGTTGGTGGCTCCCTTGTTGCAGGAAGCCTCTTCAGCTTTTATTCAGGCACTCCTGTACCTCGTCATTCCCCCCACAATCCGGCAGGTGCAAGAAAAAGGGTGAAGCAGTGCGGTATGTTGGAGGCACCCACGTTTCGGGAAGCCTCTTCAGCTTTTGTTCAGGCGCGCCTGCGCTGCGTTACACCCCGCAGTCCCGCAGGTGCAGGAGAAAGGGCGAAACACTCAGTATGTTGAAGGCTCTCATTTATTGAAAGTTGTTCTAAATGCCAAGCTTAAGGGTTGGCTTTCCTGGCAGGGATCTCCACTTTTCTTTTCCCAGGACTATGCCAAAGAAAGGCAGATAGGAGGAAAGCATTTCTGGACATGAGACCTGCGCTTCAAAATATCAATGCTTGTTTTAGTCTCTTTCGTCCATGTTTGTGACCACAACGTTTGAGGATCCTGCTTTATTGCAATGTATTTTGGACAATTGTAGAGGAGAAGACATGGATATTTTCAGACTTTCAAATGTTTGATTCTATTGTGACATGGTTTATTATAGCCTTATAGCCCGCTGTAGAGGGCTATACCGGCTATTAAAGGCCCTCTCCAGCGTTAAAGGCCCCGAGCCGAAGGCGAGGGCCTTTAACAAGGGAGAGGGACTTTAATAGCGGTATAGCCCGACTACGAAGGGCTATAAGGCTATTAGAACATTCTGTCACTAGAGGACAGAATGTTCTAACAAAAAAAACAAAGCCTTTTGGAAGCGTGAGGGGATTGGAATCCCCTCAGGCTCCCTGTAGCCTTTGTTCACAGCCAGAGCTGTGAACAAAGAAACATTGGAATGTTGGAGCTCCAGGCTTATACCAGCCATTATAAGCCCTGGGCACTCCATTGTTTTCAATGGAGCTCCCAACATTCCAATGTTCTAATAGCTTTTCTCTTGTTCATTTGTTATAACTGCACATTCTGGTTGTTGATAATATATGTTATTCACCCTTCATGTTTCTTATTTTTGTTAGATGCGGTTTTCTTGTGTGATCATTGTACTTTCCGATCCGCTTGGATGGGGAATCCCTTCTCTCATGTTTTCCTGTCCCAGATCATCTAGTTGTTTGTATCGTCTTCCTTATGTGGCTTCACCACCCTCAATTTTTCTATGCTGTTTTTGGTATGGTAGTTTGTTCCTTGTTTATATGGTTCTTGTTTTTCTTTTTTGTATCTCTTCTTCTCTTTATCTTTTCTTTCTTTTGTCTCTTTTCTGGCAATCTATTTTCTTTACTATTTATTTTTCTCCTATTTCATACCATATATACTCTTTCTCTCCTATCTCTAGCTCTCTAATGGCGTTCCATTTTTTCTTCATTCATGATTGTGTATTTTATTTCATATGCTAATCAATTTTGTTCTTTGATATTCTTTAGTTTTCATAGGTTTTGTTATATTCTAGCTGCTGTTTTTATGTACATCAAAGCTGTGCATTCTTCATTACCTTATAGATGGCTTTAAGAGTTATTTCTTGGAATGTTAAGGGTTTAGGTTGTCTTATAAAATGTCAAAGAGTACAAATGCATATTTCTAATTTGAAATGTGATATTTGCTTTACTGCAGGAAAATCATATTCTGCACAAAGAAATATCCAAGCTTGTGAGTGGGTGGCGACCTCATCCAGACCGGAGGAGTGTTGCTGCTGCTTGGATCGGCAGCTTGAAGTTTGTCAGAGGCATTGCGATTCACTCGCTCCTCGCGGGGGAGACTTCACTCGCCGGATTCGTTTTTGGCGTTTTTGGCGTCTCAAACTGCGGTGATATGCGGTGAGTGAGAGGAGACAGGGGGGTCTGAGGAGCTCGCCAATTGCTGCGGGAGCTTGGCTGGGGTTATTGTGGTGGGCCTGACTGTGTTTTCTGGTCTTGACACCCCCGTGAAGGGATGGATTACACCAGCAGATTGCTGGCATCACAGAAGACGTCGTCTCAGCCTAACTACAGCGTGTGGGTGGAGGCAACTAGTCGGCTAAGTCAAGGCCGACGCGCTGCCGTAAGAATAGGTTTTAGAAGCATCGGAGTCAGAGAGGGCTGCTTGTTTTTTATTAAGTATCGTCCACCCATTTTCGGAAGACCTACGTGCCATACTGTTGATAAAATCCAGAAAGGAAGGAAAATTAACAACGATTTTTCCACTGAACCTCTGATGACTTTGGTAAGAGGGGGAAAAGAGCACACACCCAAATCTAAAAAGGCCTTTAAAGTGTATAATGACATACCTGATAGCGCCAATGATAGATACAGTTTTAGGAACAGGGAGGTAAAAAATCGAAATACTTTACTGCTTTTGTCTCCTCAAAGAGAGCTGAACGAGGGCAGACCCAGCTGTAATTTATGTGCCCCCCCAATACCTGCTTGGTCTATAAAAATGAAGAAATATTAGCAGATTTTATGCAAGTCAAGTCAAGTCAAACAAGCTTTATTCGACGAATTGTCATAAAAGCATACAGTACATACAAGTTTATGTATAAGATAATAAATACAATTAAAAAATTGGGTAAAAAAGTAAAAACAGATAAAATACTCTTAGAACTGTACATAATACACAACAAGTAGATATAGCAATTTTGCATCCCTGAGAGAAGTTACTTTGCAAGCAATTTAGTTCTAATTGGCCATGCCCACCCCAGGAATTTTGCCGTGGCTACATATACCGTCATGTTAGTGCAGGTGCAGATAATTCTTAAAGCAACCAATCCACTGTTGGTGCCTAGTAACCTGCACATAGGGCGCAACCAAAATCGGTGGGGGGCCACGTATGGTGTGCATTGGAACAACAGGTGTCCGATAGTTTCAGAAAGCGCAGGGCATCCTGGACACGAAGCATTGTCTCCTGTGGACCATCTGCTAGTAAAAGCCCTTACAGGCAAACTCCCAACTCTTAGTTGGAAGTAGAGTTTGCGGTCCAAGGCATTCATGATAGTGTCCCAGAATGCTTCCAGATACGGGCCCTCTTTAATATCCAGAAACATACCTGTCAAAGAATGGGGATCTGTTTTCCTGATGAGCTTAATGGCCAAGGACTTCCAATAGAGGTCCTTCAGTACCTTCTTTGGGGGAAAGTTTGCATTGACTGGATCTTCCCATAATTCTTTGAGGCCTACTTCACATAGCACACCCCGTATATGCACCAGCCATTTAATTTTGTGGGTGTTGCCACTAGTGATTATATCCCGCAATCCCCGGGTGTAGGTGGCCAATTCTGGTGTGGTCCAGATCCGCCTCCAGTAAAGAACTGGACGTAGGGATGCAATGATAGCTATTGGAGACAGCCCTAAGTCATAAAAGAGAGGGGTCAGGGGGGTGCTCTGGGGTAGTTTAATTAGATTCCTTAAAAAGGAGTTTTCAGACACCGTCATTTCCCTAAGGTTCTCATGCCCCCACATTTCAACTCCGTATAAAGCGGAGCTGATCACTTTACCCTTATAAACCGGTAGTACAGGGGCTATTGGTTTAGTGAGGGACCTGGAGTGTTCCAGACACAAAGCGCCAGTGAGCTGTCAATGCTTCAAAGTGGCCAGCTCAATCTGCTGCTTCCAGTGTAAATCATTCTGGATACACACACCTAGGTAACTAAAGGCCTGGACCCTCTCCAAAGGGCAGTCGTTCATGGTTACAGAGCCTCTAAAAGTTTTTGGAGCGTTAAAAGTCATAAACTTGGATTTGAGTACATTAACTTCTAAGCCCCTTGTGGTGCAAAATTCATCAAAAAGCTTCAACGCCTTTTGCAAACAACTTGGTGTTTTTGCTACTATGAGACAATCGTCTGCGAACATTAAAATGGGAATTTTAGCTCCTGCAAGGATTGGGGCGTCAACATTGGAGTTAACTAAAATTCTAGCAACGTCATTAATATAAAGGGAAAATAAAGTTGGGGACTGGGGAACTCCAGATTCGACATGGAACTGCGTTGTGACATTGCCAGGGCTACCCCATCTGATCTGAGCATAATTTAGGTCATGTAGTTTTTTAACCAGTGAGAGTAAAGGCCCATGTAAACCCATGTCTTTAAGGACATTCCACAAAGTTGAGCGGGGAACCAGATCGAAAGCCGCTCTCAAATCTACAAAGGCGGCGTATAGACTGCCGCAGCCCAATATCACAGTCTTCCAGTACAGCATTGTGAAATGCAATACCTGGTCGACCGTGCTGATGGATGTTCTAAAACCTGCTTGTAAATTGGTCAAGATGTTGTGGTCCCGTTCGCATCCCAGTATTTTATCCAGGATCAGTCTGCCAAAGATTTTTTGTGAGGTGTCGATCAGGCTGATCGGTCGATAATTTCCAGGCAAGGATTTGTCCCCCTTTTTAAAGACGGGAATAATTTCAGACCCAAGCCATGATTTCGGTACGGGGGCACCCTTAGCAATCATATTTGACAGAAGGAGTATATATGGGCCCCAAGAGACCCTATCCTGCAAGAATAGATCCGCGGGAATGCCATCGATACCTGGCGCTCTACCAGGTATCACTAAATCTAGGGCACATTCCACGTCTTTCAGTGTGAGGGGATCATCCAAAAATGGCAAGAACGTAATCTCCGGGGAAAGGTTTAAAACGTCACCCTTCGCATATTGCGGCTCAAAATATGATACCCATTTGTTACGTGGGACCCAATTCTGGGGTTTCTCGGGGTTGCCATCCACACCCCACTTATAAACATTCCAGAACTTACGCGTGTCTTTATGGTGTCCCGCCTTTTTAAATCCTTCCACCTTTGCTCGTCTCAGTTACGCTTGGCTTTAGCGACGACATTTTTATAGGCAGCTCTGGCAAGACGGATTTTAGGACTCGGCCCAGTTTTAATCGCTCTACTCAGGTCCATACGGGCCTGTCTACATTCCCCTGAGTTCCATCTAGGGAGTGGGGGAGCTCAAGGACTATTAAGCGTGCTAGGCCTAACAAAGAGGCTTTTTAGATCGGCAAAAAAGGCCTCGTGGATCCTGGTTGCCTCCATATTCCTTGCGGGTGATGTGTCCTTTTTAAATAAAACCTCTAAATCGCTTGTTGCTTGAGCTAACTTAATAGATATAGAGTCAATGCTCTGTTGGTTAGTTAAGACCTTAGAACATCGGACATGACGCATGTCGTTTGTTATGACAGTGTCAATGAGAGTGGTGACTTCCGTCTCCTCTCCATTTTGGTCTGGGGAAATCCAGTATGAGAAAGACAAGCACAAAGGATTGTGATCGCTCTCAACCCTTTCCATTATTAGCATGTCTTTAGGGAATCTCCATAAACCCAGACTGATCAAAATGTAATCAATTCTACTTGTTCGGAGACCGTTCTTAAAGGTGTTTTTCTCTACCTTATCACCAGCGGTTCTCCCATTTACTGATCTATGGGCCAGATGTAGGAGCCTAAATACCGGTCGGTAACGGCTGATTTCGGCCGTTACCGACCGGTATTTAAGAATTAGCATGTAGGGGCCCTATTTTACCGATTCGGTAAAATTACCAAATCGGTAAATTTACCGAATCGGTAAAATACCGATTCGGTATTTTTACCGAATCGGTAACTTCCTGATGTAGGTGGGACTCTTCTGAGTCCCAAGGGCCTTACAGAATCAGTATTTTACCACCCAATCCAATTGGGTGGTAAAATACCGAATCCAGGTGTGCATGCACATTTGTGCATGCACACCTATGCCATGTGACAGGCAGACATGCTAAGGGCATGTCTGTGTGCCACATGGCACACATGCCTGTATTTGGGGTGCTAGAGGGTGTCAAAGTGACACCCCCTGCACCCTTTCAGGAATCGGTATTTACAGATTCGGTAATTACCGAATCGGTATTTCCCATTGATTCCTATGGGCTTCACAGCCCATAGGAATCAATAGGAAATACCGATTCGGTATTTACCGAATCGGTAAATACCGAATTTGAAAGAATCGGTAATTCAATTACCGATTCTTCCTAAATCTCCCTCCTTCATATTTACCGATTCATAAATACCGAATCGGTAAAATTCGGTATTTATGAATCGGTAAATACGATTCTCCTACATCTGGTCCTTAATCCCTTGTTAAGACAGAGTGAATTGATTTGGAGCGATACCTCAGTCCATCTTTTAATTGGATCAAGGTCAAGTTTGGGTACCCCCCACTCTCTATCTTGATCGTCCGATAGGGTCCAGTTGTCGTTTAAAAGAGGTTCAAACGTTACATTAAAATCTCCCCACACAATAAAGTGAGAATGAGCAGGTTGGGATTCTAGCATATCTTCCAGATGTGCCATAACTGCATATTTCTTCCCTCCAGTACTGTGAGCATAAATATTAAAGATGTAAATGGGCTCCTTATTAGGAAACTCAAGTTTTAGTGCCTGCAAATCAATATGGTTAGTGGTTATAATTTTGATTTTATTGGCAAGATCCTGTCTAACCCATATTGTTAGGCCTCCAGATGGGCGGCCTTTCCCTCTCTTTTCGGCCATAATGCTATAGTTCAGGTAACCGGGAAAATGGAGAGGTTCCAGTAACCAGGTTTCTTGAAATAAGCATATTTCAAACTGGCTTATAAAAGACGTCCATTCTGGTAACTCCACTCTAGGTTTAAGGCCAGCAACGTTCCAAGAAAGGATCGAGCCAGCTTTACCATGAATGGGAACAATACCGTCATTACGGGTTTCAGTCACTGTGGTGCATGGGATGCTAGGCAGGGATGGTGTATAAGCCCTAATGTGAGGAGTGGTGGAAATATCACAGTTAGGCTGCTCACTGCGTGCTCCTAGAGGAGCTTGTGGGCGCAGTCAATCATTACAATCTAAATTGGAATTTGCCATAGAGGATCCCCTGTCAATTTTTCTAATATCATTTGACCCGTTATGGGGAGGGGTTGATCTCATCTGTATCCTAGAATAGTCAGGAGAGCATGATCTGAATTCTAAGTTTAGTAGCTCTCCTGCTATCATGGGATTTTTAAAAATAAGCTTGATACAATCATAGGGCTCACCTGGAGAAGAAAGCCTTAATGCTCGGGAAATGTCCTCCCTAATAGCAGACCTACATCCTCTCACATATCTGATCCAGTGTATAGCTTTGTTGGTCAGAGCTTCAGGTGTTTCACGATCTCTACCAATAGGCAACTTAGGAATATTAATTAGATACACAGCAGGAAGCTTATTTAGATCAGAATTATGTGAGGGAACATGTAAGTTCGCTGAAACGGGTCCTTTCCCTTGGCGGCGGGCAGCAGTTTTCTGGTCTATCTGTCTATCTCTGGGAATGCCCTTGCTGGCCGATTTCTCTGAAGCAATGCTTGGTGAAATTGTTGAAATAATTGGTATTGCTGGGACTACGCCCGGGCTTTGGGGCTTTGGTTTAGCTTGAGTTGCTTCCCTCCCATTCCTGACCACTACACTAAACATGGTTTCGGGATTTGGGGTATTTCCCCTAGCGGTTGTCATGGAATTAGTATTCCTGGTTTGGCCCATTGTGCCTATCGGATTTGATCCAGAAGATATAGATGGCGCTGGGGAACGTGGGCCTTGGTCAGAAACAACCCTCATGTTATTAATTACAGTTGTCAGATGGTCGATCTTAAATTGCATCTTTTCCACCATGTCACATAAATGTTTTACGACTGATATCAGGGAGCTATCAACAATTTCAGTGGTCCTGGGCACCTCTGTTTGGTTCCTTTCAACGTGGGCCAAAACAGAGAATCTGTTAGAACAGATCAGAGCGTTAAGATCTTCAGGGGGCTGTGATGGAGCTGGTGTCGGCTGAGTTTGTTCAATATCAGATTCATCCCCCAGATCTACGACTAGGCCCGTTTTCGCCCCTGCAGTGGATTTATTTAAGAACATACCAGGAATAGTTGTTACTCCCCTCTTCTGAGACCGTGCTTCCAAAGCCCCCCCCCCGAGACTCCCACCCTCGGGGACAGATTGTAACAGGTCAGTGCAGTCTTGAACCAGGTCGTCGATCCTGTCCATTACACGTTTCCCTCCAGCGTGTGGCAAACGTTTTTTAGACGGTTTATATTTCTGTTTCTTGGCTAGCTTCCCTCCCTTCGACATCACACCAGCAGTTTCACTTGGATCTTCCGTAGATTTACGTTTTCCCATATTTACAGGATGTCAGTCAGCATACATACATGAACGGCGAGCAGTACCTTGAGCTGGACTTTACAGGGGGGTGGCCCAGCCCTGCCTCCGCCTGCCCCGGACGGCCACAGACGGCCCGCCCTTTGCCCGGGCTTCGCCCACCCGCGTCCCACGGTGCGGGAGGTGTTTCCTCTGCTTAAGGCGCCTCCAGGCGCGCCGATGATCTCACTCCCGCGCCGGTAACAGGGGCAGCTGGGAGTTGTAGTTTAGCCCGGCCGTTGCCCTCACGGCGCTCGGGGCTTACTGGCAGGGAAAGCGGCAGGACTATGCAGGAGCCGCAGGAGCCGTTGCCCTCACGGCGTGACCACTTCGCAATAGGTAAGGTCCCCAGATTTTATGCATTTCTTCCAGAATATTTTTACTCCGGACTCTCCTACACTTCAAGATTATATTTTTCATTATTTATCATCCTCCATCTCATTGTTATATAGGTTTCTCATCATTGGACAATGACATTTGCTTTCAAGATATTTCTAATGGCATAGGTGCTATTAATAATGGTAAGGTACCAGGTCCTGATGGATTTACCATGAATTTTATACTCATTTATCTGATCTTCTTCTTCCCAAACTACATCAACTGTTTCTCTTATTCAAGGATTCTCAAAAATCTAGTGGTTCTTTTCAGGATACCTTAATGTGTCTTCTTCCCAAGGATAACAAAGACCTCACCCTGTGTTAAAATTATAGGCCCATCTTTTTAATTAATGTAGATTATGGACTTTTTAGGAAAATCTTGGCTTTTCGCTTAGAATCTTTATTAACCCAATTTATTGGTAAGGAACAGTGTGGCTTTATTAAGGTAGACATATTTCAGATAACACTAGATTATTTTTTCGATGACCTTAGCAAATCTACATTTTATAAATATTAATTGGCAGTTATTTCTTTAGATGTTTAAAAGGCATTTGATTGTGTTAGTTGGTATTTTATCTTTTCTACTCTATCCAGGTTTCGTTTTGGTCCATTCTCTTATTAATTATATCTCTTTTTTGTACTCCTCTCCTACTTGCACTATTTTAGTGAATGGTCTACTTTCTCCATCCTTTTCTCTCTATCAAGGCGTTCGAAAAGGTAGTCCTCTTTCTCCTCTTCTGTATCTTCTTGCCCTTGAACCTTTTCTGATAAAAATTTGCATCAATTCCCAAATTAAAGGCTTTCAATATGGTGATAATCAAATTAAAACTCTCAGTTTATGCTGACGATATTTTACTCTTTATCTCACATCCACAAACGTCATTACCAGCCTCTCTATCAGAGGAAAATCTATTGCCTCCATATCAGGATATAACATAAATGCTGATAAATGTGAAATCCTTCCTTTGAAAAAGTTCTTTTTTCATGTAGATTCTACTTCTTCTAATTTTAGTTGGAATCCATATAAAATTAAATATCTTGACTTATGGTTTAAGTCTTCTATCAAAGAATTACAAATGATATGAAAATCACTTACGTCCAGGTGGAATCCTTTTTCTTTGTCCTTGTGGGTTTGTGTTGACATGATAAAAAAGATGCTAGCTCCTATTATACTTTTTTATCTTTCTAATATTCTTATCAATATTCCTAAGTATAAGATACTTTATTGTATTTTATCTAACTTCTTCTGGAATAATAAAAAAAGTGTATGACTGTTCATAAACTTAAACATCTCAAACATTTGGGAGTAGTTAATTTGCCAGATTTCTCTCCTATCATACAGCATTTTCCCTCAAACAATCTTCTGTATTATTACAGGATGAGGATTCATTCAATTTACCCTAATGGACTGATGTTGAAAAATATTATTTTTGAACCGTTTTCTTTTAAAGAATTTCTATCACTAACACATAGGCCTAATTCACTATCTCTTCCTATTTTTAACAATACACGTAAAATTCTCCATCTTTTTTTATTTCTCATCATAATGCTAAGGATCAATTTTTGCAATCCTCAATATGGTACAAAAAACAAAGGCGGAGCTTCCGTCCCAGAGGCGGAGCTTCTGGCCCAGAGGCAGAGATTTCAGCCATGGCTGAATCCCCACCTCCGAGCTAGAAGCTCCGCCTCCAAGCCGGAAGCTCCACCTCTAAGCCGGAAGCTGCGCCTCTGGGCTGCAAGCTCCGACTCCGGGTCCTAATTTCCGGCCCGACTGCGGACATAAAGTTAGTAGTCGTACATCCATTCTGTGAATACCAAAAGTAGTAAGTGCATTCTGTGAATACCAAAAGTAGTAAGATTAGGATTTTGTCTTAAGTTATTTCTGTGAATTGGGCCCTTTGTGTCTGTATGGTTCAGTGGGGGGCATTACTTAGTGCATAGATGCATAAATGAGTGAGTCACTGTTCGTATGTGTTGAAGATAGTATGTGTGCAGGAGTGTATGGGTGGATGAGTGTGTGTATGGGTGTGTTAGTAAGTGAATCCCTGTCTCAATAGTATCTTTATAACTAACTACATATATTTGATACTAGTATGTGTGAGTATTAATGTATGTAAGTGAGTATATGTGAGAGTGAGAGTTTGGAACAGTTCCTTTATGAATAAGTATGTGTTTCTATAAGTGACTTTTTAAAAGAGTTTGAATGTGTAACTTTCTGTAGAAGTAAGTGTGGTGGTGTGTGTACAACTGTATATGCAAGTAAATGGATGTTTGATTCTTTATTAGCATGAGTGACTATTTGTGTGTGAGTAACTCTATGGATGAGTGGCGGTGTGTAATAACAGGATGTATAGGTGTATGAGTACATATGATGAGTGAGTACATCTATAAGTGACTGTATAGGACTGTTGGTGAATGAGTGGATGTGTATGTACATCTTAGAATTACTGAATAGGTTGTTGTAACTGGTATTGGTATGTCCATTGTTTTGAAAATGTTAGTTTCTATTTTTGAATGTGTGTATCAAAGGTTATATTAGGGTGAGAGGAGGTCTGCTACTCTATCGCAAGGATGATGTCATCAGTGCTGTCATTTGAGATGTCATCAGTGATGTCACGAGTGATGTCACTGACCATGTCATGAGTGATGTAATGTGTGACGTCATCAACAGTGCATTGTGGGTGCGCGAGTTATAGTTACCTGAACTAACTATAAAGGGGGAATTTCAATGGTTTTGAATGAGTGAAATTTCCAGCTTACTATAACGCTCCTGTAACCTATGGTTTTTTCAGTGAATTTCTAAGGTTTAATAAATGCTAATTCCTAACTATAAAGTGCCTGAAACCTATGGTATTTTCATTGAATTGCAAAGGTTTTTTAAATGTTAATTTCTAACTTTAGCGTGACTGAAACCTATGGTTTTTTAAGTGAATTTCAAAGGTTTTTTAATTGCTAGTTTCTAACTATGCCTACAGATGTAGGACATGTAAAGAAAGAGGAAAAAACACACAGAAAGAAAAAAAAATGCAGAAAGAAGCAACAGAAGTCCTCAAAGATGAAGAAAAGTGCAGGAAGAAGGAAAACGTGCAGAAAGAACAAACAGAGGAGCAGAAAGAAGCCTTTTTGCAAAATCATCCTGCACCTTCAACTTTTTCAGATGGGTACTGGTGGTAACTGAGTCTGACTAACCAGTCCTAGAGCCAGTGCTATGCTCAAAGACACTTATATTACAGTGAAAACACCTACATACAGTAGGGAACACTATACGTTACGGTACCCCTGTGATTACCATGGGCTCCTCTGTAAGACCCTAGTACATAATATGGCAGGGAGATTAAAACTACCTCTTAAAACACATCACAGGGCACGTTTGCACACTGGTGAAGGGAGGGGGGCATGAGGTGACATGTGTGCAAACACTCCCTGTTGCCATTTTAATTTGGGGATAAAGTCCCCTTAAATTCTGAGAGTCCCTAGGGTCAAACTAGCCCACTAGGTACCTCCAGTAAGCGTCGTTGCAGAGAGTTGTAAAAAGGGGCACGGCCTGGACCGCCTCTCTGCAACGCAGCGCAGTGGCGCTAACTGGGAGCACCTGGTGGGCTATTCGGCCCCCAGGGCCCCTCAGGATTGAAGGGGAATTATTTCCCCAACTTAAAACACACCAAAGGGCGTGTTTGCACACAGTACCTCAGGCCCTGTCCCCTCCCTCAGGGACCCTCAGTATTGAAGGGGAATTAATTCCCCAACTTACAACTCACCAGGGGGCGCATTTGCACAATGGTGAAGGAAGGGGCAGGCCTGAGATGACATGTATGCAAACACGCCCTGTGGTGCGTTTTAAGTTGGGGAATTAATTCCTCTTCAATCCTGAGGGTCCCTGGGGGCCAACTAGCCCACCAGGTACCTCCAGTATGCGTCAGAGAGCTGTGTTGCAGAGAGGTGTTCAGAGGCCACGCCCTTTTTTACAACACTCTACAATGCAGCTCCATGGCACTTACTAGAGGTACCTGGTGGACTACTTGGCACACAGGGACCCTCAGGATTGAAGAGGACACTGCAGGAGCTGGCCCTGGGGGGTGGTGGTCCCCAGGGCCATCAAGGGCACCTGGATGCCCCCCCCTCCCTTCAATTACAAAGCCCCAGGGAGGTGGTGGTCCCCAGGGCTTGGGGGGGGGCTCAAGACCCCCTACACAGGGTATTTTTTATTTATTAAAAAAAAGCCCGGGGTGGCGTTCCACGAGGCTGCGGGGGGGCCACGTGACCCCCACAAAAATTAAAGAAAATCCCCGGGTGGTGGCAGTCCCTTGGTCTTGGGGGGTCCTTGGAGGCTCCCCCAATCATTAAAAGAAAAAGCCCCAGGGGGTAGCGGTCCCCGGGGCTGCGGGAGGTCTGAGTGTCCTCCTGCATATTAATAATTGAAAGCCCCAGGGGTGGCGGTCCCCGGAGGTGCAGGGGTCCCCCTTCAAATGTTTTTACCAATGCTCCCGGGTCTTGGACCACCCGGGTGCTAAATATTAATATAGCACGGGCATTAATTTTTTTTCCCCAGATTTAAAAAAAAAAACATTTTTGGGGGGCCTAGGGGTCTTTCTGGGACCCCCTAAGCAGGCCTAAGGGGGCAGGGTGTTTCTACCCTGCCCTTTTTCGTGTTTTGTGCCTTAGTTTTACTGATTTCTTGTGCCTTCCTGGTTTGAAGTGTTGACAATTAGCATAAAGCTCGTGATCGGGAGGGTGCACGGATCCTGCATGGCCATAGATATCTAAACTTTTTTAATTCTGATTTTCTCAGCAACTATTAAACGGATTTACACCATTTAACAAAAAGGGATTGTTCTGAACCAAGGGCTACCTTTTTGCCAAATTTGATGTAATTACGGTCAGCAGTTCGGTCGGTAGCCGTGTCTAAAGTTTCCCATGGGAAATTGCAATGGGACCCCCTTTTTTCTCGGCCCCCACTTGATGAATCACCCCGAAACATTCAAGATAGGAGTGGACTGGAGCGGGCCACGAGTTTTGAAAATGTCAAGAAGATTCGTCAATCGGCGCCAAAGTTATTGGGAATAGAATGTGGCAATTTTCCTATGGATAATAGGTCCTAACTATAACTATCTACTGGCGACCGCCAGTAGATAATATATATACATATATATATATATATATATATATATATATATATATATAAAAGCAGAAACTGATCTAGAATAAAAGTTTGGATTAAGATTCACGGAGTCAGCGCCGTCTTTTATCGTGAAGCATGGTATGAAAGAATATATATATATATATATATATATATATATATATATATATATATATATATATATATATATATATATATATATATATTCACTGAAAAAAACATAGGTTTCAGCCACGTTATAGTTAGGAATTAGCATTTAAAAAACCTTAGCAATTCAGAAATGTTAATGGGGTGGCCCAGTCCAGTCTTACCCGGTCTTGAACGGGCTTAAACGGGCCCGCCCTTGGCCCGGGCTTCGCCCGGCGTCCCGCTCACGTCTCGCGGGGCGGTGCTGGTGACTCTTTTAAGCTCCTCCTGGCGCTAACAGGTGACGTGGCTCACCGCTAGGGCGTCTGGGAATCGTAGTCCGCCACTCGCCGGTGTCCATTGACAACTTGTATTGGTGTGTCAATGGATTCAAATATGGTACTCTGTATTTTACAGTGAGTGATGAAAGGTTATACTAGTGTATGATGAGGTGTATCGTCACATGGATGATGTCATCAGTGGTGTCATCAGTTATGTCATTTGAGATGTCATCAGTGATGTGACCGACCATGTCATGAATGATGTTATATGTGACATCATCAGCAGTGGATTGCGGGCGCGCGAGATATAGTTAGTACAACTAACTATATCGGAGGAATTTCAATGGTTTTGTACGAGTGAAATGTCCAGCTTACTATAACACCCCTAAAACCTACGTTTTTTTCAGTGAATTTCTTAGGTTTTTTAAATGCTAATTCCTAACTATATCAGGCCTGAAACCTATGTTTTTTTCAGTGAATATATATATATGAATATTACCTACTGGCGGTTGCCAGTAGGTAGTTATAGTTAGGACCTATTTTCCATAGGAAATCCACAACCTTCTATTTGGGATAACTTTGGCTCTGGTTGATGAATCTTTGCGAAATTTTAAAAACTAATGACTAGCTCCGTTCCGCTCCTTCCCTGCAAGTTTCGGGGTGATTCGTGAAGCGGGGTTGAGAAAATAGGGGGTCCCAAAAAGTTTTTTCCCCATGCAATTTTCCATAGGATCTTTAGCCACAGCTACAGCCCAAACTGCTGAACGGAATTCCGCCAAATTTGGCAGAGATGTAGTCCTCAGTTCAGACTTGTGCCTTTTTCTTAAATGGTGTCAATCTGTTCAGTAGTTCTTGAGAAAATTACAGTAAAAAGCATATATATATCTATGGGCGCAGTGGATCCACGGATTATGACCGCACCGTGAGTGTATCATAAGCGCACCCTTCGGATCACGCACTGAATGCTAATTGGCTGTCAAGTGGTTGTCAACATTCAAAACCAGGAACTGTTGTAAGACATTTTGTGCCTCGGTAGAAGCGAGGCTGAAGAAGTCAGTGGAACAAGTGTGTAAAACGTAGAGGGGTCAGGGTAGAAATAGTTTGACCCTCTAGACCTGCTTAGGAGTCCCAGAAGGACCCCCAGGGTTCACTAAATTATTTTTTTTTGTTGAAAAAATGGCAAGTGGCAGTGGGTGCGCGGACTCTGCCGGAAATAAATAAATAAATAAAATGGAGCTTTTTCCATACTTAGCCCCCGGGGGGGGCAAATCCTGGGGGCAAAAGTATTGCATTTTATGGGGGCCCATAGGGGTCCCAAAGCCCCGGGGATCATCACCTTCCGGGGCTACAAAAAAAATGGTTGGCGGGCTGAGGAAAATTGAATTTTGCCTTGTCATATGTGCCTACGTGTTCCCCATCCTATGATATATGTACATGATCGATATGCATATATCCCCCTATGATCGATTAAAGACGCAATTATAGTTGTGTCCAACTCTAATATGCCAGTCTCCAGTTCTCGTGAAAGCAACGAGTATTAGGCCTATGTTGCCCACGTTTTACATTATGCACGTTAATTCATTGAATTGTCCCCGTTTCTAGGCCTCAAAAGGGCCCGGACACCAGATTCAAGCTCCAGTCTCCTGAACCCACTCCGAGGAGCGATGCAGCCCCCACCTGCATCCCTGACCCTTCACTTACTTCCTGCCGTGCAGCGCGGTGCCCGGCCTGGCTCTGCCTGCCTGTCTGCCAAGAATATGTTATGCCTCTAGTTATCAGTTCAGCTCTCCGTCTTCACATTCCTAAGCTACTGAACCACATAAACAGCTTCAGCTATAGTCTAGTCTTTCTGTCTCTATGCAAGAGAATTACTGTATTAATATTCATGTAAGATTCATAGCACACGCAATACACGAAGAATATATGCATGCACCAGCCTTAGTGTCAAGTAGCATTTGCCCTGATAACATTTAGATTCTATCAACATGTACTCCAAACACCAGATACCAGATATGCTATAGGTACATGTCGTCCTGACATTGCAGACTTTCGTCTCCTCTTCTAGTGCAGAAGTCATAGCCCCCAGTTCTCCCCGGTAACACGTCATTGTCCGTTTGCGCGCACCACTAGGTTAAACGTTCCAGCCCCCTCTATGTATCCACCCACTTTATGACACTTCTGTGACGTTTTCATCACATGTCTACGTGTACGCCCTGTGCACGCCTTCTTTTCACGCCCATGTGTTCTTATCTTACGCTTGTCACTAGTTACGCCTACTGTATGTAATGTAATTGTGATGTTTTACTATATATACCTTGTACTGTTGATGAAACGTTGCAGCTGCCTTCTATGCCATTCTATTTCAGGCTGTCCCGATCCTGTCCCTTCCCTTATGCCTGAATAAAGCCCGTTCGACTCAGATACATCGGATCTTGCCTCTTATTTATTGAGCTATCTGTTTTATTAATGTATTCAAAAATAGTACCGGTAATTAATTATTTATTTACCACATAATGGCGCCCGAACAGGAACGTGCCCTTTCCCCACGCGCCGGCGATGTAACGCAGGCCCCCTGACCCTTCTACAAGCCGTGACGGAACTCTACCGTGCACGTGCAGATATTTCTGCTTCAAGTCTCCCTCAGGCCCACGGAGGAGACGGAGACTGCGGTCCGGCATCCAGACGAGGCGGTGTGGAATGCGGTTCGTCCCGACCAGAGCCCAAGCCGAGAGAGCAAGGTCCGAGGTATCCGGAGGCCCACCTGTAACCGAAGAAAGAGGTCCGAAGCGCATGAGTAGTAACCAGACGTCGTAGCAGTCCAGTCCAGTCCGAGGCCTTCAGTTTCTGCTTCCCGGTGAGTACCGTTGCGGGGGAAGTATCTAGACAGGTTCATTAGTTTGTTCCTGGTCAGATGGGTTTGGGTACACAGATCCAGTCCGACGTGTCCATCTAGGTGGATACGGTATGACGTGTCTCTTTATGAGACCGGTATGCTCTGTACTGTTTTAGCAGTGCATCCAGTAATTCTAGTAAGTCTGTTCTCGAGAAATTCAAGTGTTATGTTTTCAGTGTATCAGGTAGAATTCTGTTCGAACTGTTATTAATGTATTTCTATGTCGTGGTATGAGTGATTTGTTTGCCATTTCATTACTGTGATTATTGTGTATTGTGTTCGCAAGTATAATTCAGCCATGCCTCTGTTCTCGAAATTACGTCAGATCAGAACCAGAAAAGGGTTACTCGAAGAATCAGTTCCTGTCCCTCCTAGGGACAGTCCTGGACATTTTATGTATCACAAGCATGGTTTAAATGCCATATTATATCTAGACTTATGGGTGGATTACACCAAACATCTTGAAGAGAAATATAGATGGCCTGTATCAGGTACATGGGATGCCGAGTGCATCATGCGAGTAGAAGAAGCATTATGGAAAAAGAAAGCCAGACAGTCCCAGAAAGATGCCATCGAGTTATGGCGCAAAGAATCTCATAAAAGAACCGAAAAAGAATTCAGGAAAACAGAATTAAGTAGGGAATCCGCAGAAAAAGCCCAAGAAAGGGAACTTCTAGAAGAAGGTGAACGAGTTAGAGCAGAACAATCAGACAGACAGAGAAATGCCCTTATTAAAGGTATGTATCCTCTTCTTGCCGAGGGCTTGCCGAAGGCAACCCCGGAAGCACCCTGTAATTTACCGCCACCATTGGTCCCGATTAAGCTACGTCATAAACCGACCGCAGCTGAAATTTTTCTTTCGTCCTACTTGGACGACACAGTCCCAGAATATGCAAATCGTATTCCGCCTGCTCACGCTCAGCATCCTGTAAATAATGTAATTCCTGTTCCTCCAGCCACTGGTCCCGGGGACTCTGTTAATGTGCCCGTGCCCCCGGACCAGCCCACATTAAATGTACCCGTTTTGCCAGTCACTCTACCAACACGTACAGTATTAACTGACGATTCCAGTTGAGGAGGAGCGGGGGGAAGTGCTCCTATCACCCCGCCTCAAGTAAGACGACTGACGCCGCGAGACGCAGCGTTACAGCGTACGCCAAAAGTGGCTACATACGCAGACCTCAAGAGACTTCTTACCGACTGTATACATGATCCAGTCCCAGGTGAAGATCACATGGTATTATATTCAGTACGTTTAAGACGGGTTGCCAACTTTTTGGTAACCCTGCCCGATATGAAGGAACATCTAGACAGAATATATCGTTTTGTCCGTACAGGAGAGAATCCAGGAAGTATTCACGAAGCTATGGCACACAGAAAAGCCGAGATTCAACATATGATTTTACAGTTCTTGATTAACTGTTTAATAAGAGAACAAGATTATCCTGATAAAGACAAAGACGAGATGAAAGGTCTGACTAAGTAGAGTGACAACATAGCCGAGGGAAAACATAAGACACTAGGTAGTATAGAAAGTATGTACAAGAAAATTTGTAAGGAAATTATAAGTATACACCAGAAGGAGGAAGCAAAAAGAGCAACCGAGAAAGAGAATGACTCTTCCAGTGAAGAGGTAGACAGTGAGAATCCCTCCAGAATAGCGTATGTAGGTAGAACTAGACTTTCCGACCGACATTCATGTCTAGATTACAAGAAAGTTTTTCCTCCTCCAGTACCAGAACAGTGTTCTCTTGAACAAATATTCCAGGCCACCGACCAAATTCTGAAATCACGAATAGGTTATAGTGAGCCTAGTACCATGCATGAACAAGAACTAGCCCGATCAGCAGTACGATGGACTAGTGATTCCACCACGTTTCCAGATGAAATAGTGGCCCAAATGTTTCTGAAACTGCCCCCAGCCGAGCAGCGTCTGGTGGGTACGTATATGATCCAACACCTCATTACATTGTATGAGGGTCAGCATTCTGATCCAGGTCCTTTACATGATGTGTTGAACGAGTTACTCTTAAACAGATGGAAAGGTCTAGGTACCGATTTAATTAGTGTCATTCTAGAACAGCGCCACAAATACAGAACGTTCTTGAATCCACATTTTGTTCCTGTCCCACCTCCAGTAAGAAAATCATTCTACATAGACAGACAGAATCCGTTACGAGAAGTACATCCAGTTAAGGGAGAGGGGGGTGATCTAGAACGAGTATTTGTTTACACCCCTATCACGAAAATAGAACTTCTGGAAATGAAAAAGTTAATACCCTGTCACGATAAAGATCCAGCAGGGTTCCACCGTGAATTAAAGGACATGCTCCGTATGGGAGAATACACGTATCCCGATATCATTAAAATGTTAAAGGTCCTGTTGCCTGCGGGCATATATGAAAAACTCAAAGAAAAAGAATGGGAGGTGGGAGAGAAAAAGATAGATTGGACCGCATTAGAGACTGAAGATAATACACGAGTTCCAGGTACCGGTCTTGGGGATAAAGCTAAAGCATTGCCCGAGTTATTGATACAAGTCTTGCCAAGATTACTAGCCACGAAAAAGGAAGACTGGGATGCCATCTCAGCCTGCAAACAGAAACAAGACGAAGATACTAGTGATTTTTACTCTAGATTTGAGAAATGTTTCATTATTAATAGTGGTCTGAAAACAAGTAGTGAATATTATCCACATCTTTTTGTTACCAAACTAGTCGAGAATTCAAGTCCACAAGTTAAAAATCGAGTACTGAAAGTCGAGAGTACCTGGCAAGCTAATACTCCGTCACAAATGCTCCAGATGCTTCAGTATCACCAGAACAGAATTAGGGAGGAACAGGAACATGAAAGGAGGCGTATGAAAGACACGAAAATGAAAGTACTAGTTGCACAGTCTGTTCCGCAAGACAGTCAGAAGAGGGGTCCGAATCAAGCCAGTCACCCTGCAACTCCCGTTAAGGGGACCTGCAATTACGGTAAACAGCCAGGTCATTATATAAACGAATGTGCAGTTCTGAAACACAACATAGCTACTGGTAAAACGAAAGAGAGACTACGTCCTCCTAGACAAGAACAAGTTTCACAGACTTCCCAGACACCGCAGAATGCACAACAGACAGTTACAGTACCGCAGCCTATAGCTGCAACGCAACACGTTACCCAGCAGATGTACCAGTACGCACTGTCAGAGTACCCAGATTATCAGCCGTATTCATGAAACAGCCTAGAGAGGGAGGTTGGCTTGCCTCTCATCGAGATTCCTGTAGATCAAGAGGGTCCCTATGTACATAGTCAAGTATTAGGGAAAGACAGAAAGTTTCTGATTGATATAGGGGCAAGTAGGACTACCATCAGTCATGACGAGGTTCCAGGGGCTCCACTCTCAGGCTCTAGAAATGTTTCCCTTGGATTTTCAGGAAAGCCTATTGTTAAAGGAAATATCGAAACCAGTTACTCTAGAAGTTGGTCCATTGTCCCGAACTACAGACTTGTTACTAACGAAATCATGTCCAGAGAACTTACTTGGTATAAAGACTCTGAAAGAATTAGGAGCAGTTATATGCTGCTCCCCAGAAGGGGTGCGACTGTTTCTGCGAGATTTTAAAGGTCATTATGTATTACGTGATTTTGATCCACGATTATCGAATGTACCACAGCATTTATGGGCGCAAGGTCCAACTGATGTAGGTTGTATGCACATCACACCCCATCGTGTTACCCTGAAGAAAGGTGTTGTATTACCACGAATCCGACAGTACAAATTGCCACCTGAGGCTGTAGCAGCCTTATCCAAAATTATTGACGAGCTCATTGCTCAAGGAGTAGTTGTAGAAACTGACTCCAATGTATGTAATTCTCCTATCATTCCGATTCTGAAACGTACTGATCCAAATGCACCTCCAGTTTATCGATTAGTGATTGACCTTCGAGAACTTAATAAATGTATCATACCCCAGTACCCAGTAGTCCCAGATATTTCTTCCCTATTAACTGCCATTGATTCTGAAGCTACGTTCTTCACTGTTATTGATCTCAAGAACGCATTCTTTAGTGTCCCCATTCATCCAGACAGCCAATTCCTTTTCGGATTCTGTTTAAATGGAAGGAGCTATAAATTTACACGAGCTCCTCAAGGTTTCACAGAAAGTCCTAGTATTTACAGTCAAGCACTTAAAAGACAACTAGACAATATTCACATGCCAACTGACACTGCCCTGCTCCAGTATGTCGATGATCTATTGATCACAGCCCGTTCTGAACGTGACTGCGAGCGTGCGTCACTTACAGTCTTGTATTTCCTGGCCGAGATGGGGCACAAGGTGTCCCCTTCTAAATTACAATTCTGTGTCCAGCAAGTGGTCTACCTTGGACACTTACTGTCCAAGAGGGGTAGGCAGTTGACACCTGACCGTATCCAGTTAATAGCACATCTTCCACAGCCCAAGACTCAGAAGGAGGTACGAGCTTTTATCGGCCTCACTTCTTATTGCAGACAATGGATTCCTCAGTATGCATATCTAGCTAAGCCACTGATACAGTTAACGACACAGGAGGCAGCCGTATCGACTGTCCTCCCTTGGACCCAGGAACATACACTTGTTTTCAATGAGTTAAAGAAAGCCTTATGCCAAGCACCTGTTCTAGCAACACCGAACTACAGTAAGACTTTTTGTCACTGAACGTGATGGTACTGCATTATCTGTTCTCACACAAGATCAAGCAGGACAATACAAGCCCTGTGCTTATTTTTCTAGCACATTAGATCCAGTGGCCCAGGCGCTGCCTGCGTGCCTCAAATCAGTTGCAGCCACAGCTCTAGCTATCAGACAAAGTGATTCCATAGTGTTAGGACATTCCCTGACAGTACAAGTTCCACACTCCGTGGAAGTTCTTTTAAACCGAACACAGACTCAGCACTTGACAATTGCACGTTTAACGGGTTATGAACTGACACTGTTTCAGCCACACATAGAAATCAGACGCTGCAACATTTTAAATCCAGCTACACTGTTACCGTCAGTTACTTCAAATCCTGCCACACATGACTGTGTGGAAGTTGTTAACACCATGACAAAACCAAGACAAGACTTGACAGATATTGCATTACCTAATCCCGACCTGACACTTTATGTGGATGGTTCATGTATGAGAACAAGTACAGGAGAACTAGTAGCCGCGTATGCAGTGACTACTGACACTGAAGTTATAGAAACACATCGTATTGACACCCTGTCTGCTCAAGCAGCAGAGCTTGTCGCTCTGACCCAAGCCTACATACGAGCTAAGAACCTAAAAGTAAATATATACACAGATTCACGTTATGCATTCGGAGTCGTACACGACTTTGGAGTGCTCTGGCAAGAAAGAGGTTTTATGACTTCTCATGGAACCAAGATTCAGCATGGCCCCCTCATTCAAGCTCTGTTAGATGCAATACATTTACCGACAGCTATCGCTATCATGAAGTGCAAGGCACATACGAAAGTCACTGACATCATTTCCCAGGGTAACGACCTGGCAGATCGAACAGCCAAGCTTACAGCTCAGACTCCAGACATTCCAGTTAACATGACACAGACAGACATTCCCGATCAGACTACTTGTATGACAGTTAAGGACCCTACACAAGATGTACTAGATATACAGTTACATGCTACTCCCGATGAAATCAAGAAATGGTCTGAACAAGGAGGGGTCCAGACAGATCAAGGATGGTTGACGAAGGGAAAAGCCACATGGTTTCTCCCCGATTCTATGGTTCAAGTCATTATTAACACCGCACATAGTCCAGCACATTTAGGAGAAAAAGCCATGCTAGACAGCGTCCAGAACCTCTGGTTTAACAAGCATTTACGAGCAGCAGCCAAACAGAAAGTGCGTACCTGCATGATTTGTTGTCAGTTCAATCCAGGTAAAGGTGTCCCGGTGGAACAAGGTGGATTCCATCCTCCTGACCACCCTTTTGAAGTCCTCCAGATGGATTATATTCAGATGGAGCGATGTCGAGGTTTCAAGTATGTCCTCGTAGTTGTATGCGCTTTGTCCAGATGGACAGAAGCATATCCAGTTCCAGATTACACTGCTGCGACCACTGCCAGGCAGTTGGTTCGTGAGTTTTTCCCCCGCTATGGATTACCTAGGGTTGTGTATTCAGATAACGGCCAGCCATTCTCATCCGAACTCATGAAACAAGTATCCCTTCTGTTAGGGTACCAATGGAAGTTCCATTGTGTACGACATCCTGAAGCAGCCGGTCTCGTAGAGAGACATAATCAGACTCTGAAAATCCGCATTGCCAAAGTATGCGCAGAGAGAGGCGTAGATTGGATAGTAGCACTGCCAGTCGCCCTTTTCTATATGAGAATGGTCGCTCACTCCCGTTCAGGTCTGTCCCCTTTCGAGGTAGTGTTCGGTCGTCCCCCAAACATGTGGGGTACACCTAGACCACGTACAATTACAGATGTTGACAGTAATATGCTGACAGATTACCTGGCCTCCTTGATGTCTGCACTACACTCTTGTCGTTCACAGGTTGCCGCTGCTTTTCCAGACAACACCGACGTGAAACCGCATGAGGTCATACCAGGCGACCTCGTCCTCGTGAGAAATTTTGATCGTTCAAGTCCGCTGGAGCCCCGCTGGACGGAGCCCCGACTTGTACTACTGACAACAAGGACCGCCGTGAAGATCGAAGGCAGGAAGGGGTGGTTGCACTCCAGTCATGTAAAGAGATTCCATGGACTCAAACCAAAGACTGTTTTCAAGGACTGCCCCGTTCTCAAGGACTGCCCAGACACTGAATCTAAACTTCCCCTGTTAGAGAAAACTCCGCAGCAGGAGTATAAAGATAAGCTTCGGTCTAGTAAGTCAGCCAGTTTAATTGTCTAAGTCCCTCTCGGGTGAAACGGTTAGACAGGTTCCTGACATGTATGAGATAGACCCACACAGTGAGAGAGTTAGTCAAAACTCTAAGAAAATACGTTATCAAAAGAATCTTCGAAGTAGATGCATTGTTACTCTGTTTTTTCTGTTATTTCTGAGTCTTATGGTTACCTGCATAAGTTATGCCTTACATTTATGTTTTCCTATTAATTCGCATGTACATATGTTTTCTAATGTTACAGTAGAGCACACTTTTAGTGACCTGCCTCCTCACGAGTTATCCTATCGTCTTGCCATGCGAAATAATACGTTTATCCGAATGTTACACTATTCACACCAGACCAGCAATGCCACTAATTGTTGGGTGTGTGGTCGACTCCCCCCTTTCCAGACACCGAAGGGAGTTCTGCCACTCTTTCCCTATTCATTTTCACATAATGGTTCGTGTGGAGCATGGTCCACGTTAACGTCATCCTCAAATGATATGTTTCTCCTGAATCAGACATGTTTCCCAGACAAGGAAGGACCTTCCCATAGGACAGGGTTAGATCTAGAAAATGAAGTATATGATCTAGGTAATTATTCCTCAAATTTCATGGTTTTGAATGTTCAGTCCGAGACTACTCCAGATTTGCCTGCTATTTCAGTTCTACCCATTAAAGGCGAATTATGTGTCAGAAAGAATGGTTCCACACATGTAGGTCATAGTGATTGTACTACTATGGTTGAGTATAGTGACAGTGGGAAATCTATTTTCAAAGCCTCACGTCATTCTTATTTTGTATGTGGCCAGACCGCATATGTTCGTCTGCCCCTAGATTGGGATGGAACATGTTACATTGCCTTCCTACTGCCACCCGTTTTTCTAGCCCCATCCGATTATCACAGAAACACACATCTAGTACACGTTAGACATAGAAGGGAGATCGAGTCCCCAATTGTCGATCAAACTGAAACTACCTTAGAACAGTATCAAGACTTCAATAAAGGTTTCTTTTTCTTCATAGGTCCTGTTCAGAATAGTAAGTTAATACGTAGGCTAACCAGAACCCTTGAAGCAGTAGTGAATGAGACTACTTCCGCTCTAGGTAACTTAACTGAAGAGCAATCTGCTATGAGATTTGTCGTGCTCCAAAATCGTCTCGTCCTTGACGTCATACTGGCCGATAGGGGAGGAGCTTGTAGAGTCATCGGATCTAGTTGCTGCATTTTCATTCCTAATAACGCACCGTCTGTTTATTCAGCTATAACCAGACTTCATAAAATTGCCCATCAGTTACACCAGAATCCAGGCACCTGGACATGGTCCGGTTGGCTCTGGAGTATAGTATCTACATGGGGATGGAAAGTATTGTCATTCCTGGGTATAGCAGTAATGATCATATTCAGTTGCTGCCTCTGTTTACAATGTGGCCCTGCGATTTGCGGCTTGTGCGCTACCTCTTGTATTCCTATTCCTAAGTCCAGTTCCAAGACAATTCGAGACGAGCAAATGATGCTCTATGAACAGATAGATGGTATCATGAACATTGATGTTTCCTGATGGAAACGTAGGGCACAAGGAGGGAATGAGGAAAATTTAATTTTGCCTTGTCATATGTGCCTACGTGTTCCCCATCCTATGATATATGTACATGATCGATATGCATATATCCCCCTATGATCGATTAAAGACGCAATTATAGTTGTGTCCAACTCTAGTATGCCAGTCTCCAGTTCTCGTGAAAGCAACGAGTATTAGGCCTATGTTGCCCACGTTTTACATTATGCACGTTAATTCATTGAATTGTACCCGTTTCTAGGCCTCAAAAGGGCCCGGACACCAGATTCAAGCTCCAGTCTCCTGAACCCACTCCGAGGAGCGATGCAGCCCCCACCTGCATCCCTGACCCTTCACTTACTTCCTGCGGCGCAGCGCGGTGCCCGGCCTGGCTCTGCCTGCCTGTCTGCCAAGAATATGTTATGCCTCTAGTTATCAGTTCAGCTCTCCGTCTTCACATTCCTAAGCTACTGAACCACATAAACAGCTTCAGCTATAGTCTAGTCTTTCTGTCTCTATGCAAGAGAATTACTGTATTAATATTCATGTAAGATTCATAGCACACGCAATACACGAAGAATATATGCATGCACCAGCCTTAGTGTCAAGTAGCCTTTGCCCTGATAACATTTAGATTCTATCAACATGTACTCCAAACACCAGATACCAGATATGCTATAGGTACATGTCGTCCTGACATTGCAGACTTTCGTCTCCTCTTCTAGTGCAGAAGTCATAGCCCCCAGTTCTCCCCGGTAACACGTCATTGTCCATTTGCGCGCACCACTAGGTTAAAGGTTCCAGCCCCCTCTATGTATCCACCCACTTTATGACACTTCTGTGACGTTTTCATCACATGTCTACGTGTACGCCCTGTGCACGCCTTCTTTTCACGCCCATGTGTTCTTATCTTACGCTTGTCACTAGTTACGCCTACTGTATGTAATGTAATTGTGATGTTTTACTATATATACCTTGTACTGTTGATGAAACGTTGCAGCTGCCTTCTATGCCATTCTATTTCAGGCTGTCCCGATCCTGTCCCTTCCCTTATGCCTGAATAAAGCCCGTTCGACTCAGATACATCGGATCTTGCCTCTTATTTATTGAGCTATCTGTTTTATTAATGTATTCAAAAATAGTACCGGTAATTAATTATTTATTTACCACAGGGCTCTAAGGTCCCCAAAGCCCCAGGGACCACCACCCCTTGGGGCTGTATGTATTGTGGGTGGGGGGCTGCATGGCCCCCCTCCTGGAGCACTCGAGGGCCTGTCATCCCCCGGGGCTAACAAAAAAAATGGTTGGGGGGCTCCAAGGTCCCCAAAGCCCTGGGGACCACCACTCCCCGGGTCTTTATGTATCGTGGGAGGGCTGTCTCCTGCAGTGTCCCTGGGTGTCCACCCCGCCCTCCCATAGCAAGGAAATCTGTTCTCTCTTTCAAAATCTAAACCATATTCCTTTTCCACATGGGGAGCTGCATGTTAGTAGCTCCCCATGTGGAAAAGCAATGCCGGCTCCCAAACGCTTTGAAGTTGTGCACGAAAGGCGCTGGAGTCGTGCACCCTACAGATTATGAGTCGTGCATTCACTGTGTGCACACCAGGGGGCCGCACTGAGCACCACGCTGGGTGTGCGACTTCTAATTTTACCGTAAAAAAATAGCCCCTATCAGTAATTTCTAATATCCCCGGGGACCCTATCCCCCGGGTCTTATAAAAAATGTTGGAGACCGTGGGGGGAGCCAAAATGTCCTCACGGTCCCGCCGGCTCCCTGCGTCCTTCGGGAGCCGGCATTGCTTTTCCACATGGGGAGATGCTAACATGCATGTGGAAAAGCAATCCAGTGTTTGATTTTTAAAAGAGAGAACAGATTTCCCTGCTCTCTCTTTCAAAATCCAAACCAACTTTGCTATGGGAGGGCCAGAGCCGCAAGACTCCTGCCCTCTCATAGGACACAGCAGTGTCCTGTGGGGTAGGCACCATTTATCTTATAGCCCCAGGGGGTGGCTCTCACTCTTGCATAGCAAACAGCAATGTTGAAAAAATCTTCCGGTAAGAGAACAAAGGATTTTGAAGTCCATTTTCACTGTTTTTGTTGTAGTTTGCTGCTGTTGAAGTTGAAGTTGAAGTTGAAAATATTTGTAAAGCGCTCTGTGACCAAGCGGTTTCCTGGCGCTGGAGGATTGATAGTGTCAGATGGAAGAGGCAGCCGGGGAATTATAGGTTTGTAAAGGCTTGGGCATACAGATGGGTTTTGAGCGCTTTACGGAAATGCAAGTAGACAGTGATTGACCTGATGGTAAGTGGGAGACTGTTCCAGAAGCGGGGGGCGAGAATGGAAAATCTGGTACCACCGGTTCTGGATTTGCGGAAGCGGGGGACACTGAGGAGGGCCTGGCTAGAGGAGCGAAGATTGCGACAAGGGTGATAGTGGGTGATCATGGAAATAATGAAAACGGGAGCAGTGCGGTCACGGGCCATGAAGACTAGGCATCCCATCTTGAAGAGAGTTCTCTGCAGGATGGGAAGCCAATGAAGGGATTTGAGGAGGGGGGTGGTATGGTGGGACTTAGGAAGCCGATGGATAAGGCGGGCGGCCTGATTCTGGATGGTCTGAAGGCGCCGGAGCTCATAGGCAGGAATGCCCGCGTACAGGCAATTCCCGTAGTCCAACCATGAGAGGATCATGGCCAAGACAATTATTTTAAGGGCATCAGTGGAAAAAAACGGGAGATCTTACGAATTATCCCGAGGGAGAGAAAACAGGATGATACAACAGAGCTAACCTGGGGACGCATGGAGAGGTCCTGACTGATTTTGATGCCCAGGGTTCTGACTGTCACCGAAGGAATCGGAGGGGGGCCGAAGATGGAAGGCCAAAAGGCAGGAGTCCAAGGGCTGATGGCACCACCAGTCAGGACCAACTCCGTTTTGTCCGGGTTAAGCTTGAGGTGGTTTTGATTCATCCAGTCAGAGATGAAAATAAGTACAGATTGAAATTTAAGAAGAGAATCAGGGGCAGGGGAGAGATCAAAAACAAGCTGAAGGTCGTCTGCGTAATTATACACAGAGACCTCCATGTTGAACAGGGAAATAATGAGGGGATAGATATAAAGATTAAAGAGAAGAAGGGAAAGGGAGGAACCTTGGGGGACCCCAGAAGGCACAGACAGGGGGGGCAGAAAAACCGGAGAGACGGACGGCCTGCGTCCTGCCCTGGAGGAATGAGGAAAGCCAAGAGAGGGTGGTGCCCTGGATGCCCGCTGCCCTGACACGGCCGAGGAGGATGGAATGGTCGACCGTGTCAAAGGCAGCGGACAAATCAACGAGCACCAAGGCCTGGGGAGAGTTGGAATCCGCCTTGCTCTTCAACTCATCAAGAACAGAAATGACCACAGATTCGGTCGAGTGGACCGGGCGAAAGCCAGCTTGATGGGAGGCTAGAAGATGATTTTCCTCTATATAGGTCGACAGGCACGAAGTGATGTGGCTCTCCAGGATCTTACTTAGGTAGGGGAGCAGGGAAATGGGTCTGAAATTAGCACGAAAGGTAGGGTCAGAACCCGTTTTTTTTAAAATGGGGATGACTGCGGCTGATTTAAACAAAGATGGAACTATACCTTGGGAGATAGATGCATTAAGGAGGGATAGGGGGGTCAGGACAGCCAAAGAACAGCTCTCTTAATATACGAGCTGGAACACAGTCAGCAGGGGATCCTGATTTGACCTTCCCGAGCAGGGCGAGGAAGGATTCCTTCGAGATGAGAGGAAAATGGTCAAGGGAGGAAAGCAAAGGGGGAAGGGGAGCAGCGGGAAAGAAGGAAGATGAAGGGGGAATGTTCCGTTTGATATTAGCAATCTCTCTCTAGAAAAAAGTCGTTCAGGGAAAGGCAGAAAGATTGGGAGGGGACGGGATTGAGATTAACTCTGTCTGATGCGGCCAGGTTATAAACAATGGAGAAGATCTCCTTAGATTTGTTGGCTGCTGAATTTTACCCGAAAAATATTCCAGCTTGGCTGAGAGAATAGCTCTCTTGTAGTTTTGAAGAAGAGACCTGTATCGGTCCCTCAAAAGGGGGCAGTAGTTGCGCCTCCACTGGCGCTCTGACTGTCAGAGGGCCAGTGTGAGGACTTTAAGATCACTGGAAAACCATTTGTTGGCTTCGTGGAGGCGACAAGCCTTAACCCTTCTGAGGGGGGCGACCAGGTCGCAGGAAGAGGACAGCCAGGAATTGATAGCGTCGACTTGAGAATCGAGAGGAAGGTCAGATAGATCGGGAAGAGAGGTCGCCAGGGAAGAGTGGAGGGTGTTAAAATCCACCCGGTTCCAATTCCGTGCTAAGATGTTCTTGGGCAGAGGGGGCCTGTCAGTGACTGAGAGGTCAATAGAAAAAGAGATGATCGAATGATCCGACCAGGTGCAGGGGAGAATGATAGTGGGAGATATGGTGTCGACCAACCGACCATATCTGATCAAGAGTATGGCCATGGACATGAGTAGGGACATGAATGTGGGAGGTGAAATTAAAGCAGCGGAGAGTGTCGGAGAAATCTTTGGAGGTCTGATCTTCCCTGGGGACGCCAGGCCAATAGTTGAAATCACCCAGTAAGAGAACAGACAAATTGTTATTAGCAAGAGTGGCCAACAAATCTTGCAGGGCGGGCACAAAGTGAGGCATGGTTTGGGGAGGTCGGTATAGAAGAACTATGGTAAGGGGGGCTAGAAGATTAGTTGAGCGGGCGACTGGGAAGTCCACATTAGGTATAGGAGGATAGGCCAAGGGTTGGAACAGGAGGTGAGACCGGATAATCATGGCCACACCTCCACCAGTTTTCCCATCAGGGCGATCTGCCCGAAGGGCATAGTAAGAAGTGGGTAGTGCGGATAGAACGTCGGGCGTGGAGTCAGTAGAGAACCAGGTTTCCGTCAAGAACAGAAAATCAGGGGACTCAGTGATGAAGAGATTGAACAGTTCCAGTTGGTGTTTGCCAGCTGAGCGAGTATTAAGGAGGTAGGCGGGAGCCGAAGTGGGCAAGGGGGAGGGGGGAGTAGGAAGACACACCGGGTGAGGAGCAGGCTTGGGATTAAGTGGTAAGACAGTAGTGGGAACGGGGGAAGGGGTTGAAATTCCAAGGGCTACTATACATTCAAGCGTTGGAGGGCTAATGGACCAATTGCCCTGATGGGCAAGGAGCTGCGCAGAAGTGTACATTGAAAAAGGCGCAGGGTCGATGGCCCTTGGTCCCGGTCGGTCGCGGACGGGCGCAGACAGGCTCGCCGCCGGCGCGCCCGCTGCGCCCGCCCGCTGCGCCTCCGGGAAGAAGGTGCCATTTTATAGTGGTCAGGGTGGGAGGGCCGAGTAAGTAATCTGCTCGCCCTCTCACTCACCCAAGATGGCGGCGGTGTTTCTCTGTGCAGCGTCGAATCGGCTGCTGTGGCCCCCGCTGCAAAGCGCAGGTCTGAACCGGAGGTAGGGAGTGCTCAGGGGGTAGCTTCCGATTAAATGACACACAGAATACAATTTTTACAGTTTTTAAAAGTTTCGTTTTTAAAATAAACCACTGTTCCCGGCTCACGCCTCAGGAACCATGCAATTGATCTATCAATGGGGAGAGTGCCGAATAAATTAGCTTTTATTGTGGTCAGGGTGGGAGGGCCGAGCAAGTAATCTGCTCGCCCTCTCACTCACCCAAGATGGCGGCGGTGTTTCTCTGTGCAGCGTCGAATCGGCTGCTGTGGCCCCCGCTGCAAAGCGCAGGTCTGAACCGGAGGTAGGGAGTGCTCAGGGGGTAGTTTCCGATTAAATAACAGACAAAATACAATTTTTACAGTTTTTAAAAGTTTCGCTTTTAAAATAAACCACTGTTCCCGGCTCACGCCTCAGGAACCATGCAATCGATCTATCAATGGGGAGAGTGCCGAATAAATGAGCTTTTATAGTGGTCAGGGTGGGAGGGCTGAGCAAGTAATCTGCTCGCCCTTTCACTCACCCAAGATGGCGGCGGTGTTTCTCTGTGCAGCGTCGAATCGGCTGCTGTGGCCCCCGCTGCAAAGCGCAGGTCTGAACCGGAGGTAGGGAGTGCTCAGGGGGTAGTTGTCGATTAAATGACACACAAAATACAATTTTTACAGTTTTTAAAAGTTTCGTTTTTAAAATAAACCACTGTTCACAGCTCACGCCTCAGGAACCATGCAATCGATCTATCAATGGGGAGCGTGCCGAATAAATGAGCTTTTATAGTGGTCAGGGTGGGAGGGCCGAGCAAGTAATCTGCTCGCCCTCTCACCCACCCAAGATGGCGGCGGTGTTTCTCTGTGCAGCGTCGAATCGCTGCTGTGGCCCCCGCTGCAAAGTGCAGGTCCGAACCGGAGGTAGGGAGTGCTCAGGGGGTAGTTTCCGATTAAATGACACACAAAATACAATTTTTACAGTTTTTAAAAGTTTCGTTTTTAAAATAAACCACTGTTCCCGGCTCACGCCTCAGGAACCATGCAATCGATCTATCAATTAAAGCAACAACAGTTTTACCACCGTATTTGTAAATATGCCCCTAAGTTTTATAATGTCGACAATCCCGTCTCCCATTTAAATAGGCATGAAGTATTTATTGAAGTGCATTGTGAATCGTGAAGCAACACTGTCTAATTGTGATTGATAAAGAATTGAAAGAGTTGTGTACTTCTTTTGCTCATAATGTGCATAGGGGCAGATTTACAAGTTCATTGCGTTACTGTTGCATCATTTTTAAGATGGGAAAAGTGACGCGAAAGTGGCTCAAGGGACTTGTAAACCTGCTACACAGTGTTCTGTCTTACTTTGCTTTCCTTTCTGTTATTTAAAGGATCCTGGGTAAATATAACGCAGAGTTTTAGGGACATTTCATTGGGTAACGTGTTCCAA
Source organism: Lissotriton helveticus (assembly GCF_964261635.1). Classification (NCBI taxonomy): domain Eukaryota; kingdom Metazoa; phylum Chordata; class Amphibia; order Caudata; family Salamandridae; genus Lissotriton; species Lissotriton helveticus. The sequence goes on along the minus strand of NC_136059.1, from coordinate 1,887,597,358 downwards.
GCGAGACCTTACGAAGCTTAATGTTCATTGGCTATGAAGCATTAAAAGTAGAAGTTTTGGCAGTCATTCCTTCCTCCTCTACGGAACAACATGGACATTTTATTGGCTTAAGTGTTTCGAGCACAAGTTTGCTCCTTATTGGGTGGGAACGGTTCACTCTTGTCAGTGATTTTGTGACGCACTTCCAAAGGAGTTTGGGAAAAGAAAGTAGTAGAGGGGAGGTTAGGAACACTATTAACTCTGTACAGTGGTCACAAGGTGATGGACAGGGATTATGAAGGTAAACATTGTTTTTATATGTTTTATGGGCCATTTATATAATTGCTGTGTGGTGTACAAATCACGGAGGAAAAATGACAGTGTCTTGCGGTGTTTTTTTATCAAGTTTGCAGGTGGGATACTTCTCAGGAGCACACTATTTACTTATAATGTGGTGTTTATTTTTCTGATGGGGAGGTGTGGTTGCGCAGCAAAAATTTCAGTCTAGGTTTGAAACAGTTTTTAATTAGCAAATACAAATAAAATTTCTTTAGAAACTGACGCAGTATATATGAAAGGAGTGACAATTAAAAATGGAATTTCATAAAATATCAGTTAAGCGTGGCCATACTCTCCTTTTTTCTGCTATAGTTTGTAAAAGTATTGCCCCATATTCTTGATAATGCAAGAGGGCATCAGTTATTGTTCAATAAAGTAGAATAGAAGTGCTACAACAAACACTGCTGCACTACATTATCTGAGGTCAAGAGAACAAGTAAAAAACAGTTAAATGCAAGTGACTTCATATTACAAAGAAATGTATGCATTATTATTTTTCTAATTTGTGTTCTGTAGAATTCAGGAACGTTCTGTCGTAGTGCATAGAGGTCGCACACTGTTCCACTAACAAATCACATACTCACTTAAGAATATATGGGATAGTACTATTATAATATACAGAACTGGTCCTATATATTCTTTAGGGAGAAGGTGAATAGGAACCGCAAATGAGAAGAATAGAAATTAGAAAATAACATTCAGAAATGTAGGGTTTATCAAAAATTTAAAGTAACAAAGTATGTATGAAAGCTATATTTTTTATTCAGCAATTTCGTAAAATATGCTACCTGAAAAAAGTATCTGATCAAGTACGTTCTAATTTCTCGTAAGCTGTATTACAGATGGCACAGAAAAATCTCCTATTCCTCTTCCGTAACAATTGGAAAATCTTTTACAATATAACAATTGATGCCATTTTTACAGTAAAAAGAAAAGGAAAATAAAGTTATCTATTTACCAGAACATCCCTAACGAAAAACTTTCGAGCGGTAATTATTTTCTGCGCTTCTTTTCTCCGGGCGGTCAAAAAGTTTGATCTTCGTGGCGACGGGTCATAAACTCCTCTGGGATCATGACTGTGAAAATTATAATATATATATATTCACAGTACATGATCAAAAGGGTGGAACAGGCTAAAATCCAGAAGCTGGTGACGTTGCTTATATATCTGTACTCTGTGTGACGACGGGTCATAAACTCCACTGAGATCAGCATAACTGGTAATATTATAATATACATATTAACAGTATATGATCCCTAGGGGAAAACACACTAACAACTGGAAGGTGGTCACGTTGATTGTAAATGTTTAGGGTATGCGTCGATGGGTCACCAACACCTCTGAAGCGAAGTACAGTGTCAATATTATAATATAGAAAGTCACAATATATAAGCTGAAAGGAGCCAGAAAAGGAGCAATGTTTGTTGTAATCTATCTGTTTCTGAAAACAAGCTGCTGATGTTACAGAGAAAAAGGGAAAAACATGCAATAACACTTTTTTCTAGATATACATGTTTAAATATTGACAAATAGCCACGAATTATAACTATCTACTATGCCATAATGAAACAACTTACAACTCCGGAATATGTTTGTTGACGCAAAACAAGAGTCCAATGCTAGGAAAGGGAACCTGCACCACAGAATGGCGACGCAGAAATAACTCGCGAAAACGAAACTAATCGCACAATAGGTGTGGTATAGTTTTTGGTTGTTTAGTAGTCTATGGAAGGAAGATTCGGCTCCGCCTATGTAGATGTCACGTTTTACAGTTTACATGTGCTCACGTTTTAACTGTTTTACTTGTGCACGTGTTGGGAAACTGTGAAGCTGTAAAGGTTTCGATTCCCATAGTAACACGTATAAGGTCCTTATTATTTCAATACATTGGAAAGTTTAAAAAGTGTTACCCGGTAAACAGTGTCCATTGCATTCTCATGATTAAAAATATCTAAATAGAAGATATAAAACAAATATTGTTTACAATAGAAAAAAAAGAACATATTAATATTTGTTATCACTATGCTTTTTAATTAAAAAAATGTCAGCATTTGTAAAGCGTAAAGCTACCCCCGGAAAGGTGTGTCGGCGTTTGGAGCGTTGGGAAGATTAAACAAGGTGTTACCTACAGTGAGATAGTGGTGGGCTAAGATGCTGATGGACTTTGGAATCGAACTGTGAACGCTGTTCTTGAAAGTCAGGTATTATAGGTGCTGCGTCATACTTTTACCACACTGATATGTTAATTACTGCTTATTAAGTTGAAAATATTCTTAAATTATAAGTAGGGCTCCTTGATTTATGTTGTTAATGATTTTTAATGATAAATACAGACAGAAAAGTATTTTCCTCTCTGTATTTAGTTTAAAGTGTGGATAAATACGGAAATTGGGTTCTTTTTTGAGCGTTTGTAAATGCTATCAATGATGAGTAGTAGGCCAATAGGTCTGTCGTTCTAAAAGTAAAAGGGTAAAAACAATAAAAGACTTTTAGTTAAGAGCTTTAAAGAGCAATATATATCCTCGTATAAGAAAACTTGCACATTTTAATATGAAGGTTGTGTATAGTTTATCATCTAAAATTGTTTACATGAGTAAAAACGGTCAGTATTTTAGCCATGAGTGCATATTTATCAGTAAAATAAATGTGGAAATATACTAATTTCAGATTCGTTTTTTTACAAAACTCGAAATATATATATGGGTAAATGCACATACAATTATTATTATTTTTAAATATGGAGAAATGCAAATGGAAATGTCCCAAAAATAATTATCTTAAAACCAGGAGGTATAATTATAAGTTCTAAAACACTACTGTTAAGTTTGTTTACTATAAAAAGTATACACATGTTTTTAAATTATACTTAACAGTCACTATAGGTTATAGGGATATTGTAGTTAGAAATTAGCATTTAAAAAACCTTTGAAATTCACTGAAAAACCCATAGGTTTTAGGTAGGTTATAGTTGGGAATTATCATTTAAAAAACCTTAGAAATTCACTAAAAAAACATAAGTTTCAGGGGTGTTATAGTTAGCTGGACATTTCACTCATACAAAACCATTGAAATTCCTCCGTTAAAGTTAGTTGTTCTCAGTATAAGTCGCGCGCCCGCAATCCACTGCTGATGATGTCACATATTACATCATTCATGACATGGTCAGAGACAAGAGAGGTACAGAAAGTGGGAAGACAGGTGCAGAAAGAGTCAAGAGTGGAACAGAAATATGCAAGAGAGATGCAGAAAGAGGTAAGAGAGCTGCAGAAAGAGGCAAGAGATGTGCAGAAAAAAGGAAGAACGGTCCATAAAGAAGCAAGAGTTGTGTAGAAAGAGGCAAGTGGGGTACAGAACGAGGCAAGAGAATGGCAGAAAGAGGTAAGAGAGTTGCAGAAACAGGCAAAAGGGATGCAGAAGGAGGGAACAGGTGTGCAGACAGAGGCAAGACAGGTACAGACAGAAGCAAGAGGGGTAGAGAAAGAGGCAAGAAAAGTGCATAAAGAAGCAAAAGAGGTGCAGAAAGAGGCAAGAGAACTGTAGAAAAAGGCAAGAGAGGTGCAGAAAGAGCCCAGAGAGGGTAACAAAGAGGCAGAAGCGATACAGAAAGAGGCAAGAGGGGTGCAGAAAGAAGCAAGAGGACTGCAGAATGAAGCAACAGAAGTACTGAAAGAGGCAAGAGACGTACAGAAAGAGGGAACAGGGGTACATAAAGAGGTAAGAGAGATACATACATTTGCAAGAAAGTGCAGAAAGGAGCAAGAGCAGTGCAGAAAGAAGGATGAGAAGTGCAGAATGAAGCAAGAGAGGTTGAGAAATTGGAAAGAGGGGTACAGAAAGAGGCGAGAGGTATACAGAAATTTAGAAAGGAGGTGCAGAAAGGAGCAAGAGCAGTGCAGAAAGAACCAACAGAGGTGCAAAAAGAGTCAAGAGGGGTACAGAAAGAGGTAGGAGAGGTGCAGAAAGAGGCAACAGAGGTGCAGAAGGAGGCAAGAGAACTGCACAAAGAGGCAAGAGAGTTGTAGAAATAGACAAAAGAGGTACACAAAGAGGAAACAGGGATACAGACAGAGTCAGGAGAATTGTACTAAGAGGGGTGCAGAAAGTGGCAAAAGAGATAGAGAAAGAAGCAAGAACTGTGCAGAAAGAAGCAACAGAGGTGCAGAAAGAGGCACAAAATGGGTGCAGAAAGATGAAAGAGAAGTGCAGAAAAAAGCAAAAGAGGTATAGAAAGAGACAAAAGGGGTGCAGAAAGAGGCAAGTGAGGTGCAGAAGGAGGTATGCAAACTGCAGAAAGAAGCAAGAGGGGTGCATAAAGAAGCAAGAGAGGTACTTGAAGAGGCAAGAGAGGTGCAGATGGAGGTTAGAGAAGTGGAGAAAGAAACAACAGATGTCCCGAAAGAGTCAAGAGAGGTGCAGAAACAGGCAAGAAAGGTGCAGAAAGAGGGGCAGGGGTGCATAAAGAGGTAAGGGGGATACATACCTCTTTATAAGAGATGTGCAGAAAAAAGCAATAGCCGTGCAGAAAGAAGCAAGAGAAGTGCACAAAGAAGAAAAAGAGGTGGAGAAATAGGGAGGAGGGGTGCTGAAAGAGGCAACAGGGATGCAGTAATTTACAAAAGAGGTACAGGAAGAAGCAAGTGCAGTGCAGAAAGAACCAACGGAGGTGGTGCAAAAATAGGCTCGGACGGGTGCATAAAAAGGTAGGAGAGGTGCACAAATAGGCAAGTTGGGTACAGAAAGAGGCAGGAGGGGTGCAAAAAGAATGAAGAGAAGTGTAGACAGAAGCAACAGAGGTGCTGAAAAAGGCACAAAGAGTGCAGAAAGAGGCAAGAGAAGTGCAGAAAGAAGAAACAGAGGTACAGAAAGAGGCAAGAGAGGTACAGAAACAGGCAGGAAAGGTACAGATAGAGGGAACAGGGGGTACAGAAAGAGGTAAGAGAGGTGCAGAAAGAAGAAAGACGGGTACAGAAAGAGGCAAGTGGGGTGCAGAAAGAATCAAGGGAGGTGCAGAAAGAGGCAACAGAGGAGCAGGGAAATGCCAGAGATGTCCAGAAACAAGCAAGAGAATTGCAGAACGAGGCAAGAGAATTGCTGAAAGAAGCAACAGAGGTGTAGAAGGAAGCAAGAGAACTGCAAACAGAGGTAGGAGGGATGTAAACAAGGGGAGAAGGGTACAAAAAGAAGCAAAAGAGGTGCAGAAAGAAGGAAGACGAGTACAGAAAGAAACAGCAGAGGTGCAGAAAGATGCAAGACATGTGCAGAAATAGGCAAAAGAAGTGCAGAAAGAAGCAACAAAGGTGTAGAAGGAGGCAAGAGAACTGCAGAAAGAGGCACAAAGGATGCAGGAACAGGTAAAAGAGGTGCAGAGAGAGGGAAGAGGGGTGCAGAAAGAGGCAAGAGGGATGCAGAAAGAAGCAAGAGAGGTAAGGAAAGAAGCAAGAACAGTGCAAAAGAACCAACAGAAGTGCAGAAAGAGGCAAGAGGGGTGCAGAAAGAGGCAAGAAAAGTGCAGAAAGAAGCAAAAGAGGTACAAAAAGAGGCAAGAGAACTGCAGAAAAAGGCAAGAGAGGTGCATAAAGAGGCAGGAGAGGTAGACAAAGAGGCAAAAGGGATACAGAAAGAGGCAAGAGGGATGCAGAAAGAACCAAGAGAAGTGCAGGAAGAAGCAACAGAAGTTCTGAAAGAGGCAAGAGAGGTGCAGAAAAAAGCAAAAGAGGGATAGAAAGAGACAAAAGGGGTGCAGAAAGAGGCAAGTGAGGTGCAGAAGGAGGTATGCAAACTGCAGAAAGAGGCACGGGAGTTGCAGAAACAGGCAAAAGGGGTGCAGAAAGAGGGAACAGGTGTGCAGACAGAGGCAAGAGAGGTACAGAAAGAGGGAAGTGGGGTACAGAAGTAGGTATGTAAACTGCAGAAAGAGGCACGAGAGTTGCAGAAACAGGCAAAAGGGGTGCAGAAAGAGGGAACAGGTGTGCAGACAGAGGCAAGAGAGATACAGAAAGAGGGAAGTGGGGTACAGAAAGAGGCAAGAAGGATGCAGAAATTTGAAACAGAGGTGCAAAGGAGGCAAAAATAGTGCAGAAAGAACAAACAGAGGTGCAGAAAGAGGCAAGAGGGGTACAGAAAGAGGCAAGAAAAGAGCAGAAAGAAGCAAGAGAGGTGCATAAAGAAGCAAGAGAGGTACTTAAAGAGGCAAGAGATGTGCAGATGGAGGTTAGAGAAGTGCAGAAAGAAACAACAGATGTCCCGAAAGAGTCAAGAGAGGTGCAGAAACAGGCAAGAAAGGTGCAGAAAGAGGGGCAGGGGTGCATAAAGAGGTAAGGGGGATACATACCTCTTTATAGGAGAGGTGCAGAAAAAAGCAATAGCCATGCAGAAAGAAGCAAGAGAAGTGCACAAAGAAGAAAGAGAGGTGGAGAAATAGGGAGGAGGGGTGCTGAAAGAGGCAACAGGGATGCAGTAATTTACAAAAGAGGTACAGGAAGAAGCAAGTGCAGTGCAGAAAGAACCAACGGAGGTGGTGCAAAAATAGGCTCGGAGGGGTGTAGAAAAAGGTAGGAGAGGTGCACAAATAGGCAAGTTGGGTACAGAAAGAGGCAGGAGGGGTGCAAAAAGAATGAAGAGAAGTGTAGACAGAAGCAACAGAGGTGCTGAAAAAGGCACAAAGAGTGCAGAAAGAGGCAAGAGAAGTGCAGAAAGAAGAAACAGAGGTACAGAAAGAGGCAAGAGAGGTACAGAAACAGGCAGGAAAGGTACAGATAGAGGGAACAGGGGGTACAGAAAGAGGTAAGAGAGGTGCAGAAAGAAGAAAGACGGGTACAGAAAGAGGCAAGTGGGGTGCAGAAAGAATCAAGGGAGGTGCAGAAAGAGGCAACAGAGGAGCAGGGAAATGCCAGAGATGTGCAGAAACAAGCAAGAGAATTGCAGAACGAGGCAAGAGAATTGCTGAAAGAAGCAACAGAGGTGTAGAAGGAAGCACGAGAACTGCAAAAAGAGGTAGGAGGGATGCAAACAAGGGAAGAAGGGTACAAAAAGAAGCAAAAGAGGTGCAGAAAGAAGGAAGACGAGTACAGAAAGAAACAACAGAGGTGCAGAAAGAAGCAAGAGATGTGCAGAAATAGGCAAAAGAAGTGCAGAAAGAAGCAACAAAGGTGTAGAAGGAGGCAAGAGAACTGCAGAAAGAGGCACAAAGGATGCAGGAACAGGCAAACGAGGTGCAGAGAGAGGGAAGAGGGGTGCAGAAAGAGGCAAGAGGGATGCAGAAAGAAGCAAGAGAGGTAAGGAAAGAAGCAAGAACAGTGCAAAAGAACCAACAGAAGTGCAGAAAGAGGCAAGAAGGGTGCAGAAAGAGGCAAGAAAAGTGCAGAAAGAAGCAAAAGAGGTACAAAAAGAGGCAAGAGAACTGCAGAAAAAGGCAAGAGAGGTGCATAAAGAGGCAGGAGAGGTGCACAAAGAGGCAAAAGGATACAGAAAGAGGCTAGAGGGATGCAGAAAGAACCAAGAGAAGTGCAGGAATAAGCAACAGAAGTTCTGAAAGAGGCAAGAGAGGTGCAGAAAGAGGCAAGATAAGTGCAGAAAGAAGCAACAGATGTGCCAAAAGAGGCAAGAGAGATGTAGAAAATGGCAAGAAAAGTGCAGGAAGAGGGACAGGGGTGCCTAAAGAGGTAAGAGGGATACATAAAGTTACAATAGAGGTGCAGTAAAGAGCAAGAGCAGTGCAGAAAGAGGCAAGAAAGGTGGAGAAATAAGTAAGAGGGGTGTATAAAGAGACAAGAAGGAGGCAGAAATTTGCAAAAGAACTGCAGAAAGAACCAACCGAGGTGCTAAAAGAGGCAGGGGTGCAGAAAGAGGTAGCAGAGGTGCACAAAGAGGGAAGAGGGGTACAGAAAAAGGCACAAGAAGTGCAGAAAGAAGCAATAGAGGTACAGAAAGAGTTAAGAGAGGTGCAGAAACATTCAGGAAAGGTGCAGATAGAGGGAACAAGGGTGCGGAAAGAGGCAAAAGAGGTGCAGAAAGAGGCAAGAGGGGTGCAGAAATAATCAAGTGAGGTGCAGAAAGAGACATCAGAGGTGCAGGAAGACACAAGAGAGGTGTAGAAACAAGCATGAGAAGTGTAGAAAGAGGCAAGAGAATTGCTGAAAGAAGCAACAGAGGTGTAGAAAGAAGCAAGAGAAGTGCAGAAATAGGCAAGTAAGGTGCAGAAAGAGGCAAGAGAGGAGCAGAAAATGACAAGAGAAATGCTGTGGAGGCAGGAGGGATACAAAAAAGGGAAAAAGGGTCCATAAAGAAGCAGGAGAGGTGCTTAAAGATGGAAGAATAGTGCTGAAACAAACAACAGGGGTGCAGAAAGAAGCAAGAGAGGTTCAGAATGAGGCAAAAAAAGTACAGAAAGAAGCAAAAAAGGTGCAGAAGGAGGCAAGCGAACTACAGAAAGAGGCAGGAAAGTTGCAGAAATAGGCAAAGGAGGTACAGAAAGAGAAAACGGAGTATAGACAGAGGCAAGAGAGGTGCAGAAAGTAGAAAGTGGGGTGCAGAAAGAGGCAAAAGGGGTACACAAACAGGGAAGAAGGGTGCAGAAAGAGGCAAGAGGGGTGCAGAAAGAAGCAACAGAGCTTCAGAAAGATGCAAGAGAAGTGCAGAAAGAAGCAAGAGAGGTGCAAAAGAACCAACAGTAGTGCAGAAAGAGGCAAGAGGGGTGTAGAAAGAAGTTAGAGAAGTGCAGAAAGAAGGAACAGGGGTGCACAAAGAGGCAAGAGTGGTACAGAAAGAATGAAGAGATGTATAGAAAGAGGGAAGAAAGTTGTAGAAATAGGGAATACGGGTGCAAAAAGAGGCAAGAGGGGTGCAGAATGAAGCAACAGAGCTGCAGAAAAAAGCAAGAGAAGTGCAGAAAGAAGCAACAGAAGTGCAGAAAGAGGCAAAGAGAAGTGCAGAAAGAGGCTAGAAAGATACAGAAACAGGCAAGAGAAGTGCAGAAAGAGGGAACAGGGGCAGAGAAAGAGGCAAAAGAGGTGTAGAAAGAAAGAAGAAGGGTGCATAAAGAGGCAAAAGGGGTACAAAAAGAAGCCAGTGAGGTGCCAAAAGAGGCAACAGATGTGCAGAAAGAGGCAAGAGAGGTGCAGAAAGTACAATAGATGAGCAGAACGAGGCAAAAGAAGTGCAGAAAAAGAAAGAAAAGTGCAGAATAAAGCAACAAAAATGCAGAAAGAGGCAAGAGAGACGCAGAAAGAAGCAAGACTGGTTTACACACCATTAGTACCAATTTAATACCCACATTTGCCAATAAGTAACAGGTGACCACTCTAGGTTTGCAAAGGGCCTTAACACACTGTAACATTTGCACTGTAACATTTGTCGCTGCATTTTTGGTAATGTTTGAGCCAGACACAAGGTTTTTTTGGTATAACTCTGCAGATTATGCAGCATATGATGGATTATGTGGCAAATGACAGAAATGTATAAGTGTGCAAAAGTCGGTGCAGCCAAACAGCCACATAATTTCAGTGGCCCTCCTCATACCTCTGACTAGGTCCAGAAGTGCTTCTCAGTGGTTCCTTCTTTCTTTTGAGTTTATAGTTTAGCTTCTATGGAAATGAGGAAGACTAAACCTGAGGTTACCACTGCACAACACAGACTTTCATACCACACAATTAATCTCCATAACACATAATCCCACTCTACATTATTCCTTTACACTAAATGCCACATACTGTCTATCCACATAACTTCACTGCACAACATACCACATAATTCCACACCCTACATCCACACCACTCCAAGAAACATTCATAAAACACTTTTACATTTACAACGCCAATAGCTCTAACTCTTGCAAATGTGAAACCTATTACTTTGCAAATGCTCCTTCAACTGGTAGTCACGTTTGCAGAGTGGTGGAGAAAGTGGGCTGGGCCTCCAACCAGCGCTCAGGAATTCTGTTGCTTTGGACTTACAAGAGGTACCAGGAGGGCGTCTTGTCCCCCAAAGTACAGCAGGAGTAAAGTGGACTTCATCCCCTAATCTGTAGTGTGCCAGGAGGTACATTTTCAGAGTGGTGGAGAAAGGGAGGGCATGGCCTCCGAAGACCTCTTAACAATCCCACTGTGTGGGACTTACTGTAGGTAACTGGAGGGGTAATTGGCACCCAAGGACTTCCTTATGGGCCGTCTATATCTCCTATTATCCCCAGACAGCAGCATTGGTAAGTAATCATAGCAGGCCACGCCCCCTTTGACCACCAGTCTGCAAACATGCTCCCTGGCACGCTCTTTGATGGGGATTAAAGTACACTTCGTGGCTGGGAGTCCTAAGGGGCCAACTAGCCTACCTGATACCTACAGTAAGCCCCAGATAGTGTAATTGCTGAGAGGTGGTCACAGACCATGCCTCCTTTCTCCACCACTCTGCAAATGCACTTCCTGTCATGCTCTTGGTTAGGGGATAAAGTTCCCTTGCATTCTGAGGGTCCCTGGGGTAAACTAGCCTTCCTGTTATCTCTAGTAAGCTCCACACTGCTGGATTGCTGAGAGTAGTCCGAAGCCATGCCCCGTTTAGGTAAGAAGACCAATTTCTTCTTTAGCTCTGATCATTCAGCCCCTGGGACTTCAGAGTAACATCTAGGGGAAAGAATAGTAGAGCAAGATCCATGGATAGTGTCAAAGACATGGGGTCTCATTCATGGCATTTTGGCATAGAGCATGAATACACCGTATTTAAGCAATATAGTGCATTCCTGTCCTTTCAGCTTGCGCTGGTGCTGTTTTGGCAGCTTAGCGCTATCGTAGGCACCCTGTCATCATGGTGCAAGAGTGTCTCTGTTGCCTGCAAGATAGTTTTTGTGCAGGAAAAATGTCACATCTGACCCCATACTGCTTGAAGCTTCTCCAGGTTTACATCACTATGGAAATCTGAGACAGCATCAAATTCGATGGGTGTGATTGGGAAAACCCACTGTAATACCCATGGAACCACCCCAGACACAAAGCAAGGCGATTCAGCATTTTGCGTTGCTTCGCCTTACTCATGATTTCTGAGGCCACTCAAAGCCAAATAGAGTGGCTCTGCGTGGCTTCATAAAACTTTAAGAGAGCCCTGAATCACACATGTTCCACTTTACGTGATGCAATAATGATGCAGGGCTCTCATAAATAAGCTCCATGGTCCATGGGATGGATGCTATCTGGGGACTAAGTGTTTTGCCCAGAACACATTTCTCAGAGAGATGCCCTAAGGAAGGTCACGCCATACAGGGTGGCTCTTTATATATTTTTTGTTTTTAACTAAGGGCCATTACTGCTAGTAGTCCAGTGGTGCAGTGGAACTGGGACAAAGGGTGTGATGGTCAACTGCACCCCAATTATGGCTTTCATCCTAGAAAAACATTGGAGGGGTCCACTTTCCATACTATTGTTAGGGCCCACGTCATCCTTGTTGCACTGGGACCAGAGCACAATGGGGCACAAAGGGTACTTTCGATCTAGACCCTAGTAGTGATGCCCTGTGGAGTGGCCAGAGAGGGAAGACTCCTTTGTAGGGCTATATGTATTATTGGTACTGCAGGTTCAGTGGTACAAAAGGGGGTGGTGATGGACGGAGCATCTGAACCAATCAAATACTCACACCCAGTCAACAGATCTGGGTTTAATCCATCACCGTTCTTTAGCCCACTCTGCCAACCCAGTTCAGACATGGCCATATGCAAATCAGTCTGACCCTGTGCCTCATGGGAACAGTCCAGCCCGTGCTGCCAAGCCATGCATTCCCTGGACCGGAAACAAGCATCCTAGGACCGGTTTCTGGCATTTCAGCCGTCATCAGCCAGGCTTGCTTGAATCCAGTGGCCGCAACGAAAGAAGCCTGATCTGCCGTAGGTGAAACCGGCGCAACCTGGGTGTTAACGGTGATCGATGATACTGAGGAAAACTGCGATTTAACTGCATACGACCTGCTGGCACTTACTTGTGCGACGCTACAGGCTGAAAGTGCCATCCTAGACTCCACTGCTTTGTGATGCAGCTTATGCAGCCTACTACGGCCCTTGGTGAGATGTGGCTGTCGGAGGAGCTGCTTGAACGAGATTGACGGAGGCGGTGCTGTGGACCATGCCGATCATCGCGGACGAAGTCAACAGGCGACTTTGGTGTGGTGAGTGGCCTCGGCCTGTGATTGTGGTAAGGGGGCGGCGGGAAGGACCGGGCTTGCAGGTTCCTGGCCTAGTACTGGCAGGCTGAGCCGGGACTGTGTGGTGCTCATCCACTAGGCTCCCGTATGCGCTGTTTTCGCCAAAATCTAACGTGTGCTGAAATCATGTGGGCTGCTTTGTAAATATTGAGATGTAAACATCAGCAATATTTGCAAGGTAGTCTATCCTGGGTACGCCCAGTAATGCCCACTTTGCACCTCATTGGAGATGCAAAGGTAGGCGTTGAGAAAAAGGGTGCTAACATGAGATTAGGTATGTTAGCACCCTCTTGTAAATAGGGCGCTGGTTTTATCTCAGCTTTTTTGGCTTTGTAAGCCAAAAAGCAGAGATAAAGCCCTTGTAAATATGCCACTTGGTTATGAATTTCTATTGAGAAGGTGCGTTGGCTGACTGTATCAAAGGTCACAGTGAGATGTAAATTAATCAATACAGTTGGCATTCTGTGATCATTGCAACAGTGAAGAACATCCAAAGGATTCAATGACACAATATTGATGCACAAATTATTGATGTTCAAAAATATTAGGAATTAAATATCGCTAATATTGTTAACAAAAATATTACCTTCCTATACTTAACTTATAAAACCACAATTATCAAGAACACAAATATCGCTATTAGAAACATCATTCTTTACTAATATAAAAAACTAAAATATCAGAACGAAAAATAGCGTTACCTTTAAATAAAAATACAAATACTCAAAAATATCATCTCACACAATATTTAGTACAATAATATCACACACATAATTACATTGTCATTAATAACATTTAAATAACTCATTTTTATGATAAACAAATCAGTGAAATAAATATTACAACATATACACATGTTATAACAAAAATAAACTATTACATCACCAACATAATTATAATTCACCTCAAATAAATATATTACTCAATACATAGCATGAATAAAAAAATTACATAAACTACAAACATGTATACAGCAATCTAAGTTATATATGTTTCCCTGCTCTCGCTTCAATGAAGCAAAGCGGTTTGCAATGGCAGGGTGGGAGCCGCGAGGCTGCCGCCCTGCCATTGCAAACAGCCGTGTCCCGGGGGTGGGCAACCCAGGACACTGCAGGAGCTGGCCCTTGGGGTTGGCGGTCCCCATGGCCATTGAGGGCTCCAGGAGGGGGGCCACGTGGCCCCCTCCCACATTCTTAGAAGCTCCGGGGGTGGCGGTCCCTGGGGCTGCGTGGGGGAGCTGTGAGCCCCCTGCATACATTAAATACATGCCCCGGGGTGTGGCGGGCCCCGGGGCTGGGGGGGCCTCAGAGCACCCCAGCTAATATTTTAAAGCCCTGGGGAGGTGGCAGTCCCCGGGGCTGGGGGGGCTGAGAGCCCCCCACCCTTTTTAAACAAGCCCTGGGGGGTGGTGGTCCCTGGGGCTGTGGGGGGTCCGTAAGCCCCCCACATATATTAAGTTACAGCCCCGGGGGTGGTGGTCCCCGGGGCAGTGTAGGGGGGATTGGGACCCCCCACACACTATTGTTTTAAAAATGCATCCGGCATCATGATAAAATGTCCTCTTTTTGTTTACCCAGCTTCATGTTAGTAAGGGTAATAACTGTGTCGTCAAAGTCTGAATCGATGTTTACTTCCTCCCTGATTGCTTGACTGTGGTTTTGGTGCTTGCACTTAGCCACCCAGCTTCTCCTTTTTCTGTTTCTCTTCCTCTTCCCTTGCCCCCTGATCTTAGCTCTGCGGCCAGGGGCATTGGATGATTGTACGGTCTAGCAATAAAAAACGTAGTTCCTGAATGACCGAGGGTGCATCTCTGTTCATGGTTCCAGCCATGTTACTGTCTTAAAGATCCGTGTCTACATCAGAACTTAACTCAGAGCTGCTGTAGCCACTGGCTATCTTTGATGGTTCCACAGCTACTGACAGTTGCTGGCTTCTGATATTGTCAAATCTTTTGGAGAATGTATAGATCCTGCCTCTTTGATTATCAAGGTTATCAAGTTGAAAGTTTATTGCTTTCCTCTCTTTGATTGATTGTTCGTATTTTTGTAATCTGTTGTTCAGATCAGTTTGTGATTTATTGACTTCATCTTTGTTAGTGAATTGTTTCAATTCCTTTAGCATGGTATTAATTATGTCTCAATCACTTGTCGCATATTTAATTAGAATCCGTAACATGCGTTGTGACGACTCACTCCTTAAGCATGTTCTGGTCCAGGTATATTACCACTCCGGTGATAGATCCACCAAAAGGAGAAAGACACGGACTCCAGAAATCACTTCTTCACTGCTGGCTGCAGTGACTTTTTATTTTGCCAGGTGCAAAATGCTCTGAGACAGGATAATATATATAATATACATACCAGTTAAAATACAGCCCACATTATAGTTGTTGCACAAGGTTGTAACCGAAAAATCTTGGCAATCACCAACTGACGTGATAAATGACATGCATGGTTGAGTGCATGTGGAGGCGTGGCAGACATGAAGGAATATGGTCCCAGTAACAACAAAAAACATAGGCTAGGTCAATGAAGGCAGATTTGTGAGTGGTGCTAGTGGGGATCAAGGCAAACCTGGTGGTCCAGAAGCAAATCGGTTTCTGGGCAACCCCCAGGGATTCCAAGTTGGCATGACATCCACAAAGAGCATGCAGGCGTACCGTGGAATTGACCGGCCGTTCATGGGCATGAGTGGGTAATGAGCATGTACAGAATGTTTCTGACAATCAGCCACAAGTGCAGGAAAAGCGTATGTATCCGCCAAGAGGGAAGAGAAATGCGTGACCAAATAGGGATGGTAGGAGTAGCCCCAATGGGGATGGGCAAACTGACAGGTAAATTAGAGTGGCAACTCATCCAAGGTGGGAAGGTGAGTGCCGAGTGGCAGGGTGACAGTCTAGAATGGACGGTGGAGGTAACCTGGTCACAAAAGTACCTATTCACGCCCGAGATAGACAACTGCACCAGGCAGTCTGTTGCAAAAAGTAATTCCAAGTTTAAAGTCAACAACAAATAAAAATAAATATAAAATGCTGTGAAAAGAATGCTAAACAGTCCTTATATGTGGTAGTGCGCCACCCGACAAGTGCAAATGAAGAAAAAGGTAGGGCAATCCATTCAAGAGCCTTCGCATGTCACATTCAAGCACCCCTTCCTTTCCTCTTGAAACAGAAAATCTAACAACAATAAGTTAAAAGGCTGAAATGATGAGTGTAGAATGATAAAACAACAGCATGTATAACAACCAGCAAAAAGGTAGAATCATGAAACCCACTAGGTTTATTCTGACAAATGATTACAACACTGAAAATATATTATATCACATACCAATCTCACATAACGCTTATATAAATTATAAAATAAAGCATTTCACATGCAAAACAAATAGAGTAACTATTACTTACTGTTCTGTAGTTGCAGACCATCCTCTGTGTCCACTTAGTCAAAAAGTATATTCTACCAAAAACTGGAAAAATTATTTCAAAAAGTTTTAAAAAATGCAAAAAATGTAACTATTTCATGAGAGATCCATCGAAGCAATCAAAAGTATCAAGGAAGCATAAAAAAACAAAAAAGTATTTTAAAAAAGTAAAGGTCCTGGAAACCCCAAAAAAGGGAAATCAAATTAAAAAATATTGCTTTATTAGAAACCGAAACACATTTCCTTTAAAAAAAAAAAATGCTAACACCATATATGCATAGGACACATTCGTAAAAAAAGATTTGCAAAGTAAAACAGAATAGCAATCCGCAAAAAACAGTACAATCAAAAATGACATATATATTCACATTTAATCATCAAAAAGCAATTAACATAACAAAACATTAAAATTGATGCATTACTAAACACACTGTACGAAAACCTACACCAACACACTAGTGAAAAACTATCCTCTATAACTTACCCTACAGCCCACTACCCTCAAACCTTTAAAGAAAAACCTTTTAAAAAGAATCTCCTGTTCCAACAAATAGCAGCACCTTCCCGCGACCTGGGTCCTGGAAAACAGACTAACAATGAAACAAATAGATGAAAAAGACAATCTCTACATAGGATTGAATGGGGATATAAGTAAAAAATGTTAAAACAATCTTTAAAAAAATCATAAAAAATTATTTAACATGTAAGAGCAGGCACAACAGGGCTGAGCCACGCACTCCAGGCTCCAGAACACCTTGAAGAGGGAGACCACCCACAGCCATTACGTGCCACAAGGTGTTTGTTTTAATGGTGGAGAGGATTTCACGCACCGCTGTTAGAGCATGCACAACAGGGCTCAGCCGTGCACTCCGTGCTCCAGAAGTCATTGATGAGGGAGACTGCCCACAGTCATTGCATGCCAAGAGGTACTTATATAAAGGGTGGACAGGTGCTCCAGCCCCATGGAACGTGCACAGGACTCACCCGGGTGCATGCCTGGATGAAGACTGAGCCAATACAGGACCGTCTGTACCCATTAAGGAGGCAGGGCCCTGTCTCTTGGCTAAGCATTCCAAATCTTCAGTGATAAAGATGGGGTCCTGATATGGAAATGGAATACGCTTCACGTAAATAGTCGGAAACTTTATCACTGCAAAGATGAGGAATCAAAAGGACCTCTCTGCTTGTCCTTGAAAGGGGGTGACAGTATCCAAATCAACCATAAGCTCTCTGATAGGGTTGCTATTGAAACAGAGATTGGGCAGGTGGAAGCAAGGATGGACTCAGCATTGAGAAAATCTGGCCTGCTGAGATTGACACTGAGACCCTTATAGTGGGTCAACTAGAATCCATGCAGGAGGAGCCCCACAGTCAGAATGTACCTGATAAACAAAAACCTGTGGACTGATTATTAATTAACAAGAGCCTCCCCTATACATCTGGATGTTCTTTTCATGTGTTGTCCAAGATGTGCAGGCACTGGACAGGATAGAACTAATCCCTAACCTGGATAGCCCCCCTGCCAAGGGGAGCAGACACAAGGGGGCAAATGCAGGCCATTTTAACCCAGCCCATTTTGAACCTGATTCCCACCCGGCACAGAAATGAGGCACTGGTGGCAAAAGAATGGTGGGTAAGAAACAAGCGATAATGGTCTCCGCTGGTGAGGTTGATATAAAACAATCCATCCATAATTGCTCAGCAAGATTCGATCAACTGAGCATTTATTTTGAGGACATAGCCCAAACCTGCTCTCTAGTTATAGAAAAATTAGCTTCTCTGGAGGTAAAGCTTGATTTAATTCAATCAGTACAGGAGAAACTGGTGGAGAGAATGATCCTCTGGGCAAAACAGGAGAAGGCTAAAGGTTCCTTAAGCTCCAAAGCCCAATTACCAAACCCAATTGAGCCAGTACATCTGGAATGCCAGAGAAAGAAAGTCACAAGTCTCGTCAGGCCCTTGTATGAGAGACTGGTATCCTACACTCAGCATCCTCGAAGAAATAGGATATTTATAGATGTGCAGGAGATTAATGACAAGGGGTCAAGATCTTTAAATAAGGGATCACAGAATGAGCCAAATGATGTTCAACCTCATATTTGTACTGGAGAATACCCTAAAGCGAGCATCTACACTTTGAATCCCATACCTCCCTACTGAATAAAGTTTCACACTGGATGTGAAAACACTTTGGCTGGTCTAGTGATCTATCAAAAGAAATTATAACCAGAAGGTGGGTCTCCTGGGTTGGCCTACTGCCCACAAGTTCACAAGATGTTTTTGTTATTATTAATTTTACAAGACTGGGCTTAGTTCGGGCATTGTTACACTCCCTGTACCAAACTGCTATTCTCCTGGATGGTGCTAGAGTTCATCTGCTGGGCTTTTTCCATTGCCAAGTATTTCTCAGCCACTGGGCAAGGGTAATAATGACCTACAGCCTGGTACGGTGGAAGGTAAAGCAGTAAGCCACAATACACAAAGTAATCTACCTCTCTCCAACAGATTTGGGGCTTCGTCGTCCCTGGAACAACTTGATTGACTATCTCATACAGTGGATGCCACAGAAGAAACTCATTATTTTTAAATCTCCCCTATGCCTCAACAATGGTCGACTAATGCCACAGTCCCCCACGATAGGGTCTTGGGTTTAATCTTGTGAAATGTGGCAGAATTGCGTGCTAAGCAGGAGACCTCAGATTGGGTAAATCTAGTGGGGCAATACCTAATAATTTGCTGCCAAGAGACATGGCTTTTGGACCCATCCTACATTGATGGCTTTGTTACTTACCATGTCCCAGATATCCCCTCAAATTCAGTCTGGGCAAAAAGGGGCCTGAATACTTTTATATCAGGGACTTTGATGGACATTAAGGTTCTTGAAATAGCTTTTACATCCTATTACCATATACTCTGCACCACTTTGCAGAAACCTTTTGATTCTGGTATTGGTCAATTTTTATTATAACATATTTGATACTTCTGTAACCAAGATTGTGGACGGACTAGAAGATGCCCTACATAAGGTCCAGAATGACCATGGAAAGGAACTTTTAATCATGTGGGTGGGAGAAATTAATATTGAAATGTGCGATCATAGAGTCTCTGCATCATGTGGCATCTGTGATGAATTAGAACAACCCCTCACCCATTTTAAGCATACCACATATGGGGATACGCTGACTAGAGTGCATTTTGCCAATAATTTGATATTTGCTCAAGACTGTGATATTGTGAGTACTGCACAAATCCTGACATAAACGCTGTCAGGCTCAAATTTCATAATTTACCACATACTAATCTCCAAGGAAATGCTACTGGTGTTCATTAGCTGTAAAGTCATGGCCTCATGCATAAGTGATCATAACCCTCTGATATTGGAGCTTAACTTACATCTAACCAGTAATACCAATAACATCCCACAACACATGACAGAATATAGTAAGAACAAAGTATGAGCATCAAGTGAGAGAAAATTGATAAGGAAACTTGCATAGAGACCTCTTTATATATAATCAAAGTAACATTGAAAAGGTACTGCAAGATGACTCAAACCAAGTAGATGTCATACAGGTCTATACCTTCTTAAATAATTATATAGTGGTGGCTAGAGTAACTAAAATTGCCATACAAACTAATTATAGCCCAAGGTGATTTGACAGTCCCTGCTTCAAGGTCCATACATTTTTGAAGTTCTATCTCACAAAACCCCATGAGACTAGGCAGGAATATTCATGGGCAGGAAAATCTATAAAGAAACCATCAAAAAAAGGAAGGTGGAAATAATGGAAAAGGTGTGGGAAGATTTAAGAACTGCAAGCATGATGAAAGATTCTCAAGCCTTTTGGCAGGTAGTAAACTCCCCAAATCTTTAGGGTGAGGATTAGGCCTGGACGGAGTTTGCAGAGTTCTGCTATGCGGAACTCTGCGAAGTGACAAAAAAACTCAGTGGAGTTCCGCAAGTGGTGGAGTGTGGTGCGAACTGCCATTAGCACAGATCTCCTGCCACTCGGGTTGAAATTCTACCCGAGTGGCAGCTCGTGCTCACCAACCTACCGTGGGGAGCGCGGAGTGCAGAAAACTCCGCCAATGGAGCGGTGTTCACCACCCAATCCTAGTGAGGATAGTCCAAAAGTCAATTGTGTTGTCCCAAGAAAAGATCGGTGGAATCATTTTCTAAAATATTTGGTATAAAGGTGCAGAATGTAAATGTGATCCCTGACATTGCATCCCCTGCTACTCAAATGCTGCTTTTGAGCTGAGCCACTGAGATGCAAGGGCTCTTGGATCTCCAATTTGGCTCCGTCCAGGTCAAGGAATAGTAGAGCAGTCCTTGAATCTATCCTTAATAGTTAAAAAAATACACAAAGGCAAAAAAGGCTGTATATCTCTAGCCTTCATAGACTTACCATGTGCCTTTGATACAGTGGACCACCCCAAACTATGGTCAATAATGTCACAGCTAGGTATCGACAGTGCAATAATTTCCCTATTTTAATGGATTCATGCACACACCACAGCACAGTTCATTCAACGAGTTTGTCAACAACAGTTTTTCTTTCTGATTTTCTTTCTTAAAGGCTTTTTCAAAACTGAAGTCAGACAGTTTCCAGGGGGTTCAGGCAATTATCTGCTCCGGTCAAGTAAATCTGAAATTGATATATTTAGCAATTGGCTCATGTAATAATTCCATTCAGGTGTAGAATACCTTCGACTAGGTACTCTTGTTCTTTTGGATTTTCTTGGCACTTGATCACTTTCAGTGTGACCATCAAATTGGTCAAGGTGAGAATCATGGAACAGCGTGGCATCATATGCTTCAAGATAATCGGTTCTAAAGGACATTCACCTGATGATGTATATTGGACTGTCATAGAAGCACATCCACACATGAACATAAGCACCCTGGTTAGAGGAAACAGCATTTCATATTCCATTTGTTCAGCCGCGGCCGGTAGTAGGTGTACCTGCAGGGCGGTGCTGTGGGGAGGGGGAGGGGCAGGGTGGGGGGTAGTGATGTATGGAATACGGACTTTAACAGGTAAGTAAACATATAAATAAATAAAACGAATTTTGTTGCGCACACTGCATCGCATTTGGTGATGCAGTGCACACAGCGAAATTCTTTTATTTATTTATATGTTTACTTACCTGTTAAAGTCAGAATCCATACATTACTACCCCCCCCACCCTGCCCCTCCCCCTCCCCATGTCACCGCCCTGCAGGTACACCTACTACCGGTCACGGTTGCATTTGTTGACCCATGTGAGTGGGTTAAATGATGAAATCCCATGAAATGGACAACTGAGCATTCTTATTTCAACTCAAGGGATGTCGTACATCCACCTACATTACAGATTTACCATCACCTGGCCTCCCCCTACTTTAATTTGCCAGACAGAACTGAGACACAGTGTCCATCTACACACATCTGGCTCCTTATGACAAAAGACACACCTGGCTACTTATGAAAAAGACTGAGCCTTTTTGCCCTCACTGTTAGTTAGTAATATCATTTGTATAATGGTTTCCACATCTAGACATCCACCGGATTATACAAAAAATAGATAGCTGACACTTACAATCAGCCTGCCACTTCGGCACTTACAGAGTGACTTGCACCTATGTGCTTGTGATTACCTACATGTCTGTCACTTCTTTGTTTAAGGTGATTTTAAATGTCTGGTTTGTTTTACACAGTGCAAATTGCACCTACACCAATAGTTGCATGTTTTGCAGTGTTATACATGCCAAACCAGAATGGGAATATGTTTTCAGCGACTTGTGTTAAGCAGGTGACTTGATTTATGATTTTAGTATTTGTTACAGGTCGTTAGTAAGAAAACATGACATGAAGGCATCTAACTATACCATTCTAGGTAACTTGTGATTGGTAATCTTTGAAATTACACAACCCCAAATTCCAAACACTGTGTAGATTAGGAAAAGTTGTTCCTGACAAGTTGCCACCAGATCATTAGCAAATTACAAATGGCAAAATGGAACTCAGACCGCAGTTACAAGAGAAGGCGCACTTATCATGGTGGCAGACATGGGGCTTGGGAATGCCCATAAAAACTTACAAGCATTGCTGGACTATTGGAAATTATAGAGGATTATTGGCCTGATTTAAATATAAAGCCCTGATGAATTTCCAGGAGTGTTTTTGGAACGAAACGCTTCGGCTGGACTGCACTTGTTATAAAAAGAATTTTGAATATGGATAAAATAAAGGATGTCTTTACAAACCTTATGAGATTGGATTTGTTTTTCTGGTGCACCTCCTTGCTTACAACAACAGTGGCAAAAAACATGTTGACCCACTGAGCTATCATAGATCAGTGTCTCTCTTGATAGCAACCACAGTTTTAATTAGGCAGTGGACTTGCTTACTTACATCCCATTTGATGACAGCTAGTCTATTTTAATATGTACTATTCATGCACATACATTTCCTACACCAAATCCCCACACTTCACATATGGCATTGGAAGATAAGATCTCTGGCAAAGAGCCCCCTTGCGGGAGCCCATCCGGCATTGCAGCACTGGCCCGATGATGAGACTGCCCTAAGATGAAGCATGACACTGATCTGGGTGTGTGAGGGCTCTTGCTCCTGACCCTTCAGTCTGACTCCCCAGTTTGCGACTGACCTAATATTCTCTTTCTTTTCACTAAAATGAACTGCATACCCCTTGCTAAAATACTAAACCAGTTCTGCCTAAATGTCCTGATCATAGTGTCCCTGCTAAAATGAGTAGGACCATGGAAGTGTTATGTCATGTGTGGACACAAACTGTCTGCTAACACTGGTCTTTCATCAGCTGAAATCCAAATGTAATTTGCATTCTTTCCACATCCTGCTCTGATCCAACTCTGCTGTTCTGCCTCAGTGACATTTTCCTGCATACTCTTAAGTTCTTCCCATGTGTCAGCTATAGACATCAACATTGAAAAGACGGAGTCCTCATGAGATTCATATGTGAATGTTCTGTTGTATGTGCAGGCCACTATGGCACACTAACATGCTACTTTATCAGAGTATCTATTGCCAACTGTGACATATACATTGTCAATACGGTGAGCTGCACACTTAACTACAGCAATTTCGATGGAGAGTTGTAATGCATTCAACAATTATTTCCCATGGTCACCATTACGTATTGGTGAAACAGATGATGCCATTATTCCTCTTTGTGACCATAACTACATAAAGTCATGGACAACACCAATGCCGTACTAACTATTTGTAAATATAGTCACTCTTATTTGGACATTTAAATGCCGTGCTCTAATAAGGGCAATCAGTTCTGCAACCTGTGCTGAGTTTATACTGGGAAGCCAAGAAGCTTCAACAATATCTTGGATTGTGCAGACAGCATAAGCCTCTCTCCCAGGAAGTCATTGATTGTTCTCAAGCCTGAGCCATCCACAACTGTACATTATCAGGTCTTATTAAAGGCTCATCCATTATGTCGGATTTTGGCTTGGTGCTTAATTCTGTGACGTTCAGACAGACATGTTCGATTGAGTTGTCAGGAAGGGGCATCAGTGTAATGTGAATCAAACTCTGGCACCTCTTCAATTGTATATTTTCTGATGCTAGAATGTATTGTTCTTATCTAGTCAACCTCAAGTTTGTCATGTATTCGGTTTTCGTTCATTTAAGCGAAAAATCCACTGAATGGGGAATCATAACAAGTTATGAATCCCCATCACTATGCTTTCACATCCCTCAAGGATGATGCACACAACTGCAACCGAATTCAGGCAACCAGACAGCCCTGCAGCCACGGGGTCAAGTGCAATTTATAAATATGCAACGGGACCTTCTTGCTTCACTGTGCATTTGTGTGAGCATTGAGAGAGCAGCCTTCCCTCTCACTAGTAAATCTCTTAATATAATCCGGCATTCCTAGTGCCAGGGCATGACAGAAACTTTCTCTCAGCTCAAGGAAAGCTTTCCTCCATTTGTTGTCCCATGGAAGCATATCAGGCACATATCTGTGCGTCAGCTTTGGCTAAGGTTTTGCCACCAGGGAATGTCTATTGTAACCAAAGTCTATAGTGATCAATTATTCCCCAAAACACTCTGACATCTTTATGCGTTTTAGCAGGACCCATTTTTAAAATTACCTCTCTTGTGACACATTTCTTGTTCTCTTTTCAACGATATGTCCCAGATATCATACTTCTTTTTGACAGTATGGTAATGTACTCCAGGACAATTTATGTCAATTGTCAGCTATATGATTTAAAAGTGAAATGGTATCTTATTTTCAGGCTTCTTTTGCCTCTGATGCCACTAGTAGGTCATCAATGTACTGAAAAAGAATCAAAGCATACACCATTTGCAATGTTTCCAGAATCTTGTTCAATATCTGTTTAAAAATTGAGGGACTCTCGGTGTACACTTGTGGGATTTGGCACCATGCCTAAACTCTCTCTCAAAACACAAATGAGAACAGAAACTGACGGTCTTCATGGACGGGAATCGAGACGAAGGCCTGACAAAGGTCCACAACAGTAAACCATTCTGCTGTTCACAAAATCTGGTATAATATGGTGACTGGATTCGATATCACAGGACAACATGGGATTATCAATTTCGTTAATGTTTCGCAAATCCTGCACTATTGTGAATTTTCCATTAGGTTTCTGTAATCCCATAATCAGTGAATTGCATGGACTCCCGATTATTTCTCTCCCAATCCCTTTCTGCATCTTGTTGTTAATTAATGGTGTTATTCCTGTGACTATCTCTGGTGACATGTGCTAGGGTAATATTCTTGGAAAGATTGTATTGGGTTTGCCTGTGATTTAGACTGGATCTACACCTTTAATTAGTCTGATGTCTTTACCTGTAAGATCCCAGACTTCTGGATTTACAGTCTCCTTTAAATCTGGGAGCAGCTCTTCAACTGTTCTCAATGGGTGTAGCTCTACAGCATTTTGTTGTTTCAATTTAAGCATGATGTCTTCATCATCTGTCTGAAACCCAACTCCTCTAAGGTTACAGAGAATTGTGCAATTTAACTTGCACAGTAAATCAAAACCTAATAGGTTTACAGGACTAGAATCTCACACAACAAACTGGTTATGCTCTTCAAGTGAATCTATTTTTACAAGCACTTCACTTGAAATAGCGATTATAATTTGCGTATTTGTGACTCCTACAAAATGAATCTTCTTTCCTGAGAGGGGGAAGTCTGGGACTTCCACTGTTCTAACAATTGAACTGGTAACACCAGTGTCAATGAGAAATGACACTTAGTGACCATTTACCTTGCCTTTTTAGAATAGTTAACTCTAGTCTACCTCTAAGACCTTGGCAGGCATGCAATCTCTCCTCGCAATTCAGGCACCATCATTGAGCCAAATTTGGGAAATCCTCATTCTCAATCATTTAGAATTGTTGGTATGTTTTATATTTCTAGTTCTGACTCTGAAATGTATTACTGTTTACTCTGGGCATTTGATCAAAATTAATTTTTGTATTGCCCACATTTTGTTAAGCCATAGGACTTGGGGGACTGGCATCGTTGGAATCTGTGTCTGCATAGGCACTTTATATGCTGGACAGGATCTTAATCTACTTCTAAAACTTGCTCCAAAAACAGGCTTTACTGCTCCACATTTATTTTCACAGGCATAGCATGAAATAAAATAGGATCACAAGATGGCTGTCACTACCCACTATCCGTAGATCCCCTGCGTTGCAAATGCCAAGTTCCAAAGTTGTTACTTCATGCTTGAAGTGGGTTTCTATGTAAGATTAGCTTGTTTAGCCCTGATAAATGTGTATGAAATTTCAGTTTGTTATTGTCATCACTCTAGATGTACCAATTATAATGCATTGCAGCCTATGCCATAAAGTTGTCACTTTTAAAACACACTATTTGTTTCATTCTTATTTTATACACTGATTTACCATGTTTGGTCTTATGGAATTATTTAGTTGCACACTGCTCTACACCATATTTTAGATTTGTGTGTTTACCAAATTGAATGGTACTCAAATCATGCAGTTTATTCAAGATACATGAAGAAGCAGCAGCACGTTTTCAACTCTCTTTGTGGCTCATATTTAGAGAACACGTACCTTTCTACTTATACAGCAGTACAAAATGGAAACGCCATTCCACATGTGCAGGCGGAGTGAGCAACAGTGTGAGTCAGGCATGTCTATTGTGCATGCTTTGGTAATTGATAACTTTTGGTATGTCCTTATACACAAGAACAGAATACATTTATAGTATACTGATTTCTGGACTTTTTTACGCACTTCTGCCTTGAGTTTTACTTAGCGGCATATTTGTCGTCAGGGGCGGCTTTAGCGTTGGTGGCGCCCTGTGCGACAATCTTTTTTTATAGCCCACCTCCATGACCTCCTCCTCTGATTCCTCACTGCCACCAGGTAAAAGTGTCCCCTATCTCTCCATAGTGCCACTCTCAATTACATTTAATTTGTTTTAAGGCGCTGGTAAAGGCTGGCTTTAGGATTCCTCTCAGGAATACACTTTAAATACACATCTGTTCTTTCGAGCAGGCATATTGATACTCTGCGCTATTTCGTGGTGATTCAAAAATGCCACTGGACAAAATTCCTATTTATCTCTCTAGCATTAATTCCAAGAGTTATCTTGACATGTTATTCCTGCCTGGAATCTGGACGCATTAGGAAGTTATTGCTAAATACAGCGTTCCCACCTGAGGACAGTGCCCTGCCCCCAGGTCAGCTCCCAGTGTGGCTGCACCAGTCACACCTCCCTAAAGCTGGCCCTGATTGTTGCTTATATATATATGTGTGGCAATCACATTGATCAGTGCTCCCACCTTGTAGTTATTAGTAGATACTCCTTGATTATGTCATCTTCTTTACCATATTGGCTGCCATGGTCGGGCCACAGTCCTCACTGCTCTTAATTGGCACTGAGGTTTTGGAAATGCTATCAAACATTTGACAACTGATGACCTTTAGGTAAATGCAGTACTAAAACCATTATTGTGCATGTAACTCATGTCTACAATATGAACAGATTATAAGTGTTAGTCCTGGCATCCTTGGCGTGGTTTCCCCTGGTCATTTTGCCTCTGCCACCTATATTTTTGCTGTGTGCTGGATTTTATTTTTGCTGGTCTAATGCTTTGGGTACTTTGCCATTGCTGATTAGTGCCAAAGAGCAAGTGCTCCCTCTATAAATTGTGAATACGGATTGATGTTTCTATGTTTGGCTTGTTTGACTTACTACTAAGTCCCTAGTATAGTGCACTGTGTGTGCGTAGGGCCTGTAAGACAACGGCTGCTAGTGGGCCTGCAGCACTGATTGTGCCACCCACACAAGCAGCCTTTCAAAGGGGTCTCAGACCTGGCACTGCAGTGTCTGCGCGCAGTCTCTACTGTTACGTCGACCTGGCAAGTGCACCCACTTGCAGACCCTAAACTTCCCTTTTAGTACATGTGGGTCACTGCTAAGGTTGGCCCAAGGTAGGCAGGTTACAGTGTATGTGAAAGGTAGGGCTGGCAACGGAGTTCTGTTGTTATTTAGCCACGGATGGTGTTGTTAATTGCTTCCGCACTGTCATATCCCTTTGTTTGTACTGTTATTTCAAGACTCTTCCTTCTACATCTCTCATAATCCGATTTCGAGTTCACCACATAAACTGTGATAATTATGGCTACTGATAAAAACGGACAGCAATCAGGGCTGATAAGCCTATAATGAGGTTTTTCTCCGGAAGAACATAGAGATTTTAGTGCTTACTGTACAAAACTCCACGTCTTGTTATTTAGCAGACATTTTGTTTTCTTTTGCGTTTTGTTTTGGTCTGTATTGTAGATATTGACAAACTGGATTATGATGCTTTCGTGGGCTGTACATTGCTCCACTGAGACTGTGAGGTCATGATGAATAAACACTTTAAATGAAAACTTGCACGGAAACCTAGCTCCAGCAGAAATCGGTGGCTTCATGATATGAATACAGTCGAAAGTAAAGAGGCCAATCTAGGTTGTGAAATGTATGCATATTCATGTTCAATTCTGAAGTTTAGGGCTAGGCATATCTTTACAGGTCTCATTAAAGTATGAAACAAACATTTTTTGAGAGGCACAACTCCACAATAACTATCAGCGTCAATTATTTTCAGAAGTAATTTAATTGTTTCCTTTAAGAGTCCCAACCAGCTCTCTAAAATGCAGTTTAAGGCGGTCACTTAGAGAAATATTGCACATGCTCCCCCGGCATGCCTTATATTTCAATATCCAGAGTCCTGGCATAATCTCCCGAGCAGAAAATCTCTGGGTTTTACCAAAGGAAATCAACTTCTCATCATAGATATTCTTGGCTACTCTTATTGCATTTTTATTCTTTGAAGGTTTCTCCAAAATTAGAAATGCGTGCCTGGGAGGAATTTTTATACTCGGTTTGTTTGTTTCCAAGATTTGCTTCCAAAACCTGAGTCGAACAATCACTTAATAGTGTACTTACTGGGCTGGAGAAAACAGGAATCAACCACGAAAGTTGCCAAAAGCGAGAGATATATTTGGTGTGGACATTACTTGGGCATGTGAATAGCAGTTTTTAGGCTGTGTCGTATTTTTAGTACTTCTGCAATATTCATTCTGTTTTTTTTTCTAAAAGTCAATGGTTACATAATTGGGTTTCAATCCCTGCAATTTTGTTTATCCCTCCTTGGAGATTGTCTGAGGGTTCGATCTGTCTTTGAAGGTTTCCTTTGCGTTTGTAGTCTATATAAAAGTAAAACATATGTTTCATAAGGCTATTTCATAGGTCTTTTGGGGGATTTCAGGAGAGAAATCAAATGGCCCAGTATAAATAATCACATGCAAGTTATTTTATGATGCCCATTTGAGTTATTTCAGCTTGTGTTTCAGTATTAATTATTATCACTGCATGGTGGTTTCTAATATTAGAGAACTATAAATAGAAAACTAACAGTAAATATCGTTTTCGTTGTAAATGGTCAAATCTCACATTAAAGTGATTTGTGTTAAGATATAAAGTCCAGTAAAATAATGGAAGTGAAAGTTATGATAAATGTGTGGGCTCCAATGAACAAGGCTGAGTAATACTGGGATGGTGGCATAAAGGAAAACATACATTCATTTGAATTAATTCGTTTTCTAAAACTGTGCTGTTTGATCCTCAAAGTTCCGAGCATATATTTTGCAGACACAAATACACATAGCGAATGGAAGCAAAAGGTAAGAGGTTTGGTATGCTTTGCAATGTATTTTCGTAAATCTGATAAATGAACCTTTGATATTTTGATTTGGACAAAGTGGGATACTTCAGGAGAGTTACAGAAACTCTGGGAGCTACGCATGGGAATTTACCCGAATTCTAAATTTTCACGCCACCCTTTGCCGAGCTATACATTACCCTGTGGATTATCCGTGGACAGATAATCTGCAAGAGTAGGCATTGCAGGCATGTCATGTGCATTTATGTGCACGTATGTTTTTCGTCATTTTGAAACAGCTTTTCCAAGTTAGGAAATTCCTTCCCTTGCTTTCATGCAGGCACTTGGGTATTCTGCAAGCCCAATTTAGACGTGTTTGGCATCAATTATATTTATAAGGTGGAAAACCGTAGAGAAAATATGTGAATATCCACAAACCTTCGTTTCACATATAGAAAACAAGCATTGGCAGAAACAGTATGTCTGGCTTTAATGTCCTAGGGCCAGATGTAGGTAATTCTATTTTACCGATTCATAAATACCGAATTTTACCGATTCGGTATTTATGAATCGGTAAAATAGAAGGTGGGAGATGTAGGTAAAATTTAATTTTCAATTACCGAATCGGTAACATTCGGTATTTACCGATTCGGTAAATACCGAATTGGTATTGCCCATTGATTCCTATGGGCCTTAAAGCCCATAGGAATCAATGGGCAATACCGATTCGGTATTTACCGAATCGGTAAATACCGAATCCTGCAAGGGTGCAGGGGGTGTCACTTTGACACCCTCTAGCACCCCAAATACAGGCATGTGTGCCATGTGGCACACAGACATGCCCTAAGGGCATGTCTGTGTGTCACATGGCACAGGTGTGCATGCACAGGTGTGCATGCACACCTGAATTCGGTATTTTACCACCCAATTGGGTTGGGTGGTAAAATACCGACTCTTAAGGGCCTGTGGCACTCTCAGGAGTGTCACCTACATGTGGCATTACCGAATCGGTAAAATTACCGATTCGGTATTTTACAGAATCTGTAAATTTACCGAATCGGTAAATTTACCGATTCTGTAAAATGCTGGCCCCTACATGCCGAATCCTAAATACCGCTCGGTAACGGCCGAATTCGGCCGTTACCGACCGGTATTTCCTCTCCTACATCTGGCCCCTAGTGCATGCTAACACAGGAATGAAAAAAATGGGCTCAGACTATTTGTGCAGTATCCACATGCAAACTGTCTCCTTGTTTGCCACTTATGTTTGCGTCTTTTATTTTATTTCCGAATATCGTTGCTCTGAATAGCACCAGCACTGCAAAAATAGGTAACTACAAACGGCAGCAACTTCGCACTCCAACAATACTTCTTTCAGTATGTGACAAGTCACGACTCGGTGCCAGCTTCCTTTTAGGTACAAAACACTCTTAATGCAATGTAAGCACTCTTGTATATTCAATTTAGGAGCAAAGTCAAATTTAGATGGCAACTCACCCTTGATGCAACAAAATTGGGAATGTGGATTTGGGAACACTAATCAAACACTTTTAGAAGAAAAACACATTTGGATGGAAAATCCCAGTTAAATACCAGATCCCTCAAGCTGGAGTTTGGAACTACCTTTGGGTAAAAAGATACATTTAGGAGGAATAAAAATTACATTGATTCACAAAAACAGCTTGTTGCAAAATCACCCTGGTGTAGACTCGTCAGGAGGGTTGCACCATATTCTGGTCACTATACAATATGTGTTGGAACTGGCCCTTCTTGCAGGGTCATCCTCAAACTTTTTGCTTCTTCCTCCCTTATTTTTCCTGACCCGTGGCTGTTGGCAATAGGACTCTGCGCACTTTACCACTGCTGATCAGTGCTAAAGTGCATATGCTCCCTATGAAAATTGTTATTCTGATTGGATATACATGTTTGGCATATTTGTATCGCCATGAAGTCCCTAGTAAAGTGCACTGGGTGTGCCAGGGCTGGTGATGACAAATGCTACTAGTGGGCCTGCAGCACTGATTGTGCCACCCACAGGAGTAGCTCTAAAATGGTGTCTCAGGTCTGCCACTGCAGTGCCTATAGGCAGTTTAGAACTGCCATGTCCTCCTGGCCAGTGTCCCCACTGACCAGGCCTAACCCTTCCCTTTTTGTGCACATCAGCCACCCCTATGGAAGGCCCAAGGTACCCCCCTGGGCAGGGTGCAGTGTATGTGAAAGGTAGAGCATGTACTGATGCAGGTAACATGTTCTGGTAGTGAATTACAGCCATTTTCGTTTTTCACTATTGTAAGGCTATCTTGCTCCATAGATTAACATGGGGGATGCTGGCTACAGTGGTTAACAGCATTTCTTCCCATAGGAACAAGATAGGACATAAGTATCTAGTATCCCTGAACTCAGAATTTAATAACACATCTTTTAGGAAAGGTTGTTTTTAAATCCTGTGTTTGAGAACAGCACTTTTAGAAAGTTGCTGTTCTCTTGTCTGACCCTTCTGTGTGCCTGGGCCTGTTTGTGTATTGACTGTCTGGTTTGTGAGTGACAGGGGCTGGGGAATTCCCCAGCGGGATGGATGAGTCAGCACTAGGCTGAATGACTGCATCTGCAACTTGAGTAGTGGGAGGAGTTAGCACCTGGGCTGAATAGGGCTGTGCCTGCCTTCCACAATGCTGGCTCCACCCCCCTGCTGGGCGGCTGAGGACCCTGCCCCTCACTCTGAAAGGAAAGATGCAGCCAGCAAAACAAAGTGCTCAGGATCCACCCAGAACTGGTTCTGGGTTCAGACCGGGCTCAGGGCCCACATGCACCAAGAGAACAAAGACTTTAGGGGTATAAGTACAGGACCCCTGACAACAGAAAATTAGATCATCCTGGAAATCAAGAAGGAACCTCTGCCAAGGAGAAAGCTGACTCTGAAGAAGGAAGATTGTCCTGCTGTTGCTCTGCTGGACTGACCTGCTGTTGCTTTGCTGCCAAGGAGAGGGGAAGGACTTTGCTGTGTGCTGTGTCCCCTGTCTTGAAGGAATCTCCAAGGGCCTGAGAAGAGCTGGCTCCCTGTTTTTGAAGTCCCAGGAACAAAAGGACTTCACCCCCAGCTTCCCTGAGCTCTGCTGAGAGAGTTCTGTCCCTCCTAGAGTGCTTGATCCAGTTGTGGGGCCTCTGGAAGTTGGACCTGTGCTGGGAAGCTTGAAACTAAGCTTGAGTGACTTTTGAAACTGAAAAGTGTCGCATCGCTTGCTTGCGGAGCGCATCCCCGACAGTGCGAGAAGTTTCCCGCCGCTACGGAGGTCGAGATCGTCGCAGCGCCTGACGCCGCTGCCAGAGACGTCGCATCCATCGTTTGCGGGACGCACCAGACCGGTGCGGGAGAATCGAACATCGCTGCGAGTATCGTCGCAGAGCCTGTCGTCGCTGGTTGAGAACGCCGCACCGCTTGCTTGCGGACCGCATCACGTCACTGCGAGTGTCGTCGCAGAATCATCGCATCGAGGAGCTGCGAGAGAAAGGATCGCCGCTGGACCGCGCATCGTCGCCCCGGAGATCGTCGCAGCACCTACGAGATAGTCGCATCGTGCCTTTGCGAGAACAGACTTCCTACGGAACCTACGCACCGGAATCCATACAAGTGGCCTTCCTCCCCATACAGACCGGATTCGTCGCAACACGCCCGCTGCTGCAGCGGGGCTGTCGCATCGCCTCCCCAGGGTCTCAGGAGCAACGCATCGCTTGTTTTCCACAGCACCAGCTTCTGCTTTTGGAACTTTGTTGCAACTAAAGGTACTGTGAGTAAACGTGACGCAACTGTGAACTTTTCACGCAACTGTGGTTATTTTTGCCGCAACTTGAAGAATTTTAACGCAACCTTAAGAACTCTTTTGAAACCATATTCTTGAAGTGTGTATGTTGGATTTTTGTCGTTTTGGTCTTGTGTAGTTTAGATTAAAAATACCTTTATTTTTCTAAACTGTTGTGGAGTCAGTTTGTGGTGTTTTCACTGTGTTACTGTGAGTGTTGGTACAAATACTTTACGCATTGCCTCTGGTTAGCCTAGACTGCTCGCGCCAAGCTACCTAGAGGGTGAGCGGAGGTTATCTAGAGGGTTATCTCCTTGCCCTGACTTGAAGCAAGGGTCCCTATTTGGACAGTGGTACCTACCTCTGCCAACTAGAGACCCCCAGTTCTAACATTGGTGGTCAGGCGGTGGGATTTGAACTTGTATTTGTACTTGACCCACAGTAATTGGTGTACATCACTAGTCAGTGCAGACCACTACGCCACCGCATACTACTGTTTTTTTTTTTGGTTCTATTTTTGATCATAACCCTGAAGGAATCCAAGCATCATGTCTCTGAATGGTAAACCAGCAAGTGATGTTGCAGAACTGGAGTTTGATATTGAAATGTTAAGTGATTACAAAGTAGGTCAGCTCAGGCAGTTCTGCAGGAACTTTGGATGCCCCATGAAGCGCCGCTCCAAGAAGGAGGAGCTACAGGGGGCCTTAACGGCCTGGTGGGAGACCAAAGAGGCTGGGGAGACAGATGATGCAGAAATGGATGAGGATGCACAAAGGAATGGTTTCAGGCCACAGGATCTGCCTGTGTCCAGAGCAGCCTCAAGGGCTGGCAGCAACCATTCAGCTGAAGGTTTTTTCCCAGAGGAGTTGGAGGAAAACCAAAGGGCTAGAGATCATAAGTTAGAAATGTTGAGGCTTGAAATGGAGCTGAAGAAATTTGAAATGGATAAAGAGAGAGAAAGGGCAGCGGAGGAGAGCAAAAATGCCCGTGCCCTGGAAGAATTGAAATTGACCTTGGCCCATGAATTAAGAATGAGGCAACTTGAGATGGAGCTCAAGAGGCGTGAGGCCATGAGGGTCTCAGCTGAAGAAGAAACATGGGTAGCTCAAGAAGTGAGCTTTGCTGAGTTGGAGATGGAGTCCAGCTCGGATGGTGGCAGCATGTTTATGATATCTAGTGCTGAGAGAAAGGTACAAACACCCAGAGATGTGGCGCCTGACTTGAGGGAGGGGGTCGACATACACCAGGGGGTTCAGGTTTATGATGTAGTTCCAGTGGAGTGCAGTGGCCCTGAAGTAGATTGGGGGACTAGCACAGGGGACCATATTCCTAGTGGTGGGAGGGACACTCTACTGACTCTAGAAGAGAGGTACAAGGAGAGGGGTTCCCCCGTGGTAGAAACCTTGGTGTGTGTGTGTGAAGACCAGCCAGAAGAGTGTGGGTTGTGTGACAGAGACAGTCAGATACTGTCTTGCCAGTCTCATGAGAGTGGTGTGGGGTACTTGTTTGAGGCACTGGAGGGTGAGGCAAAGGATAGCTTGGTTAACAACTGTGGGGGGCTGTGTGATTCATTTGTTGGAGAGCATATTTTAAGTCCCTGTTTTCCAGAGCTATGCCAACACCCGGTGGAGTGTGAGTTCTCTGACCCCAGAGAGCTTGCGTTGGAGGCAGACCTCTTGGTGGATTCCAAAGGGTCTGAAGAGGCATTGGGGAGTGATCCCAAGAGGAGTGGCTTAGATGTCTTCCAGACCTGTGAGGTGGAAGAGGTTCAGTGTAGCCCAGTTAGGTCCCAGTGTAGTGGGAGGGGTGTAGGGGCTCATGTCCGGTCTCAGTGGAGAAGGAGTGAGTGTGGGACGGTGTGTCTCACGGTGCCCGAAACCCAGTCTCAGGGCCTGGAGGGTTCCTTAAGGGAACACCAGGTTGGGGACCTAGACTGTACTTGTAGGCCATTTGAGGAGGATCTCCTAGTGTCTGTTGAACGGGGAGTGCCTGTAACCAGGCCTCCATCAGTTCTGGTGTCTGGCAGTGCCGCTCCATTTGGGAGGGTACAGAAGTCCAGACTGAGGGGTGAGAGGGGGAAGGAGTCCCCAGTGGGAGAACCAGTGGGTCAGGGACCAGTCAGAAGGGCTGAGTCCCCAGTGAGTGACCATGGTGACCTCACTTCTGTCCTGGGGGATCTTCCCGCGCTGTCAGGTGGACAGGGGTCGGGAGATCTGCGCCAGGCAGACTGTCACAGGACACATGAGTTGTGTGTCACCCTCAAGGGGGTACTATGTAAGTCCCCAGAAGTCCTGGCGTGTCAGGCAAGTGTTCCACCGCAGGGGTTGGTGCCTGGGTGGGGAAGCCAGGTTCAGGTATTGTCTGACCTGGAGGCTTTTGAGCCTAGGTTTGAGAGCCAGGTCTGGGGTGTCCCCCCTTACCTGGAATACCAGTTGCAGGATAGCACCCCTGAACTGGTGGGTGAATGGTGCAGGACACCTGCCACAGGTGCCCGGGCTATTCTAGAAGGGGGTACCACTCCAGGTGGGAGGGTACAGAGCCCCAAGGAAGAGGAGAACCTGGTGTGGGGAAGCCCACCCCAGCCTCCTGTCCAGCCGCCGGATACAGGTCCGGGACTGGTGGGTCAGTGCCAGGATGTTAGACCTGACCTGACAGGTGGGAGAATGGACAAAGGGTGCCAAGCACCTGGGGCTACTGCCCCCCACCCTCTGATGCCACAGGGGTTTGAGAGCCATGAGAGGCATGAGGCCTGGGTCTCATCCCTGATCATTGTTGGTGGTCACTGTGGCTTGCTGTCGGTCTGTTGGGACACACCTGTGAGGAAGTTATGGTTAGGTGCTGCACAGGTGGTGTCCACAGGTGAGGAGAAGGGTTCCACATGGATTGGCATGGTGGACCCTGAGAGTATGGATAGAGTGATCCAACTGGGTTTAGGACGGCGTAGAACAGGACTGCCCTGCTGTGTGGGCCAGTTTCCGTGTTCTATCGCCTTAATCAGGGAATACCATCGAGGTATCGTTTGGTCTACCCTGGCTTTAGGCTGGAAGGGGGTTGTGTTGGAACTGGCCCTTCTTGCAGGGTCATCCTCAAACTTTTTGCTTCTTCCTCCCTTATTTTTCCTGACCCGTGGCTGTTGGCAATAGGACTCTGCACACTTTACCACTGCTGATCAGTGCTAAAGTGCATATGCTCCCTATGAAAATTGTTATTCTGATTGGATATACATGTTTGGCATATTTGTATCGCCATGAAGTCCCTAGTAAAGTGCACTGGGTGTGCCAGGGCTGGTGATGACAAATGCTACTAGTGGGCCTGCAGCACTGATTGTGCCACCCACAGGAGTAGCTCTAAAATGGTGTCTCAGGTCTGCCACTGCAGTGCCTATGGGCAGTTTAGAACTGCCATGTCCTCCTGGCCAGTGTCCCCACTGACCAGGCCTAACCCTTCCCTTTTTGTGCACATCAGCCACCCCTATGGAAGGCCCAAGGTACCCCCCTGGGCAGGGTGCAGTGTATGTGAAAGGTAGAGCATGTACTGATGCAGGTAACATGTTCTGGTAGTGAATTACAGCCATTTTCGTTTTTCACTATTGTAAGGCTATCTTGCTCCATAGATTAACATGGGGGATGCTGGCTACAGTGGTTAACAGCATTTCTTCCCATAGGAACAAGATAGGACATAAGTATCTAGTATCCCTGAACTCAGAATTTAATAACACATCTTTTAGGAAAGGTTGTTTTTAAATCCTGTGTTTGAGAACAGCACTTTTAGAAAGTTGCTGTTCTCTTGTCTGACCCTTCTGTGTGCCTGGGCCTGTTTGTGTATTGACTGTCTGGTTTGTGAGTGACAGGGGCTGGGGAATTCCCCAGCGGGATGGATGAGTCAGCACTAGGCTGAATGACTGCATCTGCAACTTGAGTAGTGGGAGGAGTTAGCACCTGGGCTGAATAGGGCTGTGCCTGCCTTCCACAATGCTGGCTCCACCCCCCTGCTGGGCGGCTGAGGACCCTGCCCCTCACTCTGAAAGGAAAGATGCAGCCAGCAAAACAAAGTGCTCAGGATCCACCCAGAACTGGTTCAGACCGGGCTCAGGGCCCACATGCACCAAGAGAACAAAGACTTTAGGGGTATAAGTACAGGACCCCTGACAACAGAAAATTAGATCATCCTGGAAATCAAGAAGGAACCTCTGCCAAGGAGAAAGCTGACTCTGAAGAAGGAAGATTGTCCTGCTGTTGCTCTGCTGGACTGACCTGCTGTTGCTTTGCTGCCAAGGAGAGGGGAAGGACTTTGCTGTGTGCTGTGTCCCCTGTCTTGAAGGAATCTCCAAGGGCCTGAGAAGAGCTGGCTCCCTGTTTTTGAAGTCCCAGGAACAAAAGGACTTCACCCCCAGCTTCCCTGAGCTCTGCTGAGAGAGTTCTGTCCCTCCTAGAGTGCTTGATCCAGTTGTGGGGCCTCTGGAAGTTGGACCTGTGCTGGGAAGCTTGAAACTAAGCTTGAGTGACTTTTGAAACTGAAAAGTGTCGCATCGCTTGCTTGCGGAGCGCATCCCCGACAGTGCGAGAAGTTTCCCGCCGCTACGGAGGTCGAGATCGTCGCAGCGCCTGACGCCGCTGCCAGAGACGTCGCATCCTTCGTTTGCGGGACGCACCAGACCGGTGCGGGAGAATCGAACATCGCTGCGAGTATCGTCGCAGAGCCTGTCGTCGCTGGGTGAGAACGCCGCACCGCTTGCTTGCGGACCGCATCACATCGCTGCGAGTGTCGTCGCAGAATCATCGCATCGAGGAGCTGCGAGAGAAAGGATCGCCGCTGGACCGCGCATCGTCGCCCCGGAGATCGTCGCAGCACCTACGAGATAGTCGCATCGTGCCTTTGCGAGAACAGACTTCCTACGGAACCTACGCACCGGAATCCATACAAGTGGCCTTCCTCCCCATACAGACCGGATTCGTCGCAACACGCCCGCTGCTGCAGCGGGGCTGTTGCATCGCCTCCCCAGGGTCTCAGGAGCAACGCATCGCTTGTTTTCCACCGCACCAGCTTCTGCTTTTGGAACTTTGTTGCAACTAAAGGTACTGTGAGTAAACGTGACGCAACTGTGAACTTTTCACGCAACTGTGGTTATTTTTGCCGCAACTTGAAGAATTTTAACGCAACCTTAAGAACTCTTTTGAAACCATATTCTTGAACTGTGTATGTTGGATTTTTGTCGTTTTGGTCTTGTGTAGTTTAGATTAAAAATACCTTTATTTTTCTAAACTGTTGTGGAGTCAGTTTGTGGTGTTTTCACTGTGTTACTGTGAGTGTTGGTACAAATACTTTACGCATTGCCTCTGGTTAGCCTAGACTGCTCGCGCCAAGCTACCTAGAGGGTGAGCGGAGGTTATCTAGAGCGTTATCTCCTTGCCCTGACTAGAAGCAAGGGTCCCTATTTGGACAGTGGTACCTACCTCTGCCAACTAGAGACCCCCAGTTCTAACAATATGGAAATACGTGAAGTGGTGTATTAGTATAATATCATATTTGGTTGTCAGCACATTGGGCTGCAAAATCACATGGGGTGAAACATTTGTGTATGTGGAAATTTAGGATCACACTCACACATCATGTTTATGGGCAAAATAGGTGCAGAATCACTTTTAGGTGGAAATCACCCTTAGTGCAAATTGAGCAGCAATGTGGTATTCAATTTAGGAGAAAATTATTTAAGTGGAAAATTATATTAAGGTACACCGTTATCAGTGGTACGGTCCCAGTAGGAGAAAGGGGCCAATTTTCGGAGCACGCATCACATTAAGGGGTCAAAACATATTAAGGTGCAAAATCACATTTGGAGCAAACAAATTCTATGCACAAAGTTACCCTTTAGCAGCATTACCAACATTACCTGTGGGACCAAAATTTCCCACAGGTGTTTCCACTGGTTCAAAATCCCATTTTGAACCAGTGTTCAAAATCCCATTTAGATGCAAATACAACCTTGGTGCATTATTAGTAAGAGTGCCTACACTTAGGATCAAAAATCACTTTTAGGTACACAAACAAATTAAGGTGCGAATTTACCTGTGGTGCAAAAGTCCGCAGGGATGTGGTATAACACTGAGGTACAAAAAAAGTCGCTCAGCATAATGGGAACATGTGGCAGTAGGAAGTAACTTTAGGTGTGAAAGGTGTGTCCCAGTGAGACATCACATTTAGTTGATAGAACTTTGGGGTGCAAAATCATCCACAATGAGTCATCAGCATGAGTGTGTAATACTTTAAGAAGCACAACATACACTTTTATGTGCTAAATCACCCCTTTTTTAAGAATTGTCCTATTGTTTTTAGGAGCAATCTTGCATTTAGGTACAGACTTGCAAATCTGCCCTTGGGGCAAGATCAACAGCAATGTGAAAATAGCTTTACTGGCACTGTTAGAACTGGGTGTCTCTAATTGGGAGAGGTAGGTACCATAGTCCAAGTAGGGACCCTTGCTTCTACTCAGGGTAGGGGGTATACACACTTTAAATAACCCCTGCATACCCCCTTGGTAGCTTGGTACGAGCTGACAGGCTTATTCAAAAGGCAATGTGCAAAGTATGTGTACTCAAAACACACAGTAATACAACGATAACACCACAAACGGACACCATACCAGTTTAGAAATATAAAGTATCTTTATCTAAACTCAACAAGACCAAAACAACAAAAATCCAACATACATGTAGTCAAATAGTACTTAAAAAAAGTTATTTCCAAAATAAAGCTTGTAGAAAACAAATAGCTCAACCTGGGGCTATTATGATGTTGTAACAGCAATTAATCCAAACTACGGTGCGGACCGCCAGGTGTGCGGTGCCAGCATTGAGTCACATGGCCCCCAAACAAACAGTACCTTTGGAAACGAAGTCTATGACGATGCACGGCGTGGTGGAGGTAAGGCTTCAGTGCAGAGGTCGGGCTGGCTTCCTGCTGCCACAGGGAAGGCGAGGCATCTTGTCCGTGAGGAGGCGACATGTCGAATCCAGGACAGGGGAAGTCGGTTGTGTCAGTGGTGAAGCATCCGTTCCGGTAAGGCAATGCAATACGAAGTCGGTGAGTTTGTGGAGTCACCATCAGCGGTTATCAGCACTGAAATAACAGGATGCAGGTATTAGTGATGACGGAGTCTGTGCAAGAGCTGGTTTTGGGAAGGCCGATAACTGCAGACTTCAAAGAGCGTCAAAGGGCTATGGAGAAGCGGTGCAGGCTGGGCATTGTGCACTTCACGAGTGAGGCCCTGGGTCTCGGTGCAGGTCGCAGGTCGCAGCATCACAGCGGCAACGCTGATGGCATCAGAGATTGCTTTTCTTGCTTCTCCTAGGTTTCTTCTAGCTTCCAACAGAAGGAATAACTTCCAGAGGCCCAAAACTAAACCAGGCACCCCCTGGCAGGTCAGAACTCCCAGTAAAAGAGTTCAGGGTAGCTGGGGGTGACGTATTTGTGTCCCTGAGACTTCAGAGCAGGAGGCCAGCGCACATTGGCCCTTGGAGATTCTTCTTCAAGGAGGTTTCTCAGCCAAGTCCAGTCTTTGTTCCTTTCTTTGGCAGAAGCAGCAAATGCAGGGCAACTCTACACAGCACACAGCAAAGGGGGGATACTCCTCCTCCTGAGTCTAGAAGCGATCTAAAGTTCTAGGGATTAAGTTTCGCTACCTATACCCCATTTTGTGTGTGTTCTTCTTTGTGCAAGGGTCTAAACCTGTTCTGTCATCACTGGTGTGAGTGACCACAGGGGATGGAGACAACATTGTGCAAACAAGATAGGACCTGTGTAGGTGCAAGGAAAACTCCTTCCACTACTCTAAATGCAGACAAGGTCTCTTCAGCTCAGTTCTGAGTCATCCAGGAAGGGCCAGGCACACCACAGTCCACGCAGTGCCTGTTTACAGTGAATGCACATCCCCATCCCATGTCACTCCAAAACCAGGCAGAAGCAAAAAGAATGGTTAAACAAGAAAATGCCTACTTTCTAAAAGAAATTGAGAGTTGTCCGAGCACTCCTTGTTTTAACAGATGCGTCAAGTTAAACTACTTTATCAGACAGGATGTCAGAAGAAGACTTAAAAACATTCTTGAAAGATTTCAATAAAAATTAGATGCATATGGAAAAGAGTTACAAGAGACAAAATTGCGGAATTTTAAACGCGATACAATTGATTACAAATTAAATGAAGCATATACCTGGGCAGAGGTATATGTCCAACAACGTTTCACCAGGCACCCTGCAGCATCTTCAGATGAAAGTTTAGCTACAGATAAAGATATCGATGCATCAAGAGCTCCGATTAGAATTTCTGAATCACAGCCAGTGGAGAAAACATCAGAAAAAGCAAGTACTTCTGGTCCACAGGTATCTTTTTTGTCACTGGGAGCAAAGCTAGAGCACCCTCCGGATTCATCATTCCAAAAAAAAACAGGAGAGGAAAAAGAAAAGGAAAAAGAGAAAAGCAAGAAGGGACTACGGAGTCAGGGGAAAATCTCATAATTAATATTTCAAGCTACAATCTTACAATAAATGAAAAGAGGACATTAAACAAAGGGATTTCATTTGTTCCGACCTATATGGGATCAGAATTTGAAAATGATGTTTCTTTCTACAAATTTATGAGAAATTTAAGACTACGCAATTTCTTTGAGAACATCATTCCAGCAGATGAATCAATGCAATCTAAAAAGGAAATATTTCGACCAAAAAGTACCTTTGAGGCACCAACTTCTCACAAAAAACTTGACTTATTTGAGGGCCTGGTGAAAAAGGATCTCCAAAAACTTAACTACAGACGGGACAAGCGAAAGATCAACAACTTCAGCCGCGCAGAAAAATGCATTTTGATTGAGTTAGGAACTAGAGCTGAATTGACTTTCCAAAAGGCTGACAAGGAGGGAGCATTGGTACTGATGGATACTGAATTTTACAACCACAAAGTCCAAGACCATGTAAATGACACGAACACCTATTTAATGCTTGAAGAAGATCCTACCACAGAAATTTTGAAAACATTACAACAGTTAATTGATAAAGCCTTAGAAATGGGATGGATTTCTGACAAAATGGCAAAATTCATGATGACCAAATTTCCCAGAAGACCGAGTATGTATATGTTGCACAAGGTCCATAAATCACTGGAGGACCCGCCATTCCGACCCATAGTCTCGGGTTGCGGTTCACTGTTTGAACCAGTTGGGAGAATTATTGATTATTATCTTCAACCATTTATCCAACGTTGGCATATGTACATTCAAGATACGGCATATTTCATACTTAAACTTGAGCAGATCCAGCTAACATCTGGGATCAATTACATTCTTTGCATTATTGATGTGGCATCCTTATAAACTTCGATAGCACATTCTGAAGGATTGGAAGCACTAGAATAG
Source organism: Lissotriton helveticus (assembly GCF_964261635.1). Taxonomy (NCBI): domain Eukaryota; kingdom Metazoa; phylum Chordata; class Amphibia; order Caudata; family Salamandridae; genus Lissotriton; species Lissotriton helveticus. The sequence goes on along the minus strand of NC_136059.1, from coordinate 1,887,555,034 downwards.
ATGCTTCTAAAACACACTGAATTAGAAATTGACCCTGTGTTTTTACTTGAATTTACCCACTTCTGCTTACACCATAGCGACTTTAAATGGGCTAACAATTATTACATGCAACTAAATGGGACATCCATGGGCTTTGCCGGGGCACCGGCATATGCCAATACCTTTATGGCGAAGTATGAGGCAGAACATGTTTTTGGGAATGATGATTGGACGCAAAACCTAACGTTCTTCTGTAGATACATAGACGACATTTTCTTAATATGGTCAAGCACAAAAACTAAACTATTGGAAAATATAGAGTGTTTAAACACAAGGAACCCTAGGATACAATTTACTCACTCAATGAGTAAAGAAAAAATAGCGTTTCTGGATGTTTGGGTTGAAATCCAAGGACAAAATCTGATTACCACTTTACATCAAAAAAGCACTGACAAAAACAGTTTACTACATTTCGAAAGCTTTCATCCAAAAAGTCTTCTAGATAATTTACCTTATTCACAGTTTTTGAGGTTAAGACGTATTGAGTCAAGTAGAGAAAAGAACATTGAGCATATCACAGAATTTAAAACAAAATATGTGAAAAGAGGTTATCCTTTGAAACTGTTGAATGAAGCGGAAGAAAAAGAACTCATGAAAGATCGCCAAACGCTGCTGACTAAAAAAGGGAAAGTGGAGTCGAAAATGTACTGTGAACTCACAAAAAATGAGGAGTATCATTAACAAAAGGCGCGAATTGTATACACTGCAACAATGTAATGCTTTGCAATACCATTTCGCATCCACAAACTGGACAGAGTATCAAATTACAATACGAGGGAGACTGCAACAGCAGTAATGTGATCCACGCAATAAAGTGCCCATGCGGGCTATTGTACATAGGGAAAACAGAGCGGAAGCTGGAAACAAGAATCACAGAACACAAAAGCCGGATTCGGAACAAATCATTGACTTCAGCACTAGCGAGTCATTGGCTAGAAAATCATCATACTATAGCTCAAGTCAGATTTCAAAACATTGAGACAGTTAAAACAGAAGAAGGCTTTGACATGAATAAAAAATTACTCCAAAGGGAGACTTATTGGATAAAGAGGCTACACTCTCTGACCCCAGGAGGTCTTAATGACCGTATTGAATTCAGTTGCTTCTTGTGACAAGTACACAGGTTAGGATAAAACTCACATAATAGAATAGGCAGGGATAAAATAAGTTTAGGCTTGATGTGTGGTGTAGTACCTGAATGTTGAAATAAACAACCAAAACTGTTTATTGGTTAACCACAGTACATGTGAGTAGTGTATGTATAAAGCTTGTGCAACCATCTCTTCTCTTATTTCTACCTTTTTTCCTTTCGGTTTTACGTTATTCTGCACTTTTTTCTATTTAATACAGACATATTCTCCAATACCTGGTGGTCTCAACATGTAATTATTCTTATGGTGGTAATTTGAGGTTTCGTGAAGTTAAGTGAGCAATAAAGTTTTGGGTAGTATTATTGTGGAAATGCTAAGTCTGTTTTCCACTATTATGGTTCTAGGGTGGAGAACGCTAAGTCCGTTTTCTATTATCATGGTCCTACAGGGATCGGCTAAGCATGGATACATGATGACGTAATCATGGCAGACCAATCAGGGAAGTGGTAGGCGCGTTTCGGGAAGTGGTTTTAAACCGGCGTTGGCTGTGGATATCTGTGTCGAGAAGAAGGCGTTTGAGTCACGGTCAGGCGAGAAAGGTGGTGTTACTGGATGTAATGGTTACGCTTTATTAAGGAATCGGAAAGAATAGCAGTTGTACTTTTTGAATGTAGGTGACTGGGCGCAATTTAGGATCGTATAGTGGTTTCCTACATTTCAAGAGTCATCGTTTAGGAGGTAAGATTTGTAGAATCAGCGTGTTATCGTTTCCATGATGTTACGATTGGTCAACAGGCGGTCATGTGATTATTTTGTTCCATTTACAGACTGTATTGGTTCTTCGCTACAACGTGAGTAAAATATGGATTTCTTGGGCTTTCACATTTTTTACGCTTATTTTGTGTAGAGAAGACATCTAATGAGTTACTTTTATGGTTTTAGGGAAGCGGAAGTACTTAAGTGCAAAATCAACCCAGAAAGGGTTTTCGAATGGAGTAAGTTGCCTTAGGTATCACAACATGGGTGCTGTTACTGGTGAAGGTTTCTTCTGTCCTGTTTTGCACATTCTTAAAACATTGAATTCTCACACAGCATATACAAAGTATCAGTAATAGTTTGGAAAAAGCATGATGACTGATGGAATTGTTATTTTCTTCTAGTGTTGCCCCTGACGAAGGGACTCCAGTAATGTCCCGAAATGCATTGGGCCATTAACATCTGTAATTGAAGAAAACTTGTATTTTTTACATTGTATCTTGTACAGAAAAATGAAATTTATGTAAATACATTGAGCACAGTTTATTGAAAAAAGTGATTTCAAAATTGTGCATGGATAATTGTGAATAAAGCAATCAAAAAAGTGTTTTAATATGGTTTAAAAGTAGAAGATTTTTTTGAAAACCATTACGGTAGTGCGCATCTAAGTCTAGTTAGCAGTTTTTGCATAGCTAGCCCATCTAGTTCATACTTTCTAAAAGAGACATGTTGGACTGGCCCTCTTTTGCAGGATCATCCCCAAACCTTTTGCCTTCCTCTTGTATTTTTTCCCACATGTTTTTGTTGGTTTTATGACTCTGGGCACTTTACCACTGCTGATCAGTGCTAAGGTGCATGTGCTCTGTCTTGTAAACTTGGTAAGATTAGTCTACACCTGTTTGGCATATTTAATTTAGCTTTAAGTCCTTTGGACACTGGTATTCCATATACCCCGGGCCCGTAAATTGAATGCTACTAGTAGACCTGCAACACTGCTTGCGCCACCCACAAAGGTATCCTTTCAAGCCTGTCTCAGGCCTCTGCTGCTGCAGGGCCTGTGTGTGCAGTTTACTGCCGCAGTGACGTGGGTGCCCCGTCTGAAAACTCAGCTTTTACTACTTATAAGTCACACCTAAGGTAGGCCCTAGCTTGCCCTATGGGCAGGGTGCTTTGTAGGTAAAAGGTAGGACATATGCCTTAACTGTGTGGCATGTCCTGGTGGTGACAAACAGCCTATTTGGTTTCTGACAGCTGGGAGGCTGCCCTCTCTTCGGTTTGCATGGGGATGTCCATGATATATGCTTCCGTGGTAATTTCTGATATGAGAGGGGTAGCATCACCATGTCTGGTTTGTTTGGAATAATAGTAATACATCCTGCTTATTGGTGAAAGCCGATTTGTTATTACTATCTTAGAAATGCCACTTTTAGAAGTGGGCATTTCTGTGTGATTTTGAGTCTTTGTGCCCTGTCTGGATGTGTATTCACTGTCTGATTTAGACTGACAGGGGAAAGGGGACGTGCATTCACTCCTTAGACAGTAACAATGGGGGTTGAGGTGTGTCCTGCTTTTCCTGGGTGACTCAGAGCTAGGCTGAATAGACCTTGGCTGCAGTTAGAGTAGCAGGAGGAGTTTCCCTTGCACCTGAATAGGCTTGGCCTGCATTTAGAGTGGTAAAAAGAGTTACACTTGCACCTTAATATGGCTGTGCCTGCTTTTGACAATACTGTCTCATCCCCCCTGTAGTGTGTATGGGGTCAGGGATTAGGATTAGAAAAGGGGTGTTATGCACTTCTAAAAAATGTTTAAGTGTCCCCAGAACACAGACTTTTGCAGTATAAGTACAGGCTCTGTGTCCCCACGATTTAAGGCACTGCGTAGGACTTGTAACCAGACACTGCTAGTTCTACACGCTGCACACTGCCAGGAGGTACCGCCATCTGAACTTGCTTGCTTTGCTGGGCTGACTGGTGGTGTGCTAGGATAACAGAAGGACTGCCACTTTGCTGTAAAGGGACCCTGATGAGCTAGCCCCCAGTTGTTATCCATGGACTGGGGAGTACAGCCCTCCCTGTTTTGCCAGTACCGCTTGGTGAGCACTTTGAATTCCGTACTAAACCATTTAGGAGCGCTTTTGACTGCCCTGCAGTTAGGCAGCGCATTACTCTCCTTTGGGTGCCTGAGCAATGGGAGGGGAGAGCGAGGTGCAAGAAGTGCTTTCCCTCACCCGGTCATGTCCCCTGCATCACTCTGTTTTGGTTTATCTGCAGCCGGGGTCTGGCACATGGCCCCAGACTGCCAAATAGCACAAAAACTGCGAGGAATCCCAGCCCAGGAAGTCTGCGTTGCCCAGCAATGCACAACATAACTGTGGGTGGGGCCCAGCCATTTTGGATGTCCGGGCGGAAGAAAGCAGAGTTGACGGAGACTTCACTCTGTGTTCTGTCACCGCAGGGAGGCCTTGTTCAGCACCACTGCCCAGAAGGATCAGGGAGCAGTTGCCCCTTGCTGAAAAGGAGTGGCTACACCATGTGGTTGCAGGAAGCCATGGTCGAAGAGCCAGGGTGGAAGGCTCTGGCCCAACGGAGGTTCTTGCTCTGCACGGAGTAGAGCCCGGGAGTGCTAGAGTGGAAGGCCCTGCCCCAACAAAGGCAGTCTCCTCAACGAAGTCCCACGCAACACCTCTAAGCTGCCTAGCATGCCCGAAAGTGCTGCAGTTGTCCACCCGGTCCTGAGGGTCAGGGCGGACATTCCTTCATGGCACGCCTGCCGCGCTTCTTTTCTATGGCCTGAGGGGCTATGGCGAAAACATACACTGGTGCTTTCACAGCACCGGTATAATTACTGCCTTCCCTGTTGTAGGCGGGCACGTGGCAAAAAAGCATACAGGAAGGGCACAAAGACACCAGGTGCCATCATAGGAGCGCAGATGCCACTCACAGTGTTGTTGTAATGCATGGCAATGTGTATGCTGGTAATTCTTATATATTATGCCCTGATACAATGTTGCATATTACTGTGGTATTTGGCAGGGATAGTAACAGTGACACAACCTGTGTTTCTACCTCACATACTGAATAAATGGGTCCTGACATGGATGTATGGTGGTTATTGATTCCTTCTACTGGCCATAATAACAAGTGCTTTTCCAGGAACTGCATACTATGTACAGTGTTGGTGTATGGTGTTTCTGAAACATGTGTAGCCTATAAGGTGTTCACTTTCGTGCACTACTTATGTTGTTATGACAATTGCCCTATTGGCTAAGTGTTAATATGGTCTATGTGAAGTCATGACAAGTGCCTAGTGGCACAGTGATTTATGTGATTGTGGTCTAATGTGTTTTATGAACAATATAAAGGATATTTTTATATAACCTTGTGTGTAGTCCCTTTTTGTGGTGTGCCTACTGTGTCATTGGTGTGTGTGTGTGTTGCGCAAACGCTTTACACATTGCCTCTGGGATAAGCCTGACTGCTCTGCCATGGTACCAAGGGGGTGAGCAGGGGTTATCCTCAGTGTGCAACTCCCTTGCCCTTACCTAGAGTGGTGGGTTCTAATTGGCTTTGAAGCATACCCTAGCCAACCAAAAAAAACATTTGTAACATGGCATTTTCAAACACACAATTTAAAAACCATCTTTACTAAAAGATGTTTTTATTAAATTCTGAGTTCAGAGAGTCTAAATTGTATTCCTCAATCTTGTCGCAAAGGCAAGCTAAACTTGTAAGATGTTACAAAGTATATCCCATACTCAAAAGTGAAAAAATGGAATTTGCATTATTTCACTATTAGGACATGTCACACACACCAAAACATGTCCTGCCTTTCACATACACTGCAACCAGCCCATCGGGGTACCTTTGGCCTAACTTAGGGGTGTTCTACATGTAAAAAAAGGAATGGTTAGGGCCTGGTAAGTGGGTGCCCTTGCCAGGTCAACATGGCAGTTCAAAACTGCACACAGACACTGCTCATGTGGGTGTCACAATCAATGCTGCCGGCCCACTAGTAGCATTTGATTTACAGGCTCAGTGCACTTTACTAGGTACTTACCAGTAAATCAAATATGCCAGTCAGGGAGAACCAATTACAATAACAATTTACACAGGGAGCACTTGCACTTTCACACTGATCAGCAGTGGCAAAGTGCCCAGAGCATCTAAGACAGCAAAATCAAAATCCAGCACAGCATTAAAAAAACAGAAGCTAGAGGCAAAAGGTCAGAGGAAATCATGCCAAAGATGCCAAGTCCAACATGCACAAATCACAATTGGCAACAAAGCTCATTTCAAGCAGAGGTATCAAAGGGATTTACCCATTCTGTATATATGGAAAATGTGTTCGTACCTTTGGCCCTTAGTTGAAAAGGCCTTGTATCAGAATATTGTTTTCTAAACATTGTTTGAGATAATAATTCTGTCCTAAATAATGTTTACAAAAGTATTGTGTAGCTAGAGTTAATAATAAAAACAAAGCTGCACTGATACCTTTGGATCTCTCTGCGGCCTTTGACACTCACAACCATCTTAATTGACCGATTAGCTGAACTAGGAATAAGAGTTGCAACATTGAAGTTGTTAAGAGCTTTTCTAACCGATGGAACAATTCATGTAGAAATGGATGAGTTTTCCTCCAAGCAATTTAATTGGCCATGTGGGGTACCTCAGGGCTCCTCGCTGAGCCCCACACTTTTTAATCTCTATGTGACCCCCCATGCCAAATTTATAAAAGCTATGGGTTTCCCAGTAGTGTCCTATGCTTCAATGACCACGATGAAGTTGCACACCGGTTTAGTTCCTGTATGTCCCAGATAGAACAATGGATGAGAGCAAATTGTTTGCAGCTTAATGCTTCTTTTTGGAAATGATAAATCCTTTTGGTCACCAAGCTGGTGGCCACGGGGCATGGGGTCATCACATATACCAGAACGGAAGGGAAGGTATTTAGGAATCGTCTTTGATGACAAACTTAACTTTGAAGATCAAGTTAATGCTTTTGCTTCATTGGTGTTTTTTACTATGAAAATAATCTGAATAATCTGTCCCTACATTCCTCAGGACCTTAAAAAAACCAGTGGTCTCTACCCTAGTCCTACCTAAAATGGACTATAGAAACGCCCTTTTCATTGGGATCCCCAAAAAATCCCTTCAAAAACGACAAATGCTGCAGAATGCTTATGCTCGACTTCTAACAGGAATTCCAAAATATCAATCAGCGTCATAAGCCTTGATTAAACTACATTGGCTTCCAGTAATAAGATGTTTAGAATTTAAGGTTCTTTGTATTGCATTTAAAGCACTGCACAATATGGGACCTTTTTATTTTAATTCAAAATTTGTCTGATATACCCCTCAGAGGACGCCTAGATCCTCAGACGCAATAATAATAACACTACCAAGGGTTAGGTGAGCCAAATGGGGAGGTAGAAGTTTATTTATTTATTTTATTTATTTTATATTCTTCTATAGCGCCTGAAAACTTTCATCCTGAGGACTGCCAAGTTATGGAATTTCCTTCCTGTCAATATAAGAAAATGTTCAGATCTCTTTGCATTTCGGAAATTAATAAAGACTTAGCTCTATAATCGATAGGGAGCCATCACCTAATTTTCTTTTGCATTACTTCTCCTTCGAGTGGCAGGACAGCAGCGCCAAGGCGCCTCAGGGCAATCAAGCGCTATACAAAATTAAAAATCAAATCAAATATAGTGGAATTGCATTAGCATAGTTTTTCTACTGAGGTAGCTCTTCAAACGGTGGTGAAAGCCACTTTGGGGGACAAACCCAAGCTGGCATGGCAGCCATCTTTATACAAGCAGTGGGGCTTACCTACAAGCCCCTTGTGCCACTGGTGCATCACTTCATATGGCACTACGGTGGTGCAGTCTGCAGGCCCATATCTACGAGGCCACGCAAAGCCACCTTGTATGGATTTTCATAGCCTCGCATACATGGTGCATGGCAATGTAGCACAAGTTGCTGCGTTGCCTTACACTGCATCAGGGAGGCATTTCATGGGCAATGAGGTGGGTGTTCAACATAAACAAGGAAGGAAGTGATGGTTCACAGGATAGCACATCAATTCCAAGCGATATATTGTCTCAGCTTGTAGGTATAAGAATAACAGTATTGGTGCCCCTCAAGGTAACGATACAAAAACACCCCACTACCATGTATGTCGCCACACAGTGGTTCCAAAGAACTCCTGTGCAAAACTTAACAAAATCACTGTACCTCGACACTCTCCAAAAATGATATCACTATTGTTAAAAGTGTGACACATTTACAATCCATAAACAATGTGATTGCTCACAGGAAACCAGTCCAATCTAATGAACTTCTGCAACATTCCATTTAATATCAAGTGACAATGTTTTATTAAAATTGTAGAAACCCAATAATCAAAATTCGATCCAAAACACAGACATATATTCTTTTACAAAGATCTTGATATCGCTAGTCGATCCACAGAGGTCATGTTCAGACAGCCTCCCTGATGGCAATGATGGAAATAGCCAACGCGTGTTTCGTTACGATTGTAACTTCTTCAAGGCGTATTATACAATAAAATGTAGATCCAAAGGATGAGTATTGTCCAATACGCAAATATCTTGCTGCTTAGTAAACAGGACTGGGAGACACTGAAAATATTCCCAATAGGTGGAAAGTTCCCTTATGGAAAGATTCAATTTAGGAAAGGATTTGTTTAGCTATAGTCCTCTCACCGTAGGTGTGTACTCTCTATATTTTTTACGTCTCCCACTTGGAATTGATGGCAGGTGTATAAAAGCACAATTGCATTCGTGTAGCGGTCTTGTCAATGATACGGAGGCACTGAAGGCTATGATAGGCCTCTCTCTAACCAGCAGAGTGACCATATCACGGCAGAAAGAGAGAATGAGGTGAGTTTTCCCATGCAACACAAATGGGTTTTGACGCATTTCCATATTTACAAGGATCTGTAAACTTGATAATTTAACTGTACACCTCCCCAGGGTAGGCATAATGATGAAAAATATGTTTTTTTCTCCTTGTTTTTTCTCTTTCCATGTGTGCTGCATTCTTAGGCACCCATAGAAAGAGGAAAATGCCTCAATGGATTGTTTTTCTGCAGGAAGGTGTTCCTTCCTGCTCAAAAACAATCCTGCCAACAATGCAGACACCCTAGATCATGGTGCAAGGGTGTCTGAGTTGGCGCTAGGCACCATGATGTGCGCCCTCACTGGTTGAAAGGACAGGAATGCACGGTATTTTATAAATACAGTGTAGTGCATTCCTGACCAATCGATTTGGCATAGGGAGTCGCAGGAAAAACACTTGCGGCACTGACCTACACCAAATCATTGTAAATGAGGCCCAGTGAACTTTTATATATGTGGCAGACCCTAAAGTGTAAAAACCAAGACATTTAGCACACAGTTTGAGGTACAAGAATGCCATTATTGGCTGGTTTATCATTTTCATTGGAGAATCTTCAGTCATCTGGAGTGTTGGAGCCACCCACTACACATTGGTGCATGAATATGTACCATATTCTAAGGAACTGCCATGGCAGTGGGTGTTTCCCCAAGATGGCTCGAACTACCTTGGGATGAAAGTTTTGTGATGACATGAGTTATTGTGGAATTGCAGCCACCATAAACATATATTGGCAATGTACCACCAAACTAGGATTCAATACTAGCACTCACATTAAACATGCCTGACGCTATTGAAGTTTGCTTTCTACAGCTCAGGCACACTACTATGTAATTCTGCCTAAGACCAACATGCACCTTGTGTCAATCTTTCACAGCATTGATGATGTCAAACATTTTGGTGGACCAATCACCCTTGATCAAACAGATCCATCATTAGATCTACGAGTCCTACACCATCCTTTCCATTGATGGTTAAGTAGCGACTTCTACCAAGTAACTTTCACTCTCTATTAGCAGAAGGCCCAATAACATCTTTCTCTAAATAAGACACTGGGCCATTTAAAGTGTGCAAGGCATATTAATCAAGGAGTTGAGTCATTTTTGCACCATTCAAGAGGTGGAAAAGCGACGCAACCCTTAAAATATGATTTATTAAGCCACGCAAGGGCCCCCTTGTGTACCCTTGAGTGGATTGATAAACAAATTGCCTGTGCTGCATTACTCTGCCTCAGGGAGGTATTCCATGGGTGGTGCATTAGTGTTTCCATGTGACAGCCATGAATTTTGGAGCATTCCCAGATTTACCATAAGTGGTAGACCTAAGAATTTGTCAAAATGCTAGGACTCCCCAAGTGAGGCGTAAAGAGGAGAAATATATTTATGTCTCCTCGTTTATCCTCTTTCTATGTGTCTTGCATTCTGTAGAATACATAGAAAGAGAAAAATGCCTTGGGAGATATGTAATGTGCTGGAAGAAGCCCCTTCCTGCACAAAAGCAATCCTGCTAGCAACGCAGGCACCCCTGCGCCACGGTGCAAGAATACCTGCATTGGCGCTAAGCAGCACATTGTGCGCCATCACTGGGAAAAGGTAGGAAGGCACCATACAATGTTAAATACAGCGCTTTCCTACCCTTTTCTTATCATGCAGCGCACCAAGGTGACTTGCTGCACTGTTTGATATAATGATAAATATGGCCTGCAATATTTAGGTCAGAATTCGAAAAGCTCACATTAAACGACTATCTTAGATTAGTTTAAATATTTTCAATGTATACAAAAATTATTCATTTTGTAAGGCATTTTGTAAATATGTATGTTTCACTTTTTCTTTCATTTATTTTGGAGAATTTTGCCTTCCACTCACATAAAAACGAAATAGAGGCAATCAGGATTCGAGCTAAATACACAGCAATGTGTCCAATCATATGTTATTTTTGAACTACACACTCTTAACGGGAGCCAAAAAGGAAGGGAAGGGTTAGGCTGAGGCCCAGCCCACGTCATCTTGGTACACGAAAATCTCACATGGGCAGAGAAGATGCAATCGTTTCACTTGGCGAGTCGCACATTTATTGCAGAAGGTTTAATCCTCTGGGTCCTATCCGAATGTGGAACTTTAAGTGGTACTGGGGATATGCGAGTTGTAAACAAATTGAGAACACTAAATGAACAGGGTTAGCAAAGGAGGCGTGCACATTAAAAGGGTAAGTATATGTATCCCTTAACACAAAATCATGTCTAGTTTCCTGCACAACCAGGGAGCAGCTGCCAGTTTCAAGCTTTACCAACTGCATCATCAATGTCAGAGTTGGACAGAAAAAAGGCACAGGCACCACATTAAATGTGGCTCTCATTAACGAAACAGAAAGCTGCTAAGTTCTCCCACATTCTGCCAATCGGGCCAGTTTTGAACTTTTTCATATTTGCTATATAAGTATTTCGCAAGGTATGGTATACTGCATGAATGTGTGCTTGCTGCAGGTGGTAATATCATGGAAATCAACAGTAAAAAACAGACCCACCAGACCATAAAAATGGCCCTCAAATAGCCATAATACTGGCTCGCACAATGACCTCACACACCGGCCCTTCTGGCACTGCTAGACTGCCCTATAGGCATGGCAACTGGAATTCTGAGATTCTGCAGCTACTGCTATATTTATAAATGTGCTGCATTTGCCACATGGCCCATCATCTGCCGCATATTCTGCAGATTTTAACACAATTTTGTTTCTGGCTCAAAGGGATCAAAAGTTGCAAAAAACGAGGAAGGCCCTTTGCAATGGTCATCTTTCATTTACTTATTTCTATATTTCGTTGTTTTAAAAAAAAGATATATATTTTTAACAGTTTTCCTTATAACCATTGGTGCATTTTTCCTCGCAGACAGTTTTATATTCAGTATTCTATATCACAATAATACAATCATAGTTTTTAGATATGCAGGCATTATATACGTAGGGTTTTCTTTTGTCCCTTCAACTTTGTTCACATCTGTACCCATTACATTATTAAATATCTTTATCTTAATAGCTAATCACTGTCTTCGGACACTGATTGGTCTTGTGGGGGTTCAAAAATATTGCCCCTATATGTGTTCCATATTCCCCCTATCCGGGTCCATTTTTGGGGCATCTCCTATGCAGATACACTGATTTTTCGGTTATCATTACATCATCCATGTCCTGGCACCATTTTCCAAGGGTGGGAGTCAACCTAGATCCCCATAATTGTGCCAGATTCCTTTTCACTATTGCTAAACCCCACACCACCCAATCCTGTGTAGCCTAATTTAGAACTGTTGGCTCCCAGATATTGAGGAGACATCTCTTCAGTTCTGGTGCTAAAGTTACCCCCGTTACTTGTGAAATTCTGTGCAAGATCGCTTCCCAATACATGGCTATGCCTACACATTGCCAGACTGTGTGCCAGAACGTGCCCGGTGCCCCGCATTGTCTGAGGCAGAGTGGTGTATCTGCACTGCCTAATTTGTGTAGTAGCGTTCTTGTGTAATATGTACGGTGTAGACTCTTTAGTTGTATTAGTTTGAATCTAGAGGGGATCGCTACCTCCTTGGGTGTGAGTGCGTCCTGCCAGTCCATCTCCTCTAATGCTCCCAAGTCGTCCTCCCATTTGGTTTTTAGGATCGCTGTAGGGTCAGGCTGGTTGTTTAATATTTTTTTATAGGTTAGCGATATGGCTTTTTTTGTCACATGATCAGTCAGCAGTCGATCTTCCAGGGGGAAGACTCTGGCAGCTCTGTGCCCGGAGGGATCAGTGTTGGAAATGCATGCTTGATCTGTATATATCGGTAGGCTTCTGGCTCTGCTAGACCGTATGTAGTTTGTAGTTGCGTGAATGGGATAACTTCACCTTTTTTCCACAAGTCTCCCACTTTTGAGATACCTATCAGGTTACATTGCCTGAATCCTTTGGTATTTCGTAGTTTGACAAACTGTTTCGTGTCCCATAGTGGCGTTGCCTGTGTCATGACCCCTTCCAAACCTAGTGTCCGTTGTGCTTCATGCCATATCTTACCTGTATGTGCCGTTGGTCCTGTCAGCTCCCCTATTCTTTTCTTATTATATAATACCCTCATCATTCCATCCACTCCCAGGAGATTTCTATCCAAGCGGTATGCTGGTTGATCCTGTGCTGAGTGTATCCATTGATTTAGCACCGCCAATTGGGATGCCCAGTAGTATGTCTTGATATGAGGGCGGGCTATGCCTCCGTCATACCAGCTTTTTTACCAGTTTGTGCATGGCTATATGGGTTGCTCTACCATTCCACAGCAATTTATTTAGTTCAGCTTTAATTGCAGTGTAGTACGTTGGGAGGACTCGAAACAGCCTGTTCTGCAAAGACATATAGGAATCTGGGGAGTGCCATCATCTTAAAGAGGGCCTCTCTGCCCAGTAATGTAAGTGGTAGGGCTCCCCAGTGGTTGACATCTCGGCGAAATCGTGCCAGGGGTTTTAAGAGATTCTCTTCTATAAAATGCGCATCTTGATATATTATATAGATACCAAGATATTTAAACCCCTTGTCGGCTATTTGTATATTGCAGTTGTGCGGGAGTCGCTGGTGGGAGCCCCGAAGGATAAAAATGAGTGACCTTGTCCAATTTATGGTATATCACGACACTCGCCCATATGCCGCGCAAATATCTAGGAGACAGTTAAGTGAACGTGCAGGTGAGGCAAAGTATAGCAGCAAAACGTCGGCAGATACAATCTTCCCATCCCATTGTCCACTTGAGCCCATAGATTACCAGGTCTTGCCTTATCCAGGCTGCTAGTGGTTCTAGTACTATTGCGAATAAAAGCGGTGATAGCGGGCAGCCCTGTCTCGTCCCTTTACCCAAAGGGAAGTCCGCTGAGATGCAACCGTTTGCCACCACCTGCGCCATGGGTTTCGTGTAAAGCACCTTTACTCATTGGCAAAATTTGGGACCAAATCCAAAGTGGTGGAGAACTGCGAAAAGAAAGGGCCATTTGACCATGTCGAATGCCATATGTGCATTCAGTGATAGAATAATTGCCAATTCAATGCCATATTGCGGTGTGGCATAAAGCCAGATTGATCTGGGTGAATTACTTTTTCTAAATAGGGTTGTAATGGTAATGCTAACGCTTTTGCCAGTATCTTTGCTTCCACATTTATGAGAGATTTCGGTCTGTATGACATACAGTCTTGCCGTGGTTTGCCCGGTTTATGTATTGCTACTATTGTGGCCAGACGTTGGTCCCTAGGGAGTTCTCCTTTTTCTAAACTGTCCTTGCACATGTTAAATAGGTGTGGCACAATAGTAGTAGCCGTCTGTTTATAGAATTCTACAGGAATACCGTTAGGCCCCATGGCTTTCCCTGTATGTAAAGCCTGTATCGCTCTCAGCAGCTCATCCTGTGTTAATTCCGCCTCCAAGGACTGGGTGGCTGCTTGATCCAGAGTTGGCATTTTTATGTCTTTTAAAAAGGCAGAATTTTCCTCTATCGTGGCTGTGGAAAACGGTGTTTATATATGTTCATAGTGGGTCGCTAACATATCCACTATTTGTTGGGGGTCCGAGGTCATAACTCCCTGTTTTACTTGCAGTTGTGCTATCCATCTATTCATTCTTTTCTTTTTATCTAGCCTCGCTAGTAGCTTTCCTGCCTATCGCCCTGCTCGTAAATAGTAAGTCGCATGGCTGTAAGTCTGGATTTTGTCTCTTCCCATTTAAAGGCCTTATATTCCTGGTGGGCTAAATGAAGTCTATGTGTTGTCTCGTCAGTAATATCAGTGGCATGCTCTGCCTCTGCCTTTTCCATCTGGTGCTCTAGTATATGAATCTGGTGTGCCTGCCTCGGCTTGTGATTTGTCACCAACGAAATTGTTTGGCCCCGTAGTACTGTTTTGTATGCTTCCCATAGTGTCATTGGCACTCGCACTGTGTGTTCATTTTCTGCAAAATATTGTTTTGTAGTTGTGGTCAGGGTTTTTCCGATCGCTTTGACTTTTAGATAGTTTGGATACAGTGGAAATAGTAATCTCTTCCCCGGCATGTAGGAAGCATATGTTATCAATACGGGTGAGTTGTCTGATATACCCGTAGGCAAATGAGTAATGTCTAGTAATCTCTCTAGTCCTGCTGCCAATGTGAATATATAGTCTATTTTCAAAAGACTATTGTGTGCCCCGGAGTGAAAGGTATATTGGCATACTTGCAGATATGTGGCTCTCCAGATATCCGTTAATCCAATCGCATTAACACAATTTTATAGCTTGGGATTGGAGTTGCCGGAATCCTTAGGGGGTTGTCTGTCTATAGTGCATCAATTGTAGCATTAAAATCTCCCCCTAAAATGAGTTCTCCTGGTGGGAGTGAAAGCAAAAATTTCCCTAGAGCCAGGAAGGTGGAGTGGTGTAAGACCGGAGGGACATGTACTGATATTATATTATATTGTCCCCCTTCCCACTGCCATGCAATTTCGGCGAACCTCCCATGTTTGTCTGACCATGTCCCATTGAGTATTAAGGGGCAACACTTCTGTATCAGGATTCCAACTCCTCTGGATCCCGAAGTGAATTCCGAATGTACTGAGATTTTGGATCCCCATCTGTCTAGGGCTTTACATGCGGAGCCTGTCAAGTGGGTTTCTTGTAACAGCGCCACTGTTGGTCCCTTTCTCTTAAGATAGTGTGGAACCAGCCCTCTTTTTATCTTATCCCCCAATCCATTAACATTCCACGACATCACCGCCAGGGGTGCTGATCGTGCCTCAACCTCTGGGGTTTGTGTGTTCTCGTCTGCCATATGTACCGTATGTAGTGCCATGTCGGATTGACCTGCTACTGAGAACACTAGAAATACATCCTATGCCTGACTGATTTAGATTAAAATGCATCCAAACAACGTTAAACAAAAACCCCCTTAACTGAACCCTTTCCCGCCTCCCTGCCTCCCTGCCCTGAACTACCCGCCACCCCAACTGAGCAGAGTGCTTCATCTCCAGGAGAGCTGGTGCGATCATTCCTGGTCGCTCCCGACATACTTTTTTATTGTACATAGCTTTTTGTATATACATCTGTATTAGAGGCACCACAGTCTATCAGTCTCTTTGTAGACCGTGTATATAGTCGGTGTAATTGCAACATCTTCAATCAATCAATCAATCAATCATAACATTTGTATAGCGCGCTACTCACCCGGAAGGGTCTCAAGGCGCTTGGGGGTGCTACTGCTCGAACAGCCAGGTCTTGAGTTGTCTACTGAAGGCGAGGTGGTCCTGGGTCAGTCGAAGGAGGATGGGGAAGGAGTTCCATGTCTTGGCCGCCAGGTAGGAGAAGGATCTGCCTCCGGCGGTGGCTCTTCGGATGCGTGGTACGACGGCGAGGGCGAGGCTAGCGGACTGGCGGGTGGGCGTGTGGAAGGTCAGGCGGTCGTTGAGGTACTTGGGGCCCAGGTCGTGGAGAGACTTGCGTGTGTGGGTGAGGAGCCTGAACGTGATCCTCTTGTTGACGGGGAGCCAGTGCAGGTTCCTCAGGTGGCCGGAGATGTGGCTGCGTCGAGGGATCCCCAGGATGAGTCGGGCAGAGGCGTTCTGGATGCGTTGTAGTCTTTTCTGTAGCTTGGCTGTGGTTCCGGCGTAGAGGGTGTTTCTGTAGTCCAGCCGGCTGGTGACGAGGGCCTGGGCCTGGGTGACCGTCTTCCTGGTTTCGATCGGGATCCATCGGAAGATCTTGCGGAGCATGCGGAGGGTGTGAAAGCATGAAGAGGAGACGGCGTTGACTTGTCTGGTCATCGAGAGGGAGGATTCCAGGATGAAGCCCAGGTTGCGTGCGTGGTCTGTCGGCTTGGGGGCGGTGCCCAGGGCTGGGGGCCACCAGGAGTCGTCCCAGGCGGAGGGTGATGGTCCAAGGATGAGGACTTCCGTCTTGTCTGAGTTCAGTTTCAAGCGGCTGTTCTTCATCCACTCGGCGACGTTTTTCATCCCTTCGTGGAGGCTGGTTCTGGCGGTGTTGGGGTCTCTGGTGAGGGAGAGGATCAGCTGGGTGTCGTCGGCGTAGGAGATGATGTTGAGGTTGTGTTGGCGTGCGATGGCTGCGAGATGTCTCAAGTAGATGTTGAAGAGGGTGGGGCTGAGTGACGATCCTTGCGGGACGCCGCAGATGACTTCGGTGGCCTCGGAACGAAACGGGGGGAGACAGACTCTCTGTGTTCTTCCGGCGAGGAACGAGGTGATCCACTTCAATGCCATCTCTTGGATGCCGGTATTGCTGAGGCGTTGGACTAGGGTGCGGTGGCAGACCGTGTCAAACGCGGCGGAGAGATCCAGGAGGATGAGTGCCGTTGTTTCCCCGTTGTCGAGAAGGGCTCGGATGTCGTCGGTGGCTGCGATGAGGGCGGTTTCGGTGCTGTGGTTTGCTCTGAAGCCAGACTGCGAGGGGTCGAGGGATCCATTCGTCTCGAGGAAGGCGGCAAGCTGTCTGTTGGCGATCTTCTCGATGACTTTGGCCGGAAAAGGGAGGAGCGAGATGGGGCGGAAGTTTTTGAGGTCGGTGGGGTCCGCTGTTGGTTTCTTCAGTACGGCGCTGAGCTCGGCATGCTTCCAGCTCTCCGGGAAGGTGGCGGTGTCGAAGGAGGTGTTGATGACGTCTCGGAGTTGGGGTGCGATGGTGGAGTCGGCCTTGTTGAAGACGTGGTGGGGGCAGGGGTCAGTCGGAGATCCGGAGTGGATGGTGTTTATCGTGCGGGCTGTGTCTTCGGTGGTCACTGCGGTCCAGGTGCGGAGGGTGGCGGTGGGGTGCGTTGGTTCGGCGGTTGGGTGTGAGGAAGGTGCGCCGAAGCTGTTGTGGATGTCGGCAATCTTGCGGTGGAAGAATGAGGCGAGGGAGTCGCAGAGATCTTGTGACGGGGTGATGTCGTTGTTGCCGGTGCTGGGGTTGGAGAACTCCTTGACGATGCTGAAGAGTTCCTTGCTGTCGTGGGCATTGTTGTCTAGTCGATCCTTTAGTGATTTCTTCTTGGTGGTGCGGATGAGCTGGTGGTGCTTGCGGGTCGCGTGTTTGAGGGCGGTCATGTTGTCAGTGGTCCGGTCGAGGAGCCAGGCTTTCTCGAGGGTGCGGCAGGTCTTCTTGGAGTCCTTGAGTTCATCGGTGAACCAGGGGGCCTTCTTGCTTCTGGGATTGCTGGGAGGGTTCTTCAGTGGTGCAAGGTCATCAGCGCAGGCGGTCAGCCACTGTGTGAAGTTGCGGGCTGCTTCGTTGGGGTCCGGTGTGCTGGCAGGTGGGTTCTGGCTGAGGGAGGTGGTGAGCTGGTCGGTGGTGATCTTGCTCCAGCTTCTGTGAGGAACCTGTTGCGGGTGGTGGTGGGTAGTGTTTTTTCTGAAGCTGAAGTGGACGCAGCTGTGGTCGGTCCAGTGAAGTCCGGTGGAGTGGCTGAAGGCGATGTGCTTGCTGGCTGAGAAGATGGGGTCAAGCGTGTGGCCAGCGTAGTGGGTGGGGGTGTTGACCAGTTGCTTGAGTCTGAGGTTGGCGAGGTTGTCCAGCAGGGCGGCGGTGTTGCGGTCCTTGATGTTCTCCAGGTGGAAGTTGAGGTCCCCTAGGAGGATGTAGTCGGCGGAGGGGAGGACGTGTGGGCTGATGAAGTCCGTGATGTCTTCGCTGAATTGTGTCACTGGTCCCGGGGGTCTGTAGATGAGGGTGCCTCTGAGGGTCGTCTTTGGGTCGGTGTGAATCTGGAAGTGGAGGTGTTCGGCGGCGGAGAGGGTGTCGTTGGAGTCGGTCGTGATGCGGATGGTGTTCTTGTGGACGATGGCGATGCCTCCCCCAGTCTGGTTGACGCGGTCCCTCCTGATGATTTTGTATCCATCCGGGATGGCGATGGCGATGTCGGGGGCTGAGGAGGCGTTCATCAATGTTTCCGTGAGGAACGCGACGTCTGGTGATGTAGTGTCGAGCAGGTTCCAGAGTTCGACGGCATGTCTGTGGACGGAGCGGGTGTTGAGCAGGATGCACTTGAGGTCGCTGCTGGGGTTCGGCTTGGCGGGCGCGGTGCATGTTTGGAGGCAGGTGAACTTGCAGGTTGTGCAGGTGAAGGGTCCGTGGAAGCGTTTCGGGGCGGCTCGGCAGCAGGCGGGGTTCCAGCCGGCATTGAGTGCGTTGAGGGTGGCAGTGTCGTAGGTCTGTCGGGTCGTCTTGCGTCGGTGAGGGCCAGGGGTCCTGGCGCTGGGCGCGGTCCAGGCGCGGACGGGCGCAGACGGGCTTGCCTTTGGCGCACCAATGGCGCGCCCGCTGCGTGTGACCGCTGCGCGTTCGCGTGGACGTCATGAGAGAGGAGCCGGGAGGGAGGAGCAGCTGGGTGGGGGGAGCGGGGCGGCGAATGGGCAGGAGGGGGGCGGGGCCGCAGGGAGTCAGCGGCGGGAAAAAGGAGGTTCGAGGGCGGCTCAGCGGCGGCTGGGTCGTCTGGGGGCGAGACAACAGAAACAAAACAGAGGCACGATAAAAATAAAATGAAGGGCTAGAGTGAGCAAGCAGATCAGAGGCACAAGGAAAGCACAAGGAAAGGAAAGTAAAGCGAAGGACAAGGGTGAGCAAACAAACAGGGGCACAAAGCAAACCAAAACGAAGGGCAAGAGCCCAAGGCAAGGGTGAGCAAACAAACAGGGGCACAAGGCAAACCAAAACGCAGGGCAAGAGCCCAAGGCCAGATGGGCAGCAGCGAGGCAGAAGCAGTGGTGAGTGGGGGCGACCTCGCCTGATTACAGGCTCGGCGGTCACATCTTGTTTCTGCCATATTAGCTGGTATTGTACGATCCTCCTGCATTCTGTTCCGCAGGGAGTGTTTCGTTTCCTAGTACCCCGGCTGGGTCAGTTTGTTTTAGTCCGAGTCTCTGGTCGTGTTTTGTGTCAATGCTACACCCGCTGCTACCTGCTCCGATGTTTCAGATACCATCGATGTCTCGGTGTGCTGTCTGTCTCTCCATTCCGATCTCCTGTGTCCTGCAGCCTTGCGCCATCCTTCCAACCAATCGGTGGCCTCCTGCGGCAATGTGAAAAACCAAGTCTTTGCTTCCGCTTCTACCCGTAGTTTTGCAGGTAAGAGCATTGCATATTTGAGTTCTCGTTTGCGCAGTTCATGTTTCACCTACGTGAAATCTCGCCTCTGCTTTGTTACTATCGCTGTATAGTCCGGGTACATTGTTACCCTGCAGTTTTCCACCTGTATGGGGGGTGCAACATGTGCTGCTTGCAGAATTACGTCTCGGTCACAAAAGTTAAAGATTCTTGCAAGTATAGATCTGGGTGGAGCGCCTGGCCGAGGAGAAAGTTGACAGTCCACGTGGTTGGAGTTCGGTTTTGATAAGTTCTTCTACAAAGAGGTCGCAAGCTGGCCTCACACTTTCAGGCACTCCCATCAGGTGAAATATTATTACGGCGTGAGCGGCCTTCCTGGTCGTCGAGTTTAGCCTCCATTTGTTTATGTGCTCCTTACAGATTTCGAACTTGTCGCTGTAACATCGCTGTGTCCGTGGAAAAAACGCCGTCGTGGATTCAACTTCCGTCACTCTTGTGCTAATTTAGGAGACATCAGCCTGTAGCAGTGTACTGTCAGTTGATATAGCGCCAATCTGAGTGGATCTGAGTTGGGGTGAGCATTATGTCTTGCAGTGTTATCTCTTTAGGTTGTGCGGGCTGAGAGGCCTCTGCGCCTCCCGTTTGTGTTTCAGGGGCAGGTGGCTTACCCCTCGGTCGGCATGTTTTTCCAGTTTATTCAGTTGCATCCTACGCTGGCCTCTTCCTCCCATGTTGAAAAAAGTCTGATGGTGGGCTTATGATCGCTGTCTCAGGTAAGACTGTAATCACTGCTGCCAGACTGCATGAGAGTCTTCCACGCACAGCCTTTCGGTTTTCCCGTTTCCCGCCGTCGTTTGCGCAGAAGAGTTGCATCCCACCTATTCACAGGTGCTGTACGCGCCCCCCCGCCCCCCCAGCACAGCGGGGCAATCCCCCCAGCTGTGAAGGGGTTAACTTTGCATACTTAAGCCCCTCCAAAACAGACCACTTCTTTCCGATCACAAATTGCTTTCACCAATGCATGCTTCATTGTTAAACACAGGTGGACAGGGTTTCTCCTTCTTATCCCTGAAAGTGTAGATATTGTTGGGATTTTTTTTAAACCTAGTTAAACTCCTAGTCAAGTGTGGTATTTCTATCCTCTATATTCTTCTTTAGAATGTTATGATCCTTGTCTTGATGTACATTCTGTTACTGGGAGTTGGATATTCAAAGAAAGATTTCATTGGTGGTGGATGTATAAGCTGTCTTGTGTAAATAAACTACATTTTCTCAAGAACCAGCCTTCTTCAAATTACTTCATCAAGCTTTCTCATTCCGCATTCATTTGTTCAGTTTTGTAAAGATTATGCCTCAACAACTATTCCCATGTCTCCTCTTCGAACATTCTAGTGATTTTTTATTATCCTTGGTTTCGATGCAAGAAGTGGTCTTTCATTGTACCATGCTCTCATCAAGGAAGATTTTGATCACCACATCTAGGATCCTGTTACCTCTAAGACCACTTGATTACGTCCTCCCTTTTTCCAGTCTGAGAACCCGTGTATCGGGCTCTTTTACCTACCAGTGCACCTAGGCTGCTATTCTACTCCTATAGTCAGATCACTTTTAATCTTATTTAACATACTTATTCGTGGAGTTAAAACTAAGAATTCTGTGAAACTATATTACCTCTCTGTATTGGACTAAAATCCCACAAGACAGGTTCCATCTGAACCTTAAATACACTATTTAAGGATTGTTATTCACACACTATAAATTCTTCACTAGATTAATCTCATCTACCATTAATATGTTGGTCCTCTTCAAATCCATTACCATCCTATCTATACTCAAACCCATGCCTTGGTTTCTATTGCAGTGCGTATCACTAAGGTTCACACCAGAACTGCAGAACATGCCTGGTTAGGTGCCTAGCAGACCTGAGATTGTGAACATTACAGAAAAACATACTAAAATGACTCATGTAATTTACTACTCGTCTATAATTGTTGATGCAACAGCAGTCAGGAGGGGATGGTCTGCACTGTCTGGGAACTTGCTGATTCCACCTCCATCCCCCCTTCTGTTGCCTCTCTTCAAACGTCTTCCTCACCTCTCACTCTCACCTCCGTTTTGGATAGTAAAGTTAATGACATTTGTCTTGACGTTGCAGAGGCAAAGCATGATTCCGAATGTTTTCCCAAACTCTCTTGTATTAATGTTTTAACTATCTATTAGACAGACATTTGTATTAACACCTTGCCTGCGTTGCCGATTCTCCCCCGATGATGAACATTCCATTTGCGGGTGTGGTCATGACGAAACGGTTCCATCATGAGCACAGCGCGACCGATGCTCATGACGGAACAGTTCCGTCATGAGCATCCAAGGGGTTAACAACCTTTGTATATCGCTTTACCCTTCCCCAATCTATTCAATTTAAGACTATTGGGTCTACTATTGCATGTCGCCATCCTTAATATATTAATTAGTGATGGTATAGTTTCCTCCTAGTTCAAGGAAGCTGTGGTTGTAGCCCTTCTGAAGAAGTACAGTTTGGACCCCTCATTACCTTTTAGGCCTGTCTCCCCCCAACTTATTGACATGATAATGCATGAAGAGCACATCTCAAGAAAACTCAAATCTATTTGCAGACCCACAATAGCTTTGTAGAGGCCCAGGCTACCTTCCAAACATTATTTAGTCTGTATTAGAGGATGATCATAGTTACCTGAGACAATTATGGGAAGCAATGTCACCAGTGTCCTAATTTTTCTAAATCTGTCTTTCACATGTGACACTGAGGGCCATCTCAACCACCTTTCCAGATTTTAGGAGATTTACATTAATGGAGGAATTTGATATGATTGGTTTGCCACTTTTGTGGCTGAGTTTTTTTCTTTTTCTTTTCCATTGCAACAACCACCCTGAGATTTGGAAAGTTTGTTTTTCATATAGCTGCACTAGCTTAGCTCCTAATAAAACTCTATAATGGCTCTAACCCAGATGACCTGTTTGTTTCTTGTCTAAGGGAAAAGATTATGTAAGTCCAGAAAACAATACCTGTTATACGTGACAGGTTTCTTTGTTTCTAAATAGAATCTTTTCCAGGGAGAACCTCCTCACGGCAACAGCAGATTTGAATTATTTTCCACCTACATGGGGAAGCAATTGTTATCACGCCCAGTGGATGATGGTGAACTGTGAAAGAGGTGGGGAGTAAAAATGTACATGGTACCGGAGCAAGGAAACACAGCGGAGACTTTAAAGGAGGGTTCGGGGAGGTTTCTATCCTGCAAGAATGTTTTGAAAATACACGACCAAATGGCGTATTTTACTTCGCAATCTTTACGTAAATTGGCTAAAAATTCATAGGTGCTAAATGGAATATTCCAGTGCTGTTTGTGGTCTGCCAGGAACTACTACTCCCTACCAGGGTAATGGAGCTGAACTTCCCCAAGACAATTGTGAAAACATGGTGGCGAAATAGTAGGTTTTGCATCACAATTTCCCTAACAAACTTGGTATAGAGCGGTATGTAATATAGAGAATAATCAAAATGCACATTTTCCCATCTTGCTTCCCACATTGGGAATCTGTATCATATGTATGAATGCATTTGTGCTTGGAAGGGCTTAGGCAGAATAGTTGGAGCTAGCACTCCTAGAAGCACACCTTGAAGTCAACAGCAACACAAAGGGAGGTACAGCCGACTGCAGGCAAGTTGTCCCAGTACAGCAATAGCAACACAATAAAATAATAAACAATAGTCAGTAGCATGCAGTGGAATGCATTTTTAGTTACTGTCGGAAGACAATCAAGGTTCACACACATCCTCAAAATAATTATCTGTGCTCAAGATGCTCTGTGTTATGACAGAAATAGTGGTCACTGACCTGTAAATGAACTCAGACCTATACTCTGGTTCTTCCAGCCTTTCTTGCTATGTAATCACGCCAACAATGAAGGCTGAATCATGTTTGTCTTTTGCACCCATATGGTTGTCATGACACCATGCAGGATTAGAAAGTGGGCAGACTGGTTGACTCCTCTACTGGTCGATACCAATGGGTTTGTGCGGGCATTGGATTGAGAGAAGAAGGAACACTTTTGAATATTCTTCTATGTTTAGCAACAAACCTACTCAGATGAGAAAATGTACAAGTGCAGAACTGAATTTGCGGTATATATTATCGCATGGACGTGTGGATTGTAGTATGTAGGCAGAACAAAGTTACAGGTACACGTCAGAATTCTGCAGCATCTGAGGGCCACAGTTAATTCTGATCCGACATACCCTGTGGCTAGACACTTCAAAGTAGTACATAATAACGATTTAAAGTGTCTAAAATAGTTTGTGATCAGGGCAGTGCCACCATCTAGGCGGGGAGGAAACAGGGAAAAGCTCCTCAGGCAACTCGAGTCCAAATTTATATTGGAACTTGATTCTAGAACCCCGAATGGTCTAAATCAGGGGAAGAACTTTTCAACTTTCTTTAAGCCCCGGCTAGCAGATATGATAGATTTGTCTGCTCTTCACAATTATGTCAATGTACATATTTATTAATTTATATGTACCCTGGTGACAATACGCAGTGCCCTTCTTACTCTTTTGAAAATACTGGAATTCAAAACCATTACTATATCTACAAAGATTTACATCTTTTACAACTCAGATGAGGCCAATCTAGCACACTTGAGTTGATGTAATTTTACAGTGGAAAGATTTCTCTATTTCTCTATTTATATATTTTTATATTCATATGTTCATATATATATATTTATAGGATGTTTGCGCCTTTTGGAATAAAGAACGTCTAAAACTCATAGCTGCAAGACAAGAGTCCAAGTTTAGCTGCGTCTCAAACAGTTCCCTGAGTTTAAGGGACATCATCACTTTGCACAGAGCCCTTTAAATAATCAATGCACTTTAGAAAGGAAATAGATTACAAATTGAAAAAGATTGGTTTTGCACTTTTCACTCTTTAATTATCTACTAGTACTGTGTCTTCGTGGATTTTAGTATATACTGAGTTGTATCATATTACATTCATATACGTATTTTAGATATGATGTTTTATACAAATATGCCTGCTATTTTAGATCAGCAACAACTTTAATTCTTGTTTAGCTATAATTATTTATTTTGTTCAATTTATTAACGTCGTCTCTGGTTTGTGATATATTATGATGATATTTAATGCACTCTATTGAAGACAATTTTAACAATGATAGACTATACTGAACATCTATTCAGATAATGAAACAATAGTTATAGAGTAGGAACATGCATTTAATCCGGACCAGTCGTATGTTGATGTATTGTCGTTTCTTATTGGCTGATCATCATAAACGATGAGGTTTCCCACACACACACACATACATATATATATGTTACTCCAAGTGACTCCTTAAGCCGCTCCCAATCTTTAGGGTGGTGTGAGACCGGCGGAGTGAGCCGGTAATTAATATCTCAAAGACCGCAGTAACACTCACGCTCTCGGAGGTAGACTGATGCAACAAAGACCAGGAAAGCTGCAGCAAAATGGGGGTTTATTTTATTTATTTATAATTTTTCTTGGAAAACCTTTATTATCACGTTCAATGAAAATACAAGCTTGGGCCTACAACCACTTGGGCCGGCCGCTAGACAACAAAAAGACCAACTACGTCATGGCATATCACAGCTCATCAGCCGACGACCCAAGGTCAGCAGCGAATCAGGATGATACTTGTATCGGAACGCATAATTCAGTCACAGGATGAGACAGAGGTTTCATTTTATAATATTAAATGAACGGATCAGGTGCCATATAATCAAACAAAATACTACGAAGGACATGTCGAGAAGCAGGATATACATCGTAAAAACTGCTATTACCGGGACGCTGGCGCTAATGCATATGCATCAATACAGACAGCAACACAGTGTATATTCTAAGTTAAGCGTCAGTTCTCTGGGCCCGCCCACCGAAAGTAAGATGATATAGAAAGCAGAAGCACTAAATACCATAAGAATCAGGATGATTAGTCAACAACACTGATCCAAGACGAAAGAAAAGGAAGGAAAGAAGAAAAGGCCATAGAAATTAATAAAGACAAAATAAACCCCCCCCTCCTACCCCCCACCCTGCACCCCTGCAGATGGCTACAGCCTAACCCCACTAGCAGCGTGCCTGTCGCCCCAACGAAACTAAAACCCTAATAGTAGGAAAAATGGAGGAGGGCATCTCCATACATTCCCCCGGTCTCCCCCCCCCCACCCCCCCCCCCCCCAGAACCAAGAATCCCCAAATATGGTCAAAAAAATCTATTGGTGCAAAATACGTAATGCTACAGGGGAAACCTAAAAAACATCGCCCAGCCTCCCGGTAATTGTATACTAGCAAACCCCATGCCCAGCAAGACTCGGTGCCGTCGACGGTTACTCCTTCTCATCCTTGACCCTTCCGCACTGACATACGAACCCCTTCCGGACGAGTCATCACTTCCGCAGGATAATCAGAACACCGCAGAGCCATAGCAAAGTTCGAACCAAAACTTAGTAGGGAGATGAAAATGCAGAAAACGCCATCAGGTGCAGAGATACAGTCCCCCACTATAGTCTCACAATGGTGTGTCACCAACCATCTTGGTAGTATCGATGTGTGGGGGAGAGCTGCAGTCCCCCACCAGTCGCAGTGCCCATCGAAAGGCTCCGGAAAGGGAGTATCCAGTGTTCTTCCCACAATAATCGACGATCGTGGGCCGAACGAACAAAATGTGGCACCAAGCTCACTACTGTCACACCAAACTCTTGTTAGGGGGTTCGAAACTTCCCACAGTGCGGAATCTGCTTTCACCATCGATGCGGCCATCTTGTGTGTCACGAGTCTTTCCCCTTCTCTTAGTGGAGCAGGGTCCGGCCTGACTTGCACAAATTCGGACAGTCTGTCCATCACACCTTGAAAGCGGGCTTCCAGACAAACATGAAGCGATCGTAAGGCCGCCAGTACAGTTCTTAGTGATGGTTCGGTCTCGGTCTCGGTCTGTTCCACCATGTCTTGATCGGTCTAAGGCCAATTCACGTCCCCCGAGAGCATGGTCTCCCCGTGGGAAACAGGTAACTGTGGAAAGGAGCACTGCCGAGGGGGACTAAGCATTTGTGACTGTGGGTGCCCTGGCGTCGCCACAGCAAATCAGAGATCCCAGCCCAGCAAGCGCCAGTGGGGGCCGTTCCGGGCCACCAGGCCAGGGACCACCGTCCACCACTCCAGTCGTGTACCGTCACCCCTCTGTTGATATTCGCCAAGGATACACACCGTCAATCACAATGATCCGAAAATTTTTTTTTGCTTCAGCAGACCGGACCCTGCCACTCCACCAGAGCCGATGTTGTTCAACTGAGCCCTGGCTGGGCCAGTAATTGAGACCCAGGCTTCACAGTTGGATTAGGCCACAAACTTCCACACACCGTATCTTTGTACTCCGAACTGGTAGAAAGCTCGGGATAGCAGCGTTCGGTTCTAGACCGGTTCATAGACGCGAAGGCAGGGCGAGAAATCAGGATTAAAGACAGGATCTTCAGGCTGGAATCGGAGCTCGCAGGAACCGGGAGCTTATGCGGCCATCTTGGTTGCTAGCGTAGCTCCTCCCCCAAAATGGGGGTTTATTAAGACATAAACCTGCTGTGATGCTTTTCGCCACCGTGGTGGCTTGTTCACACAGCGTTAGAAAACACAGCCTCGTCTTTACATACAGTACTTCATGGACATAGAAAACGGACTTCATGGTTTACATTTTTTACAAAGTATAAACGCCATCTTGCAATGTGAAAAAGAGTTGCATACAACATATTACCGAATGACAATCGGATAGCTGTCCCATAAAATTCATGACGCATATCCCTTTGTGTGCCCTGGTGTCTAATTAATGTGCAAATGTGAGAAAATCATAATTCTGCCAAGTGACAAAGAGCGTGGCTTATGGATAACAAATGTATTGCACCATGTGGGCGTTCCCTCCCGTCATTTCTGAGATCTTTTGGCCACTGTGTAAATACGAGTAATAAGACCCGAAGTACTCGAGTTTTAACAGTAATGCCCGTGACTTAACATCAATACCATGAAAGTAAAGGAAAGATGAAAATAAACATTCTGCATTTGTACCCTTGCTAGTGGGTATAGGCTTTTAAAAAATGATTTTTTTTTAAAACGATTTTTAAAAAACGATTCAGGTCAACAAAGTGTCATATTATCTCACATCATAAGCCCATGAAGTAGCATTCTGATTGATGGGCTCTATGCTGGCATCAATGTATCTGGGACCAAACAATGTAGTGGTTCCTAGTGATTGTTATAAACCCTGGTTAGTGGGATTTGTAATATGTAGAAAAAAGGATAACATAATAACAAGATGGACTAGTCACTTGAAATGTACCTTTTGCTGTGTATACCCCCTGCGTGTCATACCCAAAATTATATCAATAAAGTGCAAATAAAATCTTATCTGTATCTAGTAGTGTGAGAGAGGATGGTCTGAAGAAAAGGGTAGGGATTCAGCTGCCGCCAGCTTCTAACCGGTTCCCTTCCTTTCCTCTTGTAGGGAGAAGATATATATATTAAAAGGGGCAAGACATATAGCTGAAAATTCTATACTTGATATCAACATAATTCTCTACCCTGCTATCTTCTACTGACAGAATGTAGACAGTATAAATATCTGTATAAAATAAAATTAAAAATGTCTTTAAGGCAGAAATACATAAAGTAACATGGCTGTTATTCATCTAGCAGGTGTATTGCCATTTCCTCATCCATGTTATGCCCATTCGGAAAACGAGTACACATACCCAGAATATGTTTAGATTCTCTTTGTCTTAGTCTGAGTATACGGTTCCCCTCTCTGCTTTTCGCTACCACTTGTTCTATGGCATAGTATGAGAGTTTGGTATAGTCAGAAAAATGATGACTATCAAAGTGACGAGCAATCGGGTATTGTTTGTCCTTGTTAGTGATTGCCCTCATATGTTCGAGAACTCATTTTTTTTGCCATGTGTGTTGTGCTTCCCACATATTTTAGTTTACATGGTCACTCTAGGACATAGATGACAAATGAACTCGTTCAAGTCAGAAATTGTGAAATGCTGATCGTGGTATTGGTGCTTGAGTTCCACAATTCTTTGATCATCTTACTGTTTTGACAAGCCTTACAATGGCCCCATGGAAAGAAGCCTTGAAGATCAATACCTTTCCTGACTGGGTTGCATGTGAGATCACTATGGACCAACATATCCCCAAGGTTGCGGACTCTTCTGTACGTGATGCTTGGTTTTTCTGGAAGGTTCTTACCTATGATGGGATCACTTTTGAGAATCCCCTAATGTTTGTTGACCATCTTCCGTATCTATTCTGAATTACCATTAAAATTTATGATCATGCGTGTTGTGTTTTCACTCTCAGTGGTCTCCCTCTCAATAGTGCTATGAGTACTTGCTCTGTCAAGTTCCTTTACTCTGTCAATTGTTCTCTTCAGAACCCAATTTGGATAGCCTCTATCTTTAAACCTTTGGACCATGACAAGTTCTTCCTTCCTGTAGTCCAAAATATTGCTATGGATGTTAATTCACTCTATATTATTATTGACCATGAACAAGGGATTACAGCTTGTAAGAGGTTCCTTTCACAGACGGATGTCAGATTTTTGGACCACACTAACATGATTGTAACAATGATCAGATTCTGCCTCATTAACAATTTTTTCATGTTTGAGGAGGGAATCTACAAACAAGAGCACAGGACCGCGATGGGTACGTGCTTTGCGCCGAGTCTGGCTAATCTTTTCATGGGGCGTGGGAAGAGGAGATCAGAACCACCGCCATGTACCAGGAAGCTTTCACAAAGGTGAAGCTATGGCTAAGGTACATATACAATATTTTTGTGATATGGCAGGGGGAATCAGATGAAGCTCTACGTTTTATCGAGGACTGCAATCGCAATGAAAGAAACATCACCCTCACCAGCTGTATAAGCAAAGAGGAGGTTGAATACCTAGATACACGTGTACTGATTAAAAACAACTTGTTGGAAACTATTCTTTTCCGCAAAAGTACAGCTGGTAACACCCTCCTTCATGCCCTTAGTAGTCACCCAGACAATCTCAAATGAAGCATCCCCTATGGGGAACTACTCAGGGCAAAAAGGAACTGCAGCAATATTTTGGACTACAGTAAGGAAGAACTTGTAATGGTCCAAAGGTTGAAAGATAGAGGGTATCCAAATTGAGTTCTGAAGAGAGCAATTGACAGAGTAAATGAAATTGTCAGAGCAAGTACTCTTAGCACTAGTGAGAGGGAGACCACTGAGAGTGAAAACACAACACGCATGATCATGAATTTTAATGGTAATCCAGAACAGATACGAAAGATGGTCAACAAACATTGGGGGATTCTCAAAAGTGATCCCATCATAGGTAAGAACCTTCCAGAAAAACCAAGGATCACGTACAGAAGAGGCTGCAACCTTAGAGACATGTTGGTCCATAGTGATCTCACATGCAACCCAGTCAGGGAAGGCATTGATCTACAAGGCTTCTTTCCATGCGGCCATTGTAAGGCTTGTCAAAACAGTAAGATGATCAAGGAATTTTGAAACTCAAGCACCAATACCAAGATCAGCATTTCACAATTTCTGACTTGCACGAGTACATTTGTCATCTATGTCCTAGAGTGCCAATGTAAACTAAAATATGTGGGAAGCACAACACACATGGCAAAAAAACGAGTTCTCGAACATATGAGGGCAATCACTAACAAGGACAAACAATACCTGATTGCTCGTCACTTTGATAGTCATCATTTTTACGACTATACCAAACTCTCATACTATGCCATAGAACAAGTGGTTATGATCAAACAGGAAGGGTTTGGCTTAAACGCAGTAAGGCTGCGCCAATGATATGATGAACAAAACAATATGCCAATACTGCTCAATATTTTTCTTCATTTCTGCAGAGTGAGGGATAAAAAACTCACCTTCAAGGACCACTATTTCAGTCCAACTTTAATTTCAAACACCTTTATTGTATTTGTTTATTCTTATATTTAATTGTTTTTGTATTTTCACATTTATTTTTGACAGAAATTGACTGTTTGACAATTAATCCAAGTCTAACAGTGCCCTAAAATTTACAAGGGAAGGGGAAGGAGACTTTTAATTCTTAAGATGTGTGATAATATGTACAGAAGTGTAAAAAAGAGTGATAATGAAAAAGTTAGAACCAACATGCGTACTTCTAGTATCAATCTCAGTGATCTGAATCATACTGTGATACATTCAAAACATTCATAACTCATACGTGGAAAGAAAAAAAGAGAGAAAATGTATATAAAAGCCTGTGTATAAGTGTCCCTACACTTGTTGTACTGATTTGACGGGGCACTTATCACAATACAATGTTTTCAAATATAAAAAATATTAGGCTATCAAACAGTTTTTTAGGTCATAACAATTTTCCAAAATGATTAGCCTAAGAAAGGAAAAAGGGTCTGCCTTTCTAATAGGCGATAGCCCACTTTGCATGTCATTAGCGATAAACATCACTGACATGCAAAGCAGTCCTCAAACTGCTCGCTATCGCCTAAAAGCTGTTGCTAACATCAGTTAGCGACAGTTTGATAATAGGGCGATAGAATTATCGCCGCTTAGCGGCCAAAAACTGCCGCTAAAGCGGCAATAATTGCCTATCGCCCTGCAGATGATATGCCCCTTATCTCTTTTATATGTCGGCGTGGATGGCACTGTGCTAATCCTATGCTTAAAACTTTGATCGAAAAACAGACATTTGAGGAGAGCAGATCTGGTGTTGAGAGTGCTCTAACAGGAGCTGCTTTCCACCTAAACTGGAGAACTACCCGGCGTTCTCTTCTTTTTTGCATAATTTATGCGTCACTCTATACCTGAAAGGGTTTTGTTTTGACTTATACTGGGTGCTCCCTTGTGTCTGGACAAAGCTATACCTCTCTGAAGAGCTCTAATTAGAGCAAAACACTGTGTCAGGGGTTGCTTTTACTCATTTCAGGTTGGCTTGAGTTGGTATTTTATCAATTCAAAGCTGTAATACTGTGCCTGGAGTGATAAAGGGCTTTTGTCATTTTACATCTAAGTATCCCAGCCTCCTTTAATGGGGTTGCTAGACTTTCCTGTATACAACGTAGCAGCCCAGGAGAATCCCATACCGGGGCAAAATTGGAGTAATAGTGTAACCCGACTTTCTTTTTGATCTGGACCCAGTCCAGACAGACATTTGAGGTGAGAAGATCTAGAGTGTCACTGGTGTTGAGAGTGCTCTAACAGGAGCTGCTTTCCACCTAAACTGGAGAACTACCCAGCGTTCTCTCCTTCTTTTTTGCATAATTTATGCGTCACTCTATGCCTGAAAGGGTTTTGTTTTGACTTATACTGGGTGCTACCTTGTGTCTGGACAAAGCTATGCCTTTCTGAAGAGCTCTAATTAGAGCGAAACACTGTGTCAGGGGTTGCTTTTACTCATTTCAGGTTGGCTTGAGTTGGTATTTTACCAATTCAAAGCTGTAATACTGTGCCTGGAGTGATAAATGGCTTTTGTCATTTTACAGCTCGGCAAGGACAGCACTGTGCTAGTCCTATGCTTAAAGACTTTGCTGTAGAAATGGCAAAAGACTTTGTCCTTTTCTATCTCGTCATGGATGGCCCTGTGCTAATCCTATGCTTAAAAACTTTGATAGAAAAACAGACATTTGAGGTGAGCAGATCTAGAGTGTCGCTGGTGGAGCTTCGAAACGCGTCGGCCAGATCCCGTACAGAGCGGCGTCTACGAGTGGATCCCTGTCCTCACCTATACATAAACCAAGCTGCTGTTCGCGTGCTACTCAAAGGTGCACACCTTCGAGCATTGATTTATACGCGGCCGCCAGCCGCGGAGTATGCACCACCCCGGTACCCTGGGGGTCACTAAAGTGAAGCAGCAGTCGTACTTTGAATCGAGGACGGGCCCACTTGTGGAGTCCATACAGGACTTGATTGTCTGCTTCCCGGACCACACTTCCCAGAATGCACAGTCTCATTTAAGCCTCCCATCGGTGGGTGTGTTATATATAAAATGGGGAAGTGGGTCGGCGGTTGCGCACACCGCTTCCGTTAAAGCCCCTGAAGAGAAGCACATGGAGCTTCGAAACGCGTCGGGCAGATCCCGTACGGAGCGGCGTCTACGAGTGGATCCCCTTCCTCACCTATACATAAACCAAGCTGCTGTTCGCGTGCTACTCAAAGGTGGACACCTTCGAGCATTGATTTATACGTGGCCGTCCAGCCGCGGAGTATGCACCACCCCGGAACCCTGGGGGTCACTAAAGTGAAGCAGCAGTCGTACTTGGAATCGAGGATGGGCCCACTTGTGGAGTCCATACAGGACTTGATTGTGTGCTTCCCGGACTACACTTCCCAGAATGCACAGTCTCATTTGAGCCTCCCATCGGTGGGTGTGTTATACATAAAATGGGGAAGTGGGTCGGCGGTTGCGCACACCGCTTCCGTTAAAGCCCCTGAAGAGAAGCACATGGAGCTTCGAAACGCGTCGGCAGATCCTGTACGGAGCGGCGTCTACGAGTGGATCCCCGTCCTCACCTATACATAAACCAAACTGCTGTTCGCGTGCTACTCAAAGGTGGACACCTTCGAGCATTGATATATATATATATATATATATATATATATATATATATATATATATATATATATATATTCACTGAAAAAACCATAGGTTTCACACCAGTTATAGTTAGCTGGAAATTTTACTCGCATAAAACCATTGAAATTCCCACGTAATAGTTAGTTGGACTCACTATAACTTGCGCGTGCAATGCACTGCTGATGACGTCACATATTACATCACTCATGACATGGTCAGTGACATCACTCATGACATCACTGATGACATCTCAAATGACAGTCGCGTGATGCGTCATATGACGCACTGCGTAACCGCACCCGGAAGCACACGAACGCATACGATCGCGCAACGTCTCAACCCGCTTAAGCTACGCGCCCCGGGGATCTGAAAATAACACTTTTCATTGGTGCAGATCAGTTTTAGTTTCCAAATGATGAAAGCCTGGATCATGTGACTTGAAAATAACACTTTTCATTGGTCCAGAACAGTTTTGTTTTCCAAATGATGAAAGCCCTCACCTTTTTTCCTTATTCTGACTTCGTCCTTTGACTGAGGAAGACCTGTTTGGAGTTCTATCTCTACTCTTTACTAGTATAAAATGGCTACATTAGCAGCAGCAGCTGGAGCATCTTCCCCACCACCTCCACCACCACCATCAAAAAGACCACCAGAAGATTACATTGGTGGTCAAGAGAAACAGGAGGAGGATGATGAAGAGGAGGAACAGAGAAGGCATTTCCTGCCTGAACATAAACAGCCCTACAAACCAAAAGAGCACTTTATATGGGAGTTCTACAAAATCCCAAGGGGTTTTAAAAAAGTCAACGCTGCAAAGGTGACTTGCTTGATTTGTGGTGCTGAGCTGTCCAGGGGGAACCCTAACAAAAAATATTCCTTCAGGAATCATACCATGATTCGCCACATGATGCGTTTGCATCCAAACAATTATTCTAATGCAGAGTTAAGGGACCTCTGCAGTAAGCTACCCCCATCAACATCTAGACCCTCAACATCCAAACAACCCACTCCATCGGGTCCGGGGGCAAGAGACACAATGGCTACTATTCAACCTAAGTTTAACGATTACAAAATCGTGTGCAAATATTGTAACAAGACACTTTGCTATGGTGAGCAAAGTATAGAACTTATCATCGTTGCTGGTGATAACCATAAGTGTCCGAGAAAACCCTCATTTTTCTGTTGTTTTTTTTGCTCCAGTTGAGCCATTTACAATTCCCTGTTTTTTGTTTCTCCCCATAAAAAATAAAAAATAAATATAAAACTGTTCAGAAAAGCCAAAAAAAGTACAAAATGTTCAAAAAAACAATAAAAAAATATAAAACAACAAAAAGAAGAAAAAAACAGTTCTTTTTAGAACTACCTTTAATTTATAAAAAATAAACCTATATTTTTAAAGAATCTCTGTCAATTTTTTTTCCTCAGGGTACGCGCACCCGGGCGCGCACCCCCAAAAAAAAGTAAAAAAATTAATGGAGGAGTTAGCATGAGGGAAGAACACAAAGAGAGTAATGTAGGAAGCACATTGAGTTTCGTTGCATAGAGGAAATGTATTTTGTAAAATTGTGAAGTTTTAGCAGTGACATGGAATGCTTGTACATAGGTGCTGTGCTGTGTTTCTTAAATGTGATGTCAAAAACGATAGGAAATCCGCAACATTCTATTGTGTCTAAGAGTGCAGTGGACTAGGCTTCATGAAGCCTATCCCCGACTGCACTCTTAGATACAGGCGTCAATTTGACTCTTTACAATGATGTTACCTGTGTTAACTCAGTGTAGGAAGCACATTGAGTTTGTTTGCATAGAGGAATTGTATTTTGTAAAATAGTGAGGTTTCTGTAATGACATGGAATGCTTGTACATAGGACCTGTGCTGTGTTTCTTAAATGTGATGTCAAAAACAATTTTGGGGAAAATGAAAGGCTTTTACATTTTTGAGTAGGAATAAATAGTGTCTGCATGCTGAAAAAAATAAATTTTACCTTTTCAGAATGATGTTACCTGTGTTAACTCAGTGTAGGAAGCACATTGAGTTTCGTTGCATAGAGGAAATGTATTTTTGTAAAATTGTGAAGTTTTAGTAGTGACATGGAATGCTTGTACATAGGTGCTGTGCTGTGTTTCTTAAATGTGATATCAAAAACGATTTTGGGGAAAATGAATGGCTTTTACATTTTTGAGTAGGAATAAATAGTGTCTGCATGCTTAAATAAATATATTTCAACCTTTCACTAATATGTCACCTGTGTTACCTCAGGTGTGCCATACTTTTGTCATAAGTAAGACTGTTAGCGCTCTAGTTGTTCTTTAGAACACTCTGGGACATTCTGTCATTGGGCTATAGTTGGGCTACATCTGGCTGATATTTGGGCTACATTTGTTTTTTTTTGTCTCTGGTGGCCATCTTTGGGCTACATTGGGCTACATTTGTGCTCTAACATTTATATAGCCCAATGTAGCCCAATATATATTTTTTCAAAGTTAATTTTCGTAACAACCACTGGAGCACATATCTTGAGACATAGCAAAGGCACATCGGGCTACCAGTCCCTACAATTTTGCCAAGTTTGGTGAAAATCCATTCAGCCGTTCGAGCTAAAAGTGAGTCCGACCGCCCTATGGAAATTAACATGGGGAAAACATGTTTTGGGACCCCCCTTTTATCTCGGCCCCCGCTTGACGGATCCCCCCCCGAAACCTTCAGGGAAGGACCGGAGCGCCGCGAGGCAAAGGTGAGGAAAATTTCAGGCAGATTCCTCAACCGGCGCCAAAGTTATTCCCAATAGAATGTTGCGATTTCCCTATGGAAAACAATCCTAACTATAACTACCTACTGGCGACCGCCAGTAGGTAATATATATATATATATATATATATATATATATATATATATATATATATATATATATATATATATATATATATACGAAAAAAGATGCATATTAGTCCATGAATTCACAATGAATAGTCTATTTTCCATGACTATGATGTTAAGGGTCACGTGGTGCAGAAGAGCAAATTATTAGCGGGGTTAATGTAGTACGTTGTGTAATGTGAGCAAAGCCACGAGGCATGGCCGAAACACGTCATACCGTATATACCGTATATATACACATATATCACCACAACCAAATGCTTCGTTAGCAGCCCTGGACCCTGGCAGGGGGACTCGGTGTCACAGGAACAAAGCTTGCTGAGAATGTATCACCACACTCTCTTCTTTATCTTCTCCTGACACGAAGTACACCAGCTCAAGCTGTAGTGGATAAAGTTGTTTTAATCATATAAAGATATGCAGACAGGAGACTCACTATCCCAAAGCTTTCTGGTCTGCCGAGCCTTGATGACGGGAAAGTCTCTCTGTATTTGAAAAATGCCTCAGTGATTTAAAACACAGGTCTTATTTCTCCTTCGGAGCACGCATTGGAAAACAGTAAAAACCTTTCAGGTAAGGAGAGTAGCATTGATTCACATTATCAGTTCAGTGCCAGATGCTAACATCCTTCTTTTAATTTAATATTGTTCCCACTGCGAAATATCGTGTGTGCCCCGCATGCACTTGTAGCTTTTACATCTCCGTTTTACATTTTTAGCCACATCAGCTAGCAAGAGGAAATCCTTCCTTCTGCATCCCTTACTTGCCATCGCAGTGATTTTCATGTAGGAAATCCTGTCTTTTCTGAGAGAGGGCAAGCAGATTAGGCTCCAATAAATCAATCTCCAGCACCATGGGGCATATTAGCAAGGAACCTCATTAAAATTATCGCCGTTTTATCGGCAGGAAACTGCCGATAAAACGGCGATAATGGGCTTGCTAATATGCGTTATAGAATTCCTATAGAATGTGCAGGACATCTAACCTGGGATTCTATAGGAATTCT
This sequence comes from Lissotriton helveticus, assembly GCF_964261635.1. NCBI lineage: Eukaryota > Metazoa > Chordata > Amphibia > Caudata > Salamandridae > Lissotriton > Lissotriton helveticus. Next base: position 1,887,517,596 of record NC_136059.1, on the reverse strand, counting down.
ATAACGCATATTAGCAAGCCCATTATCGCCGTTTTATCAGCAGTTTCCTGCCGATAAAATGGTGATAATTTTAACGAGGTTCCTTGCTAATATGCTCCCAAATGCTTTATTAGGAGCCCCAGACCCTGGCAGGGCGACTGAGTGTCACTGGAACAATGCTTCCTGAGCATGTATCACCACACTCTCTTCTTTATCTTCTCCTGAGAAGAAGTACACTGGCTCAAGTTGTAGTGGTTAAAGTTGTTTTAATCACACACAGATATGCAGACAGGAGGCTCTCTATCCCAAGGCGTATATGGTGTATACCCAACGAAAGCTGGGGCCTGAAGCCTGGCTCTGGCTCAAATTGAGCTGAGCTTTCAAGCAATTTCTTCCTACCACTCTCCCTCTGCCCAGGATGTGGCCTTACAGCTAGAGCTGCCGAGTTTGGATCTGGGGAATCAGGTTTGAGACTTGGAGTCGACTCAAACTCCGGTGATTCAGGGCAAATCATTTAGGCCCTGATTTCCTAAGGGCTTGCTTTACACTTGCGTCACGCAAGGTGATGCAAGGGCAACGGAAGTCCTTAAGTGAGATTTACTATAGCACAAAGAACCACCTTGCATGGCTCTGCTTGTCATAGTGGACGGTGCTGCCTTGAGTTACTCTGCCCTGGGAAGGCATTCCATGGGTGGAGCATGGGTTTTCCCACATATCCACCCATGGTTTTTTAGTTCATTCCCAGATTTACTAACAATAGCAAACTTGTGAACGTGTGAAAATATTTCTCCTTTCCAGAGGAGGTCTAACGGAGAGAAATATGTTTATTTCTCCTCATTATATATGTGCTGCAAAATGAAGATGGAGGAAAAAGCCTCAGAGTATTGTTTTTGTGTAGGAAGGTGCACCAGCACGGAGAGAGTGCAGAAATGTGCCATATTTTAGTAGATATGGGCCATTCCTGCCCTCTCCATTTGACAAAGCGCAGCATCCCGATACAGCAAATGTTAGTAAATCTGCCTCTGAGTCTGTCTGTGTCTTTAAAAATGTGACCTTCTGTGATGTAACTGGTGCTCACTAAAGCGCTCCAAAACCTTTGGGTTGAGTTTGCGCTATATAAACACTGCAAAAAATATACCAAGAGATAAATACAAACATCAACATAAAACAGAAAGGCAAGTACATATAAGTCATGGCTTATCCACTTAAATTGTGTGATCTGAGGCACATATTTTGTTTCACCAAAACGCCTTTCCTCCATTATGGTGTATTAAAAAAACTTTCCAATATGTGAGTTCAGAATACCAGTTGTAGAAAAACCTACTGTGTTTGGGCCATGTACCTGGCTTACATTACAACTGTTTTGCCTCTTATTTCACTAATGGTTCATGCTCAAAAACATTTAATCCGTATTTCTCTGTTTATGAATAATGCACTGATTGCATCGTGTTTGTTTTCCTTCCATTAACAGATACACTGCAGATTTGTAAATCCACTCGCAGGCATACTCTCGGACACGCTCATGCCCGCAAGTAAACATACATAAAAACATACATTCAAACACTTGCATGCATACATTAAGAAGCCCTCACATTCCAGCATTTAATCGGATCCGCTCCGAACTGCAACTCCTGCTTGGCTGGCCCTGAGAATCACAAATTCATGTCTTCTGATTAGAAGATCTGGAAGCTGACATCATAGCTACCTCTTTCTTCACGCATATACTGGAGACTTTGCCTGATCAGAAGCCAGGATAGAGTTGGAGGTTGACCCTCTTTCTCTAACCCAGCTTTGATAGGGCATATGAGCATATGACAAACAAGCCCTAACAAAGCTCCATTAGCTGACATGCTGCATAGCCCAAGGTTTTGAGAAGCATGCCAGCTATGGAATGTGAATGCGTTAGGCAGTGGTGTAACACAACGTGAGGGCGACCACCAGGCTCCAGACCCAGCCCAGAGTTGGGGCATATTACCAACAACTAGCGATAATTTTTGTCTCTAACTTGTTTAGAGACAAAAATTATCGCCGCACATCGGCGATTTTTATCACAGATAAACCTTGCTATTAGCAAGGTTTATCGCAAATGCGATAAAAAACGGCCGCAATGCATGAATATCGCTGAAAAGTCAGCGATATTCATGCATTATCGAGCAAATGCTCTTAGCCATGTTATCCACCTCCCATTGGATAACATGGTGAAGAACTGCTCAGGGCAGGTGTTAGCTTTTGGAGATATTCGCGCTTAGCGCGAATATCTCCAAAAGTTGGTAATAGGAGATAGCGATGTTAGCGACTGTTTCCAGTCGCTAACATCTTGGCACGCCCACTTTGCTTGTCATTAGTGATAAATATCACTGACATGCAAAGCGGGGCCCAAGATGGTCGCTATCTCCTATTAGCTGTCACTAACTGGTGTTAGCGACAGCTTGGTAATAGGGAGATAATTTTATCTCCGCTTTCTTGGCTTTTAAAGCCAAAAAAGCGGAGATAAACCCTCTTGATAATATGCCCCAAAGACCTGCCAGTACCAGAGGGGGAGGGGGGGCGGAGCTCGGGCTCCCTACACCACAGGGGCTGCGGGAGTTGTGGGGGCTTTTATTATGCCATAGGCATGGGTTCAGACTGCAAGAGTTAAAGCCCTCACATGCGCACAATACCAATAAGCACAATGGGGCCCCCTTTGTAACTGTAATTGTAATTGTATTTATATAGCGCTTACTACCCCTGACGAGGCGTTGAAGTGCTTTTCACTTAGGTGCTAACATGATGGTTCAGATCTTTACATAAAACCAAATGATAGGTATGATCATTTGTTTTCATGCATAAGCTGGAACACATCTAGCATGTATTTGGAGGAGGTGGGAAATGTGTAAGTAGATCACCGCCCTGTTACCCCCTATTGGTGAGCCCCTGCTGAATTAATGCCTGGAGCAGTCACTGGCCCTTAAATTCATGTGGATATGCATCTGGAGAGGCCAACATATTGACAAAAAAATAATTTTACAATAAGCCTTCTGGTAGACAAAACAAACTGTGCCACATACAGTTAGGAGCAACACAGGAAAGTAGTTCACTACCACTCAGATATAATGCTTTCTGCAGAGTTTTTGTTTGTGTGTCAAAGAGGAACATGCAATTAACAATCACATCAGCCTAGGACACAGTAAAGTCAACAGCACATAAGATTACCTTTTCCCTAAACTAAGCTTCATACATACACAAGTTTGGTAAAGTAAAGGCACTTCTTAACACAACTGCACATCTGCTGACATCTCAAGTACAGACAAAACTGGTCCTAATGGAAATTATTCAGATATGGCAATATTACTGATCTATCTAAACTCCAAAAAAAGAAATTAGCCAGGGCCAGAGTGGCCGTAGCGGGCATCAGGCTTTTCCCTGGTGAGGCTGGAAGGGTGGGGGCGGCTTTGTTACTTAGGGCCGGTTTTGCTGCAGAGCGGCATTATCGGCCCTCAGTTACAGAAGAAGCAGTGCTTCAGACTTGGACCCTCCCTAACCCCAGGGGCTGGTCCGGAAAAAATTACCAGAGCTGCTTTGGGTTCCCAGTCCGGCCCTGTAGTTAGCCCACCCACTGCCCCCACATCCGAATTCAGGGGGATAGCACATTTATCAGCAAGAAAATGAGTGTACCCCAAACAAACCACCACACAGAAAGACCAAGTCTAGTCGAAACAAATTAAAAAATGTAATGACATTTCAATATATACACATAATATACTTTTTATAGACATTGGTCCCTCCAGAAAACGTGAATAGTAAGTGCTCGAAGAAGTTCTCGTGCCTAGCAAAGCAGAATATATTGCTCCTGATAATGGATCAAATATTCTTACCTGGGAAATAGAGGTGAGTAAGTCGGGCAAGTTATACTAAATTAAACCAAACTCACCAAAAATAAAATACTTTCAAGCATGCACTGTACTGAGCCAGTTGCAGAATGGAGCAGATGCAGAAAGGCTGTTTTGCCATCCCTTACGCATCTGTCATTGAATAATGAGGTAACATTGTTTTTCTTCAAATGGGAAGGGACAATGAGAGGTGATAGGGTTGTAATGCATAGTGTAAATAATAACAATTAAGTAAAATCGATGGTTCCACAAAAAAAGGCATAAGGACAGAACATAACAAATAATCATTTCCACTGCAATTAACAGAGTGCATTCCTAACAGCAACATTAATTACCGTGGGTTGTCTTTTACGATTTCTATTAATGAGTTTGAAGAAACTAAATGAGACCAGATGTAATAATGGTGCAATGGTGGGAATTATACATTAGTGTTTTCCAATTGATGGAGACTTGCTGTATAGTGTGGTAGTTCACAGTATAACCAGACTTTGAAGCTAGCCTGAAAAAGCAAGGCCAATATGAGTCAGGAGACATTTAGTGCGGCAAGAGTCTAACTATTACCAACTGGAAATCACTCCTTTTTGCCTGGATACCCACCCCTTAAAGGAAATTACATGTGCAGCCCCATAGTAGGTAAACATGACATTATTTTAACGGATCCGAATTGTATAGGAAGGTTGCTATTGCACTTTCCTTTAGGAATGCTGACTATTATTGTTAGAAATAGGTTTCTGGTTGGATAGGGTATGCACCTAAGCCAGGCAGAATCCACCACTCTAGCAAGGGTAAGGGAGTTACACACACAAGATAACCTCTGCTTACCCAGAGCAGTCAGGCTTGTCTCAGAGGGAACGTGTCAAGCATTTGTGCAACACACACACCAGTAATACTCTAGTCACCCCACAAAAAAAGACTCCACACAAGGTTATATAAAAATATCACTTATATTACACATAAAACACATTAGACCACAATCACATAAATTCCTTTGCCAACTAGGCAATTTTCATGGCATCATATAGACCATTAATCACTTTGCCAACCAGGCAATAGTCAGACCATCACATTTAGTGCACTAAAGTAATGACTTATATGTTGAACACGTCATAGAAATAACAACCCTGTCACACAAGATGAACCCCGAAAACATGCTCTTTATCCGGACAATGAAAGTCGAAAATGACATACCTTGGAACACATCAGGGCCAAAAATGCATGTTAGGTCATACATAAATCATGCCTGATGGGCATACCATGCTTTTCCTGGAAATGTGAGGAAACACCTCACTCATCACAACCTCAGGGTACAAATATAAAGCAGTTAGGCAATGACTAAAAGCACAGGGAGAAACACCTACATCCACATATTGGGACTGGTACAGCAACAATAATGCATAAGGCACAGGAATTACCAATTCCCACCGTAATCACGAAAGCCACAGCACACCTGCGCTTTCTTTTACATGGTCCACAGTAGTTCCTGCTGCATATTGATTGGGAATACCTTTCAGCGTCACTCCTGGGTTACTCTTCAGAGGCTTCACCACAACATGCAGGACAAATTAGACTTGCACCCAGCACACCAAGTAAAGGGGAGGGGCCCCCCCCAGCCCCCCTTGCCTACCCCGACACAGGCCAGGCCATTGTTGGGCGGTTTAAGGTATCCCACCACTTTCCTAAAAGAACTAATGGCATTGCAGCATGTCCGGAGCCCTCGGGGGCCGCATTGACTGCTGCACAAAATGCCCACGAGGATGACATCACCTTCTGCAATCCTGGGGAAGCGCCACAAGGAGTGCAGCACACACGGGCGGCCCTCTCTTGTACAGGGAAGCCAGACTCTGCTGCTGGGAGTGCAGTAGGCACTCCGAGTGCACTACGGTCAGGAAATCTTCTCTAGCACAGCCCAGAGTGCAGATCCCCAGCGGGGAGTACAGGAGTCAATGTTAGCTCTCTCGAGCCCCATGTAACTGACATATTAAAGTGGAATGCGGAGTTAGGCTAGGGAACACTTCACAAGACAGCCGCAATTGAGGCGCTCATAGTGCGCCAGAGGGAGCTTGGCTGCGGGTGCAGCTGGTTAGAGCCCCCCTAGAATCGGCGTTGCCCCAGCATTGCATTTGAACTCCCAGGCCAGGATTCCTCTCTGCCTGTGAGCCGTAATACTTGGCAGCCTGGGGCCACTTAGCAGAGCCCCAGCAGCACAAATAAACAACAAAAAGAAGCAGAAACATGACAGGGAGAAGGAGAGCACTTCTTCCAATTCAGCTCTCCCCTCTCGTTGCTCAGACACCTCTAAGTCATATGTATGAATGAGTTTGTGCTTGGAAGGGCTGAGGCAGAGTAGTTGGAGCTAAGCATGGGCGGATTTTGCGGATCCACGATTCACGAATTTGCGGATTCACGGATCGTGGATCCGAAAAATCCGCGGATTATGCGGATCGGCGGATTTGGGGGCGGGGCTTCCTCGAGTGTGTGGGCGGGGCCAAACGGACGGGCTTCCATGCGAGCGCACATGCCTCTTGTGTGTATAAAAGGTCAGAGACCGATCGGAGCAGCAGATTAAGAGACAGAAGCTCCTGGTCACAGGAACAGCACGGGGATTGCGCTCGTGAAAGTCAAAGATGCAAATGCCTCTGGCCAGCATCACAGAGGATTTTAGATGGTATATTTGGGAAGAAGGCACACCTGCCCAGCACCCACAATGCTCACGATTGTTTTTGGGCTGATGAATGAGTCACTGAATTTAAGCTTCAACTAGGGCACATGCTTTATTGATATCTGCAAGTGTTCCTCAAGTGTGTGGGCGGGGCCAAACGGACGGGGCTTCCATGCGAGCGCACATGCCTCTTGTGTGTATAAAAGGTCAGAGACCGATCAGAGCAGCAGATTAAGAGACAGAACCGTTTGTCACCATCATGAATAATTTACGATGGCGCCGGCAAGCTGCCAGCGCCATCCTGCAAAAGTTACTTAATTAGCTTCAACAGGAAGCTCCAACGGATAAAATAAAGCAGGCGCTCGAGCCCCTGCTGTATCTTATCTATTAGAGCTTCCTGTTGAAGCTAATTAAGTAACTATTTGAGGATGGCGCTGGCAGCTTGCCGGCGCCATCGTAAATAATTAGGCTCGCTTGAACTTTTGACCGCAAAATCCGCTCCGATCACGGATTGCGGATTTTCGGTAAATTCGCGAGAGTTCGCGGACCGCGAATTTACCGAAAATCCGCAAAATCCGCGATCGGAGCGGATTTTGCGCTCATGCTTAGTTGGAGCTAGCACTTCTAGAAGCACACCTTGAAGTCAACAGCAACACAAATGGAGGTAAAGTCAACTGAAGGCGAGTTGTCCCAGTACAGCAATGCAATAAAACACAATAAAACAGTAAACAATAGTCAGCAGCATGCAGTGGGATGCATTTTCAGTTACTGCTGGAAGACAACCAAGGTTCATGAACATCCTCAAAATAATTATCTGTGCTCAAGAGGCTCTGTGTTACGACAGAAATAGTGGTCACTGACCTGTAAATGAACTCAGACCTGTAATCTGTTTCTTCCAGCCTTTCTTGCTTTTTAATCACGCCAACAACGCGGGAGCTGCGCACGGGTAGGTCTCCTCGGCATCACTCACAGCAGGTGAGGTGAAACCACAGGGCAGTGATTTAGAGAGCGAGCAGCATAGAGGGACCATAGCGGGTGCAGTTGCAAACGGTTAAATTGCAAATTTGGCGGCATAACGGACCCGCGCCTGACTGGGCCTGACCCTAAAATGGCGGCCAAACCTCTCCGCATTCAGGACTGAGATCAATCGCAGAGATCATCCCCTGGAACGTGGCAACTGAGAACTGGCCAGCTTGGGTGATCCTGGGGTGCCACACAAGTGGTGTCTTGCCCTGGGAGGAAAAATGGGGCAGGGTTAACACCCAGCATCTGGCTGTGCTAGATATGAGCTACCAAGATGGCCGGGGCCTCACTACAGGTGCTTGAGCCAGGCGGGAGACCTGAATTTGTGGCACAGTTTCACCAGTGACCTCCTCTTTCCACACAATGGAAGATCAGACCATGATCAGCCCAGAGATCCAGCATGCTGCTTCCCCCACCACCATCCGGCCTTCTACCCCTATGGACATCTCCAACTCGGGGATCCCTCCAGACCTAAGACCCACACCCGTGAGCGCAACACCACCTGAACACCTGGCTGAACGATGGCAAGAATTTCCTGCTCAGTAAATGTGTAATATATAATTGTTCAAGCCTAATCACTGTTAAAATGTAATCGAGTGTCTTTGCAATTTGTATATATATTTATCTCTAACCACTAGTATATGTAGAATACCTTTGTACTTACTAGCATTCCTATGTGATTTTAGAGTTTATCTGTTTGTATATCTTCCTTGAGTGACTTTACAACTTGTACATTTACAATTTGTCCCTCCTTTCACTCCACTTGTATATATCACTCTAACCACTAGTATATGTAGTAGACCTTGGTACATACTACCATTCCTATGTGATTTTAGAGTTTAACTGTTTGTATCTCTTCCTTGAGTGACTTTACAACTTGTACATTTGCAATGTTTCCCTCCTTTCGATACACTTGTACATTTGCAATTTTTTTCCTGTTTATCTCTCTTATGTAACTCATGTAATCCAAAGTTCTTATGTAACACAACTGGTTCTTATGTAAAGCGCTCTGACACCTTCGGGTAATGTTCGCGCTATATAAGATCGCATTAAATAAAAAATTAAATAAATAAAATAAAATGTGTCTTTTGCTCCCAGATGGTTGTCATGGCACCATGAAGGATTAGAAAGTGGGAAGACTGATTGACTCCTCTTCTGGTTGATACCAATGGGTTTGTGCGGGTATTGGATTGCGAGAAGAAGTGAAAGGTGATGATAGATAGGGTCTGGTTGATGCTCAGACACCAAGAGGAAAGTGCAGTGCAACACACAGGGGTGCGGAGACAGCATTGTGAAAGGCATGCATATCCCTATTCAGTTGCTAGCAAAACTCCCACCACTCTACATGCAGACCTGGCCTATGCATCCCAACTATGAGCCAATGAGGAAAGGCAGGGCAAACCTTAACCCCTTTGTGACTGTCTACAGTGAATGCACATCCCCAACTCCTGTCGTTCTAAACCAAACGGTGAATACGCAACCAGGCGGGCATAAAGAGTCATAAGCACACAGAAATGCCCACTTCTAAAAGTGGCTTTTCTCAAATAATGATAACAAATCCGCTTTCACCAATAAGCAAGATCTATCACTACTATTCAAAGCATACCAAACATGTCCTCGCTGCCCCTTTCATATCAGAAATTGCCATTGAAACACATATCAGGGAATTCCCTCTGCACACCTACGAGAGGAGCAGCCTCACAGCAGTGAGAAACCAAATAGAAAATGTGTCACTACCAGAACCTGCCACACAACAAAGGCACATACCCTACCTTTAACCTACAAAGCACCCTGCCCTTAGGGCTACCTAGAGCCTACCTTAGGGGTGACCTATATGCAGAAAAAGGGGAGTTTCAGACTTGGTGAACACTTTGTATCCTGTATCACTGTGGCAGTAAACTGTGTATCAGGCCCTGCAGCGGCTGAGGCCTGAGACAGGTTGGAAAGGCTACTTTTGTGGGTGGCAAAAGCAGCGCTGCAGGCCCACAAGTAGCATTTAATTGACAGGCACTGGGTGTATAGGATACCACTGTAGCAGGGACTTACAGAAAAATTAAATATGACAAACAGGTGTAGACCAATCTTACCAAGTTTACAGGAGTACAGCACATGCACTTTTGCACTGATCAGCAGTGGTAAGGTGTCCAGAATCATAAACCAACAAAAACAGGTGAGAACAAATACAGGAGGAAGGCGAAAAGTTTCGGGATACCCCTGCCAAAAGGGCAAAATCCAGCAATTATGAAATAAAATAATTTCAAGACCAATATCGAATGGTTGTCTTTGTCATATATAACGAACAGCAATATTATCACTACAAGGAAGACACAGTGGAAAACAATGTTTTCTACTGGCCAGAAACTTTGTCCCTGTATGAAACGAAGGATACCAAATGTCAATTGGAGAAGAAAACCCACTCCAAACGCCTCTCAGATGCATCTCGGGTACAAAAGCTGCTCAAGCGCACCGTTTGAGATAGCAATGAGCTCTAGATTGGTACTGGCCTTAGCGCGGCCATGCTAGGACAAAAAGTGTAAGGTGCAGTCTGGCCATACTTCGGATCTTGTCACGCTCCGACGCTGCTCTCGTTGCTGTTTTCTTGTTTTTATTAAACACTCCCTTTCATCAGACTTGAGGCCTGTTCTAGTTTATCCTTAATTTTGGGGAGTTTGACCTGTTACAACATGGAAAGCCATGTGCGCCCCATAGCCTACCGTGGATAAATTAGATATTCCAGGAGCAGCTCTTTTGTGGTAAGGCTGACATTTCTTGAGTAAGATTTGTTTTATAACTAATACAGTGGGGCCATTGTGAAGAGTCGTTTCGATGACTTATAACGAGGTGATGCAGAAGCCAGCAGTAGGGCTCATGCTTTGACCTTTCTATAGCACCTCCTTTCTTGACATGCTCTAGAGAGATGTTTGCATAACTTCAGATTTCGAGATCGATGCGGGACTAGGTGCTCCAGACCCCAGTGCCAATGTACATGTTTGCATTTTAGGTCTTCAAGTCTGTTATAGGGCGCTCTTGTGTTTGTCTTGTTTGTTTACTGGCTTAGGCCAAACCGTGGACCAACAAATTGCACACACGAGTATGGTAAGGGCGGTAAAACCACGAGCAGTCTATGCCCCTTTATTTTATAGTCTCTGGCCAGAGGATGGACTTGGAGAGCTTCCGAGTGAGAGCCCCTCCTAGGGCCCCGGGTGCCCCACTTTAAAGGGCTCCTTTCATGACGTCATATAGAAACTCTTAATTGTAGAATGTAAATGTTAACACCTGTATGAGCTCCTCGTGCATGGACTTGTGAAACTTGAGAGCTGTGCTGGACTGGCAGGGTGCTTTATATTTGACCTGCATGCTACTGCACACTCCAGCGCTTCATTTGCATTGGCAATAAAGTTGTATCTTTTTTGGAATCTCGAACCTTTCCTAAGTAAGGGCACTCTTTCTTTCACAAGCATTTCTTCTGAGAACTTCCCTGCTATCAGTCCAAGGAGGGGAAGCTCCCTTGACATTGTAATTCGATTCCTATGTCACAGATGTCTAAATGGACTAGTACGAAACAATGGGAGAGGAAGGGAAAAACAACTCAGGAGCACTCTTACTCCCCTCGGAAAATACAGACAAATCAACAGAAGAGTGTTCCTTATTTTAGACGAAGAACAGGCATGTAGAGAAACCCATTAGGTTTTTAAGAGTATAGCAAAACCCATTAGGTTTTTAAGAAATCCCTCACTCACCAACCTAGTTGGTGACATGCTTCATGATCGGGCCCCACCAGGAGAGGCCAAATGCCACCCGGGTGTGCTACAACGCCAGAAGTACTGCGGAGCAGGTAACAAGTGATTTGTGAAAAGGTGAAGAGTGAGTTAAAAATGTCTAGACTGAGTCAAAAAAATTGTTTTATTAGTTTTGCCAATCAGACATGGATAAAAATATAGTGTGGGATAAATAACTTTTTTAATTGTTCAGTTTTATCCCTAAAAGTGTGGTCAACATGTTTCTGAATATGTGTGATTGTTAATCAGGCTTTCATCAGGACCAGAGTGTGGTGAACCTCAGCGGTATGGGCACACTAAGGCCCATCCTAACCAGAAGTTACAAGTGTGAAAACATATTAAAAAACACTAAACGTGAAGAGATCCTGTTAATTGGAGAGGAATCGAGTTTATTCTGTTAAAAAATGTGACAACAGTAACAGCCCAACAAATAAAGAAAACAAAAGAAAAGAAATATATATTATCAGTACGATCTTTTGTAGCTTGTCACTGGGGAGAAAAACATGCATCAGTGCTCTTCGTAGTGAACTTCTTAGCAGAACCACTGGTCTAGCGTGCTGCTATTGGTGAACTTCTGCACTTAAAAGGACTACGGTTGAAAAAGATGTGGCTGAGGGCTGAAATTCCCTATATGCATACTGCAGCATATATACTCTGCGTAAAAAAGGTGGAGGGCAAAGGTGTTTGATATGCCCAAGTAGCGTTTTAGCAATAGCCAGTGATCTATGAGGGAAAAAAACGCTAACGACAAACAAAAACACACACATAGTGCTACTGGGCAAGTCTAAGGCAGTAGAAATAGATAACAGATATCTTAAGGGGAGTGTAATCACTAATTACACCATGGGTCACAGGAGGGGGGTGGTGGCAAAATGGCACACCCTGGATAGGGAAGAGAAATTAACAGGTAAAAGTTATTACTCAGGCGAGAAGATATGAGAAGGTACTTGGCTCGTGGAGAGAGGCTGAATTCACGCCTTCAGCGCCAGGCACCCGCTTGGTACCTGTGTGTACCCTCGTGGTACCAGACCCTGTAGATACTGGAACGGGTATCCGGCAGTGAAATTAAACCCAGCCCGGTCGGTGAGAGGTTCGGTGTGGTCGAGTGCATCATCACGCCAGCATGGATGACGCGCCGGGAGGTGGCCAATCAGAAAAGCTGAAACTCGGAGACCGAGTGGGCATCCAATCACGGGATGCGAGAGTGGGTTGCCATGGGGTCTTCATCGTAACTGTTTAGTTTATCAAAAACAAAACAGGGAGAGTAGGGTCAGAGGGAAAAGTTTAAAGACCTACTACTGGTTCATTTCCCCAGCAACAACACATGAATAACAGACAAGAACCTAGGAGGTCTATAGGCCAAGCATCTTGCTTGCTTGAACTGGCAGAACTAATAAGTCAGTTATTGCTGCAGTCACCATGTAACAGTATGAAAACAATAGAGAGGGAGTGAGAGACAAAAGTGTGAGAAAAGAGTTGTGATATCTAAGACTCAATTATAAAGTCTGGTCAAACCAAATCCAGCCCAAAATGATTTGTGGTTAACCATCAAACAAACCAGATGATCGGTCCTATCATTTGGTCAGTCCACACTGTGACCTGGCGGGTCCTTCAATCATCTGGACCTTATGCCACACAGTCGTAATAAGTACTGGATACGGTCTACAGTGAGAATGAACCTCCAATTGTTGGTCTGATTGTGATAGTTAGTGAAAAGTAATGAAAAGCCAGTGCAACGTACAAAAAAGTGGTGAAGCTTAAAATAGGGTGATGTGTCTAAACAAAACACTTTAATAGAAACCAGGCACATCCCCTAATTAAAAAATAGGAACAGCGCAAACGACAGTATGGAACAAATAGCTGTCGCAATTAGGGCCAACATGTTTCTGCCTACCGGGCAACTCGTCCCATGGCTTTCATCAGGGTCACTGCTCTAAGAAAGTTGCTACTGTTTAGTGTAAGTGAAAAAAGAAAAATATATAAGTAGGAACGATACAACCTGTACCTACAGTTATATACACATCCTCCTTGTCAGTGGACGTTCAACGTGATCTAGGAAAACATATATGTGATATTCAATTTAATAACATACTTTTAACGTACAAATGTGCTCTCATCCTCTCTTGTGCATATAATAAACTGTGCTAACAGTATTAAACATTTTAATTGTTCACCCAGCATGACAGGGGACTGGACCTCACCTCACCTGGACCGTGCTCAGGTATCTGAGGCCCCGCACTGTGAAACAGAAAAATGCGAACAGGGGAAGGCATCAAAACTCAATACTGCATATGGAGTATAAAGATGTCTACTTTCAGTCCCTGTTATATACGTCACATCTGTCCACATGTAAACTCAATAGTGGAAGACCCCCCAGGAATAAGGCTAGTACTCCGTAAATTCGTGCTAACACAGCAAGTAGGTTCATACTGATCTTATTGTATGTGTGTACATTAACTGTGAGTCAGTAAAATTAATCCAAATCTGTGTACACAGGATAAAAGCAAGGATCATGCAGATCTAAACAGTGACCACCAATGTAGCTAATACCCCCAATTGGTGTCTAAACACGACCCTCTAGCATTCTCTTAGGTACATGTTCTCTAAGAGTACAGTAAAACTAGTGTTTTAGCATGGTTCTAATATTTCTCAGTAATGGCCACAACTAGCTGCTTCACTCACCTCTCCGTCGGTGCCACAAAACTCGCCTGAGACTTGGGGGAGGCACTGCACCGGAAGAAGAGTGGGTTTACATGCAAAAACAACAAAGGGGACTACTTTACCATCGTGTCTGCACTGAAAGTACCCCCGAGTATTAATACATGTGCTCGATGCTGTCTGCACAATCAATATGTGGATAGAAAAGGGGAAGTGTATTAATAGATGAATCACCCCATGTAGTTTAAAACTCAGTGGCTGACCGCAATGCATAAATGATCGTCGGGCGCCCGTATCAACCCGCGGGACTACAGAATGACGTCATACCGGCCATTTCTGTAGTTCCAGCGGCGCGGGTGCCTACAGACGCATTAATCAGCTCGAAATTACCTGATAGCACAGAAAGATGACTACTCCTTCTTCGGGGGCCCTGTTAGCCGTTACATTGTGTATTAGAGCATGTCACCCATTAACTAAGGATAACATTAGTGGGGAATAGAAAGAACTACCGGATGACCTCAAATCGGCCATTTTAGTAGTTCAAGTCGTAACGTGTTAGTAGTTCTAGTCATGCCTAGTGTAGTTCTAACTCGCTTATGAGACAGAAGACATATGATCCGAAACCTAGGGGTGTACAGATCAAGTCAAAGGGTGTATGAAATGTGTATGCTTCTTCAGTGAAAGAACTATATTGTCCTGAACAAAGACCAACAATGGGGTTCTGCAGAGTAAAGCCAAAAAAGGCCACCAACTGTTTAGTTTAATCATGGGAACACAACTATGGATAGGTAGTTTCATTCCTAAAATCACGTGTTAGACAAAAGGAAGACAAAGGAGGCAAACAAAGAGAATAAACTGTTACGAACTAAGCAATCTTTACAAAATATTGTCTTAAAGTTTAAAGATGAATCCATACACAATAAACATATATTCAAGCACAGTCAGTGCCAACCCATTATTGCAAAGATATTCAATCTGCTTTGAGTACGTAAAGAAAAAAAATGCTAGTTGGTCAGCGAGTGAAAAACAAAGGAAGGCGCTAAACACAACATTACAAATGGATGTTTCCGGAGGAAACAAAGATGCCTGTGCATAATGGCTTTTTTCAATGTCAGATTACTGGGTCTCATATTCAGATCATGGTTTTTGATAATGAACATGATAAGATAGATACAGAGAGCTTGGGGGTAGGGTTAATTGTGTACCACTTTCCCCCACAGGATATTGTCATTCAATCCCTGGTGGTGTGTACCCAATCCATAAACCCACCTCTGTTCTTTCTCATGTAGGATTTTCTGATTGTTTCTTTGTGTTTTGATGTGTTCAATAACTGTCCATCTTAGGTCGTTAGTGGTATGGTTGTGTTGTAGAAAGTGTTCGCTAAGTTTTGTGGTGATGCGTCCACATCTAATGCTGTCCCACAGGGGCAGCTTATCAGGTATACCACATTTGTGGAGTTACAGTTAGTGTGGGCCTTCTGTGTCCATATTTTTCCAGGTTCGAGGTCCAAGGTTTTTGTATGTGATGTTAGATGGCAGATACTGCAATTGGAGCAGGGAAAATGTCCCTTCACTCTGGGTAAGCCCCATGCATTAATGACGGATGGAGGATCCGTTATGGGTCTGTCTTTGGGGCGTGTGTTTACCAATGTGTCTTTGAGACTGCGTCCTTTCTTAAAGGAAAAAAGGGGTTTCTTCCATTTCCTGTTATTACTATTGAGGATTCTCCAATGTTTGTTGATTTTTTTTTATAACATCAGAAGCACTACTGCAGGTAGTGACGTACATCAGAGGGATTTCATTTGTCTCCTTTGGTATCTCTTCTAGGAGGGCTTCGCTAGGTTGATTACACGCTCTTTTATAAGAACAGTATCTGGATAGCCTCGTTGTTCGAGTTTAACGGTCAGGTCAGATGATTGTGTGGCTGCAATTTCTTCTTAGGCGTAAATATTGGCCGTAAGGAAGATTCTCCCTAAGGGGTCTAGGATGAAAGCTGGAGAAGTCTAAGAGATTGTTTTTGGCCGTTGTTTTGTAATGTGTTTTGGTAGAGAAGTGCCCATTGTGTTTAGAGATTACCACATCTAAGAACACAACCTCCTGTTTTTCTGACATGTGTGTGTGAATTCTAAGTCCTGATCCAGTGTATTGATCCAGAGTAAGAAGTCTTGTAGGGATTCTTCCGGTCCTTGCCAAATCATGAAAACATCATCTATATACCTCTTCCAAAAACTTATGGAAGAGGCAAAAGGATTGTTGGTATTTTGAATACATTTATGTTCAAAATCTTTACACAAGCATTCCCCAGGACGATACCATCAGAGTCCTGAGTGAGGATCTCAACGTAACACCCTGGGAATACTCAACACCTAAAGAATTCATTTTGGAATGCGCAACGTTAGCACTGAAAAATATTTTTGGGGAATACAAAGGCACTCCGTTCCTCCAGTCAACTGGTACTTCTATGGGCAGTACTGTTACCCCCAGCGTGGCAGGCCTTTATGTTCATGATTTTGAACGTAAATGTATTCAAAATACCAACAATCCTTTTGCCTCTTCCATAGGGAGAATCTTCCTTACGGGCAATATTTACACCTAAGAAGAAATTGCAGCCACTTAGAAGATTTCCGCACACAATCATCTGAACTGACTCAAACTCAAACAACGTGGCTATCCAGATACTGTTCTTAACAAGGGCTATAAAAGAGCACGTAATCAACCTAGAGAAGCCCTCCTAGAAGAGATACCAACGGAGACAAATGAAATCCCTCTGACGTGCGTCACTACCTTCAGTAGTGCTTCAGATGTTGTAAAAAAAAAACATCGACAAACATTGGAGAATCATTAACAGTAATAACAGGAGATGGGAGAAATCCCTTTTTTCCTTTAAGTAAGCACGCAGTCTGAAAGACACATTGGTAAACACACACCCAAAAGACAGACCCATAATGGATCCTCCATCCGTCATTGATGCATGGGGCTTACCTAGAGTGACGGGACATTTTCCCTGCTCAATTTCCAGTATCTGCCATCTAACATCACATACAAAAAACTCGGACCTCGAACCTGGAAGAATAAAAGGCCCACACTAACTGTAACTCGTTGAATGTGGTATACCTGATAAGCTGCCCCCGTGGGTTACGTTATGTGGGCATGCGTGTGTGCGAACATCGCAGCAACATTAGATGTGGACGCATCATCACAAAACTTAGCTAACGCTTTCTACAACACAACCATACCACTAACGACCTAAGATGGATAGTTATTGAACAGATCAAAACACAAAGATTGTTCAGAAAATTCTACATGAGAAAGAACAGAGGTGGGTTTATTGATTGGGTACACACCACCAGGAATTGAATTACAATATCCTGTGGGGGGCATTGCTACACAATTAACCCAACCCCCAAACTCTCTGTATCTATCTTATCATGTTCATTATCAAATCCATGATCTGACTATGAGACCCACTAATCTGACCTTGAAAAAAAGCCATCCTGCTCAGGCATCTTTATTTCCTCCGGAAACATCCATTTGTAACGTTGTGTTTAGCGCCTTCCTTTGTTTTTCACATGCTGACCAACTAGCGTTTTTTTTCTTTCCGTACTCAAAGTAGATTGAATATCTTTGCAATAATGGGTTGGCACTGACTGTGCTTGTATATACGTTTATTGTGTATGGATTCATCTTTTAACTTTAAGACAATAGTTTGTAAGGATTGCTTAGTCTCCTAACAGTTTATTCCCTTTGTTTGCCCCCTTTTTCTTCCTTTTCTCTAACACGCGATTTTGGGAACAAACCTACCTATCCATGGTTGTGTTCCCATGATTGAACTGAACAGTTACCATGTAGACCCCATGGCAACCCACTCTCGCATCCCATGATTGGACGCCCACCCGGTCTCCGAGATTCAGCTTTTCTGATTGGCCACCTCCCGGCGCGTCATCCACGCTGGCGTGATGACGCGCTTGCCCACGCCGAACCTCTCACCGACCGGGCTGGGTATAAATTCACTGCCGGATCTTTTAGGAATTCTGTCCACAGTGGTTCCGGTGGCGCAAGAGAGCAGAGAGCGTTCAAGCTGTCGAGTTGTCGAGTTGTGGCAAGGTGACCGTGAAGACCGCGAAGACCCCGAAGCCGAGTCGGGTAACTGAGGCGAGCTGAGGAGGTTCGCGAGCGACGGCAGGGGCGGTTGAGGCGATAGTGCGGCTCTCCTCAGCAGCTCCGCTCAGTGCCGTGCTGTGCCTCGTGGCACCCCGAGTTGCCGATTTGTCAAGCCATGCCGCGTTTCCTGAAGGCACTCGGCAAGTGAGAGAGGTAGAAGGCGGGAGCGGTTAGAAGAAACCCTTCGGTCTCCCGGCTTATGCCGGCTGCCACCTGCTGCACCTTCTCGCTCACTCCGCTGGGAAATCCCCGAGGGACCTCGGCAAAAGAACGGCCTCGGCAAAGAAAGGGAAAGTGGGAGAGTGGTACGGACTCGACCTGGGCTGACAGGAACTGAGGAGTGAGTCGATTTATGGACTTGCTGGAACAGAGCCACACTTGACAGTAACTGTGGAAGGACCCCTGGAAGCTGTAAGCTGTATATTGGCAGACCTGTCCTGTTTAGGAGCTGAAGAGGCAGAGCAGCAAGGTATGTCCCATTCAGCATTTGCAGTGAGACCACTGAGAGAGCTGTGAAGGTGCAACGGTTTGTGAGCTGCAAAAAAAATATATATATATATATATATTTTTTTTTGCGTGTATAAAAAAAAAAGCCGAAAATACACATCAGAGCTGTTACCCCTGGCAGGTGATCCAGTTGATACAGGTGTGAGTAGCGTTTATCAAGAAGCCGCGAGCGCGACTGCCATTAGTGGTAGCCGCTAAGTAAGAGCCGGGGGTGGTTCGCAAAGGCAACCTGTCTAGGACAGGCGCAGCCGGCGGCCCCCCGTGAGCTCCGCTCACGTGAGACAACAAACCAACATTACCCATTGCCCATTGCCTTTTGCACCTGCCTAAAATTAAAAAAAAAAAATTAAAAACGAGTAATGAGGTCGGGGAGGACAAGAGGGAATCCACAGCAATCCACGAAACGGAAATGTAAAAATAAAACAGCAACCACGAACTCTGAGAACAAAGAATTAAATACCCTCACAACCTCATTAATACCACCAATTTATTCGATTTTTAGCGCAATAACCCCTATAAGTAAATTCACCTTTTTGAAAGACCCAGTAACAGCCATTTATACAATGTCAGCAACCTTAAATGGACTTCAAAAACCGCTGACACCGAGTAAACCAAGCATGCAGCTGCCAGTAACTTCCGTTACCATACCTGACACAATCGTCAATATAACAAATGGTACTGACACAGAGGCCCCAGCCCTTGAGGTGCACAGGCCAACAGGTCAGGAGATCCACAAGTGCATATTTCAAACACAAGCACAAGTGCACGCGGAAAATGGTGGCCATGAACAGGCGCAACTCAAAACTAAATTGATCACACCGCAAGGTCCCACAGACAGGATCTCAGATAACAGTATGGAAAACGCGCCAGAAAATAGCATAATGCATATAAGCCTAAAGAGTTTAGCCAGGACAA
The DNA here is from genome assembly GCF_964261635.1 of Lissotriton helveticus. Taxonomy (NCBI): domain Eukaryota; kingdom Metazoa; phylum Chordata; class Amphibia; order Caudata; family Salamandridae; genus Lissotriton; species Lissotriton helveticus. The sequence continues at coordinate 1,887,498,047 of NC_136059.1, read as the reverse complement.
ACACGCTATCAGCGTTAACAACAAATGACACAAAAATAGATCAACTAGGGCATGGGTACTCACAAACTTTCTCTCGGGGGCCAAAATTAAAGTGTGGTTTGTGGCCGAGGGCCGCACCGGTGGGGACGGGGTCATTGGGGGGCGGGGTCATTAGGGGTGGGGTTAGAGGGGTTAGTAGAGCGGGCGGAGAATCAGAGGGCCGGAATAACCAGAAGATTGGGCCAGTGGGCAGAGTCAGGTTTGGCCAAAAAGAGCAAAACATCCCAATGTTTAGTATTTGCTGGCATTTCATAGCCCAGTTACATCTTATTACGTTATATAATTCAACCAATGCAGTTTCTTAAATATCTCCAGCTAGCTGAAAGTACAAAGAAGGAAGCAAGCATTAGCAAAGCCAAAAGGTCTAGCCTTGGCAAGCTTGCAATGAATTGATAGCTTGCTGACGTCTTTGGCCCAGTCACTGAAAGTGCACAGGTGCACTTGCCTAAATTCTCAATGTGTTTACATTTTATAATCATGGCTAGTAACAGTGTTTTCAATATTGTAACACAGCAATAGCTCACTAATATTACTGCAAGTAATGTCTGTGACACCACTCCCATTTGTCATATGTGAGTTCCTGTTTTGATCTAACATTACTACAATGGCATGTGAGACAGGTGGGGAGAAAGAGAGATGATATCCCAGCCCTAACGGGCAATGAGTTCTGCGGGGCTTTTCGAATCTCCACTCTGGGTCTATTTTATAGCACTCAGTTGCTCTTTACAGTACCTGGATTCTTAGAGGATGTCATCAGGTAATCCACGTATGCTATCTAACCCCACCCCCTTAAAAAAAAATGTGTTCAACAGAAAAGAAGGATTGGACTGGAACCAACAGAGCCATGGTTCATGAGATGTTTCCCTCTTGGTTCCTTTGACTGGTCTGGCTGCATTTTCAATCACTTATTTGTTTAGGCCTGGGAGGGGGGGGGGGAATCTCTTGATCCCAATGACCATCCTTTCACCTCACTAAAGACAGGTCAGCATCATCAGTGTTAATTGCAACCTTTATGGAACGCTCTTTACAGCCCCAGTGCATGTGGGCAAAAAGTAAGAATTAATCTTGCACCGGCACAAGCCTGTCCCTCCATAGCATTGGTAGTATTGTACTGTAAATATATATATATATATATACACAGCACTTCATACCACTAACGAGGCACTGAAGTGCTCTGTGGATGGTGTGTATACCTCTTCATTGGCTTTTTCTTAGTGTGAAGCCTGTAGGTTTGTAGTGAGGCCCTTGGAGAATGTGTTCCGATGTGTGGTTTTACCAGACCTTTGATCTTGTTATGTTATTATATGTCAATGAGATTTGATGTGAAAGGTAGCAAATATAAGGCATTTATATGTTTGGTTGAAAGGACGAGGATGTATGCTTTGACCTATATGGGGAGTATTTGGGGTTGTGTGTGATTGGCTGTTCATGTTGTGTCACATCACTCTTATAGCAGCACTTGTGCATTAAGTGGAGTAAAGGAGAGCGATAGATAGCTTTTTTTTTTAGGGAGTTTTATATAGCACAAACTCGACCCGAAGGTATCAGAGCGCTTTACGCGAACACCAGTTGCCTCATAGAGGGACACATTCATTTTGTTAGGCACGGGAGATTAAGTAATTTGCCCAGAATCACAATATGTTGAGCTTCTCAGCCGAGACTCGAACCTGGTTGCTTAGCCTGGAGGTCGACAGCTCTAGCCGTTAGGCCACATCAGCTTGTTAGTATATCACACAATGCACAACTTAATCAGTTCTACACACTCATGTAATAACTATTTAACAAAGCCCCCTATCCAGATAAGTGTTTACGGGGGTGGCAAGGTCTCAGTCTATCAAATAGAAATGTAAAACATTTAAAGCGCATGGAAGGGGTGATTATACCGGACTGGAAACAGAAAGCTGGTCTGTAACATATTTTAATATCTCCTCCTGTGCGCCATACATGTGCTCTCCTGCCGTGGCCGGGTGCAACTCTCCCTAACATATTGCATATTTGGCTACTCGGATCAATTTCAATTACAAGTATCTCACTCTGGAATAACGTAAATAACAAATAACGTACCTTCGGATTTACAGGGGTGGTGAAAATACAGGTTTCTTCCTCTTCTTCTGTCCAACCGTATTTCACACAGTAAATGACACCCCGAGTAACAATTACCAAAAGCAGTGGTGACAGCCTGTGTGTTACGGTAATTAATGTCCATTGAATGCGGCACACACGTCACCCGAGGTCTTTTCTATCTGTTGCATTTCTTCCTTTCTCGCCAGGCACGCTGCTAATACACATTACGCCCGGATCACCATAAGAATTCAACATCCATTGCTGGAGGAGTTGAATGAGTTTTTAAAGTCGGGGCCCAATGGTATTAACTGCGCACAGCTAGGGGCTCGGCTTCAGAAATGCGCGAACCAGCTGCAGCCCCGGAGAGATCACAAGGGGAGGGGGGCAGGGGCCGCAGCTTCAGAGGAGGACAGCGCGGCACCCCAGCCAGGACCAGGGTATGTAAACAACAAAGGTTTTCCAGGCGCCAGGTGCCGGGTGTGACGTCCCAGAGGCTAAGGCCAACCAGAGGCAACCATAAGCAGAGAAGATGGTCGCAGGAGCAAACGCTGTGAATACGTATTGAATACGTATTCACAACGTGTGCGCCTGCGGCCATCTTCTCTGTTTAAACTTTACATGACGGGCTGGTATGGCAGCAAGGTCCGAGGGCCGCCAATTAAGGCCGAGCGGGCCGCCAGCGGCCCGCGGGCCGTACTATGAGTACCCCTGAACTAGGGGCTGGCTTCAACTCAGCCGTACAAAACGACCTGGGATGCATTAACTCCAGCAACTTAGATGAAGCATATAAAGACCAACCAACTAAGCATTCGACACCTAGACATGAGTTATGTCTAAATCACACAAAGTTTGTTTTCACCAAAAAGGACGCGGTGTGTAACCCCTGGTCGGAACCCAAACTTCCTTATGACAATAAGGAATCACTACAAGGTGAAGGTACAAATAATGCCAATAATAAACAACTCAAAAATATTAGGAAATCTGATATAGAAAAAATGAAACCAATCAAAAAGCTTGAAAGTACAGCCAAGGATGTGCAAGTTAAAACCCAGGTAGGCTGCCATGCAAGCCACCAACTGCTTCAAGATCAAATAAAGGAAAACCTAATTGAGATATCCAGTGGGTCGGAAGAGGAAGCATATCTCCCTTTGAATCAATCAGAAAAAATAAATCAAGTACCTGCTCAGGATGCAACAGTAATAGAAATATCGAGCGTTTGGGAATTGTCCGGCTCCAAACACCAAACTCCGACGGACAAAGTAACCTTCAGGGCCAAAGAGGGCACGGAAGAACGAGTCCCCATGGCAGAGGAAAATGTCGAGGAATATCCCAACTACCCTGCGAATACACCCATTCACCAGGATAATCAGAGTCAACAAGCTGGAAAGCCTGGCGCCAATCAAAATCTGGAATCCATAATAAAACTCCATGGAGCCCTAGGAAAAATACTAGAAACATCTATTAAAACGCTGAACATGCAGTCGGATAAACTCGACATCCAAATCAATCTCATGAGCATAATAGCTGAGTATATTTCTGACATCAACAAAAAGCTCGATGCCATGGCAACCGCATTTGATTTCCTCTCGAATCATAACACCCAACGGGTTCTTTCCCCAAACTGCACATGTAGCCCCATACTTGAAAAACTAAGGGACCTCCCGTCAATCCTCAAAAGTATCTTGCTGGAATGCAGACGTACAAATCTTGGCTCTAATCATCCATCAGAAAAAAGAGACCAGCATAAAATCACACCTAATCATGCCACACTTAACTCAGATGTGAGGAGTGAAATCACCTTGATACAAATAGAAACCTTACAACAAGTGGCAGACACAAATACTCAGCAGAGTAAGGCAATAAAAACAAAATCTGGAGAACCATTGGAAGCACAGAACATATCCCAGGACAATAGTAACATTCGTCAGCATCCGACGGCAAACGAACAAACAAAAGTAGATAAGATAAATGCCACTAACAACCAGGAACAAGTTTTAACTAAAAGACAAAAAAAACGTGCAAGATAAATCAGAAACCAACAATTGAGCAGTAGACCTGCCAAAAAGCAGGCCTTGACCAATTATCCAATCTTTAATCCCCCCAAAACCCTAACTAATCTTGAAACCAGAATGGGAGAACATAAGTTAAAGACTATGAGCAAGACCCCAAGAAAAGAGGTACAACCACAAACTATGCTGGTACCCAACTGTAATGTAAGACCCCAGGTGCCGACGTCAAATACACTAATGCCTATAGAGGAATGCAGCGATGATGAACTCTTAACCCCCTCCTTTGAAAAAAGTCGAGCAGACCGGAGCCAAGAGAGTGTGAGCCTTGAGCCTACTGAACTGAATAGAAACAAGCAGAGCCCAAAGGGTCACGTCAAAAATAGTGGGCCGAAATTAAAACCATCAGTCGATATATCTCAATTAGACAAGGCACAGCCCATAAGAGTCCAGGAGCAGACCTCAAGTGCAATGGCGAAGAAGGGGCGCATAAGGGAGGTTACTGCTAAAGCTGATACAAATACACAAAAAGCAGCCATCACCCTGCTTACCACATTAAGTCCGCTAACAATAACTTCCAGAAGGGACGTTAAAACACAGAGGCAAGTCTCAGTGATAGCTGACAAAAGTCTGCAAGAATATTTACCTCTTAGAGTAACAACAGACCTAAACACACTCCAAACAGATGGTGGACCGGACCTAGGAATAAGGACAGGGTCACTGCAAGCAACCACTATCAATGAGCATGTATTAATCCATGGGTTGCATCGCCCGGTAAAAGAAGTACTCAACCTACCTACTCAGGTAACTGACCCTCCCATATACACAGGGAGGGAGGGCATTAAGCACAATACGAATAATTCATCCAACGAAGCAAAGGATAAAGAAAGCAAGAACCCATCGAGATATGGGTCTAAAGTGCTAACGCAAGGAAAAAAAACGGACATTAATGGAAGGATCCTCTTCATTCCAAATTCTAAACCACAAGGCCCACAAGACTACCTAAATAGAGGAAACATTCTACACTTGACCTCAGTAATTCCGAGTCTCAGCCATCTAACAACTGATGATTTATTATCAATTGAATTTGTAAATTCAGATAACTATTCAATGCAGGATAGCATTTTAACAATCTGGAGGAATAGCGAAACAGTCGCGAAATTACTCAATGAAACCACTAAATTTCATGAGTGGGGGATCACTCTGAAAGCAGAGGTAACACCAGGTTATCCGTCCCCTCTCTTGATGAAACACCGTACAAGAGCAAACAGTCCAGTGGTAAAAAGAATCACACACTTGGTACTACAAGGTGCCAGGGGTGTGGAAAATCGGAAGCCCGAAGTTCAATCCCGATTAATTCATGGAACACGAGAGGCCTGAAATAACTCTCAGGGCACCTACTTGGATGGAAACTCTGTAAAAATTCTATCCTGGAATATCGCGGGAGCATAAAACATCGTAACTGATAAAAATAAAATGGACTCCTGGGATACCTATGACATCATTGCACTACAGGAAACATGGCAAACAACTATAGTCGATGTCCCGGGCAGGATAGGATTCCATGTTAGTGCCATTCGAACTCAAAACTATGGCCGAGCAAAGGGGGGCCTCTCAGTTTACATCTCCACAGCACTAAACATCAAGTCCTCCCAGATACCAGCTCCTACCTCAGATATGCAAATAATCAAACTAGAACTGGGATCCCTGGTTGGTATTGGAATTGTTATCCTTATTAATATCTACGCCCACCCAAAATTTAAGGTTAAACAAGAGCTATTCAAGAAACTCAGTGGTGTAATAACAAAATTCCGCCTAGAAGAGCCAACATGGGAAATAATACTCACAGGCGATTTTAATGCCAATCTATTACACCCCCATGAAGATGAAGAAAATATCATTACAGCTAATGATCTCTGGGCTGTCGAAACACAGGAAATCCCGCATGTGAAGAGACTGGACAAAATTGGACGACAGTTGTTGTGGGAGTTAGAACAACAAGGACTACGGGTGTTAAATGGGAGAATAAGCCAGGACAGACCCCCGAACAGCACCTATAGCGGTCCTAGCTCATCGTCAATTTTGGATTACACCGTTGTCTCCCTCCCGCTCTTGAGATTAATTAAAAATTTCCAAATTATATGCTCCCCAGATAGTGACCATATGGCCCAGCACATTGAAATTAAATTAACACCCTCAAAACATCTAAATGCACCAAAATTAGCAGGGGACACCTCAACAATAAACTTGAAACGGTTAAAGTGGACAAGTGCCACACTCCCGCAAATAGCTCAAGATGCAAAGACTTTGCTGCACAAGCTTACCATAAATAAAGAACTAACCATGGAAACGTGGGTTGCCTTTGTGGATAAATTACCAAAGACCAAACTCCATGCCAATTTAAGGCATAAGGTAAAGAACATTAGCCACCTTAGCCAAGCAACACGTTCTCTAAGAAGGCACCTGCGACAGTCCGTGAGGAGAGCACAAGGTCACAGTTCGCAATCCATGGCATGGCAGGACGTACGTCACATTAAGAAACTCTACAAGAAACAAATATGGATCGAAAAAAAACACGAGGCCACTGACTTTTGGACAAAAATAATACATAACACAAAAAAATCTGATTCCAGAGCATTTTGGTATCAAGTAAATACACTCAACAGATCATCTAGCCCTATATGCATGACCTGTATTACGGAAAAGGCATGGACACAGCACATACTTCACACCTTCGCAATAAATTCTATGAAACCTCCCCCATTAACAGAAATTTCACTATTCCAAAGGTCCAATGCAGATGCAATAGCGCCTGAACCACACGAGGAAGCAGATATATTACAAATAATAAAGAAAAGCAGAAAAGATAGTGCACCAGGACCGAACGGCGTTCCTCAGGCAATTTACAAGGAGGACCCTCACTTTTGGGCCAGTAATTTTTACAAATTGTTTCGGATATTAAACATCGGTGGTCGGATTCCGGAAAGCTGGCGAGGGACGATCATCAACCCAATTTATAAAGGAGTTGACCGGAAAAATCCTGTAAATTACCGCCTGATAGCGCTCATTGACGCCGAGGCAAAGTATTATGCCTCATTGGTATTAGCTGACCTTACAAAATGGTCTGATAATAACAACATAATACCTGTAAACCAGTCAGGGTTCCGCCGTGGGATAGGCACCATGGCAAACGCTGTAGCTATAAGCCTGATTGCCGAAAAAAGCCTTCAAAATCATCAAGTACTACACTTATGTTTCGTGGATTTTAAGGCGGCTTTTGACCGCGTCAGCCGACAATTACTCTGGTCAAAATTGAAGCAGCAGGGCCTGCCGGATGCGATCTTAAGCCCAATAATGGAATTGTATACCAACACCTGGATGCAGGTAAAGATTGATAACGGCAATCGGCTTATGAGGAAGATCGGCACTCATGATGGTCTTAAACAAGGCTGTGTCCTGGCGCCCCATCTGTTTAACTTATTCATGGCCGACCTGACACCAAGGCTTGATGGGATCAATGCACACCCTCCACGCTTAGGAACAATGCCCCTCACGCATCTCTCCTACGCTGATGACGTAGTTCTCCTTAGCCAGACGAAAATAGGATTGCAACGTCTCATAAACGAACTAGCTGAATATACTAAACAGAACATTCTGCAAATAAATACCACGAAAACAAAGGTCATGATTATAACTCACCGTCGTACAAAAGTACTGAACTACATAATTGATAACAATAAATTGGAAGTAGTGGATCATTTTAAGTACTTGGGCATATATTTGGACACACTGTTCACTTTCTCCGCGCACTTCAATGACATTGAGAATAAAGGGAAGGCGCTACTCCATGCATTCAGCAGTTTATCTAAATCACTTAAGGGCCTCCAGTTTACCCCCCTTTTAACAGTCATCAAAGCCAAGCTACTTCCAACAATAGCCTATGGCAGCGTGGTACATTATGGAAAGAGTGCGCTGCTCTTGGATAAAATTCAAACTAGGGTGTATAAACGCATATTCAGATTGCCATGCGACGCCTCACCCGCCCAGGAACGGCTCGAATTTGGATTGAACTGTCAAACATTGCAAAAAAAATACGACACAGTTAGATTCTGGTACAATGTGTGGCTAAACCGTGAGATACAAATTAACTTTGCGATCTGGGAAGCCGTGCAAGGCAACCCAAACTCCCAGCACGTAAAGTATTTAAAATCCTCCTTAGAAATCACAGCGCTGGAGTCATTGTGGCAAAAGCAGTTACCAGTGTCCTCATTCAAGCAGGCACTCGTTGTTTGATGATAAAACAACCCTGAGACAACGCACACACTCCTGGATGATAATCCAATCATATAAGAAGCTGGCCCCGGCACCCTATTTAGGGCTAGCTTTTTCCTCTTATCTCAAATCCAAATACCTAACCCTACGAATGGGTAATTTTCCTACAAATGCTGACCAACCGGGTTGGAGAACACCAGGCTCAATGGAGTGTAACTTATGTGGCGCCGCGGTACAAGATCTTATACATCTGATCTGCATTTGTCCACAACTAGACAGTGAACGTCGGTACCTGCTCAAGGCAAAATTTAACAAACTAGCCATCCGCACTTGTCGCACTTGTCCAAGTGATGGACTCAGCTGACCCTCAATTCATTTGTGGAAAATATGTTATCAATTTTGAAAAAAACCAGAAATTGTGTCAAGACCTGCTACAAATGTGATCTTCCTGAACTGTTTAAACTTGTTCTACAGAATCTGAACTTGCACTTTTAATATTTATATCAGTACCACAATTATGTTTACTTTTTAAACCAATGTATGTTTTATTATTTGAAAAGAAGGTGTTCTCTTTGATCTATCCTAAATCATTGTTGCATTTTATATTGTAATGGTTTTTATTAACTACACAATAAAGAATTTTTTCACTGCCGGATCCCCATTTTAGTATCGACGGGGTCCGTTAGCACAAGGGTACACACAGGTGCCAAGCCGGTGACTGGCACTGAAGGCGTGAGTTCAGTCATCTCTCCACAATCTAAGTACCTTCTTATATCTTCTCGTCCTGATTAATAACTTTTACCTGTTAATTTTTCTTCCCTATCCAGGGTGTGCCATTTTGCCACCACCCCCCCTTCCATGATCCATAGTGCAATTAGTGATTACACTCCCCGTAGGATAACTGTTATTTATTTCTACTGCCTTAGACTTGCCCAGTAGCACTATGTGTGTGTTTGTTTGTCGTTAGCGTTTTTTTCCTCATAGATCACTGGCTATTGCTAAAAGTCTATTTGGGCATTTCGGTGTTTTAATTACATGAGGTACCCTTTATAATACGACATCACCCTGCCAAGCGCTGCACTGTCACTAAGCCCCGCTGACAAAACAGTCCGAGCAATTAACACGAGATGCTCTAGCCTGTTGCCTAATACATGTCACGAAGTACGGATAAGCTATGGCGATACATACGAAGGCTCCAAATTAAGAATGACGCAAGAATATATATTTTGCCAATCCAACTTTGTCGACTTTTGTTCTTTAATGACATGCAGCACCCTTTATAGTACGGCATCACCCCGCCAAACGCTGTGCTGTAATTAACCCTGCTCGTAAAACAGTCCGATTAATCAACGTGATATGCTCGAGCCTGTTGCCTACCGTGTGCCACAAAGTAGGAGTAAACTGTGGTGATACGTATGAATGCATTACATCGAGAGTGACGCTAGAATATATATATTCTGTTAATCCAACCTGGGTCATCTTACCACCATGGAACAAATAGCCCAATCTTAATAAAAATGGGGGCTGAGAAACTAAAATACCGATATTGAGTATGCAGCGAGTTTCATCTAATATAAGTAAATATGTCAAAAGAGAGGAGCCTATTACGCTAACAGTGTAAGCTACAAACAGAGAGTTGTAATGATTGTCCCATCAAATTTAACTATATGAAACCTGAAACTAGTGTATTTTTCTTATATAGATTTCATAAAAACTACCGGGCAACTTTACAAGAGGTCATCCCTTGTATCATCCTGGCCGCCTCTATAAGCCGTATTGAGATTGAGCCAGCGGCTACAGTGTTTTGTTTGCCTTATTTTAATTGGTAAGTTCCTACTGGCGACCTTTGGGTATAATGAAAATCGATTTATCCCTTCTAAACTTCTATTATTGATATATATTGTTTTCACAGTGCCAATTTTGGAACATTTTATTTAATATACCGGCGGCCCCAACGTACATCATGGGACCTCAATTATTACCCATTGAGATATTAGTCTTTTTATCTTACTTAGATCTTTTGATCTTTATAATACCTTCTAAATAATTTTTTTTAATAATTTTAATAATTATGTTGTACCAAGGTTAAGGAACCAGTCGTGAGAAGTGATATCCATATAACTCCAGATGGTTCCCGAATGTAATGGTTGAAACCTTAATCGAGATTCGAAATGATATTTTGTCAGCGGATTTTAGTTTTGAGGCACGTAATTGGATTAATGACGTACAGTTAAAATATAACACACAAATGGATACAAATTCTGCTCTTACATCACTGTATCAATTTTGACTAGCATTATTTTATGCTCCTCCCTGAGTACCAATACATCAATTAGGTAACCAATATGTCTTAGTGATATTTTTCTAACAGGTCTATGAAAGAATTAGCTTACGTTTGGATGTTGAAAAATTAAGCTTTGACATGTTGTTTCATTAGGAAACACTACCATTGTGTAAAGATAAGATCAGTATGTTCAGTTATAAATCCGCCAAATGTTCTAAGAGAAATTTGTTGTTTGCTATTAAACTTGCCCGTTTGCCCACTTGTGATAATATGTATGATCTGCATATGGAATATTTAGTAACTTTATGTTTTTTGTCATTCAGAATTTGTCCTGAGGAAGGTGTTTTATACTTGTAAACCGAAACGCAGCGTCGACTTCTACTTCTCTATTGTTAAAATTGTACAAATTATGTGATTTTATTGTGATTTTACTGATTGTGTCTCTCGATACAAATAAGATTTTGTGTACCTTGTATCCGAATAAAACAAAGAAGACTTTTTAATTTTGTATTTTCTCTCAGTTTTTTATAGTTTTTTTCATATGTTGTTTCTCACAGTGGAGCATTTATTTGAATTATTTTGGGCGTTTTTCTGAATTCTGTCTTTTGTAAATGTATTAATCTATTACGAGTCTGAGGACATTAGTCTTTTCTTATTTGGGAATCCTTCGTTTTCATTTTAATATTTTTTCACACTTGTAACCTCTGGTTAGGGTGGGCCTTAGCGTGCCCATATCGCCGAGGTTCAGTACACTCTGGTCCTGATGAAAGCCTGATTAACAATCACACATAGGCAGAAACATGTTGACCACACTTTTAGGGATAAAACTGAACAATTAATTTAGTTCTTTATCCCAGACTGTATTTTTTTTGTTTAAGAAATTTTTAATAATGTTTTGAAATAAAAAAGAGAAACAATACATATGTCATAAATATTAGAAAAAAGTATATAGTAATACGGATTACAAAACATATGCAACAAGAAATAAATCAATAGTGAAAGGGATAAAAAGAAAGGAAATAGGTAGATACAGGGGGAAAAGAAAAGAGAAAAGAGTAAAGGAAAGAAAGAAAAGAAAGGGGGAGGGGAGAAAAAAGAGAAGACTAGAATGAACAAGTGGGAATAATATAAATCAATCAAGAAGGAGATTTGGAGGAAAGATAAGTGGTAAAGGGGAGCCAGAGAATATTGGATTTGATTTTTAGGGGAACAGAAGAGGATGAAGCAATAGCAATCCTGTGTTCATCACATACAAAATTCCACCAAGTATGAACAGAAATCTTAGAGTTATCTTTCCAACACGATAAAATAACTTTAAATGCAAGAGAAATAAAAAGGTCCAACAATCTTGCAGAAGAAGCGACAATATCAATATCAGTTGACAAAGATCCTAAAAAAACATTCTGTAGAGATAATGGGATTGAGCAACTAAACATTCGCATGCAAATATTCCAAACTTCCTTCCAAAATGATAAAACAGGGGAACATTCGTATATTTGATGCTTAAGCGTCCCAGTTTCTTTAGAACATGACCAACATAGCGTAGAGGAAGTTTGGGAAAACTTGTGGATACTAACCGGGGTAATAATGACTCTATGATATATGAACAATAAAGACTGGGTAATGCGAGCAGCAACAGATACTTTGAACAGTTTGGACCAAGACGATCCCACAGCGAAACGGGGAGGGAAACATCAAGGTCAGTTTCCCAAGCAGTTTCAATAGGTGATTTAGAATGATCAATAACAGTTGATAACAACATTGTATAAACAAGTGCAGCCTTAGGTTGTTGAGTAGAAAATAAAGGGTACAGTGGAGTGGTAGGAACGAAAGAAGGCAAAACATCAGGTATGGAGAAGGAAGCTAAATGTGACTGAATGGCAGACGTTATAATGGTGTATTCATTTACATATGATGAAGACAAGTGAAATATATTTTGCATTTACGGAAACGATATGATAGAGCCATCATCAAAAAACTGGTGAACAAATAAAAGATTCTTTTCTTTCCAGTGTTTAAAATAAAAGGATTTGCCTTTGTATCTAAGGAATTTGATGTACCACACGATAGATAATAAAAAACAATGAAGAGGAGAAAGGGTAGCAAAGAAAACATTGTGTAACACTGTTTGGGAGTATTTTAAAATAGGGAACTTAGTTAAAAAAGAACAATTCGACATAAAAACAATATGCTGAAATGAAAAATCTTTCAGAAGGGAGCGTTCTAGGAGAACCCATTTAGGCACAGGATTATCTGTGAAGTCATAGGCCAAGGAAAAGGATTGTTTAATCAAAAAGGCGGAGTGGTATAATTTAAAATTGGGAAATCGGACGCCACCTTCATTTTTAGGGCGAATCAATTTATGCATGGCTATTCGAGGATGTTTATCATTCCATAAGAATTTAGAACAAGCTGAGTTTATGCGGGAAAAATAGGAATTGGGAATTTTAAAAGGGAGCATGGAAACAGTATAAAGAACATGGGGAGTAATCATCATTTTAATCGTATCCAATCTGCCCCACCAGGAAAGAAATAAGGGGGACCGAATTTGAAGGAGGGATTGGACTTTCTTTAAGAGGGAATCAAAAGTAAATTTAAGGGTATCAACTAAGGATTAAGCGAACCATATCCCGAGGTATTTAATTTTGGAGGGACACCATGCAAAGTCAGTATTATTAAACATGAATTGATAACAAAGCAAATTGAGGGGTAGGACTTCCGTTTTGGAGAGATTGAGTTTATATCCCGATATAGAAGAATACAACTGAACCTCATCCAAAAAATGTGGAAGGGAGGATTCAGGGTCAGACATATATACCAGCACATCATCCGCATAAGCAGACAATTTAGTTTCAGTAGACGAGAGTTTAGAACCAGTAATCCTAGGATTGGAACGAATACGTTCTAAAAAGGGCTCAAGACACAGAATAAATAATAGGGGGGAGAGGGGGCATCCTTGTCGCGTGCCTCTAGATAAAGAAAAAACTTGGAAAATTGGTTATTAACAAAAATACTGGCTCGGGCAATGCGTAAAGGAGTTTAACCAATGAGATAAAAGAGGGACCAAAACCAAACCATTTTAGGGTACGGAACATAAACTGCCAATTAATACGATTGAAAGTTTTTTCAGCATCTAAGGACAAAGCAGCCAATGGAACTTTAAGCTGTTTACTGTGTGCAATTATGTTTGATAACATGCGGACATTGTCTGAAGCAAGTCTACCCTTCACAAAGCCCACTTGGTCTGTTTTGATTAGACGGGGAATAATGGAGTCAAGCCGCGTAGCCAGGATTTTAGCAAAAATTTGGCAATCATAATTGATTAGAGATTTAGGGCGATAATTTTTACACTGTGTATGGTCTTTGTCGGGTTTGGGAATTATGATAATGAGTGCATCCAAAAAGGACCCAGAGGCCTTCGCATCTGAAATAAAGGAATTAAAAAGTTGCAGGAGTTTTGGTACAAAAAAGGAATGAAAAGAAGAATAAAACTCAACAGGATTTTTTGAGAGAATTAATGGCCCGAGTTATTTCCTGTAGAGTAATTTCCCCTTCCAATAGAGCAAATTCATCCGGAAGGGACGGGGGGGAGGGAAGGCCTTCAAAAAAGGCCGCTAAGTTTGCATCAGAGGGGTGCGTGTCATCAGTGTATAAGGACTGGTAATAATTATGAAACACTGCAGCAATGTCTTCATCCACCGAAACAAGTTTATTAATAGATTCATTAAAAATAGGACCTACATTTTTACGTTCTGATTTGATTTTTAAATAATTTGCCAACATTTTCCCCGCTTTGTTCTGGCCACCATGGAATTTGGACTTAATTTTAAGGAGGGTGTTACAAGCTTCATTAGCTATAATTTTGTTTAGCTCCGTTTTGGCTAGAATTAAATCTTGAAGGGCAGAGGAGGATTTGGAGGAAAAATATGAATGTTCAAGCCGTTTAATTTTCTGAAGTTGGGCCTCATATTTTTTTATTAGGTTTCTTTTTCTTGGCAACATAGGATATAGTAAACGCTCGGAAAGTAGCTTTAAAACAGTCCCAATTATTAGGAATGGAGGTGTCAGAAGGATTATTAAAGGAGAAAAATTTGTTTAAGAACTCGATTCTTTCTTTCATGAAAATGGGATCAGACAAAAGAAAGGAATTAAATTTCCAACGACTGAATTTAGAAGAAATAAGGGAAAGGTCAAGTGCAGTGTAAACAGGAGCATGGTCGGAAATAAATATGGAACCTATTACAGATTTTTTAATTGAAGGGAGTAACGATTTACTATATCAAAAACACAGGGGGGAGGTAGAGCCAATCGTTGGATTTGTGCTCCAATGATGTACAAATAAACAAAAGAAATCCAACATGTGATGGGGAGGGCGAGTGATCAAATGGATATTGAAGCACTCAGTGTTTGTGAAAATACCCCTCACACACCAACAGGCCCCTTGGTGTCATGCTTCATCATCGGGGTCTTCGCACCCCTCTATCGGGATGCGGCGTGCTGCGACCAACGGCTACGTGGGAGCACTTCAGGTGTTGGCTATGTGTGGTGTACAGTGTGTGGGTTATGTTTATAAGTGAGTAGGGTGTGCGGTGAAAAAAAGTTTAAAAAGTACCTGGCACTAGAGTGGGAAAGAATAAATTTTTTATTCTGTGCTCTGGCTGGTACCGTTTAAAGAAAGTGCAGGGCGAGGTCAGACCTGTTATATTAATGAACAGGACCTCTGGTGTGCTTTTGTGTTGACATGTTTCGGAGACAAGCTCCTTCTTCAGGACAGGGGCACAAACTCCCTTCCCTACTCACGTCTTCTATTACATAAAAAGTGTATTTACATAAAAGTGAAAGTTTAATCGGCTAAGTGTGCCTACAGCGGTCTGCTAGAGGCACAATGACCTGTAGAAAGACAGAAAGACAAAAATATGTCACCTAATGGTTACCCATGTAGCGGGTAGTTCATGCAGGTGCAGTCACCTGGAACCTCACCATTTGCTTCTACTAAGCTTGAAAAGAAAAAGGACTCACAACACAAACAACATAAAACACATAAGGTACTAGGATTTTACTGTAAGTTTTTTTCATACTTCTGAAGCTTGATTTGTTGGCTTCATGAGCAAAAAGGGAACGTCGGGGTGTTGCTTCAATGGCTATCTGCAGTGAAGAATGATGAGGCTTTTACAATTCATTCTGTAACACTTACTTATATAGATGGTTTCAGGTTCTCGTGGCCTAATGGTGCTCCATCACTATTGATACTCACAAAGTCAGGACGCTCTGGTCACCGTCTAACCCCGCACGCTGCTCCGCTGTTGTGGAGACAGGTAGCGGTGATGGTTATTTATAGCCCATTTCGTTAATTGGGCGGAAGGGAAAGAGCGTCCCATGTATGGGTATTCCGCTCTGTGGCCATACAGGGCGTCTGTATGTTCCAGGCGAGGTAGCATAGGATTAGTGTCTGCGAGTGCCGATGGTCGCTTGTGAGCAAGCGCAACCGCCTTCCACTGATCCAGTGCGCATGCGTACTCAGAAGCTGTCTGTGCTTCGCGCATGCGCAACTCGTATGCGCACGCCAAGCTCCGTGGCTACAGTGCGCGTGTGAAGTCTACCGAATCCCGATCTCCTCTCGATCCGGATGGAGAGGCTAGTATGACGTACTGTTGGCATTATGCTCATTGATAGAGTCCTGGTTTCTGGGATCAAAAAACAAAACAAAATCCAATCCTAATAAGCAGACTGCCACTGCTGTTTCTTTACTACCTATAGTGTGCGTGCTTTAATTAGGATTATGATGGCATGGTTGTGGTCCAAAAGGGGACGATCGTTTAAATTAGTATATACCTATCCAGAGGACCATATGCATGATTTTTGAGTCTCAGATGTTTGGAAATCGTGGTCCTTTTATGTTTCGCCCACCGGACACCATTGTTTAGAGTGGACAATCATTGTTTAATTGAGTGAATGTATTTGTTCAGTGGTAGTCTCTTATACTGATAATTGACTCCATGGGACGTCATCATTAAGCCCATGCAGATGGGTGCCCAGATGGAACACCCAACGTTGTTCCTTTTGGAAGAGGCCCACATCGGAGGGTAATTGTTCAATGATGGTCCACTTTAGATCGTTTACGCAATGTTGGGATGTCAAGAAATGAGTGGCCATTTTTGTAGTACTTTTTTTACAACGCACGTTGCTCTTATGTTCATTCATTCGCGTTTTCATGGCTCGTGTGGTCATGCCCACATATTCCAGATTACATGGGCATTTTATGAGGTAGATCACGTTTCTTGAGTTACAATTTGTGAACCTCCTTTGTTCCCATGTTGAGCCATTGCTGAAGTTGAGTATGGTACTTTTCGTAGTGAGATGACAGCTGCTGCAATTCCCGCATGGGAAATGTCCACGGATGCTTATGGTTGGTTGTGTGGATACCATTGTTGGTTTCGGTCGGGTGTGTACCAAAATGTCTTTGAGGTTACGTCCCCTACGGTGTGCGAACATCGGTTTTTCCAGGTTTAGTTCGCCGCATGTTAGTATCCTCCAATGTCTGTTAACTAGTTTGGACACCTCGTTGGACACTGTGTTGTACGTCGTGATACAGATGGGTCGTTTATTTTCAATAGGATCCTTGATTCGTTCCTCCAATAACGCCTCTCTGTTATTGTTTTTTGCCCTCTTGAACGCTTTGTTAATAATCCTGTTTGGATATTCACGTAATTTGAGTTTTTCTTTCAAATCATCCGCCTGCCTTTTAAATTGGGACAAGTCTGTACAATTACGCCTTAGGCGTAGAAACTGTCCATATGGCAAGTTCTCACGCAGATGTCGGGGATGAAAACTGTCATACCTCAATAGACAGTTTCTAGAGGTTGGCTTGAAGTGAGTCGTGGTTTTTAACATCCCCGCTTCCGCATAAATGTTGAGGTCCAGAAATACCAAAGACTGGTTTGAAATGGTGATTGTGAAATTCAAGAAAGCGTTCTGGTTATTGAGCCATTCCAGAAAAGTCATTGCGGACAAGCGATCACCTTCCCATATGACCAGAATGTCGTCAATATACCTCTTCCAGCATTTTATCTTTGACCTGAATGGGTTCTGTTCATGCAGGATTCTGCTTGTCTCAAGGTGGTGCACATAGAGACCAGCCAGGCTAGGAGCAAATGTGCTTCCCATGCTGGTCCCATGGCATTGTTGGTATATGGTGGTTTTATACTGAAAGAAGTTTTTTTGCAATGCCAAGGAAATGCATTCCAAAACCAATCCTCGTGGCGTTTGATACTTCCACGGTGTGGAAAAAAGCACCTCCTCAATTATTAGCAGTGTTTCATCATGAGGGAGGCTGGTGTAGAGGCTCTCCACATCGAGTGAAAGCAGTAGCTGGGTGTTTGGATCAAAAGTTGTCTCCTGCAGGAGTTGTAAAACGGCCTTGGTATCTTTTAGGTAGGTACTGGTAGATTGTACTAGAGGTCTCAAAAACGCATCATTTGCTGCGTTTTTGAGTCCATGAGTCATATAAAGGACGCGAGGCAATGGCAGATTAAAAGCTCTTATGAGACTTATCAGGTTGAAATTTACTTGATGATAATCTATCCGAGAAAGGGTCTAACCAATAATCAATTTACTTGATGATAATCTATCCGAGAAAGGGTCTAACCATTGGTTAAAGTCACCAGCGATGACAAAGTCAGGACAATCAATGGAGGAAATCAGGAACTTAATGTCTTTCCAAAATTTGGGATCAGGACGTACCGGACCATAAATGTTTAGCAAAACCATTGTCTTATTTTGGATGATAACCTTAGCCAATGCCCAACGTCCTTCATCATCATTCTGAGAGGAAACAATCTGAACATTTAAAGCTTTTTGAAATAAAATAGCAACCCCCCCTTTTTATGAACAGCAGGAGAAAACACAACTTGACCCACCCACTGTCTTTTCAGCTTAAGAGACTCAACATCAGAACAATGCGTTTCTTGAAGGAAAACAACCTGTGAATTAAGTTTAGACAAATGAGACAATACCTTTTGATGCTTGACAGGGTGACCAAGACCTCGTACGTTCCACGAAACAAATTTACACATGATGGGAGGAAGGAAGGATGGGCGACACATGGAGTAAACACGTGGCATGGGGATGACTACAAAAAGGGAGACAACAAGGGCATAAGTTACATGAGAAGGGAACTCCCAAAACATTCAGAGTGTTGATGCAAATTACACTCAGAATCACGAAGAAAAACATCATGAAGAAGAAAGATAGAAGTAAAAACTGCTTAGAAAAAAAGTAACATAGAAAGGAGGTGAAGAAATAAAGAAGCCAAGAAAGAAAAGGAAAGAAGATAGGAGATGAAGAAAGGAAAGAAAGAATGAGAGGAAGTGAAAGAGTAGACAGATCAAGGCACAGAATCCTGATCGGAGAAGAAGAGAACAACCAAGGCATCTGGGGCGAAGAGACACCAGAGAGGGGACACAACCCCACAAGCTACCAAAAGACGGACATATATAGGAAAAAAGAAAAAGATGTAAGAGCGGGACCTCAAGAAAAGGAACAAAGACTAGAAGAAAAGATTAAAGGAAGTCATAGTGAAGTCAAAAAGAGCTACAGTGAGGAACCAGACAAGAAGAAACACTAGTTAGCAGTGTCCATATTGGACGAAGAGATACTCTGTAGGTAGGTATGAAGCTTTTGCGGATCATCAAATGAACGGGTACGGCCATTGTGTGTGATCTTGCAAAAACACGGATGAAGAATCCCATATTGAATGTTCAGCTGTCTCATTAGCGGGCGGAGATTCAAGAATTCCTTGCGTCGGGCATTCGTGGCAGTAGAGAGATCTTGTGAGATAAAGATGTTATGTCCAGACCATCGGAGACGCCGTTTAAGCCTGGCAGCCTTCAGGAAAGACATCAACTCTGTGAATTCTAGAAAAAGCATGATAATGCCAAAAGGTTTGGTGGAGTTGGAGTTTATACGGCCTAGACGGTGGGCTCTCTGAATATTGAGAGGGTGTGACGCAGGCTGAAGATCCAGAAGTTCCTGCAAGAATTTACGAATGAAAGCCACCACATCTGGACCCTCAACATTTTCCGGAATACCATAAATGCGTAGATTGTTCCTATGATTGCGATTTTCCAAGTCCTCAGTGTGTAACTTGAGTTTGTGGTTCTCCTGCTCCAATAGTGGGATTTTAGCTGATACATCTTGAATATCGCAAACCCGTTGCTCTAAATTCAAAACTTTGCCCTCCATAATAACCGAGCGTTCCTCAATCTGTTTAAGCTTTTCATTGGTAGCAGTCATGAATGGTTGAAGACCGCGAACCTCCTCAAGAATAGAATCTAGGACAGAGTTTGAGGAAGACTGAATGGGAGAAGGCGGGTCATTTTTAATTCTCTTAGGTTTGGCACCAGTGTGAGACATTTTTGAAGTAGGAGAGTCATTGGCCATGTTGAAAACGTGGAAGTGTGCCAAAAAGCGCTGCACAGGTGAGCAGGACGAGGTGTACACTACGTAGAACAGCAAGATACTATATTTCTGATGTGACCGTACTGACTCAGAAGTGATCAAACAGCACTAGGTGAACACAAGTTGAGCAGATTAGACAGTAGAAGCTGAGGGAAATGACCGCAACGCACTTGAGTACCTGTCCACGCACTGTGTTGAGAGACCTCTAATAGACGTCGCAATAGTGCATTAAGAGGAACCATAAAACTGCATATGAAGCAACTGCATGAGCCAGTACAAGTATGTTGCTAGACAGCATGATACACTTCACTTAAAATTCCTTGCAACACCGGTAACATGGTTGAAGCAAGATGACACTTCAAGTCCAGTATTCTCAAAATGGCGGCCGTGTTACCTCTCATAGAGTAGGGGTATAACATTAAAAGCTTAGAGGCAGGCAGCAATCAGCAAATAACATCGAGGATTTTGCAAAAATGTTGTTAATATGGCCAAGCTATTCCTCCATGCAGAGTCAAAGGCAATTCAGGTGAAGCGGTGCATTAAAACAGGAGCAGAATCACAAACGCGGGCTCCGCGGTCAAAATGGCGGCCGCCCACGCTTCAGTGTAGAAAAAAATAAATAAATAAATAAATACCGGAGCTCATAACAGCCGTCTCGCTGCACGAAGACACCGCAAAACGGTGACCTCGTGATCTCCGCACCTTCCGCCGACACTGCAGTCCACACAGCCATTCGAAGAACGGCAATAAAGGCTCTCACGGCATCTGCGGTTCGTGTCGGTATCGGAGTTCACGAAGAAGCCGTCCTCTCCCGTTGGCGGGCAAGCCACGCCCCCCCACACTGTATTTTTATCCATGTCTGATTGGAAAAACTAATAAAACAATTTTTTTGACACAGTCTAGACATTTTTACCTCACTCTTCACCTTTTCACAAATCACTTGTTAACAACTCCGTAGTAATTCTGGCGTTGCAGCACACCAGGGTGGCATTTGGCCTCTCCTGATGGGGCCCGATGATGAAGCATGTCACCAACTAGGTTGGTGAGTGAGGGCTTTCTTAAAAACCTAATGGGTTTTGCTGTACTCTTAAAAACCTAATGGGTTTCTCTACATGCCTGTTCTTCATCTAAAATAAGGAACACTCTTCTGTTGATTTGTCTGTCTAAATGGACTAGTAGTCTTATAACCAGGCGTAGCCGTGGAGTCCTCTGGCGCGCACCCTCTGTTGCCCCCTGGGATGTTCGCACCTGTTCACGCCCGGGCAGCACCTCTCTGGGGTGGTTAGATTTCGGCCTGCAGGCAGCATTGTTTCCTTGTCTCATTATTGATGTCCAGCAGGGGAAGCTCTTGGTGATCGGGAGGGGTGATGTCCCAGTCTAATAACCGAACCGACCTACTATCTTGTACAGCATTTTAGAGAAAAGAGGGTTAAACAGAAATTTAAAAAATGACAGCCGACCTCATGGAATTTGTCTTTTTTTCTTTTCTGTAGTTTTACATTGCACGGAATGGACCCAAGACGTTGGAGCTCATTACAGAGCTCTAGTTACATTAAGCAAGGTCACGTTATTCTTATTTATATTTTAGGCACAGGAGATTGAGTGATTTGCCTAGAATCACAGGATGTTGAGCCAACGAGACTAGAACCTGGTTAACTAGTTCTAAAGTCTGCGCCTCCGACGTGCTCCGTACTACAGATGGTTTTTAATCAATCTCACTTAACCCCTGAGGTCAAGTGATTCGTTTTTCTAGCCCTGTGAAGAAACTTTTGTGGACCAGTATGTGTCATTGCACTTTATTTTCACATGCTTATAAGGCACGGGGGGGCGCATCGTGGATACATTTCTGCTTCAGGAAAGAATCCATTGCCCCCCTACAACACAACATCCATGGCCCACGTTGGTGAGTGTCAGAGTGATGCTCAGAGAGTGGGATCCTGGAAGTTGCGGAGGACACCTGCTCTCCTCGCGGTACCCTGTTTCTGGTAGACAAGGATGCTCTGTGTGACTTGGAAGAGGGCGGAAGTCTGTCACTCACAGATAATTGTGTCCTTCACTACAGTCTGTGGCTCCCTCTCGAGGACTTCCAGGGCCACCACATGCCACAAAACCATAATCAAGATTCAGACCATCTCTGTCAGCCACGGCTTTAGAAACAGCGACCCTACCCACTATTTATATTGGGTTACTTTTTTCTTTTTTTGAGACATTTATGTCACACTGTTGCTGTTTGGTGTCTTTGAATCTGTAATCCGTTTTGGATGTTTTAATAAGAATAGATAGGGAACTATTTTTTTACAACTCTGAAGATTTCTGCAGTAATGGCAGAGTTTATTGTAGCCGCCCTCTCAAAGCCAGTGGTGCCTCGGCGAGAAACCCCAATTGAAACGCAGCTCTTCTGCTTATGCATTGAGTGCAGACTGGAATGGGGGTGCAGTCTCTGGGAGACCTGAGAGTTTCCAGTAGTAAATGCTGAGTGTTCAGGTCGTGGCGTCTGGTCTAGTGCAGTGACAGCTCGGGCTAAAGGGCCTTTCCATCAAAGGGTATACACACCAGTTGTCCTTGAGTCTGCCAGGGTCACAAAGTGCCTTTTACTGGAGAAGAAAGTGTTGACCGCCATGTCGTCCACTTGAGGCGCCACAGTGCTGAAGCCAGTCTCATCTGCTCTTGCTTATGGGGGACCAGACGTTTGTGGTTTTGTCTGTGGGAAATAGGAGCAGGGCGGGTCCAATAGTCTGTGGAGCGGGGTGTGTATTTGGGGTGTTGTTGCTGGACCCTTTAGGATCCAAGCATCATATGTGGGCGAGCCTCTAAAAGCTTGAGCCAGATGCTTGGTTGAGTTTGAGGGCTCACTGGGCCCTTGAGTAAAAGCAAGTTGATCTTTAATATGTCTGCTGCCTGCCATCCACGCTTTGACCTAATGTGCTTACAAAAATGAAATAAAAAAAGCATTAACCTTTCATGTAAAACAGGAGAGGGAAATAGATATCCACCCAGTGGCTGAACGGCACAAAGTGAAATGAGAAATCTTGGAAATTTTCCTAGCTTCCACATTTGACCAAATTGTGTGATCCTAGGCAAATATTTTATTTCACAGTGGTTCTTTTTGGTCCGGCCTGGGCAGCACATGCTCTGCAAGGCATGCTGTCATTGAATATGGACTTGAACCTTCAACCACTCTCCGCCCATATTTTTCATTGGCTTGTGTCATTGTCCTTCGTAAATACTGGCTTTTGATTCGGTAATAGGCTTGTTAGTTCCTCTTTAATACCAACTTGTCTTCATTTGTAACCTCCCATGAGAACTGACCGTTTTACTTCTCTTGTTACACAACATGTCTTATTTAGTCTGTAAGCACTATTTTATTTAATGAGCTTCTCCTTTTGCTGACACGACATGCTTTCCTGCAATATTCAGCACGCCATGCTCGCTTTCACTTTTCTAGCAGCCCGGGACAATGACTGCTGCTTCTTTGAAATGAAATAGGTCTCGCATTTACAAGAGTTTGAGCTATTGGCATTGTAAATGACAATGCCTTTTATTTTATGTATGTGTTAATTATAAAAATAGATAAATAAAAGACATTGTCATTTACAATGCAAATACAGCCGCGGGCCGTGGAGGGAGTTACGGTGGGGCAGGGAGGCGGGGAGGGGGAGGGGCTGGGTGGAGAGGGCTAAAAACCGGCACATGGATAATTACAGGTAAGTAAACAATTTAATTACTAAAACGAATTTCGTAGCGCGCACTGCATCGCATTTTGCGATGCAGTGCGCGCTAGGAAATTCGTTTTATTATTTAAATTGTTTACTTACCTGTAATTATCCATGTGCCGGTTTTTAGCCCTCTCCACCCAGCCCCTCCCCCTCCCCGCCTCCCTGCCCCACCGTAACTCCCTCCACGGCCCGCGGCTGTGCAAATAGCCTAAACCCTCGCAAATGCGAGACCTATTGCTTTGCAAATGATTCATTGTGTGACTAGCCAGGTAGTTAGGCCGGTTGAGTGACCATGAGAGAGAGGAAAAGCAATGTATTGAAGGCAATTTTTGGGGCGTAAGGGGCATTGGATTAAGGGTTGTCAAGGGTCATTTTCAAGTACACTAAACAAAAGAGGTGGCAAGATGCAGACATATTGTGAAACGTAATTTCTTCTATGACCCTCTGCCAACTCTAGTTCACAATGTGAATCCTCTCACACTGAAACAAAAATAAACCTCTAGAGCGTGAGTAGAATATCAGTGTTGACTTCAGGAACAGTGCTTACATAGATTTAAAATTACTTCAATGTATTCACTGTTTATGTTGCAGATCTACACGCTACACAAGGAGACCTGATTATTTCCTCTGAAATAACATAATCCTGGTTACTATACATGCATTTTTCTCATCAAATGAAGAAACCTTTCATACCTTTAGCAGCAAGTTATACTATGATGTGCTGAAAGACTGCGGGGCATATTATCAAGGGGCTTTATCTCCGCTTTTTTGGCTTTAAAAGCCAAGAAAGCGGAGATACAATTATCTCCCTATTACCAAGCTGTCGCTAACACCAGTTAGCGACAGCTAATAGGAGATAGTGACCATCTTGGGCCCCGCTTTGCATGTCAGTGATATTTATCACTAATGACATGCAAAGTGGGCGTGCCAAGATGTTAGCGACTGAAAACAGTCGCTAACATCGCTATCTCCTATTACCAACTTTTGGAGATATTCGCGCTAAGCGCGAATATCTCCAAAAGCTAACACTTGCCCAGGAGCAGTTCTTAGCCATGTTATCCAATGGGAGGTGGATAACATGGCTAAGAGCATTTGCTCGATAATGCATGAATATCGCTGACTTTTCAGCGATATTCATGCATTGCGGCCGTTTTTTATCGCATTTGCGATAAACCTTGCTAATAGCAAGGTTTATCTGCGATAAAAATCGCCGATGTGCGGCGATAATTTTTGTCTCTAAATAAGTTAGAGACAAAAATTATCTCTATTGGTTGGTAATATGCCCCTGCATTCTTTTCTACGTCAGTCCCTTGTATTAGCGTCTTTTCATGAAAATCATAGGCGCAGCAGAATTACATCACTCTTCATACGTCCAATCTCCAGCCATGATGAGGTTAAAGAGAGGGAAATGTCACAACCCTGGGGCCGCAATCTCAAGACCAGGTAGTGTATATCCACACAATCTTTACTGTAAACCTCATGATGTCACGTGGGGATAGGCGGAAACAGCCATTACCAAAACCAGCAAATTCTAAACAAATATTTAGTTTAAAAAGATAAATGGCCAGGTTGTTTTTCTTTCAGAAATTGCAACACAGGAAAATATTTCAAAAATGCAGTTGCTACTATAACAATTTCCAAATGAACGCTCTCTTGCGTTTATCCTTCTGCTTGATTACATTTGATCAGTTTATGTAGGGGCATATTATCCAGGGCCATATCACCGCTTTTGCAGCACTTTTTGCCGAAAAAGCGATGATATTTTTTTCGCCCTATTATCAAGCCTGCGCATCCGTTATCGCAAGCTTTTAGGCGTTAGCTGTCGCTATTACCAATGTTGTCCCGCGATAAAAAAACTTGCGCTAAGCCACGATGAACGCAAGTTTTTAACACTGATTAAAACCTGACTAAATATGGTGATACAAGGGAGAATAGCCCTGATCTCCCTCACAGACACCACAGAGGTAGAGCTCATGCTGCATCATTAGCCCCTTAACATGTACAAAGGTGCCGTTGTGCAGTACAACGTAAGATCACAGCATCCGGCATGTACCATTACATTAATGGTAGCATTACACACATTTTATAGTGTTTTTCATGCTGCATAGTGCGAGGCGGCTGCCAGGTTAATTGTGCCAGTGATCGAATCATACAGGGTGTTTTAAGGGGGGTTTGAAAGGATATTCTCACGTTAGCTGAAATGTTATCAGTGGTAACGCCCCGATGCCACCGCATCACATGAATCACTTCTGCATGTTAGCGGCAGTTACCGCGTACTTTCACTGCCAGTATCGCTTGCTCCCAAACTCTTAATAATAACATGGTAACAATATGAAATTCTTCGGGGAAAGTATGCGATAAAAAAGCACGATATCTGCCGCAGGCGATGATTATCGCCCATACTTGATAATATGCCCCTTGGTCTATAATACTGGGCAATGATTTTAAATTACATGTTGCTGTCCTACAGACAATACCATTTTCTAAATCACTCTGACTGACAAAGGAACTAGGGGGCACATTACCAACGTTAAGCGATATTTATCGCTAACGATGCTTAGCAACGAATTTTTTAACGCTAAGCATCGTCAGAAATTATCGCAGATAAACCTTGCTATTATCAAGGTTTATCGCAAATGCGATAAAAAACGGCCGCAATGCATGAATATCGCTGAAAAGTCAGCGATATTCATGCATTACCGAGCTAATGCTCTTAGCCATGTTATCCACCTCCCATTGGATAACATGGCTAAGAACTGCTCAGGGCAGGTGTTAGTTTTTGGAGAGATTCACGCTTAGCGCGAATATCTTCAAAAGTTGGTAATAGGAGATAGCGATGTTAGCGACTGTTTCCAGTCGCTAACATCTTGGCACGCCCACTTTGCATGTCATTAGTGATAAATATCACTGACATGCAAAGTGGGGCCCAAGATGGTCGCTATCTCCTACTAGCTGTCGCTAACTGGTGTTAGCGACAGCTAGGTAATAGGGAGATAATTTTATCTCCGCTTTCTTGGCTTTTAAAGCCAAAAAAGCGGAGATAAACCCCCTTGATAATATGCCCCTAGGTACCTAATGTACAAAGCCATTTATTGGTCGCAAAGACTATGATTCACAACATTGCAGGGTTTGTGATCTCAAATTGGCTTTTTTAAATCTGCTAAACCCAATTTATGATTCAGTAAAGGTTATTGAATTGTAAAATGGGTTTAAAATCGTGATTTGGATGAGGCATGTTTAGGGTGTCTCTTTCAAATTGAGATTTGTTATGGTGAGTATATTTTATGTAAACACACAGAGGGGTGGGGAGAAAGAGACTCCAAACAGAAAGAGACACAGGGCTGTGAAAAATCAAAATTATTTGAAAAAACTGCCCTCACTCACACACAATGTGTGTGACATGCTTCATCATCGGGCCTGCTTACAATACTCCCCCGCGTAGCCACGGCGTTTCGGACGGCGGGCATTATTGGTGTTGGAACTGTCCATCAGAACAGTTGTGTTCTTTGGAATTCTACCTGCCTGACGCCATTTCGAGCCTTAAGAAACAATAGACTCGTAATAACAATCCACGGTTGTGGAAGTACCCTCCACGTGGTTTTCCTCTGACAATTACCAGATTAAGGTATGAGGTGAATAAGGACTGGGACAGATAGACTGTCCCGAAGAAGACCGACGTGACCCATGTAATTGCGGGCACTTTAATACGGTCGAAACATGTTGACCACCGCAGTATAAGGAGGAGTGTTTTTGAACCTTGACCTCTTGCCTAAACACTTAGCCATCCTTCACACATTTTTTAATCCTGACGGTGGAACCTATGAATAAAATATCAACAGGTATCCATGAGCCAGCTTTAATGAGCACTATCTAACTGCACTTTAATCTGTCACTCACCCAGTCCTTAGGGACAACACTTACTGTCATGATCACTGTTTGTCACTTTTGTGTTGTTCTTTGTTTGTTCTGAGTTTTGTGTTTTCCCCCCTCCCTATGCTCCGCCCCTTGCGTGGCTACGCGGGGGCGTATTGTAAGCAGGCCCGATGATGAAGCATGTCACACACATTGTGTGTGAGTGAGGGCAGTTTATTCAAATAATTTTGATTTTTCACAGCCCTGTGTCTCTGTCTGTTTTGAGTCTCTTTCTCCCCACACCTCTGTGTGTTTACATTATTGACTAGGGGGTTCGGGGTGGTGGTGTTCATTTGTTGACCCTCTCCCCTCCTTTGAGATGATTAAGTATATTTTATGACCATTCTCTGGTCGATCAACATTGAAAAGTTACAGACTCCTGAATTGAGGTGTGGGGGGTGGCAACACATTCACAAAAGGAAAGCTGTCCCTAGGGGAGAGAAATGGGTGGTCTTGGTTACCACTGCTACCTGTGAAACAAATATTCATATTTTTATCTTTTTGAAAGTTGCTCTGTTTCCTTAATGGAAAATGGGCTGCATTAAAAACGTTTAATTTATTTCAATACAATCACAGACGTTGTGGTTTGCTGACCCCAGCAGGCCACCATCCCTACAATGGCATCCAATTGCAGTGAGTTGCAATTTGCAACCACCCTCATTAATATTGATGGGGTAGGTTAGTTTGCTACCAACTATGTTTTGGAGTGTTGTGAACTTGCCAGTTAGTTCATACTTTGGTTCACAAAATTATTTTCCATTTTGGAAAATGTCAGTGTGCAATTTATGACTACATTTTGCGGATGGAAACTTAGTACATCTGGCCTTTAAATTCGTTTACTCCTAGGAGTCAGAGAGACACAAATGGATTCATATGATGTACTGTACTGAACTGAATCAACTGGACCATTTAAACAGATATTTGTGATAGTATCTTGAATCTATTATGCAAAATGCTATTTATTGAATTACCACTGGTAACTTTTCGTATGCTGTTTTTCTTTTCAGTTTTCAGAGTGTATTCCCATCAGACCCATCAAGAGAGTCAGAAGGAGTGTTTCCAACTTCCTGACATTTTCTGTAATATATCCTTTCAGAAGGGAAGGTCACCTTTTCATGTACAGGATATAAAATTCTCCAGCAATAGGCGACTGCTGTAAATCCTTGCCTTATTGCTTACCCCTACAGACTTGTGGAATTCTAAAAAGGATAATCTGCATTTTGGCATATGGTTTGGAAAATGGAGACAAAGTTTGAAAAGCAAGGAAAAAAGTTGGGTTTTAATGCACTTTTCTCAATTTAATGTGTATGCGAGTCCACCAATAGGGCCTATTGCTTCATGCCACATACATATTAAGCAGCCATATTTCATCATGACAAAACTGTTTTCCAGTTTAATATATCCTCACATGACCTCTTTCAAAAAACGTTTCTGGGGGCGGAATAAGGAAGCATATAGATGAGTGTCCACAATGGCCCTGCCCCACCAACTATGTTTTTTAACTCACCAGGGCTTGGGTGATTGTCTCTGCCAAACAATGATATATCCTCGAAAGGACACTTGCATCTTCTATGGCCGGTACAGTATCCTTCCGCATCAAGGTTTCATGGCGCTCCTGAGGCCAGTCTAAAATTAGAAGCACAATTCACAATTATGATGCGTGAGTGCCCTGACCGGATCTCTCGCATTCCAAGCAGACAGACATGTGGGAACACACTGTGTTAAAACTACGTCCTCTGAGCTACTGGGTTTTTCAGAACCGGTACCGAACCGGAACCCAGTGGTGTCAGGGTACACACCCAAAGACCTCGAGTACTTTCCTGATTCAGACCACAGAAACTCAGAGTCTTCTAGGTGAAGTCAAGGATCGATTTTATTGGCTGCAACCAAGTAACAGGCGTCCTAGAAGTACAACAACACGGGATGTATATTCTCAGGAGACTGCTCAATCTTACATAGTCAGGCTTCTCTTATTATACGAAATATTGTGCTTTAGGCAAACATTCTTGGATTTACAGTATACCATTCAAATATTTTCACTACAAAGGAAAAGCAGAGTCATGATGACAAGCTCACATTTCAGTTTGTTCAGCCCACAACAAATTACCCGGCAAGGCCCAACATTTCCATCAGATACCGGTGGACCCCCAATAAAAACGGGCACCTCCCCATCATAAAGCAAGTGAGAGAGAAAAGAGCAGGGACAGGTGTGAGCAAGATTCGGCAGGGTGTGTGTGCGATGAAAAGGGTTTATGGCCTGTTGTGCCTTGATGCTATCTCGTTCGGCCACTGGGAGAGGAACTGACCAAAGAGGTTTGGCCTGGGGCAATGGTTCTAGCTTTCTCCAAGTCTGTCCCAATAGTGACTTCAGCCATTATGCAATAACCTTGCCAGACTCGAAAGTAACTATTTTAACGCTTTATTATATTATATGTGCACTCGCTATTTATTACTCGCCTTACACTGGTAGGTGCAAGAAGTGTGCAGGCCTTTTTTCCATTGGTAGGTAATACAATTCGATTAGCATGTGGCCCCTCCAAAATATTTATGACTAGAGGTCATTGCCATCAAAGAGCAAAACATTTCTCAAATAATATAGTGTACTTTTGGGCACTGGAGAACTTTAGGTGAGCACCAGATTACATTACACATTTTTTATTAGAAATGGGGAAAATAATTGTTTTGGACAGAATCACAGACTCTAGGGCTAATATTAAAACTCAAACCTAGTTCCTCTTTGTAAAAAAACTCAGCAGCTCTGGCCATTAGTCTCCACCTATGCCTCAAGAGAATGAAGTAAGATAAAAAAGGAGAAAGCATAGAGTTAAGTGCCAACAGTGGATCACACAGCATCCTTTTTGCACCACATATATTAATATTTACTAGCAGCCCGTCCCGACGTTGTCCGGGTATGAAACAGAATGTGTGCAATATGTGTATTAGGCAACGGAAATTTATTTTAAAATCTCGCAGTAGAGAACATTTTTAGCATAAAGTGTCACAATAGTTAGGCATGTGTGTGCAGATACTGTGTGTACCTCGGAGTAAGAAGTATTAGCAGATGTCTCTAGTGTGTATGTACTCCACTTCCGTAGGTAAGCGTGTGTGAAAGTGCATTCAGTTGTAAATTTCGTGTACCCGCAGGCAAGCTGAATCGCGTCATCCCCCGCTTGAGGCCCGGCTCCAGTTTTGTTTGATGTTGTGCTTGTGGTGCAAAGTCGTTGATGCAGAGAGTTGAGTGGGTGACAGCGTGTGCTGGAAACGCTGCGCGTGTGGGAAAGTGCAGTCAGTTCAAAGGTTAGTGTCCCAGCAGGCGCGCTTAGTCGCGTCATCCGCCGCCTGAGCCCGGCTACAGCCCTGGTTGATGTTGTGCGCCTGGTGTCAATTTGTTTATGCAGAGAGTTGAGTGTGTGACAGCGCGCAGGAGACGCTGCAGTTAGTGTCCCCGCAAGCACGGTCCTTTATGCAGAGAGTTGACTGGCTGACAGAGCGCAGGATACTGTACAGTTATTGTCCCTGCAGGCACGATCAGTCGTGTCTGCCCCCGCCTAAGCCACGGCAATTGCCGCGCCTATTGGCCACGCCCCAAAGCACGCTTATTTTTGGGGGGATGTGCCTCTCGATTGTTGCCGGTTGTCGCGCCCATTGGCCACACCCCTTGCTGCCGCCCAATTGCAATTGCCGCACCCATTGGCCTTGTTCATGCCCCCAGCACACGCCCCCAGCACAACGCACATGTTTAAGGAATGCTTTTTTTGACGCACCTCCCCACGCCCACAAGGGACTACGTTGCTTGTAAGGTTGCTTTACCTTTTAAATGTATATGGTGGGCATCTGTATAGCCTATGTCCTTCTGCTGCAACTGCCCTTTCCAATGCTGTATTGGGTGTTGTGATTGGTGCTGTGGTTCCTGAGATTACCCACCTCAAAGGTTTGGGCTCTCTCTTTATAATATTAGTATAGATGTATATGTTTTCAACAAGTTAGAAGCCACTTCATAGCACTACTCTTGACCATAGATTTGTATGTCCCATTTCTCTTCTCTAGATGTGGCGGACCATGGCTTGTGGGGTAGATTAGTATATCACAGGATTCAACTATGGTTACTTGTATCTTGAACAATGCCAGAATAGTGAGGCTCTTTAACCCCTGGTCAAAGAGAGTTCCAGAAGATAACACTTAGAAACCAGATGGAGCTCCCTCCTTTCTTCTTATAGTGAAACATGGCCTGTAGAATTAAATTCACCTTGCTTGATCTTCAGCGTGTAGGGTGTGAATATTTCCTGGACGTGTTTGTGACCCAGACTCTCCTAAGCTTTTTGCCACCGGCAGCCAATGAAGGTCTTGGAGGACCAGAAAGATGTGCTCTGATTTCTTGAAATCGAGGCAGAGTCTTGCTTCTTGATTTTGTGCACTTACCTTCCATGGTGTTCCTCGTGAAGTGAAGGTTCATAATAAGTGTATCATTGGCTGGGTCTTTTAGGTTTCCTTATGCTTTCTTCATTACGGTAATTATTACTGAACGTTTTATTGCATTTAGAGCACTTCCTTGACAGAAGAAAGCTTTAGTATTATTACACGGAAGAGAAAGAGGCATAAGACTAAAACATGCAGCTGTACACACTTTGGGGCATATTACCAACAACTAGAGATATTTACCGCTAAATGGGTTTAGCGAGTTTTTTTTTATTGCCAAGCATCGCCGGATATTATCGCAGAGATAACGTGCTATTAGCAACGTTTATCTCTAAAGCGATAAAATATCCGGCGATAGCGGCAAATTGCTGGAATATCGCTGAGAATACAGCGATATTCACGCATTAACGCCAATAGGGTCTTAGCCATAATATCCACCTCCCATTGGATATAATGGCTAAGAACTGGTCTGAGCAGGTGTTAGCTTTTGGCGATATTCGCGCTTACCTCCATCGCTACGCCTGCGTTGATAATAGGCGATAGCGATGTTAGCGACTGTTTTTAGTCGCTAACAGGTTGGGTACGCCCACTTTGCATGTCATTAGTGATGAATATCACTGACATGCAAAGCGGGCCCGAAACCGCTCGCTATCGCCTACAAGCTGTTACTAACTCCTGTTAGCGACAGCTTGCTAATAGGGCGATAGAATTATCTCCGCTTAGCAGCTGAAAACTGACGCTAAAGCGGCGATAATCTCTTATCGCCCTCTTGATAATATGCCCCTCTACTCTTTAAAAAAAAAATAGAGATTTGTTAACTGCAACATAGCTACACTTCAGTGCAGGGCAAGGCATGGTTTAATTTGATTTCGGAGACAGTGTACTCCATTTACCGATTACAGAAGTCCCAGGGCGGGACTACCAGTTTTGAGGAATGGAGAAGAGGTGCCGAGGGTTTGTCTGCCTTTGCATTCCCCTGCTGTACCCTCAGTGTTCTTTGGGCATCTGGGGTTGGTGAAGAGAAGGAGAAGAAGAAGGAGAGAAATGCCAGCAAAGCATATCCCTGCAACTTTATGTACCATCCTTGTTGGTTGAGACATCGGGTATTGCGTGCGCACATGTACATCACATTATATTCATACAGCATTTTTATGCTTTGCCCTCCACCAACAATACTGCACAGTTTTTGCTTAACCAAATTGTATCGGGTATTATGGTAAATACATTACACGAAAGGACATCATGCAGCAATCAGTACATCACTAAGAAAATAAATGTGAAGAAAACAACGGCATCCAGCTTTGCAAAATAATAGCAAGCCTGCTCATATGAATCATGAGAATGAATGGGAGATGGTGTTAGTATCCGGCTACACCTCTTGGCAGGTTATTTGGAATGTATGACATTACAATGCATACATTTACAATGCATGCTTTTACAACACAGTTTTTACAACGCATTCTTTTTCATTGCATGCCATTAGATCGCATTTTCAGAAACTACCTTTACAACGCAATCCTTTACATCGCATTATACCTTTACAACGCATACCATTACAATGCATACCATTACATCACATTTATGGTAAGTGTTGGATAGTATAGGGGTAATATTTATTATTCTAACTCCAGTGAGTGCAACAGTAGGGTAATTGTTGGATAGTGTAGGGTAAAAAAATACTATTCTAACTCCAGTGAGAGCAACAGTAGGGTAAGTGTTGGATACTGTAAGGGTACTATGCATTGTAATGGTATGCATTGTAATGACTTGCGATGTAATGCCTGCGTTGTAGTGACATGCGTTGTAATGACATGCCTTGTTGTGACATGCAATGTAATGGCTGCATTGTAATGACATGCTATGGAAAGGATGTTGCGATGTAATGACTGCTATGTAAAGGTAGTGCGATGTAATAACTGTATTGTAAAGGTTGTTTCCCATCATTTGCCTCCCATCAAGGAAGTCCAACAGTGGCTAGGGCTGTGTGGTTGGTTCTACAGGGCAGGATTACATCTAGTAATAACCCAATGTAGCATACGAGCCAGCCTCATGGCATCTTTTAATTAATTTGTCCTTTCAACATGCAGGCAATGGGATGTTTGTGGAATCTGCATGCCTTTTCAAGGCGTAGGGATACGGACTCTGTCTCTGCCATCCGAATCACTGCTTCATG
Source organism: Lissotriton helveticus (assembly GCF_964261635.1). Lineage (NCBI taxonomy): Eukaryota > Metazoa > Chordata > Amphibia > Caudata > Salamandridae > Lissotriton > Lissotriton helveticus. The sequence continues at coordinate 1,887,463,709 of NC_136059.1, read as the reverse complement.
CCACTGGATAATTCCAAGCTGGGACGAAGCCTGCCATTGCATTGTGATTCTGCAGCTAGCCAGCAGAATGGTCAAATCAAGAAATTGGCTTATCATCCAACTAGATCTTTGGAGCTTCAAGAGCCCCTATATATAACACTCTATACAGTTTAATTCTTGCCCACCAGTGGTTTGCAAATGAATTGTGCAAACCTCAGTTCAGAAAGTCTGAATGAGCAAGCAATCCCAAAACCTGTGCAGTATGTCAGCATTTGGTGTGGCCTCGGGGGCTGTTTGATGTGACAGCAGGGTATATTTTGCTAAGCTGATCAGGGGTCAGGTCAGCAATGTGCAATATATTGTGTTACATTTACTGAAATCGTTTATTAGGGAAACTTTGTGTGGGTATGCTGGCATTCTTTACCATTCTCTTTAGGTTAGGGGGTGGCCAATGTCTATTTTTCACTTACTGCAGCGTATCGTTAAAGGTTCTACAGACCTTTCTAGAATATCACTTACTAGCCAGGAAATGAGTCTTTGGCCAGACCCTATAGTAAACAATGCTTGAAGCAATGGGTGTGTGGCTGGTTCAGTGTCAGTAATTCAGCAGAAGGAGTGTAGCTTTGCAACCAGTCATCGCTGTGTTAACAACTGTCCCAATGGGAGGTCAGTTCGCTCCGTCGGTGTGTCAGTGGGATTCACCACTCTATCCTGGAACAGGTTAACTGTGTAAGAAAACCCACAGCCCTCCCATACTCTGGCATTCTAATTCCCCATGGCTCATTGGCAAGCATGCAAGCTCTACAGGGGGATCTCCAAAGTATACAGTGTGACATTTGGAGCGACCCACAGGCCCCAATGATAGCTATTATGGGCTATATTCAGCATCTTGTTTAGGGCCTCAGGTAGCCCTCATTTAGAGATGAAGAGCTCAAGAGCAATGGCTTGAGCGCCCTGTTTGTCACTCCCACTCACTTCAGACAAGTTGCTGCCAGCCAGCAGGCTGAACATTCAAGCTGTGCCTCCAAATAATAGTGCTCGAATAAAATGACCCCAAGTCTTCCATGTTCTGTGGGAAGATGTAGTTTGGTCAAGGTGACTCGATGCCACCCGTTGTCCCCAACATGGTGTTCAGGGTATGAAATAGACTATAAGGTGCATGGATTACAAAGTTAGTGAAGTAGTAAACAAGACTCTGTAACATAATTTTGGCGAGTGCAACCCGGCCTTGTTCTGTCAGGGTAAGGGGTCACCAGAACATGATTTGTGCATGTAGGGAAGTTACCCCCTCAATTACATTTCCGTCCAGTGAGTCTTTGCTGGAATGCGCTATATAAATTCCAAGGTAGCGGACGGTGGAGGGCTCCCAAGCTATCTTATAAGTGTTATCTTCTGTGTTATACTTAGGACATGGGGAATTTAATGGGAACAGGCACATAGGAACTTTGCCCAGTTGACCCCCAAAACTGAAGCCACATTAAAGCTTCTCAGGATAACTGCCACTGCCTTCTTGCACTCACAAATATCTTTGATGTTCATTAATATGTCACCCACATAGAGGGAGACAGCATGTAACTCTTCATTGATTGGGATGCCCTAGTCTATTACTGGCTTGGCGGTGGCGATGAGCCAAAGGCTCAATCGTAAATAGCAGTGGTGAAAGTGGACTCTCCTAGCCTTTGCCCCGGCATATAGTGAATTGGTCAGAGATAAGATGGCCAATTTTAACCCTGGCCAATGGTTCGGAATAGAGAAGCCTAATCAGTCTCAGCAGCTTGTTGCCCACCCCCACTTCATATAACATGGCATACATTTCATCCTAATTCAGCATATAGAAGTCCTTTTCTAAATCTGACACTAAGCAAACTGAGTAGGGCCAATGTGGAGGGGTTCTGTTTAGGTTAAGGGATGTGGGCCTACAAGTCGGGTGGACCAGATCAGGCATGACCTGCAGTATTCTCATTGCTAAGATCTGTCTTCGGTAGACAGAATTTGGCGCTGTAGATGTATGAGGTAAGGGAGGATATGAGCTGTCAAGAATAACATCCAACATGCAATTGAAATCCCCCAATAATACAGAAGAGGTGGGACCAACGAACGAGCTATAAAGGCCATGTTGCTAAGAAAAGCCAAGAACTGTAGCTTGTCTGTGTTTCAGAGAGTATGCTCTACTCAACAAGACCTCAGTGCCATCCAAGATTTCCCCAGAAACACATCACATCCAGCTGATATCTTTCACTGCAGTAATGCACTTGAAGGAGATCATTGGTCTGAACCAGTAAGTGCCCCCCTGGGGTAGCCAGAGTGGCCTGTACAGTAGCACTGATGTCTCCAGCAATGCCTTCTTTTCTAGAAAGATGAGTCTCCTATAGAAAAGCCCATCTTACCCCATTAAAAATAATTCCCTGGATAATAGCTGCTTTCTGCAGTCTGCCCCAGCCTATTTTTAGTTTGTTATGACTCATGCCAGTATGTTTTCTGTCCTACAGAGACAGAAAGAATGTTGAGAGCTTTAGGGGTTGGGGTAAAGTCTGATGCCTTGGGCAGGCTGCTTTCATGCCATTCTTTATTTTGAAAATAATCCCCAGTTACTGGTGGGCTGCTAACCCCGGGAAGGGCAGATTGTTGTAAACTCTCTATTCAGCTTGCCAACCGGGCAGAATGACTGTTGGTCCTTGTAGAATAGGGGTAACGCCAATGGCTGTGTGGGTCATTCCTCTAATTTCTTTTCTTTTTTTACAAATCCCTGCTCTATTGGGCTTTATGACCGTCTATTTGGGCAGATTGGAGGTATTGCCCCCCTGAGTTGCCCCCTAAGGAGTCAGAAAGACTTTAGAGTTTGGTAGGTGTGGAGGTAAGGTCCTTTGTCTGGGCAAGCCACCCACAACTTATTCATTTAAAAAAAAGAAATCACTGGCTTTATCAGGGTCTGCCTGGCATGTAGGCTGGCCTAGAGGACAATTTGCAAGTGCTGGAACTGCAAATCTGCCAGTCCAGTGTCTGGGCAAGATTTGTGAGTAAGTGTGGGACAGTAGTGTGGAGTGATGGGATGGTTTTGGTTGTGTATGGGATCATTTTGTGAATCTTTCAAAAGTGGCTAGGATGCAGCAGCACTGCCACATCACCATGCCATCTCAGTTTGGACCCAGGGACGACCCAACTTGGTAGGTCGAGCTGCACTTTTCCCATTGGTGCAGTGTCAACACTAATTTGCATAGGGCTGGATCCAATCTGAAGTAGCATGGTGTGGAAAATAATGATGGACTGTAATGCGGCACAAGGAATTGCCAGTGGCTGTGATTAATTCAAGCATTCTACCCATCACTTTATTTTGTATTATTCAGTATGACACCATAAAAGAGACTGGTATGTTCAGACATGGGTCCCGTGCACACTGTGCTACTGGTAGCAAGCTGTAACTAAGTGAAGAGACATATTAGGGTGAAACCAATCTTGGGTTGTTTGTTTTAAGGTTCAGGGAGGACCTAGCTGGGCAATTCAGTCTGGACTATTCTCATTGGAGCAGGGTCAAGAGTGATTTGCATATGGCTTGGTCCAACCTGAGGTGGCATGGTGTGAAAAATCACAATGGATTCGGAAGCGGCTCGAGTAATTAGCTGTGGCTGAGATTAATTTAAGCTTTCCATCCATCACTTTTTTGGATATTTTAGGATGCATCAGCAAGCAGCATTCTGCACACAATGGTAGGATGCTGTCTGCACACAGAGGAGTGCAGGCCTGATGTGGCATATGATATGGAAGATCGGCATCATGTCATATTTGGTTTGCTATGAGAGGTGGTTATATTAGAAACTAAATCCCCAAATGCGATGCAGTGCGCACAACGAAATTTGTTTTATTTATTTAAATATTTACTTACCTGTAAAACTCTGTAATCCATATATTACTACCCCCCATCCTGCCCCTCCCCCTCCACACGTCACCGCCCTGCACGTACTCCCACTGCCGGCCGTGGCTGCTTGTTTGACCTTGTAGATACATATTTGAGAGTTAGTGGGGCCTTTCATCCTTCCAAGGTTGATAAAAGAAGTACCATTGAGTTGGGTAACAATAACCATCTAATATTATGCATCCAATGCCCTTTTTGGCAAACAATACATGCACTTTAGGTGTTATGTTAAAAGAAAAACATCAGAGTTACAGCATTAAAAACTTCCAAATGCCTTTACTGATCAGGGTTTATATTCAAGTGACCAGCTGCATGCAAAAGGGGTCAGGTCCTTTTTAAGTGATTCTCCTGTAAGCTAATGTTGTCACAATCAGTTGTGCACGTTAGTATCTTTACAATGATAATTGAGAAAGTGCACCTTGTAAACAGCCGCGGCCGGTAGTGGGAGTACCAGCCAAGTCCGTTTTGGCCTTGTGTACGCTGGACATGCAAAGAAAACATGGCCTGTGGATTCATGCGCATATGAGCAAGCTGGGCAGCCCTTGGGCTGGATATTATCAGCCAACCAGGAGTTAGTGTGAGCATTAATGGGTAGGCCCCATATCTAAACTGAGTATACAGTTTCCTGTCTACTGGCTCCTTATTGATGTCGAAAAAATGCTCAAGCAGTTTTCCAGATTTAATATCTAGAAAAGCATCAGTTAAGCTACATTGTCGTGTTTTCAGGTAAATGTTCTGCTCAACCCATGACCAATATAATGACTTGAATTGGTCCTTAGAGTATGAGGGCGGGGCACTTATTAATTTATGTTGGACTGATCATGCAGCCCACTACCCTGAAGCGTGATGAGATGGCAGGGTCATTACTTGAGACTTTCAGAAATAGTGACAACTGTGACTAACCATTGTGAACATTAACATGTAGCATATAATGCAGTGTCATTCAAACTCTTAGCAGTGGGCATTAGACCCTATAGGAACCCCTTAAGTTAAGTACACAATTAGAATACAAAGGGCCTAATTGAGATTTTGGTGGTGGCCCATTTCTCCGCCAGGGCAACAGAGTAAGTAACTCCATCTCCCTAATGGAAGGGCCACCTGCTAAATTGAGAAATGTCTGCTCAGCAGGCAGTCATTTCTGAAAACATTGGCAGGGACAGCCATCAAGCAGAACATATCAATGTATCAATGCTTTGTGAAGTTTGGTGCATGGCTCAGTCAACATGAAAATGCAAAACAAATGCCCCTCTCACTATTGGAGTCCTCTCCCGTGGCAAGGGGAGCATTTTGCAATTTTTACTGCCCCTTGGGGATTTCCTGGTGGTGAAGGGCAATGAAAACTGATCTTTAATTCCACCCATCTATATCAGGTTGGCAGATTTACCGTTCTGCCGCCAATGGCACTTACTCCACAGGGACATGGGAGGGGTGTTATCATTGGGGAGACGGAGTAGTGTCTGCCATGATTAAAACAAAGGTCTGCCCATTTGGCCCAAATTTGTCGAGCAGACCACATTCTTTGCAGTAAACTCCTCCATCTCCTCTGTGACTAAGTATCTTTACCGCCAAGAGGGAAATCAGGCCTAAAGTTCCTAGTGTCAGTGGGGTCAGCATGGTTTCAGTGATAGAAACCTAAATATCCTTTCATGGCTGCACCGTAACACATGAGCTCTAATGGTGAGCCCTGGCTGGAGCTAAACTTTGGTAGTGAGGTCTAGTGGGGACGTCTGGTGGTACTCTCAAGTTGAAAATTTAAGGGGTGGCATCTCTATAATAGCATCTGGTGGTGAATCTTGGTTTTGGTCATTTTGACGTTAAATGTAGTCATGAATCATGATCATAATATTTGATGGTAAGCTTTCGCTTTTCCTTAAGACCACATTGAGTGGGGGCAATAGCAAATAAATGCCACATTTAAATAGCTTAAAGGATTTACTTATGCATGTGTGTGATATTTCACTGTTTGCAGTGAGTTTATTTGAGACGTTTGCATGCTTCACGTGTACTACTTTGAGTGACAAGGAATTTCAAGCAGACATGTGGTGCAAGGCTGAGATTTCCAATCCAATATTTTATTTTCATTCGGGGACATGTAGTTTTATGTTTGCAGTAAAACCCTACAGACATTCGGAATGCAATAGAAAATTAAATTGCTGGAAAAACTAGTCAGCTGGACATTGAACAACAAGAAAAGTCAAATGAGGTTTCCGAAATTTTTAAATGCCAGATCATAGCCTACTTTCTTGTTTGACTCTTGAACCCCTACTATTACAATAGTAACAAAAATATGTTCTTCAAACGAATGCATGTTTTAATATTTTTTGACAACTTATATAATATGGAGATCTAGCTTTTTCCATGTCAGATGTAAGTATCTAACACATTGTTTTGTTTCCTTGCATTCTGATGTTTCTTTTGCTTTTCCTAGTTGAAATTCTGAACAAGTACACGAGTGCAAAGTCAAAACCCAAAACTTGATCATCTACTTACACATCTCATTGAATAATTAGAATTATTTGGTCCCTGCAAATTGGTGTGCGCCTTGTATTGCTGAAAACCCAGTAACAACTATAATTTTCTGTTTATTGCGTTATTGTTACACTTTAACGATCATTTACCTAGTCACCTTCTTTTCTGTTTATCTGGGATCATTGTACTTAAACAGGTATCTTAAAAATGGAACCTTGTCTGCTTGTATTCATTTTATTTTGAGAAAAATATCCGTTAGTGTTTAGTGGAAGAGAAACAGTCCTCAGAACTTTATTAAACATTTCCCCGCCTTGACTATTGCAAGAGACTCTACAGTTTACTCCCTAACCAATCAATATCCAAACTCCCACGTCAATAGCTCCCAGCACGTCTCCTGCTCTGTGGGACTACATCACACTCACTAGCTCCATGTGACGGAAATAGCACATTTCAAATCCAGTTACCTCATCTGCAAAACCCTATATAGCTGAGCTCCTCATTACCTACTGTCTTATTTTACCCCCAGATGCCTACGGTGGGCATATTATCGAAGGGCATATTATCAAGAAACAGTGTTAACATTATCGCCGCTTTAGCGGAAGAAAACCGCTGTTAAAGCGAAGATAATGGGCTTGATAATCCGCCCTTGTGAATTTCCATAGAAGCCCATGTTCTGGTGTGAACATGGGCTTCTATGGGAATTCTCTACTGAGTATTATCAAGCCCATTATCGCCACTTTAGCTGCCGTTTTTCTGCCGCTAAAGCAGCGATAATGTTAACGCCGTGCTTGATAATATGTCCCTTGGTTATTTGCCAAAAACGGAATTATTCCCCTTCTTACTGGAGACGTGTTATCAGGATTTTATCACCTAGCATACATAGCACATCCAGCACACATTTCTGATTGAATATTTTATTGTTAATACCACTACAAAATGTGTTCTGTTATTAACAGGGACACAGTACCTTTGGAAAGCTAAATAGCATTGCAGCTCTTGTCCCAAATGAATGCGACAGGATTTTCAGGAGAACCTAATAAGTTAGGGTGTCAAATGCTGCTGAGATAAATAATACAATTATGGCATAAAGTATGTTCTCTTTCTGGGTATTGAGTAGTTCTTCCCTGATATATTTAAAAGTGGTGACTGTGTGTCCCCGCAGCAAATGAAACCAGATTGAAAGCCATCAAGAAGGCTGTTTGATTACACATGTGAAGTAAGTTCATGCAGAAGTCCTGCTTTAAGTGCCTTTTCACCACAGGAAAATCTTGCAATAGGCCAGTAGTTTGAAAGGCTGTTTGTTTCCACTGAACATTTCTTTATGATAAGGATGATGATGGCAGGATTAATGATTGATCCAGTAGATATAGAGGTATATATTAGCCTGGCGATGAGAGTTAACAATGTAGTAATTCGTAAGCTAACCAGGCTTTGCATTAAAACTAGACCTGGGGGAAATTTTTATTGCGCTGGTGTAATTTTGCATTAAAAAAATTATGCAAAATTGTCGAGATTATGCCCTTGCTCCATGCTGAATAATTTGTGGGAGAAATTTTCATATAAGATGTACCGTTTCGGTAAATGTTTAATGCATGTGGCATATCAGGAAGGTTTTTTATCCGAGCTGACTGTTTGGGTCATTTATCAGTGTGTAGCTGCAAATAAATAAAAATCCAAAGTTCAGCTTTGTAGTCCTGATTATTTATTTATTTATTTATTTTGGAATTTTATAAAGCGCTTGGTTACGCGCTCCGGCGTGTCCCCGCGTTGAGAGTAAACCTGTGAGAGAGTCATGAGGCTACAGCAGTGCTAGGCGGAAAAGATGAGTTTCAAGGGTTCTGCGAAATTTGGTCTCAGAAGGTTCAAGGCGCAATTCAGTGGGGAGCAGGTTCCAATTCTTGGCTGCAAGGATCCTGAATGATCTGCCCCCCATCCAAGCTTTACGGATTTTGGGCACAACAGCCAGACCCATGCCAGAGGATCTAAGCATCCGCTCTGGTCTATAGGGGGTGATGAGGCTGTTCAGAGGGCCGGGTGCTCTACCACCAAAGACGCGATGGCACATGCATAAAGCTTTGAAGGTAATCCTTTCACGGATCGTAAGCCAGTGAAGGGACCTCAAAGCGGCTTTGGAGGGTGCTCTCCTGGGAAGCCTCAGCACCAGCCGGGCTGTGGCGTTTTGCAATACTTGGAGACGATTGAGACTTTTGGCTGTAATACCCAGGTATAATAGGTTGGCGTAATCAAGTCTCAATGTGACCAAGGCATGCACAAGAGTTTGTCTAGCACCAACAGGAAGCAGGTCAAGGACCTTACGTAGGCTCTTAAGTATCCCAAAGCACATTCCAACCACCCGATTTACCTGGGGAGCAAAAGACAGATCAGAGTCGAATAGAACCCCAAGATTTTTAGCCTGTTGACCCGGCACGGGGGTTGAGCCCAGACAGTCAGGCCACCATGCCGAGGACCACACAGACGGGCCCCCCCCCCCATCACGAGCACTTCCGTTTTGAACCCATTCAACTTCAGGCAGTTGTTAGACATTCAGGAGGCAAGCTCCTGCATGCAAGCACTGAAGTTGAATGCCGCGATTTCGGGTGCCCGTGACAGAGAGATGACCAGCTGTGTGTCTTCAGCGTACGATACCAGTTGGATGCCATACCTTTCCACAATGGTGGCAACAGGGGAGGCGTAAAGGTTAAACAGGGTGGGGCTGAGGGCAGAGCCCTGGGGAACCCCTTGATCGAGATTGAACACACAAGAGTAGTGTTCAGCCTGTCTAACCTGAAAGCCCCTCTCAGTCAAGAAGGACTGCATCCAACTGAGTGCCACCCCATTTACTCCGCCATTGTTAAGAGACTGTAGCAGGGTGGACTGTGCTACAGTGTCAAACGCGGCACTTAGGTCGAGTAAGATGAGAGCCATGGTATGCCCCTCATCTACCCCTTGCCTAATGGTTTCGGTGGCCAGGAGCATCGCAGACTCCGTAGAGTGACGTGCGCGAAATCCAAACTGGGTAGGATGAAGAAGGTTGGCTTCCTCCACAAAAGTCATAAGTTGGAGATTGGCCACCTTCTCTGCCACTTTGGCCATATAGGGAAGAAGGGAAATAGGCCGGAGATTGTCTAGCCTATCCCAACTGAGGTTAGTTTTTTTTTGGAGCGGGAGCACAATCGCTTGCTTCCACTTTTTGGGTACGGTGCCGGTCTTGAAAGAAAGATCCAGAACATCTCTGATGTAAGGCTCAAGAGTTTCCATACTCCCTCCAAGAAGTTTCGGTGAGGCCGGATCACGGGGGGAACCTGACTTAATCGAGCGACAGATCTGCTGAAGCTCATTAGATGGTGGAGTGATAAAGTTGCCTAGCCTATTTGCGCCCTCATCTAATGGTGAGTTTTCACTGAACTCTATTGCCTTCTCTTTTCCCCCTGTGAAGGCAGAATAGATAGTGGCCACTTTATCAAAGAAGTAGGTGGCAATGCGGTTACAGGATTCCACCGAAACCAAGGAAGGATCAACAGATGAGCTACATAGAGAAATTTATTTATAGATTTTAAATAGCTCCTTAGTGGAGTTATGAGCTTCTCCAATCCTACCTGAGAAATAGTTAGTTTTGGCGCGCCTGATTAGATTATGATATTCCCTGCGTTTGCCTATATATCTCAATTTAGCTTGATCGAGATAGGCCACCCTCCATTGCCTTTCTAATTGCTTACATTCAGTTTTGGCTAGGCGAAGTTCTGTATTAAACCAAGGGGCAGATTTGTGAGGTCTGCTCCAAGGTTTCTTATGGCAGAGAGGGGCAGTACTGTCCAAGGCATTGGTGATGCGCTCATCAAGTCTATCGGATGCTGTAGCAGCATCCTCCCCTCCTGGTCAGCCACCGTTGGTGAGGGCAGAATCGAACCCAGCCTTAGAGAACGCAGTCCATTTGCGACTCAGATATTTAGTGTTGGAAAATTTTTGGGCATTGCCGGCAGGAATAGTTATTATAAAAGGTACTAAAAAGTGGTCGGACCAGGGGACAGGAACTCGAGACTGGACTTCTACACCTGCCCAGTTGGCAAAAATGGGATCCAGCAAATGGCCCTTGAGATGGGTAGGGGCTTTTGATCCAATGGATAATTGGAGGGATTGAAGTTGCTGGTAGAAATCAGTAATACCTTTGTCTGCTAGATTGTCCAAATGGATGTTAAGATCACCCAAAAGCAGAAACTTATCCCTACGCAAGGCCGTCTCCGTAATGCCTTCAGTCAGGCTGGTGATAAACTGGGTAGAGGGGCCAGGTGGACGGTATATCAATAAGCCATTCACCGTATTCCCCGTGTTAACTTTAATGGAGAAAGCTCCTATCTCGCTGTCAACAATAGCGAGAGGTTCGATTTGACAACTCAATAGCTGTTTAGATATTATCCCTATCCCCCCACCTCTACCTACAGGTCTGTTCAGATGAACCAGAGTGTAGTCAGCAGGAAGAGAGGCAACTATGTCCGGCTCTGAATTGGAATCGAGCCATGTCTCCATGAGAAACAATAGATCGAGTTTCATGTCAGAAAGCAGATCATAAATATCAAGACTATGTTTCCTCATAGATCTGGTGTTAAGTAGCCCACACGTAAGCTTAGTATGTTCAGCCCTAGCAGGAGGTCTAATCTGCCAGTTATACTGACACACCTTACAGCTGATGATATCTTCCACGTTCAGGCTGTGGAGACAGGCTTTGGCATAATCGGGACATAGATCATGGAGTTGTTGAGCGCTCCAACATATCAAAGTCCCATTTTGGCCAGGGGTTGTGGCCCCTGGTCCCGTGCGGTCACGGACGGGCACAGACGGGCTTGCCATAGGCGCGCCCGCTGCGCCCGTCCGCTGCGCGTCCGTGGGAAACACATTTGTTATAGGAAGTGGTCGCCCGTGGCCTAGTGTGAGTGGGCGTGGCCTGCGGTCAGGCTCAATGATGGCACCGAGTGAAGAATTCCCTTGCCCGCTGCAGCGTTCACCTCGGCTGCGCGGGGGTCTAAGAGTGGGAGAAAGTGCCCAGAAATACAGGAGGCAAGGTAGGAAGGGGTAATTTAAAAGCAAATCAAAGTTTCAATAGTTTTAAAATACAGCTAAACAAACAAAAGCTCCCGGCTGTGCCTCAGGAGTGTCACGGTCTTGGACTCGAGCTCGTAAGCAGCCCGGTATTTAAAGGCGGGGCGTGGCCTAGTGTGAGTGGGCGTGGCCTGCGGTCAGGCTCGATGATGGCGCCGAGTGAAGAATTCCCTTGCCCACGGCAGCGTTCACCTCGGCTGCGCGGGGGTCTCAGAGTGGGAGAAAGTGCCCAGAAATACAGGAGGCAAGGTAGGAAGGGGTAATTTAAAATCAAATCAAAGTTTCAATAGTTTTAAAATACAGCTAAACAAACAAAAGCTCCCGGCGGTGCCTCAGCAGTGTCATGGTCTTGGACTCGAGCTCGTAAGCAGCCCGGTATTTAAAGGCGGGGGCGTGGCCTAGTGTGAGTGGGCGTGGCCTGCGGTCAGGCTCGATGATGGCGCCGAGTGAAGAATTCCCTTGCCAGCGGCAGCGTTCACCTCGGCTGCGCGGGGGTCTCAGAGTGGGAGAAAGTGCCCAGAAATACAGGAGGCAAGGTAGGAAGGGGTAATTTAAAAGCAAATCAAAGTTTCAATAGTTTTAAAATACAGCTAAACAAACAAAAGCTCCCGGCGGTGCCTCAGGAGTGTCATGGTCTTGGACTCGAGCTCGTAAGCAGCCCGGTATTTAAAGGTGGGGGGCGTGGCCTAGTGTGAGTGGGCGTGGCCTGCGGTCAGGCTCGATGATGGCGCCGAGTGAAGAATTCCCTTGCCAGGGGCAGCGTTCACCTCGGCTGAGCGGGGGTCTAAGAGTGGGAGAAAGTGCCCAGAAATACAGGAGGCAAGGTAGGAAGGGGTAATTTAAAAGCAAATCAAAGTTTCAATAGTTTTAAAATACAGCTAATCAAACAAAAGCTCCCGGCTGTGCCTCAGGAGTGTCACGGTCTTGATAGCAAGCGGTGCATTGATTTGCGAGAAATCTGATTCCTTGCAAACGATATTTTCCCAAAAAGATGATCAAACGCCATCCCTGAATGTGCTTTTGCAAAAAAAGGCTGGGTGCAGCAATACTGGTATTTCTCTTTGATCAGATGCTCATGATGTGACTGATCGGTGAAAATCCTGAATTTAGGATGGGAAACTTTGTTATTAGCAATATTGAGACATTACAAAATCAACAATTTATTTTCTTGTAATACAATTGAAAGCAATAAATGTGATTGATATTTGGAATTGATTTCAGAATAGATCAATGGTCTTGCCTTAAAATTAAATTGGGTATGCATGATGATTGTGTTGTGTGAATTGGTCTAAAGATGGAAAATGCAAGGATTAAGATGACTTGACTATCTTTGAAGTATCAGGAGCTACTAACTTCTTAAATTATTAAAAAACCCCATAAGAGCCCTTAATACAAGTCAATTTGATAAACATGTGTCGGTTGGCTGTGGAACCACGTTTGTAATATTCTGATGATTACAGATTGCTGGTGAGAAAGAGAGAGAATTATAAGAAAATGTGTAAAATAGATGTTTAAAGAAGAGTGTAAATACTCTCTCTGGTGATGATTATAATAAAATTAATTATAGTTTTGTAAATTGATTTATATTTGCTTTTCCAAATCTTTAGAAATTATTTTTAGAATCCATAGCAGAATGTATTAGGTCTCGCAGGGTGAACTGCGCAGGGCCAAATGGATCTTTAAAAAAATCATTTTTTTTTACTTTCTATCTGATTGGCAATTGTAATTATTGGTAAGCCGGCATAGGGGTTAAAATGCACCTGGTGCATCAAGCACCTATTGAGTAATCATAACATTCCTAAATATGCCTGCTTTACTAGGCTTTCATGTGTTTGAATCCTAAACGAATGAATGAAAGAATGTATTTATTGCTTCAATCAATTAAAATTGTTACAAAAAAGACTGGGTGGATGTCTCCATCCACGTACCCTCATCAATCATGGATATAACATAGTCATTTAATTTAACAAGTCTAATAATCACAATACACAACAGTAAGAGACAAATACAAATAAATATGTAAACACTAATTTGAAGCTTTATTCGGCCTCTGGTCCTTGGCTGAGTCTTTACTTATAAGTTCTTTCAGCTGGTGTGCAAATTTCGCTAGTCTGGTCAGTTCCAGTTCGATTGGAATCTCCAAATTGAAGAGAAGTTTCATTGCATCTGTGCAAGTACGTGTGCCGTATTTTAAAAACAGAGGTTTCAATAAAGTGCAACGTGCATAATTCAATCAGTGGCAAGTGCATATCAAGTGGGCCATAGATTCCTCGTACTGATGACACATTCTGCAGGTAGTGACCGCCTCTAATGTTTTCCAGTGAGTATTTATATCTTTTATTGGCAATACCATGAGTCTCACTGACAGAATTTGCTTTAAAATTATTTTGTTCAAGGCTAAGTCAAGGTATGGCTGTCTCAATTTATCATGGAAGGAAGTAGCTATTAACCTGATGTTACTGCTGGAGACAGTAACATCAGGTCGTCTTCCTTGGATAGTAGTCTTACTTGGTTTTTTTAAATGGATTTTAAAATTCCGGGTAATGGATAAAATCCTGCCAGTTGGGCAGGTCAAGGTGTAGTACAGTGAATGCAGTAGGCTCACGGATTATTGCCTTTTGTAAAAAAACAATTAAGATTGCTTTCATTGTATTCGGTGGTGCTGAACAAGCCCCTTGATAATACCGGACAATAGATGTCCAATGTTCTTAGCGTTGTTTGTTTAGACCAAATTCCAGCCATACCAAGGCGCTCCAGGCTTGGGCAGGTATCTGAAAAGATCTGTTTGAATGCTCGGCAGTTGGCAAGTACCATGGTGTTAATTAATGCCGCAGGAAATACTAGTAGGCCATATGTAATTGAAGGAAGTAACTTAGCTCTTATGACCTTTTGGATGGGCTCAGTTGTCAGGCTGCTTAGTTTGGAATACAGTTTGCATAGGGCATACGTCACTGCCTTAGCTTTTGATTTGATGGATGCAGTGTGTGCTGGGGACTTCCCGTTGCTCATGATCCAAACCCCCAAATAATTATATTTAGTTGTTGTTGCTATTTTCAAATTGCCCATTCTCGATTTTTGTTTAGGTTTATTAGCATACTTCCCAAAAATGACTACCTTTGTTTTTCATGTGTTTGCTGTTAAATCATTTCCATTGGTATAGATGTTGAGTGCGTCCAATGTTCTTTGCATACCTGATCCATTAGCACCATGGCATCTGCGTACTGCATTAGGAACAGTCTCCTTGACCCGATTTTAGGGGCTTGCAAATTGGCTTTAGATATTGTTTTGCCAATGTCTGCAGTGTATAGATCAAAAAGCACGGGTGCTAGTACATAGCCTTGTTTCAGCCCTCAGTCTGTTTAGATATTTTTTGTTGCTGAGTTCATAAATAATTTCACCTGTATCCAAGTTCCGGTATAGAGAGCAATGATGGCTTTCGGCAGCATAGTCGGGATCCCAAAGTTTTGTAGTTTCCAACAAAGCAGCTTCCTGTTAATGCAGTTCAATGCTGCAGAGTAATCTATGAAGCATGCGCAAAGTGGGAGCTGTTTTTTCTGGGTGGGCTGTTCTAGCAGATGTGTGAGGGCTAAGATGTTGTCGAATGTTGATGCTCCTGGCCTGAAGCCGGATTGGTAGGCTGGTAAGATTTCCTTGTCCTTGGCCCAGTTTTGCAGGTATGCAAAAAGAGGCTTGCATATTCCTTTGCCTCAATATCCAAAAGGGCTATCAGCCTATATTTGTCAGGATCTCTGGTATCACCTTTTTTGTAAATTGGTTGCAGCAGGGAACCTTTCCAAGCTTCATGAATCGTTGAGTTAGCCATGCAGAACTGGTAGAGCAGGTGAATATGGTTCCCCAGAATTCACAGTCTTCTTTAAAAAGATATCCAGGTTGGCTGTTGGGTCCTGGAGCCCCATCCCTTCTGATGTTCTTTAGTATTGATACCACACGATTTCCTATGTCAATAGGTTCAGTTGTTTCTTTAGTGGTATTTTGATAAATATTAGACGGGCTAATACTAATGAGGGGTCATTGGAGGTGCGGTGAAGTATGATCAGAAGATCTACAGTACAGAGAGTTCACATGGTTAATCCATGTGTGAATGGCGACCTCATTATGCCGGTTGTGGCAGTGCCCGGACAACTTGTTGATATATGACCAGAATTCAGCCGGTCTGCTTGGAATTAACAGACTGAAAATATGCAACCATTGGGAGTCTGCCTGTGGCCTTTTATGGACCCATACATTTTTTCTCTGTATTTTCCTCGCAATCAGCAGATTTTAGAGTGTCTAATCATCTCTATCTCGCACATATTTGCGATTGGCTTGTCTCAGACCCCGCTTACTTTGTTACATTTTTTCACACATAGGTTGAAATTGGCTCCACACCCTTTCTCTGCGATCGGGTTGCTAGTTTGATTTTTTGCCTAACAAGAGGCAATAGAGCTCCGGCGCCAATTTTGTCCAATTCTCCGATATGTTACCCGCTACGAAGACTTGGGCGAATGTAGACCAGTTGTTTTTCCAGACTGCCATACCGAATGTATCTATTTTGTTCCATTTTAGTCTTCTCAGGAGGGCTTGTGTTTCCTCCCCATTAGACAGACCCAGGGTGGTAATTAGTGGAAGACTTGCCGTTTGCAGCGAGATTACAGTGGCCAGTGGAAGATGGTCACTGGTCAGCTGCACTGTATTTTGGAATTCTACAAATTGGTCAAGCAAGCGATTGCACAGAAAGATGTAGTCGATCGGAGATTTATTTTTTCCCTGTGGGTCTTTATTCATATCAGAGTTGGGGGATTGTATCTCTTGTGTTGACCTTACTCTATACGTGTTTCAAAGTGTATTCAGTATAATTCTGGCACGATCCCTGGGTGGTGAAACATCTGTTACTGTCCTCAGGTTATGGGTATTGAAGTCCCCGGCTATTACAATCCCGCAATTCGGGTGGTAACTAAACTGCTCTTCAAGTGAATCCACCAGTACCCTCATCTCACAATGTTTCGGTGATCTTTGCAGTTGAAATAGACATTCAAGAGTAGAAGCGTTATTGGACAGCCATTCAATTTCAAACCTTGCAAGTAGACCATATCTGTGCTTAATGAAGATTTTGCTGTTGCTATATTGCTGCCAATTCTTACGTATATAGATTAGCCCCCGGATGGCCTTCCAAATATGTTGTGCTTTTTTGCTGGCTGTTGGAATTTCATAAAACCTGGGATGACCAATGGAGCAAGGAACCAAGTTTCTTGGAGACACAAAAAGTCCCTAGTCCGTACTAATTCGAATGCAGCTCTGTTCTGCAGCTTGGTTTTTAGTCCATACACATTCCATGAAATTACTTTTATAATCTTATTCATCCTACTCCCTGGACAGTTGTTTCTTTTTATGCTAGGAGCAGTTTGATTGTTGATCTGATCAAATATTGTGGCTCCGTCCTGGGGTTATCTATATTGGTCAGTTTTTCCTCTTTCTGAGATTTTGCGTCCTTTTGGGTTAGAGTTAGACGAAAGGTGTATTCTTAAATTAAGGAATAATGTTGAGCTAGATACTGAATTTGTCCCTCAGGCTTTCATGTGTTTGAATCCCAAACAATTGGCACAATCACCTCAGGGTACAGATGGTGGAGGTGGAAAATGGAAGAAGAGGAGGAGAAAGGAAGGGCCAAGATTAAGACAATAAGGAAAGTACACTGTGACTAATATCTTATTTTAGGCAGCATGAACAGAGGAATATCATAAAGTGGTATAAAAGTGCAGGGATTTGTTGATGGTGTTATGTTTATGATAGGAAAGGACCATAGGGCCCAATCTAGAGTTGAGTAGACATAGTAGGTGTTTAGACACAATATCAATTTAAAAATATCGGGAGACAAAAAATATTGGAAATTGGATGTTGTGACTCAAATATTGTGACACACACATATCGTTGACAAAAATATAGTTTGTTGATGTAAGTAATATAGTTGTAAATACTATCAATGTTGTCAATATCATTTTCACTATTATAGTGGTTCAACATATTTTTTTTAATTATTTCAATGTTTTTTATTTGATATATTAATTGTATGTGTTACTATTGTTGATAAAAAAGTTATTACTTGTTTTTAAAATATAGCTTCTAATTTTTAAATATTATTTAGTAGTGATTTATAGTGTTATAGCAAGTTGTTGGGTTTGGAGGGGGATAGGGTAGGAAGATAATTAGGTAATATTAACTAAGAATTATTTAATACATTTTATTTAATTATATGATTTATGTTGATTGTGTAATTTATGAATTAATTATTGAATGTATTCTAAATATGTAAGTAAAGGAATAGTTAATTTGTAGTTATTTTTTAGGTTTGGGTTATTAGGTAGGGATAAGTGGTGAGAAGTTAATTAATTCATAATTGAATAACTATTATTTATTAATTGATCATTAATTTTTTATTGAATAGTAATTATGTTAGTCGATTCATTGTGCCAGTGGAACGGAATTGGGAGCATGACACAGCTTGCTTTCCTGTCGGTAGAAGATTTCCCTTGAATTATGGGAGTACAAGGCAAGTAAGGGATGAAGAGGCAGCGTGTGTCTGCGCTCTTCTGTTTTCGCATGTTGGTGTTATAATACTATTTTAATCAGTCAGCACGAAACATCTGAAAATGGATTTTATTTTTTTTAAATGCACAGAGTCACTATATATAAACAGCTTATGGAACATTAAACATTTGCAGCTATTGGTGTTACTGGCATTTATCCTGGAAATAAAACTTACTGAAAAATATGCAGCAAAAATGAGTATTTCACTCCAAATGTATATTGGGAATTGTCTTTTTGACACAGAGGGTGATTTGGGGCCTACATTCAAAACCACGTGGTTGCTTGTAATCAGCAACTTGCCTCAACTATGATCAAGGCTATATATACAAGCAGTACTCAAGCAGCAGTGCAAGTAAAAGTCTGCACTCCAGACAGAATTTTCCAAATAATTTATTAGGCTAACGCGTTTCGAACTTCTCGGTCATTCTGAGTCAACATTGTCTTGCCCAAATCCCCCTGATTTCAGAGGAAACTTTCTTGACTTTACTAAATAAAGTCAGTTCAGGCTCCCCCTTGGATTGCTGCCCTCCCCACATTCTCTAAAAAGCTTTTTCTACATGCCCGACCCCCTTGCGCATTTTTGAATAATTCACTTGAGCTTGCCATTGTCCCGGACTCCTTTAAAAGGGCAGAAATCATTCCAATCTTGAAAAAAACGGGTGCTGATTCTTCGGCCCCTTTTAACTATCGTCCCATCGATGTATTGCCCTATCTGGGAAAAGTTTTAGAGGCGCATGTAGCTAACTGTCTTAGCTCCTTTGTTGAGCATTTTTAAATTCTGGATCGTCATCAAGCAGGTTTTCGACCCAGCCACTCAACTGAGTCGGTCTTCTCTGTGTTGTGGACGAGCTCAGAGAAGGGGCAGACACAGGTACCTCTCAGGCCCTGATACTTCTGGATCTTTGCACAGCGTTTGACACGGTCGATCATAGTATACTGGTCGACCGTGTCAGGAACGCCGGAATTCAGGGCCTAGTCCTAAAGTGGCTGTCTTCCTTTTTGAGCAACCGTTCCCAAGCAGTGCGCCTTGCCAATTTCCCCTCCAGTCATAGAGATATCACCTGTGGGGTTCCTCAGGGCTCCTCTCTTTCTCCCCTTCTTTTCAACCTCTATCTTCTCCCCTTAATTCATTCACTGAGGGAAAGGAATGTCGGAACTTTTAACTACGCAGATAACCTTCAACTGGTGTTTAATATCAATTCTTCTGTTACGTCCAAGTCCAATGTTCAAGACATGATGGTCTTCATCAGTGACTGGATGAACAACAACCAGTTGAAGCTGAACCCGGAGATAACGGAATTAATTTTTACGGGTGGTCTGGCAAATCCTTGGCATTCCAACTTCTGGCCCCCGAAATTAGGCAAACCACCTGTGCCAGTTGCTTCTTGGGGATTATAATAAGTAATGATCTCTCCATGACAGCCCAGATCAGCTTGGTTGTATTGGCCGTCTTCTTTCAGTTGCGCAGAATAAAAAAGATCAGCAAATGTCTGAGCAGGGAAGCCATGATCTTGGTCACTCTAGCTCCAGTGATCTCTCGACTGGATTATGGCAAGTGATTGTATGCCGGCATCCCGGCTTACCAACTGAAGCGCCGCCAACTTGTTCAGAACCAGGCGGCAAGGCTGATCTTTCACCAGTCTAAATGGCATCATGTCAGCCCACTAATGAAAAGCCTTCACTGGCTCACAGTGAGTAAATGCTGTGCTTTTAACGTGGGTTGCACCATTTTTAAAGCACTACATGGTAACGGCCCGGCCTTCATCTCGGCTCGCTTACGTCACTACATTCCAACCCGAAACCTTAGATCCTCCCACCTGACAGTGATACTACGTCAATGGTGGCAAGAATCTAACCTGACTTTCATGGGATGTTTTGTATCTTGGAGATAAAATCCATGCTATTCATGCAGTAGGAGGGTAAGATCAAAACATAGGGACACAAAAAGAAATCTAAATAGATTGATGTATTCTCCAAAAGGCTGTTGTTGGTCGAGATAATAGGTCTTCCTCGTGGGTCTGTGTGAGGTTTGTGTATTTTGGGCAACAATGATAAGCATAGAACCATTGCTCAGGTGGTTTCGTTCCTTTCTGGCCAACCGTCGACAAATGGTCTGGGCCTCCCCTGGATCTGCCGAAATGTCGCCTTTGGGAGTTGGAGTTCCTCAGGGCTCAGTACTGAGCCCTACTCTATTTAACATCTTTATGACCCCTCTGGCGGCATTGGTGGAGTCCTATGGGGCCCAGATCGTTTCCTATGCTGACGACACCCAGCTTCTCTTTACCTGCCGGAAGAGCGAAGAATTCGATGGTGAAAGTATCCGTGAGTGCCTTGGGGCTGTTTTTAACTGGTTCCAACTAAACAGCCTCAAGTGCAACTCGGATAAATCCGAGATACTTTTCTTTGGATGCCCATCGGAACCGGACTGGCATGGTTGGTGGCCTGCCGACATGTTCCCTCCAGCTCATTCCTCGGAGTCGGCTAAGAACCTGGGAATTAAAATTGATAATGGGCTTACGCTCAAATCCCAGGTGCTGACCCTCACAGGAACATGCTTTGGTATCCTCAGAATGCTCCGAAAGTTTTTTCCGTTGCTCTCTGAGGAACATCGGAGAATAACGGTTCAGGCCCTCATTGGATCCAGACTGGATTACGCTAATATCCTGTATCTGGGTCTTCCGGAGTACCTCTTACAACGTATGCAGGTGGCTCAGAATGCAGCTGCACGAGCCATTTTTGGCCTGCATCGTCGAACCAGTGCTTCGAATTTGCTGCAAATCTTACACTGGCTCCCCATTCGGAAGAGGATAATATTTAAAGCCATGACACTAGCTCATAAAGCCTTACATGCTACGGAGGCTCAATACCTACAAAAGAGGCTGGCTTTTTACCTCCCGGCACGATCTTTAAGATCAGAGTCACTGGCACTCGCAGTAGTTCCCCATTATAAAGAAAGTCCGTATTGGAGGACTGTCTTTCAGGCTGCTGGCCCCCCAGTTGTGGAATTCTCTACCTCTGTCTTTGCGGTCCACATCCAACTTACTCGCTTTTAGGAAGGGTTTAAAGACCTGGCTCTTTACTGGCTAGAGTTTCTTTTTAATTTTATCCTTCTGTTCTGCTCTCTCTTCTGTTGCTGTTATGTTTTACCTGTCTCCTCCCTGGGTCTGGAGTATAAAGCGCCGGGACACTCCTTTGGAGTAGCCGTGCACTATAGAAGACCCATAATAATAACATAACATTGCTTTTTTTACTAACAAAAACTGCATCTCATCATAGCTCAACAACCCCCTATCATGTCAGTTTGAAAGCTTACTGTGGTACAGCATCATGACATGGGCATACATAGCAGCATTGGTTTTCACATAGCTATTGGAGAAGTCCAATTGTCTCTTGACTTCCCTCCTGTACTTATTTATGTCCCACAAGACCACATCACCCCCCTTGTCTGAGGGTATGACTACAAAACTGTTCAAACTCTTTAAAGAAACCAAAGCCACTTGTTGTCCTTTGTTTAAGTTTTATGCAAACTGGTTGTCACTCTTCTGCCATAGCATGAGGCGATGACTGACAATCACCTCATGATATGTGTCGATATTGTCATGGGAGGTCACTGGGGCATACTTGGATCTGGGTTTGAAATAATTTCTGCTTCTTTGCTGATCTCAATGCCCAGGCTGCTGAGTAATTCTCTGCCAGACTCCCAGTCCCTCCACTCTAGTTCAAATTCCCTCAAGCTGGCCACTCCTTCAAAATCTCCACTGGTCAGGGAGCTTAAGGTAGAGTCCTGCTTATCCACAGGAATCTCCACCCCTAACACATCCCTTCCTATATTCTTTTGTTGGAAGGTTTTCAAAAGTTTCAATTTCCTGATGAACAGGAAAATATCAATGTGGTGCAAGAATAGTCAAAGTTAGCAATAGGGCAGAAAGTCAAACCCAATTCCAATAAGGAACGCTCATCTTTTGTCAAAATATGCAAAGATAAATTAATAACCGTTAAACTGTTCTCAACCATTATTTGTTTCTCTTGCTCTGACAAGTGGCTTTCCCATGAGGCTTGTTGTCTTCATTGGCCATTACCCCCTCTCTGGATTTTCCTGTATCATTGCTGACTCCTCTTCCTTTTTGTGTTTTTTTGCAGGGGGCCTTATTCTGCCTTAAAAAATGGTATTCTTCAAAAGTGGTGAAAGGGATGGTTCCTGTTGCCAAGGCTGACTGTCATTCGTCAAAATCCGAGAGGGCATTTGAGCTTGACTCTGAGGTGGCTTGCTCTTGTTGTCTCAGAGAAGTAGTGTGTCTGATCTCCTTACTGGCGAATACGGCCAGTGGTATAATCAATTTTGTCATGAGTGAACTTCCATTTCTTCTTTGCTTTAATGCCACCCTCATATTTGGTCAGTCTGACATTCAATTCCTTTATGAAGCCCTGTTCTTTTCTTGAGAGGCATGCTTATCCAGTGTGTCTCTCAATTTCTTCAGTTCTTTTCCACTTCTGCTAATTCAATAGCTGTGTATTTGGATAAACATTCAAGCATATTTTTACAGGTTCCAGCCATAAGAGATGACCCTCCTCAAGTAGATTAGTGTAATAGTTGGCGGTCTAGTGGTCGCTATCTAGCCCTCCACCACATCCGCAGGCCAGGCATGGCCTGCGGGGAATTAATAAAGGGAAGGCGGCCGCTAGGGGCACGTCACTTCCGACAATACCACCGGTGTGGGTATTGTGTGCCACCTAGCGCGCTCCCACCCCTGCGCTAGCTCTGTGATCCCCGGGATGGTCCTGCATGACCCCGATACCAGCACACAACACTGGTGACGAGCGGAGGGGGCCCAGTCCTCGCTCGCACCTCGCCTGGCTTAAGTGACTGCCTATTTCTGTGACGCGGCTCCACAGAGGTGCGCCGCGGGCGGCCCGAGCTGCCGCGTGTATGCGGTCCTCATACGCACCCATGCATCTCCGGCGGCCGCGTTGGGAGTGATGCGACCCCCCCCAGCCGTGGGGAAGGAATACCGGCTGCCGACGCTGTAGAGTGCCTGAGCAGGCTGCTCAAGTGAACTCCTGCCCTGCCTCTTCACCCGGCCTCTGATGTTTGGCCTACACACTCGGCTGCTGTGGGGGTACCTCACCAACATTGCCTGCCTCGGTCACAGCGCGCTGTCCCTCCTGCTGCCCCTTCAGTTTGGAACACTGCCTAGGAGGTGAAATATAAGGTGGGGAGACAATATTACGTGAACAAAAAAGCATCCCCTTCCCACATGCAGCCTCAGGGGTCCTACCCCCTTTCAGTGAACTGGAAGATCCCGCGACGGCCTCCCCCCGGTGGTGAACATGGATAGAACGCCTCAACAACTACTTCGTCGTGACCAGGGAAATGGACAAGAAAGTGAAGCGGTCCCTGCTACTACACTACGTCGGGGATAAAATCTTCAAGCTCTTCAAACACCTGCCCAACACCGGAGCTGCGAACGACTACAACGCGGCAGTAAACAGCCATTTTGACCCGCAACTAAATCCAGATTTTGAGATTTTTAAACTCGGACAAGCCCACCAGAGGGAAGGAGAGTCCATGGACACATTCTACGCACAACAAATTCGGTAGCTGGCCAGCACGTGCACAGACGAAGACCAGCCAAATGAAATTCGGAGACAGCTCATCCAAGGGTGCCGTGACAAGACCCTGAGAGGCCTCATACTGCGCAAACCAAGAATCACACTGGAAGACATACTGATACTGGCCGGATCTCATGACTTGTTCGCAGCCAGAGAGAACGAAATGGACCAAGCCCCATGCCAAGCCAGTCTCCATCAAGACAGAGAGAGCCGATGCTGTAAGGACCAAACCTAGAGAAGATACGTACAGAGGACCAAAAGGAGAAGCCCCCAAGTCAAGATGTGGATACTGTGGCCACGAGCCGCACACGGCTAAAGACTGTCCCGCCCAAGGGAAAACCTGCACCAAGTGCGGAATACCTAATCATTTCGCATCGGCCTGTAGGAGGTGTAACAGAAACCGAGAAGGCCGAGGGTAAAAGCCCCCAACAAGAGCTGTCAGTGACAGACACCGCGCCACCTGACCAAGCACAGAGGGGACCCGCAAGGCACCTACCAACCATAGAAGACGACGATGAAGAGATATGCATCGTGTCTTTTGCAAGGGAGCTCAAGCAACGCCGCCGACCACATCCCACGTGCATTGTGCAGGTCACAGGAACTGAAGTGAAAGCGGCCATCGACACCGGGGCGACAGTGAATGTCATGGGCCTACAACCATACCGAAGCCTACGCCCTCGCCCTCCGGTGATACCATCCAAAACGAGGATCTACGCATATGGAGCAGACACGCCCCTACCGCTGAAAGGAAAGATCTCAGTACCCATCAAGGTGGACGACCTTGAGGTGATGGCCACAATCCACGTCATCGACAGGGAAGCAGACACCCTTCTGAGCAGCCACACTGTGGAAGATCTGAAGCTCATCGCTTTCGCGAGGCGGATCCGGGTGTCCCAGATCAAGGAGCTCCTGGGACAGTTCCCTGAGCTATTCAAAGGCCTTGGGTGCATAGGGTGTGACCCCATCAAGCTACACATTGACAAATCGGTCACCCCGGTTGCCTTGCGGCACAGGAGAGTTCCTTTCCACCTGCGACCCCTTGTCGAGAAGGAGCTGGAAGCGTTAGAAGAACAAGGAGTCACTGTACACACTCCCACTCCTTGAGCTGTTCAGCGCCAGGATGCCAGCCAGGCGATAGTGCGCTTTATAAGTTCCATAAAATAAATAAATACATTGAAAAGGTAACAGGACCAACGCCATGGGTATCCCCGATGGTCATCGTGGAAAAGCCCAAACAGCCGGGAGCCAATAGCCTGTGCATCGATATGCGCCACATAACACCAACGATGGATGACATCATTGTGGACGTCAATGGGTCCAAGTGGTTCTCGAAAATTGACTTGAACGCAGGATATCACCAGTTACCCCTGTCAGAGGAAAGCAGGTTCATCACCACCTTCAGCACCCACCTAGGACTCAGGAGGTACAAGCGTTTGAACTTTGGCATCTCCTCGGCAGCTGAGGTTTTCCAGAACACAATACAAGAACTACTGTTGGGGTTGCCAGGAGTATTAAACGTGAGCGATGATATTCTCATTCACTCTGCAACAGCTGCAAACCACCACAAACACCTCCGCGACACATTGAAACACCTCAGCGAGCACGGAGCCACCCTGCATAAGGACAAGTGCCAATTCTTCCAACCCTCCCTCGAGTTCTTCGGATATGTTTTCAACCAGGAGGGCATACAGGTAGACCCAAGGAAGTCGCAAGCCATCAAGGACCCCCTCGCGCTGACGACACCGACGGAGGTACGGAGCTTCCTAGGAATGGCTACATACTGTGGGCGGTTCATACCAGGGCTGGCCACCCGAAGCGAGCCGCTGAGGGCACTCATAACAGCGGACGCCACCTGGCACTGAGGCCCAAAAGAGGAAGAAGCATTCCAGGGAATAAAGGACGCCCTCCTAGAAGAAGCCACACTCGCTTACTTCGATCCCCAGAAGTGGACGGAGGTAATGGTCGATGCCAGCCCGGTAGGGCTAGGTGCAGTGTTGGCCCAGGAGCGTGAACCAGGCCAGTGGGCCGCCCTGTTGTTCGCCAGCAAGTCGCTCACCTCCACAGAGGCAAGGTATGCCCAAATCGAGCGCGAAGCACTCGCGATGAAGTGGGCCTGCGGTCATTTTCATCTGTACCTCCATGGCCATCCGTTGACGATGGTCACCGACCATCAGCCACTAGTCCCCCTATTCAAAGGAACCGCATCACATTCACCCCCGCGGATCGAACGCTGGGCTGTCCAGCTACAACCATACGAGATGGAAGTGGTGTACCACCCAGGGTCCAAGAACCCAGCAGACTTCATCTCTCGCCATCCAGTTCAGCCTGATGAACGGGAAGAAGAGGACGTCGTCGAAGAGTATGCCCACCTGGTAGCCCTGGCATCATGCCCCCAGAGCATGTCCCTAGACGAAGTGCGAGAAGCGGCTGCCACGGATACTGTATGTGCTAGGACTCTGGCCGCCGTCCAACAAGGTTCATGGACGGACTACCAGTCCAACTCATGGACCCTGGAAGATCGCGAGGCCCTAACAAAAATGTGGCGAGTCCATCATGAACTGAGCGGCACCGGCAGTGGTATCCTGCTGAGAGGATACCGGCTGGTGATCCCGCAGAGCCCCGCAGAGCCTCAACAACGGGCCATTCAATTAGCCCATGGAGGACACCAGGGCATAACCAAGATGAAGGCACGGATGCGGGAGAATGTCTGGTTCCCATAACTGGAAGACATGGTAGAGGAGTATGTTCGATGGTGCTCGTTGTGCCAATTAACAAGCGGCCCAGAGAAGCCTCTCCAGATCGTCACAGAAGAAGCCTGCACTGTCCCATGGTCCAAAGTAAGTGTGGATTTTGGAAGCCTCCCAGGAGGAAAACACACCCTTGTCATCGTCGATGCCTACTTTAAGTATCCTGTAGTCGAACCATTCATGTCCATGGCCTTCAACCATGTGGGACCCGTGTTGGAGAAAATATGCGCCATGTTTGGTTTCCCTCAAGAAATCCGCAATGACAACGGTCCCCCGTTTCAAGGAGCTGAGTTTGCTACCTTCCTCCGACAGCGAGGCATATCGCATCAACGCATCACCCCACAATGGCCCCAAGCTAATGGGGACGTCGAACATTTCATGCGAACTCTGAACAAAATGTTCCGCATAGCGGTGGTGGAGCAAGTAGACCCGGAACAGAGGCTCCATGAATTTTTAAGAGAGTATCGTAGCACCCCTCACTGCACCACTCAGCGAAGTCCGTGGGCCCTCATGCTCCATGGGCCCCACCGGGACCTACTCCCCACCTGTCTGGGGTGGTCCCCACCTCAACTGGACGTCGAGGAAGTACAAGAGAGGAGGGTGCGACAGAACCAGGACGCAAGTGTTCGACGCCGAGCCACCCAGCGAAGTGTTACTCAAGGGGCGACAGTCATCCTACAGAGTCGGTGCCAGGGAGGAAAATTCCAGACAGCCTACGAGCCGGGCACCTGGAAGGTCACCGCCAACCACAGTTCCATGGTAACGGCGCGCAGAGGGATGGAGGAAGTGTCCCGAAACATCTCATGGTTCAACACCAGGAAACTGCCAGCAGTCCCCCAAGTCCCGTGGCCACGGGAGAACTTGAAGAACAGGCCGATGACTCAGGAAAAAATCCAATGGGGGAGGCCCCAGTGATAAGCCCCTCGCCGCAACGAGGGGCTTATCACTGGGGCCTCTGGCAATGACTCCGGCCGGAGCGGAGCAGGATGGTGGGCTGGCACCCAAAGGTATAGCCTGAGGCCCAACCCCCACCCGAGCCAGCGGCTGAAAGAGTATGCCTGCTGAGGACCTGGACCTCACTAACGGAGACTCACGCAAGTACCGCAGTCATGGTCTCGACTGAATGTTTGAAATGTGATTTTGTGTAAATATGTTGAAAAGATGTTTTGACAAAAGAACCGAGTTGGATAGTGATGTAATAGTTGGCGGTCTAGTGGTCGCTATCTAGCCTGGCCTGCGGGGAGTTAATAAAGGGAAGGCGGCCTCTCGGGGCACGTCCTTTCCGACAGTACCACCGGTGTGGTTATTGTGTGCCAACTAGCGCGCTCCCGCCCCTGCGCTAGCTCTGTGATCTCCGGCGTGGTCCTGCATGACCCCGATACCAGCACACAACAATTAGGATGACGATTCTGGTCCATCGGAATTATGAGGATGCAGAGTCCTCTTGAAACTCTCCCCACTTCAATATAATTATCCAGGGAAATCACCTCCCAACTCCTGTTCATTTCCTTTTTACATAGTTTCTCATAATGAAAGAGAGTTTGTTTCAGGTTTCTATATCCCTCAGTTTCACCTGTACCTGATATCTCCTCTGTGCCTGGGTGATTTGCACTCTCATCAAAAAGATTTTTCACTGCCCCTAGTCTTCGACGGAATGATTCACTCATTTCAAAGCAAATAATCGGTACAATCAACAAACATCAATATATTTAGAAAAAAGTAGTCCTTGCCTTTTCCTCACGACCAATGTCAGCGTGACATGATCTCTGCCATTCCTTTCAGTACACACGTGCAGTCATTCAGCTCTTAGTTCAAATGTCAGGGATCTTAACTTTTTTGAGTGAGGGAGCACTCCTCCCGTCTTACAGATCCTGATTTCAAAGATGCTGAGAAACACAAGACGAACGCTGTGCCGGGGTACCATGCAATGCCAATTGCAGCGGGCCGGATGAAGAACTTCTGCTTTCTTTGTTTCCTATCAGAAACCAGCCGCATCCACAAAGAGAGACCAGTGCAGGACAATTGGGTACAGGATCCCGGTAATAATACAAGCAATACCTGTGCAGCAGCGCAAGCAAAAGCCCGCACCCCGGACAGGATTTTCAAAATAGTTTATTAGGCGCTTTGCGACCTTCTCGGTCTTTTTCGAAGCTATGAGTGATAGTAGTGCCCAATCCACATTAAAAACAAGTATTCAGTCAAAGATATAGAGAAAAGACTAGTGGGTACTTCCAATGGTTACATAATGAAAAAGGAGACTACTGTCATACATTGCATGTTCACATGTCATCAATTTGATTTTCATAATTAAACCAGTACTATACACAAATGCAACAAAGCATATATACACGCCATCTGAATGTCATGTATAAAAAATATATATTGAATCACAAGTGTGTTTGTTCACAAAATTATCAATAAAGTTATATTTATATTTATAGACCTCCAAGATCACATTAAGTACATCATTGTCAAGTTTATCATGTTGTATAAATCGCATTCTATTAGTGAGCATACAAATTGATTATGCAAAAATAGGCAAACTGATTTGCTGTAATCCTAAAATCGACATGATAGACATCAGTCACATGTGTGTATTGAATCTGATAGTCTATCATGTCGATATTATGATTACAGCAAATCAGTTTGCCTATTTTAACACAATCATTTGTAAACCGCCTGGTCATTCTGACTGACTCCCGGAGTATTCCTGTTGGTTGCAACAGCAGCGTAATCCCCTATGGATGCCGTTTCTGACATTTGGATTATGATGTTGCTTTCTGTTAGAAATGGAGGTCTATAGTTGGCAATGGTTTGCACCTTTGGCCAAATAGGGAGCCTTGCTTCTAGTCAGGGAAAGGGGATACACTCCTAAAATAACCCCTGCTCACCCCTTTGGTAGCTTGGCACAAGTAGACGGGCTTATCTCAGAGGCAGTGTGTAAAGCATTTGTGAACACATACAGTAATACAGTGAAAAACTATAACTGGACACCACACCAGTTTAGAAAAATAAGTAATCTTTACCTAAACAAGACCATATGGCAAAAATTCACAATACAGTATCAAAAAGTAAGGCTCTTAAATGGTAGAAATAGTTCTGTTCAATGCAAGTAGTAAATGCAACACTTTTCCCACAAAGTACCTTAGATGCGTCATGCAAAACAAACAAAAGAGTTGCACGGAAGGTGATGCGTCAGTTCCTTGCTTCGGGGTAGGCGATGCGAATGTTCCTTACCGGAGAGGAGGTGATGCGTCTCTTTCTTTTTTGTGATCCGGTTACGATGCGAAAAGATGGTGCCTCGATGCGTGGCAACGATCTGGTGCAATGCGAAATAATGGCGCCTCAATGCTATGCGACGATCCGTGCGATGCATGAATGTTTGCAGCCGCACAGCAGGTGCTGCGACGGTCTTCTCAGCGGTGCATCGGGACCCGGTGTGGATGCGGCGCACTTCTTCTCCATGACTCGGCAATACATCGGGAATCGATGCAGACACGACACGCTTCTGCCTCATTGCGCCGATCTTCCAGCTCCCAACAACAGTCTCTAGAGGTCCCAAAAAGCAGCAGGCACCTCTTTACAGGTTTGAATTCCCAGCAAGGAAATTCAGGTGAGCTGGTGGTGAAGTCTTTGTGTCCCTCACACTTAATTTAAAAAAAAAAAAATTGTCAGAAGAAAAATATGAGGATTTCGCTCAGAAAATGATGTTTCCCAAGGAGGAAGAGCCCCGGCGGTACCCTGTCCTTTCCTTAATATTTTGTAGCCTATCTGTAGGACATTATAGAATGGAGAAAAATGTCAGGATTTCAGTTCGAACACCCCATAAACATGCATGTTGCAGGCCATGCACCAATTTCAGAATCACCCGGTTTAGACAGGTAAGGGATTGGAAATTATGGAAGACTGAGGAATAAAATGGAGGTAGACTAGACTGTTTCCTGCCACGTGAGTGTGAAATTTGTAGGACAGTAGCTCACTTCCGGGTCATCAGTAGAGCCTATTAAATCACACTACACACGCCTCTTTGCCTGGAAACGATTTATAATTGTAATGTCTCTCCACTTGCATTTAGTTTGTGCTCCTTTTTTTTTCTTTTATGAAAGTACAAAAGGTAAATACAGAGATACAACAAAAACCTTTTTGAACATGACCTCCCTACCCACCCCAAACCCCCGTCTCTAAAAACAACGGTAAAGTCATTGGCTAATGAGTAATTGATAGCAGTTCATCTAAATCGGAAATTTCGAAAATCGAAAATTCCAAGAGTTTGAGGAAAAAAGGATAGAAAGAAAGGGAGAAGAAAGATAAATCAGAAAATATCAGAGGATGAAAAAAAAGACTATTGTGCAAAATACAAACAGCACTAGAACTCTTCAAAGACAACAGTAGTGTAAATACAGGAATGTCTCGGCTAGCAACTAACTAGGTGCCCTTCTTAGGTCATTCTATCTAAGCCAATCGGTTAGCGGTTGCCAGATAGTAAGGCCCTTTTTCTTCCCCCTGTATCCCATTTTGGAGAATATAGCCTTTTCCATGTTATGAGTGGACATCAATCCAGCTAACCAATGAGAGAAAGATGGAGGGTTAGTGTCTTTCCAAGATGACGCTACACATAGACGCAAAGTAGTCGTAGCAACAAAAATAAAAGCGCCTCCATTCTTTCTACAGACCTTGTTGTGCATGCCTAATAAAACAGTCAGAGGATTTAGTTGAATGTCCTGTGACAGAACTTTTCTAAAAAAGTCCTCTATCTGACCTAATAGCAGTGTAGGTTGGGGAAAAGTAGCAAACATAGGGATTGAGTCCGCGCTAAACTCTGCACATCTGGGGTAGAGTGTGCCTGGCCCCGTCCCCCATTATGCAACTCTACCCGGTGCATTATAAAGAAAAAAAAGCAGTTTTAAAAAACTGTGCCTGCAGTTTGGCTGATAGCAGATCTCTCCTAGCTGACTGTATGGCTTGATTGAATGTGTTGGGAATATTTAGATACTTCTGCCATTTGTTGGCAGTGGCGAGCACGTCGTCAAGCATCAAGTCAACTAGTTTGGTGTATATATAGCCAATCCTCGGTGGGGTTAAGTTTTGCAGTTTATCAATAAGTTTTACCCTAGAAAAACCAGCGGTCCCCCCAGTCTTACGGGATAGAAAGTCTTTTACCGCCATGTACTTGAATGACTGGTGTTCCCCCAACTGAAATTTAGTTTTTAAAGAACCAAAGGGTTTAATACCATCAATAGTAATTAGATCACCCATTTTTCGTATGCCTGCTCGATGCCAACCGGGCATGTAAGAGGCGTTGAATATCGATGGAAGATTGGGATTGTTGTTAAGAGGGGTATAATAGTTAAGATTTCCCAACCCAAAAGTTTTCCGTATATTAGAAAAGACTTCAAAGATATTAATTAATGCCTTAAATCTTACCCGTTTTAGTAGCCATAGGAGAGCTGCCTCCAAAGGCATCCACGGGTCTCTTCCCCTAGAAGCAGTTGATAGGGCAATGGTAGACCTGAATCTGGGGTATGTGAAGGTTCTTGCAGCAAATCCAAGCTGTATTGCATGGCCGCAGCCCAATAATAACATTTCAAATTAGGGAGTGCCCAGCCGCCCCTCTCTCGGGGAAGAGAAAGAAGTTTAAAGGCTCGCCTTGGACAGGAATATGCCCAGATAAACTGAGAAAAGATATGATCACATTTTTGTAAAATTAATTTGCTCATTTCCAGGTGAATGGCCCTAAAAAATATAATAGTTTAGGAAACTAGGTCATCTTAATGACATTGCACCTCCCTATGATGGTAAGATGTAAGTTGTTTAATCTTTTGGGTGCCAGCTTGGTTTCAATAGCCAATGGGGTCAGAATTTTTTTCGACAATTAGATTAGTATCAGCCATTAGAGTAACTCCCGGATATTTTGCAGATTGTACCACCCTGATACCTACCCAATCACTTTGGTTGTTATTGATGATCTGGGTTTTACCTTGGTTAAGCTTTTAACCTGATACTTTCCCATATTTTAGGGCCTCTAATGATGGAGCAAGGTTTCACACGTAAAGTGACTTGCTCGTACTCAACCCTCTCGATAATAATATTAATGTACTAACTAACAAGTTTTATCTTATTAATACTGCATTACACGACATATTAGGCATCTAGGGGACGCTTGCCAATGTGCTTTTACTAACTATAATCTGCTTGAACTAAAATGGCTGCTGCTACGTGGGATTTTCTACTGTGCATGCGTCTGTCATGCCTACGTGACATGCTTGGTGGGAAAACTTCTGCTTCTGCGCAAAAGAACTAAGATGGCCGTTATGTGTCCTAACGTGCAAGAAGCTTGCATCGCTGCTTTGCTAAGCTGTTTGTTTTCGCTTAGCATTTAACACAAACGTTAAAATATAATAATGGGAGTAAAGTAGAAAGAAGTGGTATACAGTGCATTCATTTATTCTGTGTCTCTAAAACTCTTTCTTTTCTATTTTTACATGTTACAAAATTACGGGCCTAAATGCTTTGCTGAACTCCATCTTTGGAGAAACTGCGCCTGTGCGACAAATGTCCTGAAGCCACTGAAGCTGTAGCCTTGAAATCAAGCCAATTAGACATGGATGGCAGAGAAGAATGAGCTCCTTGCCTTCCTAGAGGAAGCTGGATTCAACAATGTTGTATATGTTTATTGTTACATTTCACTACCGGGTGGAATAAAAGTACATGGATAGATAAAGTTATGGGAGGGAATAATTTGAATACATTATTGACAAGTTGCTTCGGAAGAAAATGGTGTGATGGCTACTCCTCGTTCTTTGTCCAATACAATTGTGAGATTCACACATTTGCAACATTTGGGGATGGTACACTGACCTGAAAAATAGTATAACTAGGGTAGGATTAGCAAGTAAGATTGTCCGACTTGTCCGAATAGCTGACCGGTCACTGACCCAACGCACTCAATAGGTGATCGGGAGCAGAGTTGCTGGCAGCTCTGTTAGAAAATTCGATAACCCAATCGGGGTTCTGGGAAGGAGATCGATGACCCAATCGGGGTTCGACTGTTAGCTGCAGAGATGGTTTACAACGCTGGCATTTTGAACTTTAGCTGTGGTGCTGGTCTTAGCTTGTGGTGGTACTATCCTGATCCAATTTGGTCCGTAACCTGTCCTGATTCTGGCTTGCACCTGTTCTTTCCTGCTGGCACCTATACTTTGGGATTCCTATTCTTTGACTCAGCCTATGACCAGGGTTGGTCATCACACCGTTCTGGGTAACTATAAAGTGTGGGTTTGTCATAGTACTGTTTTCCCTTCCTCTTACCCACCCCCTGTTTAAATGCTTAACAACATTTACTCTCCAAATCATTTTTCAAATGTTCATGTTTTAAAAATCTGCATTAGTCTAACAGAATAAGAAATTAATTTGAGTTTCATGTTTTATAAGTTTTCAAAGATTTACTTAAACAAAGATTTTAAACCTTTCCCGAGTTTGTGGTCATTTATGAAATGCTAAATGTTATTATTGCTACCTATTCTCTCTTTAACTCCCTTGATCCTTTAGGACTATAGGTATCGGTAACTTGGATCGGTAAGATAAATGGTATAAAAATCCAAATGGTAAAAATACAATAATTGATTGAGTGTAGGTTTATCTGTTTAGTGTATACATAGATATATGGGCCCAGGTGAGTATGTTGAGCAGGTGAGCCCGCACTCTGTCACTAATTCAAAAGCACAAATTGTGGTCACAGGATCAGGAGTGACTATTGCCAGATTGTCGGCATAAGCAATAATTTTAGTATCTAGGCCAAGTCTGCTCACCACTCTGATAGTTTGGTTATTTTCTATAGCTTTTATGAAAGGATCAATGTATAGAGCGAAGAGCAGAGGTGAACACGGACACCCCTGGTGAGTCCCACGCAATATCAGTCGGGATCCCATTAACTAATACATTGGCTGTGGGATTACTATAGTGAGCTTGTATGGCTTGCATTACTTTGGGTCCGAAGTCCATTTTCTTCATGACCTCCCATAGAAAAGCCCAGGAGGCCCGATCAAACGCTTTCTCAGCGTCTAGTGGAATTAATGAGATCGGGTCTCCCGTTACTTGTGCTGCATCCAACAGTGTAATGGCTCTGCGAATATGTTCAGTTGTGCTTTTTTTAAGGATAAACCTGTGTTGCCATTGCGAGACCAAGGTCTCTATTTTCAATGATAGCCTTACAGCAAATACCTTAGCATATATTTTAGAGTCACTATTAGAAGGGTGATAGGCCGGTACGATCCCATCTCTAAGGGAGACTTATCTTTTTTTGGGAATATCACTATTTTAGCTTTGGACCAAGAATCTGTAAGGGGTGCTCCATTAAAGATAGAATCTACCAGTGTGCTAAAGATGTGTTTAATCTGCGGGGCAAATATTTTATAAAACTCCACAGGTATATGATCTGCAACTGTCGCTTTCCCTTCCTGTAGGCTTCCTAGGGCTTTGGATATCTCTTCCCATCCAGGGGGTTCCTCAAGCTAGTCATAATCCTCAGGGTTAAGTGTCTCCAGGATAATCTGGTCTAGATAGGCCAGACATTCCTCTTCTCTCAGTTTAGATCTCCCTGTGTTATCTTCTGAGTAGAGTCACTGGTAAAAGTCACAAAATGCATTACGGATCTTACTAGCATCTTTTGTGATCTCTCCGGTGTTAAGCTGAATTGACTGATTTTCGCTAGCAGACACCTCATGTCTAATTCTAAGAACCACACTCATATATTTTGTCCCTGGCAGAGACCCATTTCTTAACAGTTTTTTCAGCAAATATGAACCCTATTTCTGCTTTACTAGCTATTTCTTCCAGCTGAGCGTTTTCAATATCGGCACCCGAATTGACTGCTAAGATTAAATCTTTCTCAGCTTTTTTCATCTTGTCATGTGCTTTTGCTAATTGAGCTTTATCTTTTTGATTCTGTCTTATGGAGTACCGCAGGGTTTCACCTTGAATGCCAGCCTTCATTGCTTCCCATACTGATCTTACGGCTGCTGATCCTGTGTTCATTTCTAAAAACTCCTTAATCCACCCCTGCATGTGTGAGCGATATCTTTCGTCATAAAGTAGAGCTTTTTCAAAGCTCCAGTTTGAAGTTTCTTTCTTCATTCCTGGCCCACTAATGTTTAAAATAGGGGGTTATGGTCCGACATAAATTGTGGAGCTATCTCGATAGAGCAATTTCGGAGTATGGATGCAGACACAAATAAATAATGTAATCTAGCAAGTGAGAGGTGTGGAGCTGAAAAATATGTGTACCCCGGAAGAGTGGGTTGTAAATTAGCCCAAACGCCTGATAGACTTTTGGGCTTCCTGCCTGTGTATGACCAATGATCGGTTGCACTCCAATTACTGGGTAGATTAATATTTAGATCACCAGAGATTACCAGTGGCAAAGGCCAGTGGCCAAGTTCGCCCGTAAGCCAGTTGATTAGCCCTGGATCATCGGTGTCACTTCCAGAAATGGAGCATAGTGAAAAAGGCCAGATTAGGGGAGAGATGACACTCCGCGATAACCCACCTACCCAGTGGATTGGACTTTACTCTGTTGGATATCAATGGATGTCTATATTGACACAGAACTCCAACTCCTCTTGTCTTTGACCCCTGGGAGGTTCCCCCAATAACCCTATACCCCAGTGAATTTAATAAGTGCTTTTGGGATCCCTCTACATGTGTTTCTTGCAGGGTGATAAATTCAGCTCCCAGAAAACGTAAGCCCTGGGCTTCTATCTGCCGCTTTAAAACATCATTTAGGCCACATATATTAACAGACACAATTTTTAAGGAACATTGATTGTTCATGTTATCTGGCATAATTTTACTGACTTTCCTTAACTGTGTATCCTGTCTCATTAAGCCTGCGATGATCCTTACAATGTCCTAATATTTTGGATTTTTTTCACATTTTTATTCCCCTTTTCATGTTCTCTTTTCTTTTGCCTTGTGAGTTAACCTTCTTTTTTTGCATTTTATTTTCATTGTCTAATATCCGATGTTCCAGTGTTGTGCACCCCACCACCAATGATTCGTAACCCCCCTCCCCACCCCCAATTATTCGTAACAGCCCCTCCTGACCCCCCCCAAAATTAGAGCAATATGGAAAGTCCTTAATGATGGTTGTCAGTGACTAATACAATGCCGCTAGGCTATGCCTTTAAAGAAAACGAGATGCATTATCGGCTTATATCTCGATTTTTTTTAAGCCCAGATTCTCATAAAAAGATACCGGGAGAGGAACGGCATGTTAAACCATCAGATTATTAAACTCATTTTTCTTAATTTGTCTCTTTACATTTTTTCTTTTCCCCTTGGCATTTTATCTCCCCTCTAGACTTTTATTTATTGTCTTTTGTTTTCCCCTGCCTATAACTCCCCTAAGTACTCCCCTGCCTTGATCTCAGACATAAAGACTTGTGTGGTCCCCTTCAGAATTACTTTTAGTCTGGCAGACTTCATTAAAAAGACGTGAGCCCCTAGCTGTTGAAATGGGGTGATTAATTGGCGTAGATGCCATCTGCGCTCTACCATAGAATGGCAAAAATCCGGTTTGGCAAAAAACATCACCCCATTAGCCCCTTTCAGAGGGTTCGGACGGGCCTAATCATATACATATTGCCTGAGAAGGAAGTTCCTAAAGAACACTAAAAATGCTCTGAGTTCCGTCAGAAGGATTACTGCGATTTCTGTTAGGTTTAATGTTGAAGGGGAATCAGAGCGCTCATTGGATTTCGTAGTCCTAATTCCAGTCTGTTTGAGTCTGGAAGGTTTCACGCATCAGTTGTACAATGTAGCGCCTTGGGTCATCGCCTTCGATGTCTTCCGGAATACCTAGCAATCGGAGGTTATTCCTACGTTGACGGTTTTCCTGTTCCTCCATTTTCACCCTGACATCTGTCAGACATGCCTCCTGAGCCGACCCCTGATTTTTCAAAGTGATTACTTGTTTCCAGGCTGTCCCTCAGAGTTCAGACAGGAGGCAAGCTCAGTTTCAAGCCCTTGGAGATCTTTTCTTCAAGCAGGTGACAAAGCAAAACAATCCTTTTTCTCCTTTCCTTGACAACAAGTAACCACTGCAGGCCAACCCTGAACAGCAAACAGCACAGGGGCAGTAATCTTCCTCAGCTTCTCCGGTTCTTCTCCTTGACAAAGGTTCCTCTTGATTTCCTAGAAGTGATCTAAAGTTCTGGGGTCTGGGTCCCCCTTTTTATACACAGAAATCATTTGTTCTCTGAAGGCAGAGAGTGTTTGTACCCAGTCAAAACCAGTCCTGTCCTCACTGGTGCAACTTCCTGGCAGGAGGTGGAGACAGCATTGTGTAAAGCAGACCTGGCCCAGGCAGGTGAAAGGAAATCTCCTCTCCCTACTCTAATTCAACCCAGTTCCATTCAGCCCAGCCCTAGGTCATCAGACTTCTGGAGCCGCTGCCCTCTCCCAGCCCCTGTCACTCATAAGTCAGACATGCAATACACAAACCTAGCAGAGGCACACTGGATGGTACGGCAAGAAAATACCTACTTTCTAAAAGTGGTATTTTGAAACACAGAATGCAAAAATCACCCTCACTAAAAGATGCACTTTAACATTCTGAGTTCAGGCATACTAAACTTTATTTTCCTATCTTGTTCCCTGAGTTAGTTATGTTTATAAGATGTTGTAAGTAAACTGCCCATTCTGGCCTATGGGAACAGATAGCCTTGCAATAGTGAAACACGAAATTGGCAGTATTTCACTATCAGGACATGCCACACACATCAGGGCATGTCCTACCTTTCACATACAATGCACCCTTCCAACAGGGGTACCCTGGACCTACCTTAAGGGTGACTAACATACAGAAAAGGGAAGATTTGGGACTGGCAATCGTGTGCACTTGCCAGGTTGCCATGGCAGTCCCAGACTGCACACAGGCTCTGCAATGGCAGGCCTGAGCCACATTTTACAAGCTGCTTCTGTGGGTGGCACAATGAGTGCTGCGAGCCCACCAGGAGCATTTGGTCTACAGGCCCTGGACACACATGGTGCACTGTACTAGAATCTGACAAGTAAATCAAATAACCAGTCATGGAATCACTAATCCATCCAACCATTTACAAAAGGGAGCACTTGCACTTTGGCACTGAACAGCAGAGGCAAAGTGCCCAAAGCATCTAGACCAGCAAAAGCAGAGGAGGCAACAGCAAAAAATGGAAGGGAGACTCACGCCAATGGTGCCAAGTCTAACAGTTTCCAATAGCCTTTCCCACTAGCAGTTCTGACACGGAAAGCGACTTTGTGGCCCCTCACAGGGCCCCATAGCCCACGCAGCTTACGGTTAGTGGTTGAGGGTGTACCTATGGTACCCTCCTCTAAAACCCTGCACTGTGTGGCAGGCACCATGGGGGTGCCTGCGACAGAGTGCAGGGTTTTACACACACACACAGCCCATTTCCCTATTGGAGCCTGTGCTATGGCCAGTTCTCGGGCGTAACACAAGCTCCCATGGGAAACAATGAGTATCCGACCGAGCAGTGTTTGGTCGCATCATAATCCAGCGATCGGAACCGCTGACCGCAAGTCAGTCAGTCCCGAGTCCTAGACAGTGTTGGGTGGAGTCATTCCACTCGAGATCGTAATGAGCCCCATAGTGTAACATAATTAGTACAATTATTTATTTTACATTGTATTCATTTTATGAATAGTTAACATTTATTACTACAAATATTTGTTTCTAATGTTTTTGTACTTATCATTATAAGTATAAGAGCACAATCTTATGGTAAACAATATTTTTGACACAATATTTTTGTCAATGATAATGTTTACCACAATTGTGTCACTTATCTGATAGAGTAATCTACCACAATGTGTTGAAGCCCCTTTTCCATCGAACACTTAGTCTGCCTGCTCTTGAATGGGTGGAGCATCATCTTTCTAATAGTGGTGCCCTGCTGGCTCTGCCATAAGGAAGCTTACTCTGATGGTGTGATGGCGTTGTGGCATCAGATGGACCACTCTTTTTTCACTACACATAGTCTAATATATTTTTTCTGTGCATACCTCCACCAAAAACCTACCAGTCTTGAACAGAAAAAAAGAAAAGCTTGACCAAGACACTTGGATAAAAAATCCAGGGTGTGGGGGAAGGGGTCATACGTTTTTTTTGACTAATTAGCTCCCACTTAGTTTTTGAAAAACAAAAACATTTGGTGGGTTATGGCCTGATAGAAGGCAGCTATGTAAGATACTTGCTGTGCCTTCAGAGGAACCACCATACCAGTGTTCCTTCTGAAGGCTCAGAGACTACCACTGTCTGGTGGTGATCTTCAGATATGGCGAGCAGTAGTCTGTAAAGGTGGCATAATTAATATCCACAGCCACTTTATTGGCCTGATCTTTAAATTAGGCCCATAGTTACATTTACTGCTGATTGCCCTAATATTATTACAACATTGTCTACAGCATGCACCCCCTAAGAGAGCATGTTTTAAACTGTTCAGAGTTACTATGATTTACAAATGTGGGCACTTTTTTGAATACCCATTTCAAATGGGGGTCACTTTGATTTTGGAGCCTGGTTCTATATTCTATTCCAGTCTGACTATGCTCCCCTGGGTGTAATCTCTCCAATCTACCCAATGGGTGGGAGTGAAAGACAGTTTGGCCCTTTAGGTGCAGGGTTAAGGTCCAATGCCTGTGCGGGCCACCCCATCTCAGACGTTTTTTATATTATTCTCTGACTACTTGTGGACTTTCAACTGCCCATGGGCAGCAGTCTCTCTGTGGCTGCGATCTGCTGCATAGGGGCCACAGAAAGACCCTATGTCCCTTTAGTAGTGGCAATATGAACTGATGCTTGACCGGTCCACCGCCCACTCCATTTTAAAAACAGAAACAATTCCTGGTTCTGGTGGGATTTCTGCCCCCCACGGAGAGCAGATTGAGGGCAATCCCACCAAACTTCACC
Source organism: Lissotriton helveticus (assembly GCF_964261635.1). Lineage (NCBI taxonomy): Eukaryota > Metazoa > Chordata > Amphibia > Caudata > Salamandridae > Lissotriton > Lissotriton helveticus. Next base: position 1,887,423,346 of record NC_136059.1, on the reverse strand, counting down.
TATGGGGGCAGAAACACTGTTGGTCCTTTTAAAGGTGGGGTAAGAACAGAAGCCCAGATGGGACAGCCCTATCCCAAACTCTTTTTAATGAATCCTGCAACTACTGGGCTCTTTCCTCCAAGGAAGGGCATATTTGGGATAAGCTAAAATCTTCTCCATGGGGAGCAGTAAGACTGTTCAGCCCTTTAGGAGCAGGGGTAAGGCCGGTTGTCTGGGCGAGCCACCCCAACCTCATTCTTTAAAAAAATAAAATAATACACCATGGGTACTAGGTGCCTTTCTGCATCCCACAGCAGGACAGGTTGGAAGTAAGTCCCCAAACTGCCCAACCGGAGGGGCAGAAATATTAGAGGGACCTTTAAGGCAAATACTGGCTGAACTATCTCCATCCTACCCCATTCTTTTTTTGCTTATAGATATGAATCCCAGGTGCAAGTGGCTTTCTGTACCCTGTGGAGGCAGAGGGAGGTTCAACTTTCTGAAGGTCATCCCAGGGCTGGGGCCAGAAAGCCTGATTTGTTCTGGGGGCAGCACTTACTCAAGGGTTAGGGTGTCACTTCCTTTTTCCATAGTGTACAGTGGGTGGATCTCTGTTTGGGGATCACCCTCCTAAAGCAATCCAATAGCACAGATGCACTAGAGAAAATACCAATTTGAAAGGGTGTATCGTCCCCTTTAAAATAGTACCCTCCACATTGATTGACGTTGTGAGGGTTGACATATGCCCCTCGAACACTCATTAAACTGAAACTAGTTGGCGTCACATTGCAAGTACCAGAAGGATTTCCAGCCGCTATGTGGAGGATGTGATGTTGACTTCTTCTGCATTGTAGTGGTAATATGAAGAACGTGAACATTTTGCCTATTTAATTTAAGAGTTTATTAAAACCATTATGTCAGTATCCCAAAATAAAAGGCAGCTTACATCATCTGAGTCCAAAGGACCAACTCCCTGGGTGCTCTTACTAGTGTTGGTACCCTAGCACAACATTGATTGTTAGCTACACATTTAGGATAACCCAAACTGCCATAGAATTGTAATTGCACACAGGGTCTCACATAAATGACCTGATAGCCACCTACTTGAACTTCACAAAGAGTGACACTATATTACAGAATTCACAACACATCATAGTTTATTCTCATAAAATACAATGTATTTTGAAAATACAGCCTACAGCAGAGCTATTTTGAGAAGCTATCAGGAGGTTGACTTGACCCATTGTCAAATCACTGAACTACAGTGATGAAATCCTAATGTTTGGTGTGTCCATGGAAGAATACAAGAAAACTATGAATCTGATACGTAAATTACTACCAATTCGAATCTAACCCTGAATGCCAGAAAGTAAATATTCTACAAAAGCCATCTAACATATTGCCATATTTTTCCAACGTATGTATTTATCTGGCTCCAGAAAAGCTTAAAAAAGACTCCTCCTCACACCGATATCAGTGAAGGCAAACAATATTAGGAATGACAAGCTGCTGCTCAGAGTACATATGAGTATGCCACCATCAGCAGCTCCTTAAGTTGACTGACAATTTAAGAATATATCCTTGAATGGAAACACAAGGGTGAGGATACATTCAATGGATTAGGACAGTCAGGAGCACTTCTAACCTGGCTTGTTTTGGCCAAACACTATCCACTGAAATCATTATAGATGCCTTCCCTGTAGGTTTGAGAGCCTGGTTGCCAAACTTTATTAGTAAAACAACTGCCGGCAAATCTTATTGTATGCCAGCACAAGTCATTCTAGCATACTCTCAAGCAGATTATTGCAGTAGTATGGACATCAGAACACAATCACATGTTCATAGACAGCAAGCAGTTCACCCTAGTGAATGATCATCAGGCCCATCTAATGACACGTGTCGAAACGCGTCGACAGGAAACCATCCTTTTGTATATTTTTATACTGTTTAAAAATCAAAAAGATTTTTTTAACTGTTATATCATGTATGAAGGTTGAATTAACCTCACATATTAAACAAATTGTTCTACCAAAGTATATCCCTTGGAAAACCCTTTGAGATATTAAAATTCATTTTTTACTCAAAAATACTTGTATAATGATTTTGTAGACACCATGTCTTTCTCCTAAGAAACGCTAGTTACTGCTGTGTATGCCTGGGTAATTTTAGTTCACATATATAACCATCTAATGGCATTCACATTCAGGAACCCGAGATTTAAGATGCCAGTTTGCATTAAATAATGGGGACTGTTTGTTCACAAGAATACACAATCACCATCATACACAAGTCATAAAAGGACAACAACCCAGCCACCTACATGTCCTGGCTTCCTTTGGAGTCAATCAAGTTAAGAAAGTCATTGCAAAAGTAATACATAAACTTCATTGTGGGCATAATGTATTCCTCAAGACACTGTGAGGTGGTACATAAAATCACATGACTGTATGCAAAGTCAAGCATTGCGTGATCAAAAACTGTTGGTGACATAAAGACAATTACATCATCCCTGCAACACTTAGGAAAAAAGTCAGTGTTCTAACACATGATGGGTATCAGGGAATTGTGGCAAACAAAAGAGCGCAACAATGCCAAGTATGGTTTGCCATTCTTGCTCAGATTGTGAAAACATACTCCAAGGGTACTCCCGGTATCAGGCTCCTGCTCTACAAATATATGCTCTCCCAGAAAGCATATGGTGCAAAATGCCATTGGTTTATTTGGACCCTACAATCAGAAACTTACAGGCTAAGTATCAAGGACAAAAATAGATGATTCCTTTTTAGCCAGCAGCTCTCATCAACAAACGCAAATGTAGTAATCCCTGCTCTAGACTAAGGGCCAAATGTACAACCCTTTTTTGAGGCTGCAAACAGGAGATCGGCCCATTGGCGACCGTAAAAACTGTTCCAGGCATGTACAAATGCTACTATTTTGCGAGTTACTGACTCGCAAAATATCATTTGCGATGCACGCTATCAGGAAGGGGCGTCCCTTCCTAATAGCGAGTCGCCATGCAATGTACTATTGTTTTGCAATCGCATTTGCGGCTGCAAAACAATCACAGTTTACCACCCTTTTCAAAAGGGTCGTAAGCCATTCGCAAATGGGAAGGGGTCGTCTTGGCCCTTCCTCTTTGTGTATGGGTGCATAGAAATTTTTTAGGAGCAGGCAGTGGTCCCAGGGACCACTGCCTGCCCTTAAAAAATGAAACCGAAAAGGTTAATTTTCCTTTTTTAAATGAGTCCCATTTTCCTTTAAGGAAAACGGGATGTATTTTTTTTTTTTAAACGGCTTTATTTAAAAGCAGTCCCAGATATGGTGGTCCCTGGGTGTGCTAGCCATTCCCAATGGGGCCGCAAATTGCGACAGCCTCATTAAGATTATTGAAACTTGCAATTTGCGACTCCATTGGGAATAGCAAACAGAATCTGAGACACTGTTGTACATCCCAATTTGCGAGTCGCAAATTGTGAATCGCAAACGCAATGCAATTTGCAAGTCGCAAGTTGGTGGGTCATGCATCTGGCCCTAAATCTTTGCACGTTGGAGAATCAAAAAGATTGTGTAGATTGACACCATTAAAACCTCAAGCAAATGTGAGACAACCTACCAGTACAGCAAACTCAGAACATGGTACGACAAGCAGGTCTCAACACACAACAGACTACAAATGGTCAGCATGTGATAACTTTTATGTAAAGCCATAAAATCTGCACTCCGATGCCAAAATGGGACTGTTGAGGAGATGTGACTAAGTAAGACACAGATGGACATCCCTCACTCTCATAGAGTAGGTGAATGTCTTTTTTTTCTTTCTTTTTTTCGTCCTGGTTCGCCTCAAATCCCATTGAACAAACTAGCTGTCCGTACCAATAGTCGATGGTTTGAGAAGGGTAGGCATTGAGTTGGTGTCTCATGGAAATGCCTGCCTACAGGTACTTTGACAGACTTGGATTTCACTAACCCCGGAAAGGGGGAGAGGTTATTCATCAGCTAAGCCCGCAAGGGCCTGGTAATGGAGCAAGGTTTCATATGTAAAGAGACTTGCTCGGACTAAAGCCTCTCAAATTAACAAGTAATCTATTAATCAATGTGTTTTCTCTTACTAATAATTGCACCACACGACATTTAGTATCCAAGGGAAGCTTGACAATGTGTTTTTACTAACAGTAACCCGAATGCATTAAAATGACTGCCGAAAACGCGGAAACTTTACTGCAATTGCCACTGCCACACTCACTTGGTGTGACATATCTTTCGCTAGGTGGAAATTTCTTGCAGCTGCACACTAGAATTAAGATGGCTGCTTTGTGTTTCACATACTAAGGAACCTGCTGCTGCTTTAACTAAACTTCATTCATTCTGCTTGACTATTAATGCTATAGTTAAAATAAAGTAATGGAAATAGAATAGAGATAAGTGGTATGCAGTGCATTCATTTGTTGCCTTGTTCTAAATTGTTTCTCCTTGACTTTGCTGCTAGCTCGTATTTGGGCTTGATGGGTGTTTCTGAACTCCATCTTGAAAGAGCTGCGTCTGCGCAGAGGAACTCTAAATCTCTGAAGCATTGGCATTGAAACACAGCCAAGTCCTGACTTACTTGTAATATTCCTGGGAAGATGACGGCCTGACCCCTCAAGAGGATGAGAATATGAACTGATCGAATATTTGCGTACAATATTGAAACATTTATTGGTGGGTGCAGTAAAATTCATGGGAAAGTAAATTATGGGCGGGAACATTGATCATCATTATTGAATGGTATGATGTGATGACCTCTCTTCGCCTTTCTGACCAATCAAATCAAGGGAATACACAAATTTGCAACACTGGGGGGGTGGTACATTGCCCTGGAAAATGGTATAACTAAGGTAGGCTTTGCTAGTTAGATTGTCCGACTTGTCGAGTAGCTGATCTGACACTGACCCAACGTATGCTGTAGGAGTTCGAGAGCAAAGGTGCTGGTGGAGCACTCTGTCAGAAGAATCAGGAATTGCTGAGGGAGAAGAATCGATAACCCAATCGGGGTCCGACAGTTGGCCTCAGGGAGGGGTGTGACGCTAGCGTTGCACTTAGCTGAGGGTACCTGTCCTGATATGCAACTGTCCTGTCCTGTCCTGGTCCTCACCTGTCCTGATCTGCATCTGTCCTGTTCGTTTGCATCCTGAATTTTGGGGAGTACTGGTTTTCTTTACCCAGCCCGTGGGCAGGGTTGTTCTTCACACCATACTAGGTAAATATAATCTGGGTGGTATGTCATTGTATTGTTTCCCTCTCTCACCCTTCCCAGGTATCAATGTCCAATAGAGTTCTCGCAATATTTCTACAGATCTGCACTTTGATTATTATTTTCTTGCTTGAAAAGTCTTTAACTGAACTTTTATGGACTTTTGCAAATAAGAATTTACAGAGATAAAGAGTTTGAAACTTTCCAGTGTCTGTGGTTATTTTATGAAGGTAAACGTTAATTTCTTCCTATTATTCTAACTCCTTTTGATCCCTTAGGACTTTAAATACAGGAGACAAGGATTGGTAAATCAACGTGTATAGGTATGATTCCTGAATTGTATAAAATCCTGACAGGCAAAAGTAAAGGCAGGATTACCTGTTCAAAGTGTGTATGTTTATGGGCCCAGGTGAGTAAGGTAATTGAGCAGGTAACTCTGCGCTCAATCATTATTTCTTTGGTAGCAGAGTAGTGGTTATGGTTTAGTTAAGATAGGTAGCTAGTTGTGCATTGATTATTGATTTGCATTGATTTTATCTATTAACCAAAACCCGTTCGTATTGTTATTTATTGTCTGGAAGCCCCGGGGATATGGAATAGTGGGTGCTAAATGGAAGCCACACTGCAGTGAGGTCACTTGCTTGATGAATAAGTGCATAAAGTTAGGTAGAACGTGAAGCACTAGATAGGGATTTCTGTATAAATGTGTGAGTAAGTGATAACAAAGGAGTTCGCTGGTGAAACTTTGGCCTTATATCACCTAGAAAGGGTAAGCCTGAAGGAGTAATATGTTCTTTACTGCTTGTGTCAAGAGTAAGCAGAAGAGATTTACTCGTAGTGAGTGAAGGGTAAACGGAAGGGATTTACTCACAGTAAAAGAAAATTGTCTTTCCTTTTGACTTTAGTCAATCAAGCACAGTTGGAATATTACTATGTTGTTAATTAATGAAATTTGCATTCAAAAGTGAAAAGAAATAAGTTTTCCTATTACCTTGCAAAGGAGGTAGTCAGTCGCAGTGCTGCACTGACATCACAGAGAGCCGCGCTGGTATTGGTCGAGACAGCGGGTGTGTAGCTGAGGTAAAATTGTAAAGGAAGGGTGAGTGCAGGAGCGTGAGAACTCGTCTCACGGGAAAAGCCGCACACCTATTGGTTAAATTTATTTGAAATCTAATTGTTGATTGGTTATTAAAAATAAGAAACGAGCTGGTATTGGAAAAGCTTTTAAAGTAAACAAGTGAATATAACTACAAATTAAATTATCGGCACAAATTATATGTGGCAGTTAGATCCAGCAGTTATCGGAAACCGACCCGATAGGAGGTACTTAGGTTTTGTGCAAGAACAGTACATAAGAGGAAGACCATATAACATGTAAAGCGCTCTGATACCTCCGGGTCTAGCCAGCGCTATATAAAACCTTTCAAATAAATAAATAAATGTACGGAGCAAAGAGAAAAAATTCATTTTTCAAGAAAATAAAGAATTATTTTAAAAAGGATAAAAGCATTAAGACAAGAGAAGGGATTCTTATTAGGGGTGGGCGGAATTTGCTTAATCGCATTACACAAATCTCTGCGAAATGGTAAAAAATCTCCGTGAACATCCAAACATTCTGGGAACATGTGGAATTGCTTGTTCACAATGCTTTTTTACTGTTCGCAACAGCTGTTTGCGTGCTCGGGGGGGAAATATCTTGCGAACATGCATTTTGTGAACTTCCGCAAATCCCACGAGCGGAACGGAATTTACCGCCCAGGCCTAATTATTATTCCACCACCACCAAATACGCCTGCATCATACATGATGGTTGAAAGGGCTACCACACGTGTGTGTGGTTAGAAAACTGGATGGAGTATACTAAGGAAGACAGTATGTTGGCATTTCCAGAAAATGATACCTTTAATGGTAGAATTTTGTACAACTTGAGAATGCGCATGAATGAATTAGATCCCAGACCTAGATTAACGCAGTATGAAGCATTAGAAGAATGGGAAACAGAGGCTAAATTCTATCCCAGATTTCCCAGAGAGACAAGAGATGAGCAAATGAAAAGATGGAGACAATCCATGTTAGTGGAAGGATTGTATCCTGTATTAACTTTGGAAGAACCTTCGGGAAGTAAAAGTACAGAGAAAATGAAAAATCTAATGACTAGTGGTGATTCAGAAGATGATGACCTTGAGGATTTGTTAATGAAAAATCCGCCACCTTATCATGAAGAGACAACAAGTATCAACCCTAGTGCCCCGTTCTGAAACTCACCTTTGATTCCGCAAATTTACATGAAACATCATCAGAAAAAGTATTACAGGAAAGGGAAAGAGAAGCAATAAATAAACAGAGAAGTGAGCTAATTCAGAGAATTAACCAATTGAATACCAGTCCTGAAGCCCTAAAGATACCTGTAACTATAGGTCCCGTTGTTCCCTTGTATGGAGATAAACAACCCTGTCCTAAAACTCCTGTTTTGACTACACCTGTAGTGCAACTTAGAAAGGAAACCTTAATAATTGATGACCAGGCAAGTGAGTGTGAGTCAGGGATTTCCCTGATGGATTTACCTATAAGGGAACCTGTGAGTGGTTTGATCAGGAAAAGCACTGTTTGAGGCTCTAGAGAGGTACAGATGGAAACCTCCACAGGAACAAGGAGTGCCAATGTAGTGACCCCAGAAGAAATAGAAAGGTGGTCCCGAGAAATAGAAAAGCCGAAATCACAGCCAAAAGTATAAGACATTTTTAAATTAAGAGTCAAGTTAGAAGAAATGATTGCTGGAAATGTGGGATTGGAAAGGTTAAGTACATTCAGTGAAGAAGAGTTGTTAATCATATGCAGGAGTATAACTCGAAATACAAAAACGTTTCATGAGAAATTAATGAATTTGGCCTCTGACATGGGAATTGACATAGGTAAATCTAAAGTTTTACAGAAACCTTACTGAGCTGAATTTTCTGACAAAGATTTAGAAAACATGAATGTGTCAGGACGGAAATTACTAATAAAAGAATTGTTATCGTTGTTACAAAAGGTGGAAAGCTAGATGGACAAAGAAAAAGGAGGAAGCTCAGGCAAATCACACTACATCTTAATATTTACTAAAAGAACCAGAGAAAGTGGAAAGGTTGTGCCCAATGAGAGAAGTGACAGGAGGAGGTTATGTATATGTCCCATGGTCCCAACAGGATATTTTGTCATTCACAAATGATTTCCCAAAACTTAATACCCATAGAATGATACAGGCAAGTCAAAAGGTATGTAAAAGTCTCGAAAGTTTTGTTAAAAGATTTAGATGGTTTATTCGACATTGTTTATCCTGCAGATTTGAGGACAGAATGTAAAAATACAGTAGATAGGCCCATTGATGAGGTATCCTAGAGACCCAAAGACAGGAGCCTCGTCAGATGACGTCATGAAAAAGTACCATCAAGTAATAACTTGCTTGAAAGGAAAAGTACCCCCAAAAGAGACAGATTAGACAATAATAGACAGTACTACCCAAAACAAAGATGAATCAGTGCATGCATATTATGAACGCCTTTTTCAAGTATTCAAGCTGTACAGTGGATTAGAGAACATTGATACCAAAGACATGACACAATTTATTTATCGTTTCGTGTCAGGAATGAAACCATATATTTCACAAATGATAAATGACCATAAAACATGCTGGCAGGCCAAGCCTTTCGATGAAATTCACAAATATGCAAAATATTGTGGAGATGAAATTGATAATAGACGAAAGAATTTAGAAGAAAAAGTAATGTGGGCACAAGTAAAATTAGCAGCGCAACAGGAACTGCAATTGAGTCAGTTGAAAAATAATCAAGGGAAAGGAGGAAGTCAAGGAGAAGGAAATGGGGGTAGACCAAGGGGAAGAATGAATCGGGAAGAAGCAAAGAAAAAGTTTCCCTGTCACCGGAGCGGAAAATTGGGGCATTGGAAGAACGAGTGTAAGGCTGTACAAAGTAATAATGTTCAAAATGAAAATTTAAATCCACAGACGCAGAATGAGGTGTCAAGAAAAAAGCAGCAACAGGTAATACAAACCCAGTTACCCCTTGCCCTTAGGCCAGATTCTGGGAGTCAAGCGAAATACAGTGTGGATACCTCAAATTGGGAGGGAAGTGGTAGGAAAAACATAGGGACACCACAGTTTCTTTTGCAAGACACATTTTTCGAAGAGGATAGTTACTGACGGTGCCTGAGAGGGGAGGAAGGGGAATGCGTACTTGGCACATCCTTGCCGGTAGATCAGACAGGTCCATACATTGAAGGAAAGGTTGAGGGAAATGATGTTACCTTTTTGTTGGACACTGGTGCGCCCCGTTCTACTGTGAGAACAGCAGATGCTCCAAACCTACCCCTCTCGGGAAAGGACGCGATCCAAGTAGTGGGCGTTTCTAGTAAACAAATTAGGACCCCTGTTACAGAACCTATGGAAGTAAGAATTGGCAATTTTAAAGAAATGTATGAGTTTGCTGTGTGCGACTCAAGCCCAGTAAACTTATTAGGCAGGGATTTGTTGTGCAAAATGAACTGCACAATCTTTTGCACCCCTAGTGGTGTTGAAATTCAGACCGCAGACGAGGATGGAATCTATAAATTAATGTTAGCCAAACAGGAAGCTAAAAATAAAAAGATGACCATAAAAGATTTACCAGAAGAATTGCAAATTACTGTAAATCCTGACGTGTGGGATTTTACTGGAAAAGAAGTAGGATTAATGGCAAATGTAGACCCGATAAAAGTAACAGTGAAGGAAGGTGCAGTCTATCCAAATACTCGACAGTACAAAATGAGCCCAGAAATAAAAGCATTACCAACCACAGGGGCAGTCCAACGACCCTGAACCAGGGACAATCTGTATGTACAACTAAAAATGGTTCAAGAGGCAAATTGCTTCAAGTATACAATATAACACATACATTCAAATCTCAAGCCAAACAATTGTACAAAAATATAAAGAAAATGATGAAGAAAGAGAGAGAAACAAGAAAAGGAAGAAGCCCCAGATGCAAGAAAATTATATATCAAAAATTACATATAAAAAATACAGTTAGGACAATCACGCTCAATAGAGCGTTTGGTTGAGCAGGGCATTTTAAAAGAAATAATGAGCAGCCCATGTAATTCACCTATAATTGGCATAAAGAAACCAAGCGGAAAATATAGGGTCATGTAAGACCTTCACAAAATTAATAAAATTGTTGTCCCATGTTGTCCAGTTGTGCCAAATCCTGCAGTAATTTTGTATCAAATACCATGGGGTGCCGGATGGTTTACTGTAATTAATTTGATGAAGACAAATGAACCAGCTGTAAGTAAACTCTTCTTTATTGCTGTCACCCTGCTCTCCTCACTGACAGGAATAGGTCAACATTCCAAGGATGACTGGGGGGAAGATACCAAGTGGCTGGGGCAGGGAGGGGGGATGGAACGTACCACTTGTTGAAGAAGATAAACATGCACAGGTTACAACACATCTCCCTTTGAACCAACAAAGCATTACCATATCAGCTTAAGATGCAACACATCTCTCTAGGACCGAAGAGAAGGAGGGATGTGAAAAAGGGGAAGGGGAAGGAGAAGACAGGGGGGGGGGGAACAACTGGCACACAATAACATTAACGCGCAGGGATGAGGACCCTGCAACCCACACCTCACGGGGGCAGAGGAAAGGCTAAGGGGGGCATGACCCTGGTCAACTGAATCAAAGACCTCCCCACCCTCAATTCTAAACTGTACGCAAGATACCTCATCCTAGAACAGGTAGAAAAGGTTATTAGAACACAAAACTTGGATCCGGCCCCTCTTCGCTTTGTACCATTCTTACTTGACCCCTCTCCCCTTCCTTACACACCCTTGCGAAGTGGCCCCTTCTGTTACACTTCATACACATGGAATTTCGAGCAGTACAATGCATGCTATTAGCCAGATGATTATTGCTTCCGCACCTGAAGCATTTCAACCCTTCTGTGACATTAAAGGGCTTATCACTCTTTACCTCTTTAGATTTGATCTTGTTATCCTCTCCTTCTCTTTTGTCTTCCAACACCAACCCTTTTATTTTATTCACACACCCCATGGATTCTTTTGGTTGGTCCATCTCCTGGATGCATTTTGCGGTGTGCTCAATGGAGTGTGCGATGGCCACCGCTTCCCTCAACGAGGGATTCTTAGCCAAAAGCTTTTCTTTTATCTTCGGATTGAGGGTGCACCTCAGCATTTGATCCCTAATGAGGGAATCATTCAACTCCCCAAACTCACACAGCTGTGTGAGACCTCGGAGAGCGGCAATGTAATTAGCTATGGATTCCCCCTTCGCCTGCACTCGTGAAAAGAACTTGTGACGCTCAAGCACAACGTTGACCTTGGGCCCAAAATGAGTCTCTAGTTTAATCATTGTAATTTTGAAGACATCTGAATCTAGCTCGTCGTCTTCTAATGCTGGGTTTGGGAGAGTGTCATATATTTTCCTCCCTTGCACTCCTAGATTGTGAAGCAAAACATGCTGCTTCCGCACTGCTGAGAATTTTTCCCCCCCTATGGCTATTAGATATGAGTCAAATACGTTGATCCAATCCTTCCAGTGTATAACTGGATCGCCGATGTCATTTAGGAAGGAGGGGGGGGGGTTCATAGAAGAAGCCGCCATATGGAAAGTTAGCAGCTATAAGCACCACTACACCAGAAAGAGGTGGAAAGGGGACCTTGGAGGTCCTTACAGATGTTCAGGTATTAGAAATCTAGCTTACAGAAAACAGTGGACTAAGTTATGTAGAGGGGGAGGTCGTCACCCAGAAGGGGTAGATCAACTTCCTCTGACAAGGTGAAACAACACTACTAATGGTAGAGGAGCACAGCTATATGACCTAGGACGTAGAGCAGAGTACCTCTTACACCTGACGCTGATGGGGAGGTTTCCCCCACACCTGCGCTGCTTTGGTTGAAAGTCACAAACGTCACTTGAAACGCACACAATGTCACGCTCAGCACGGTACACGAGGAAATGTACCTGGACTACCTGACCATCACAACTCATCAAACAGGTGCACTTGTCACAATTGCACAGTATAACGTTAGGCTGATTCACAAATTCCCCAGAATGACAAGAAAAACACCCCTCCAAGGTAGTAAAATGTAGGTAGGAAAAACCACTCTTTGAAATACTGCCTAAAATTTCTTTAGAGTGCTAACTGATACTATCTAGTTGTGAACTGACGCCACGAACTTGAGAAACTTCCGATTTTCACCAGCTTACACCAGACCAGGGAGGAAAAAAAATAAAACCCCCCAAGAAATGGATGACGAAATGGATGAAGAACACAAATCAGAATTCACCTAAGCTAGTTACACACATTTCAAATAGCACAATTGTCAAGTTGAGACCATTTCGCACTTTAAATGGGCAGGCGTAGATGTAAAGATGAGGTAAGTTCACAGTTTTTCTGAAGGTCTGCCCTTGGCAAGGTATTGGAAGGTACAGATGACAGTATGGTCTATTTGTTATTATAGTTCGGCCGTAACCATAGTTGTCACTGTTGAAAATGCCACCTTGCAAAAAATCTTGCCTGAAAGTGTGGAGGCTTTTGAAGTCTGTCCTCTTGGGATGGACGCACACGGTGTGGACGGACAGGGGTATATGGCTGGCTTGAAGGCAGGACCAGAGCAGGGGCGGGAGGCTGGCTTCGAGTGCCCAGGATAGAATGATGTTAGTAGGCACACTTGAGAATTTGCGCGAAGCAGAATATGACCGGAAGACAGGAGCAGCGCTGGGAAGGCTGGGGCGCCGGGAAACAGACAAGAAGTGCCTTGAGGAAAACGAAACACCGATGCTGACAGGAACACTCGTACCCAAAACGCTGCCCCCTGGTGGATTTGATGGGCGCCGTAGGTGCACTTTGAACGGACGAGAGGCACACTGAGCAAAAAATCAACTGGGGAACTGACAGCAGGGCTCCGCTGACAAGTACTTAGACACTCGCTGGAACACTAATGGAATGACGGAGGCGCTCTGAGGGAACGGCTTGTTGCACTTCAATGGGAACAACTCCACGCTGGATAGTAGCGCCCCCGAGTTGCCCCCTGAAGAAATCGACCTCTTCACTTCACTCGGAAAGAACGTTACGAGGCACACTGGTGCGAAATGTTAGCTGCGCAGCAATCATTAGATCCCTGACGTGCAGCTGGCGCTCCAGTGAACTGACGAGAGGCGTGCTGAGGGAAACCATATGCAACGCTTCCCTGACGAGACTCCCACAGCTTCACACTTCACAGGGAACCTGACAGTGCCGCCTTCGGTAATTGATTACTTCATAGAATGCCTGCGCGCTCCTCTCCTCCTCACGAGAATTGCTTTGCTGAAGCACTCAATGTACGCTAAAAGCGTCTCTAAAAGCGGCACTTCGTCTCCTCACAGTCCGCTGGTGTCACGCCAACCTATTCAAAGATGCCAAAAAGTTCCACCCGTTCCAGTCAGTCAGAATCGGAACAAGAGTCTCTTTCTCATTTCGCACTTACTCCTTCTCCCTGCGCTGGCTGGAGTTTGTCACACACTTTTTTTCCTCTTTTACTCACGTCAAAGATTTCGAAGGTCGCTCGGCTCAGCTGGCCTCTCATAAATAAGTGTAGTACCACGCTGACTGTCTTTCCGCCACTACGACAGCTGAAATATCTGTAGATGGCACTTATAGATGGACACTAGTGGCTTTACAACGGTTTTTTCTTCAGTAAACCTCCTGAACTCGCGAGATGACAGACCTTTCTGAAACCTTCGGCCACCAGTCCGTCGAACAGTAATCACCAACTGAACTTTTCACTTCATTTTCACCACACATGTACTTCACTGCATCACTCTTGCACAGGTTGGAGAGAGCACTGAAAGGGGAGGTGACAGCTGGGCCCCCTGCGCCAGGTTCTTCCCCTCGTCGCCAGTGTTGAAATGAAGACAAATGAACCAGCTGTTAGTAAACTCTTCTTTATTGCTGTCACCCTGCTCTCCTCACTGACAGGAATAGGTCAACATTCCAAGGATGACTGGGGGGAAGATACCAAGTGGCTGGGGCAGGGAGGGGGGATGGAACGTACCACTTGTTGAAGAAGATAAACATGCACAGGTTACAACACATCTCCCTTTGAACCAACAAAGCATTACCATATCAGCTTAAGATGCAACACATGTCTATGTCTGGAATCATGTTCCTCAAGGGTACACTGAAAATCCATCGATTTTTAATCAGATTCTGAAAAAAGTTCTTGAATCTTTGGTGCTGCCCAGACAGTCTGCCCGTGTGCAGTATATAGATAACCTATTGGTCGCGTCTAAAACTCGAGATGACTATGTTGTTGACACCATTACATTACTGAATCATTTGGCTAAAGGAGGACATAAAGTGTCACCTGAAAAGTTACAGTTTTGCAACACATCGGTGAAATATTTGGGGCACCAGTTTGAGAGAGGTGTAAGAAGAGTAACATCAGAAAGAATCAAAATAATTAGAAACATGAATCTGCCGCAAACACAAAAAGAAATCAGAATGTTTCTCGGAGTGGTAGGTTACTGCAGGCAATGGATTGTGGGATTTGCAGTCCTAGCTAAGCCATTGATACAAAAGACAAGGAAAAGAGCAAGAGACCCAGTAGAATGGGATGAAGAGAGCATGACTGCTTTCCTAAAATTACGAAACTGTTTATGTTCAGCTCCAGCATTGGGAATGCCTGATTATTCAAAAGAATTTGCACTGTTTTGTGATGCACGAGACAATTGTGCACTTTCAGTTCTGACCCAGACTCATAGTCTAATGCGACATCCTGTGGCATACTTTTCTGCTACACTGGATCAAGTGGCATCTGCATTGCCAGGATGTCTGAAAGCGGTAGCCGCAACCTGCATGAGTTTAGAACAAAGTGAGTCCATCATAATGGGACATCCTGTAACCGTGTATGTTCCACATGCAGTTGTGATTTTATTGATAAAAAAAAGGACTCAGTATCTGACTCCTAGTCGGCTGACTAAGTATGAATGAGTCATTCTAGGTGCAGAAAATGTGACCATTGCCAGATGTACTGTTCTAAACTCAGCAACACTGTTACCAGATTCATATTTTGAAGAGGTAAAGGAAGAAGTTGAACATGATTTTGTCAACCTCACGGAATACTGTACTAAACCACGCCCAAACATACAAGCACAGGCACTAAAAGATTCATAGTATGAGCTGTTTGTAGATGGCTCATGCATGCGAGATGAGGAAGGAGGATTGAGTGCTGCTTATGCTGTGTGCACATTGGGTGGTATAGTAGAAGCATCCTATTTACCAGGAGTCAAGTCTGCACAAGTAGCTAAATTGATTGCTTTAAAAAAAGCTTGCAAAATTGAGAACAATTGGAAAGTAACAATATAAACTGATAGCCAGTATAGTTACGGGGTTGTGCATGACTTTGGCCATCTTCGGATGCAAAGGGAGTTCATGACTTCTTCAGGTACTCCTATTAAAAATGGACATTAGGTAAAGAAATTGTTTGAAGCGATTCAATTGCCAAAAGCAGTGGCTGTGGTCAAGTGTGTTGCTCGCCAATCTGGAAACGACAGAGTGACAGCAGGTAACCGTTATGCTGACCAGGTAGCTCAACATTGTGCCAAGTATCAAATGACAGTGAACAAGAAAATCAATGCACGTAGAATCAGCTGCCAACTTATGATGCTTGAAGGTGTGAGAACATGGGAAGAAGTGAGGGATTTACAAAAAGGGGATTGATGGAGCAAGGTTTCATATGTAAAGAGACTTGCTCGGACTCAAGCCTCTCAAATTAACAAGTAATCTATTAATCAATATGTTTTGTCTTACTAATAATTGCACCAGACAACATTTAGTATCCAGGGGAAGCTTGACAATGTGTTTTTACTAACAGTAACTCAAATGCATTAAAATGGCTGCCGAAAATGCGGGAACTTTACTGCGCATGTGTCTGCCACACTCACGTGGTGTTACGTATCTTTCACTTGGTGGGAATTTCTTGCAGCTGCGCACTAGAATTAAGATGGCCGCTTTGTGTTTCACATACTAAAGCACCTGCTGCTTCTTTAACTAAACTTTGTTTGTTCTGCTTAACTATTAATGCGATAGTTAAAATAAAGTAATGGGAATAGAATAGAGATAAGTGGTATACAGTGCATTCATTTGTTGCCTTGTTCTAAATTGTTTCTGTTGACTTTGTTGCTAGCTCATATTTGGGCCTGAAGGGTGTTTCTGAACTCCATCTTGAAAGAGCTGCGTCTGCGCAGAGGAACTCTAAATCTCTGAAGCATTGGCATTGAAACGCAGCCAAGTCCTGACTTACTTGTAATATTCCTGGGAAGATGACCGCCTGACCCCGCAAGAGGAAGAGAATATGAACTAATCGAATACATTGTGTACAATATTGAAACATTTATTGCAGGGTGCAATAAAATTCATGGGAAAGTAAATTACGGGCGGGAACATGGATAATTTTTATTGAATGAAAATGATCTCATACTGATATGGTGTGATGACCTCTCTTTGCCTTTCTGACCAATCAAATCAAGGGAATACATGAATTTGCAACACTGGGAGGTAGTACATTGCCCTGGAAAATGGTATACCTAAGGTAGGCTTAGCTAGTTAGATTGTCCGACTTCTCCGAGTAGCTGACCTGTCACTGACCTACTGTATGCTGTAGGAGTTCGAGAGCTGCGGTGCTAGCAGAGCACTCTGTCAGAAGAATCAGGAATTGCTGAGGGAGAAGAATCGATAACCCAATCGGGGTCTGACAGTTAGCCGCAGGGAGGGGTGTGACTCTGGCGTTGCACTTAGCTGAGGGTACCTGTCCTGATCTGCATCTGTCCTGTCCTGTCATCTCCTGTCCTGATCTGCATCTGTCCTGTTCATTTGCACCTGAATCGTGGGGAGTCCTGGTTTTCCTTTACCCGTCCCGTGGCCAGGGTTGGTCTTCACACCATACTAGGTAAATATAGTCTGTGTGGTATGTCATTATACTGTTTCCCTCTCTTACCCTTCCCATGTATCAATGTCCAATAGAGTTCTCACAATATTTCTACAGATCTTCACTTTGATTATTATTTTCTTGCTTGAAAAGTCTTAAACTGAACTTTGATGGTCTTTTGCAAATAAGAATTTACAGAGATAAAGACTTTAAACCTTTCCTGAGTCTGTGGTTATTTTATGAAGGTAAATGTTAATTTCTGTTACAACAAAAGGACTAGGCTGTTCCTGGGGTGTGTGTGCAGGTCACTGGAGTGTGGATATGGAATGGTGGTTAAATGATAACCTACCAATGGATATCCATTTTGTTGGATATGCTGGCCTCACACACCTTTGCAGGTGTCATGCTTCATCATAGGCAATGCTCCTCGTTGGGTAGGCGGTGCAATTCCCAACGGGCAACATCTCAAAGAGGGGCTCTTTGGCGGAGATTTTTTTATCCAAATGCTTATGGGTGAAGTGCAGGTTAGGGGCCAGAGTGTTGTAGACGGAAATGCAAATTAAAATGAAGCAGGGGTCCCGGAAGCAACTTAATTCCGGTGGTCACATGCGTCAACTAAAAACAATAGTTAGTCTGGGAGTTCTGGAAAGTAATGTTTTCCACGCTCAAGACTATACTAAGAAGTGTAGATAGTGTTAATTTCTACCTAATATTCTAATTTCTTTTGATCCCATAGGAGTTTAAGTACAGGAGACAAGGATTGGTAAGTCAACGTGCATAGGTATAAGTCCTAAAGTGAATAAAATCCTGATAAGCAAAACGTAAAGGCAGGATTACCTGTTCAAAGTGTGTATGTTTATGAGCCCAGGTGTGTATGATAATTGAGCAGGTAACTCTGGACGCTATCACTGGTGAACATCATCGTTGGCAATCAGAATATGTGGGGGTGCCCAACGTGGTCCGAAGAGTTCCAAAGAGGCATAATCATAGGACACACTGTTTTAAGATGAGTAATTAAAACAAGAATATACCTCTCAATAAATCAAGCCCTAGCCCACTCAATCAACAAGTCCAAGAACTCTATCTTTTTACTGCTGCAAGCTCTGGACAAGTCCATCTTACATGTCTTTACAAGCGAGGCCATTCAGCCAGAGTGCGTGGGAGGGGTAGAGTCAGTCCAATGCTTACATATTTGTCACCTGGCTAGCAGAATAGCATAGAATAAGAGGGATCTAGCTTGTCCGGTAACTTGGTTGGTAAGACCAGAAATTATCAAAGCCAGGTCTATTTGGATTGGGGAGCCCAAAATGTCCACCAAAGACTTCCCAACTCCATCCCAAAAAACTGCAATGGCAGGACAGTCCTTGAACATGTGTACATCTGAGGCTTCAACCAGACCGCTCTTCCCATAGCTGACTGGAGCCCCCCTCAAACATTTAGTCAGCCTCAGTGGAGAAAGATAGGCGCTGTGTGCGGTAAAGAGGTGGTTTCTTTTCAACCAGGCAGATTTTACTATACCAAAGAGAGGCTTAAATGAGTTCTGCCATAGTTGCTCACACTGTTCATTTGGTAGAAATTCACCCCATAATTAATCTGCAAGTTTAAATTCACCATCCACGGCCTACTTCAGAGGCCAATACCAGAAAGAGAACTCCCTTCTCCCAGCTGGCCTTGCTACTAACTGATGTTCAAGATTGTTAACCCCACCTATGGGAAATTTTTAGGTTTTGCTGTGTTTGAACCCAGTTCTGCAACTGAATATACTTAAACTTTGAAAGGCACACTCCGACTCTTTCTCTCAATTGCTCCCAAGAAATGAGTGTGCCCCCTTAAGCCAGGTCCCCCCATACCATCAAGCCGGCTTCTCTAAGATGTAAAGCCAACCTGTCCCTTAAGCATTCCGGTGCACCTGGTGAATCACAAAGTGGGGCTAAACTTGAAAAGTAGTTAAGGCCAACAAGGCGCTTTAATCTAGCCCACGTTCTGACCATTGCCTGGAGGACCTTAAGTTTAACTTTTTTGAAGACTTTTGGTTCCCCAAATTTAAACAAAAAGCCCTCCTCAGGTAGACTGTCACTCATCATCGTAGTCAGGAACATTCCTTCCATCCAAGTGCTTACTGGCATTTTTAACAGCATCCGAGAATGTGTAAGCTGAAAAGCCTATGCATAATACTGCAGGTCAGGGAAAGCAAGACCGCCTTTCTCTCTCCTACGCCTCAATTTCTTCCAGGTTATTCTGGTAGTTCTATATACCCAGACAAAGGAGTTTAAAGCCTGCTGAAGTTTATCAATAGCTGCTTTATCAAAGTGTAGGGGAATTGAATTGAAGAGAAAGATTATCTTAGGTAGAACCACCATCTTGACCAAATGTACCCTCTCAAGAATAGTTAAGGAGACACGGGCCTAAGATTTCATCGGTTTTTGGCACTCCCTTGACAGTTGTGCTAAATTAACTTCTGCCATCTTAGCTATATCATGGACGATTCTGACCCCCAAATATCGCATGCTGGGGATGACCTGATGCTGGCTCCTCTTAAGGTTCCACATCATACCCTCGGTCTTCCCGCCGTTCACCTCGTACCCCGACACCTGCCCGAGTTCCTGTGCCAATCTGATCATCGCCGGGAAGGTTGTTGCCAAGTCTGCAGTAAGAACCAAAATGTCATCTGCGTACAGAGCCACCTTCCTCTCCCACTCTCCATGTTTAAAGGGCACAATACTAAGATCTTCCCTTAGCCGCTGAGCAAAAGGCTCGATATACAGATCAGAAAGGAGAGGGGAAAGGGGGCAGCCCTGCCTGGTCCCCCTGGTGATCTTAAAAGGTTTGGTCAGATTACCATTAATCAGCAGCCTGGCTGACGGTTCTTGGTATATCAGCTGAATGGTATGACAACACGTCTTTCCCAAGTTGAAGTTCCCCATGACTTCTGGAAGGTATGCCCAATTGACCCTGTTGAAAGACTTGGTGGCATCAAGTGTCAAGGCTGCAAGAGGAAGTGAATAGGAAGAGGCAATATCTATTGCTCCAATAAGGTCATAGGTAAGGTCTGATAGATGTCTTCCTTTGACAAACCCCTGTTGATCAGAGGGAAGGATATCGCCCGCAACAAGACCCAACCTAGCCACCAAAATCGTGGCAAAGATTTTAAAGTCCACATTCAAGAGCGAAATGGCCCTATATGACTCAAAGCTCACTGGACTTTTACCAGGTTTCAAAATTCCAGGACCCTGGGGGGTTAAGGCCTTCTGATAGTTTTCATTGAATAGTTGGTACATGACCTGGATTATTGCCTTGCCCAAGGACCTGTACTGCTCAGCTGGTAGCCCATCGTGCCCCACGGCTTTCACTCTCTTGCAGGCAGCTATGGCCTTTCTCACCTCTTCCTGCATGATGTCTTGTTCTAAGTATTCCTGCTGTTTAGAACTCATGGGTGCCAGTGTGGTCCTATTCAACTAGTCCTTAACCTGGGCCTATCCTCAACACTATCTTCTTGATATAGGTCTTAAAAAAATTGAAGAAGGCCTCACCGATTTCTTCATCTGAAGATAGAGCGGCTGGCCCATCTTCTCCAGTGATTTCCTTAATCTGATTGCGGTGCCTATCTGCTTTTGTCTTCCATGCCAGAAGTTGTCCTGCCCCTTCCTCATATTCAAAATGGGCGCTCTTACTTGGCTCCCATCTACGCATAAGCCTTGTGTGAAGAATACTCTCCAACTGCTCCATTAATTTACTTCTTGCTGCCTTCCCAAAACAACCTGACAGTTAAGATCTGCCTTCACTACCTTCATTTCTGCCTCCAAGGATGCGGTCTCCCCTCTATACTTTTTATTCCTAAAACTCACCCTGCTAGTAATAATGCCCCTTAAAACACTTTAAGGGAGTTCCAGATCACGGTGGTAGTAGCTGAGCCTAAATTAACCTTCAAGAAGAATTCAGTCTCCCGGGATAAGAAGAACATCTGTTCCTCCTCAAGAAGTAACGTTCGGTCAAAAGACCAAACTGTACACTGCTGGGCCTGCATGAAGTCAAGATCTAATAATATTCCAGAGTGATCTGAAAGATAGAACATCAGATATATGATGTCTTTAACTTTACAACTTAGAGATTAACTGACCAAGATATAATTAATGCTTGATTTATTTGGATTCTTGCTGTTACAGTATGATACTGCTGTTGCTGACCAGATCTTTCTCTCCAAATGTCGCAAAGACCAGTTTGCGCCATCATAGTCTGTAGATACACCCTTGACCTAGAAGGGACAGCTGCTCTGCTACTTGCAGATTTGTCGAGTGCTTGGATTAAGCACAATATTATAGTACCCAGCCGTAATAACCGGATCTGGGAAATCTAGGAGGTGCGAAAATTGGTTTTGAGGAAATAGGGGTCATCTTGATTTGGACCATAGTAGCCAATCAAAGTGAGCAGGAGACCCATTAAGGTGACCTTCAATATTACCCATTTGCCACATGGGTCTTCCAGATGAGGTAAAATCTGGACATTGGCTTGTTTTTTAAAAAAGAACAAGAACCCCTCTAATGTTAGCAGTCTGGTTTGTACATATAAAGGAGTCCACCCATTTTTTATTTTTAAAAATGTAATTGGTCTCTTCCTTAAGCAGGTGCGTTTCCTGGAGGACAATGATCTGCGTGGGAGAGCCTTTTAAATATTGCAGGATCTTGGCTCTTTTAGACCTCACGCACAGGCCATTGTCATTCCAGGACAATCGCTGGATAGTTTTCATGGTGGTTTAAGTCCGAGATTCCAAGCACGCTCGGGGCCGAAAGAAGACCAGCACCAGATCCCCTGAAGTCCAAAAGCAGTTATCTGGACTACGTTTGAAGCAAATTAGGTATTTTTGTGGTTTTTGTCCCTGTGCTCCCCAACCCCAACCCCCAACTCACCCCTCCAACCCCCCAGAGAACCCTTCTCCCATTTTTCTGGACAGATGTAGTCCAGGTGTTGCCTCCCGGAGCAGCCCGTCCGTCCTAATATATGTGAAGTTTTATAATTCAGGAAAGAAAATAAAAGCCTTAAGCGCCAGCAAAAGATAGAAAAATATAGGTGAATCCTAAAATCCTAAAAAGAACTAAAGAGTAAACCTATAATGTTTTAAATCATCAACTATCCCATTTATACATAGATTATACTTTATATGGGAGTGAAGGAGAGGCAGATCCAGAGATAAAAACCAAAAACTAATCCTAGTCGAATCCCAGGGAGGAAACAACTACACCAAAGGGACCTCCTTTCTGATGGTGTCAAGCAATTTGTCCGCCTCCTGAGCTGATCCTATGTTATGCATTTTATTGTTGTGCATAACTTTCAGGAAGCCTGGGAATTTCAGCTGCACTACAGCTCCGAGTTTCTTGAAGTCATCCATCTTCCTACCTAATTCCCACTGCCTTTCGAGGGTAACTCTGGCACGATCTGAACAGATTTCAAAGGAGAAGTCTCTGACCCTCAATGATTTTGTCTTTAAAGCCAAGTTGAGGATCTTCTCCTTTAGAGAATATGTAAGGAAGTTGAAAAGGATTTTTCTTGGCTTTGTTCTATTGGAATTACTACGGAATGGGTCCCTATGGATTCTCTGTATGTCGCTTCTCAGGGTTGCCTCTGACTCTTTGAGCTGCAGAGATTCTTTGAGCAGTGTGATAACATAGACTTTGAGGTCAGCCCCTTCACTCCCTTCCTGGATATTTAAAAGGCGAAGGTTATTCCTACGGCAATTGTTCTCAAACGTCTCCATTCTATCACAGAGGGCCAATTCCTCCTTTTTAAGTATCTGGATATCGGCCTTGGCAGCCCCGAGATTTTCTTTTTAGTTTTCCCACTGTGTTGTCTAGGGTCTCAGTCCTGGTATTTAAGAGGTCCATCTTCCTCTCCAAGGACTCACAGAAGTTTCTTATCTCGCCCTGGTTAGCCGCAGATACCGAGAAGCCTTTCTTTATATCATCTGATAGTGTGGTGAAAAGAGCCTCCAGTGAGGCTACTGAGGACCCACTCGATTCCTGAACCTTGGAGCCTTTGTCCACCCCACTGCTATCTTGACAAGCAACTATAACATGTCTCTGATCGGCAGGATCTGTCGCTTTATCAGACGCCACCACAAGCGTACTCACAGCAACTATAGTTGATGATTCTGACTGGGGAAGCAAACCACTAACAGACTCCATGCTGTCGGTGACTAATTCTGCCGTAAGTTGCTCAGTAGAGCCTCTTCTAAGAACCTCGCCCTTCTTCGTGAAGTCTAGTACCTCTGGTTGTACTCTGAAATATGACCGTAAAGAAGGGGTGACCCTGAATTTAATGTCCAGGGGGTTACTTTTGGCCTTCCCAGGCTTGATGCTTCTTCCTTTGACCTGGTATGTTTGAAAAGCAGAACTATTAATGGGAGTCGATAGTTTTGGGGAGCCTCCCAAGGCTTGGTTTTTAGATTGCTCCTCAAAAGGCTGTTCATTAAGATTTATGCTAGATTTTGTTTTCTCGGGTCACAGCGTGGCCCATGCGTTTCTTACTTTTCTTGTTTAACCCACTTATGGCGGCAGCAGAAACCGCTCTCACCTGTAATGAGGGACAAACCGGAGCCTCCTGGATTCCCAGTAGCTGTTGCACCCCCTGTGGTTGCTCAGATGACACCGCTTACGGCAGCCCCCGACACAGAAGCAGCGCTGTCTACGGAAGCCAGCTCCTGCTCAGCCCCGTCCCGCTTCAGTGTGTCGAGGTTACGGCTGATGCTGGCGCTGCCTCCACTGACCCTGAGCTACAGGGCGGCCTTGAAACCAGCATGGCAGACAGGAGAAATGAAGAGTCCTGAGTTCCCCAACACACATCTCTGGGAGACGCGCTTCAGTAAACACAAATGGTGCCAATTTCGGGAAGAATAATCCAGCGGCTCAACAAGTGGTGCAGCGGTAAGGCGGGAATTCACAGGATGAAAGATGGGAGACAGGGTGCAAGCAGCTGCTCAGGTAGCAGTCGCCATGTTCTCCCCACATCAGAGTAGGTGAATGTCTTGCTACCAAATAGTTCCACAGGTGACCTGGATTCTGGAGGTAAGCACACCAACCATACATTGGAAACTACTTTCTGTATTGGAGGGAGGATATAGGACAGGATATGGGAGGAACACGGGTTTAGGAAGTATAGAAACTAGGAAGAACCCACATGACATAGACAAGCTCCCTCATAGTAGGTTAATTTGTGTAGTCTGTCAGATATCTAAGAATAAAAAGGTTGGCACAATACTTCTTCGCTGGTGTAAATTGTTTCTTCCAAGACAAACAGGACATCCCCAAAACTGGTGAGGCTGAAAGGTACGAGGTTGTCCTCAGAGAACATGTATTTCCTGTCCAGAATAAATACATTAGGAAGTACATTTATATTTAGTGTCAAATTTACGATTTCAATTTATGCATGCAGAAATGCTTTTGCATGTGAGAAAGGTGGAATGCTCAAACAACTGCAGAAAAACACATGAGAAACTATGATTGTTGACGTTTCCCAGGAGGACTCTTTGATTTAAAATGTGCGATTCCCAAAGACGATTGAAACGTAATACAAGACTGCAACACTAAAGAGGGGCACATCAACTGGAATAAAAGCACAGCATTTTTTGAAAATCCAGCCATTGGGAGGGAGGAAAGTAGGGCAAGCAATACCGACAAACATTTGTGTGTGTAAACGGCCGCTTTATTGAAACAGGTGCACATCACACTTTATTAAAACTGGCAATTCGCCTTACAAAACTAAAACCTCTCTAAACGTCGAATTACCTAAACCCCTTGACATTTCCTCCCCCCACCCCTACGATCCCCACATGATAAAACCCCCACCCTGCAACATACAATACATAACTTGCAATACATTAAATAATACACAATCTTCTCACCTACCATTAAAACTCCTACCCTCCCAAGACCTACTATCCTATTTGCCTTCCTGCAACTGTAACTAACGACCCTCTAATGTAAACTTCCAAACCACTTAATGTTTCCCCGCTCCGGTTCACCAGCTCCCCAACTTAACGATAAACTTCCAAACTCCAGCCAAGCTTGGACAATTTCAACAACAACTCCGCCACCCAGAAAAAGGCGGATGGGTAGGTGTTTACACTGCCTTCACCTTTACCTGCCCCCCCACCCCCCAAGAACCTGTGCCCTGATGCCTTCACCCCTCGGCCCTTCACTCCCGATGCACCCCCAACATTCTGGACAAAACTTCCCGCAATTCTAGTAGATACAAGTCGATGCCCAAATGTGATAGGTGGACCCCGTCACCTCTGAACAATTCCGGTGCGTCGTACCGCAGGTCCCGGTGCCAGACCCTCGAAAACCCCAAGTGCCTGCAAAAGCAAACCATCTCTACATTGATCTTCCGTCTGGCTTTATCCACCACCTGGGGCTTGAATGCCCCTCTCCAAACCCTCCGCGGAACAAACTCGGAACAGACAACGGAACACCCCGACCACTTCCTCTTAATTTCTTCCAAATCCCTCTTCATGGCCCTCATTAAAACCAGTCCCGTTTCCTGCACCATATCATTTTACCCCAAATGGAGAACCAACACATCAGGGCACCTGCCCCCTACCAACAGCCTATTCAGTGTTCCAACCAACACCTTCCAGTGCACCCCCCCTCCCAAACCATTGAACCTTAAAAACAACAGGATTAAAACCCAGATTTTCGCCAAAGTAACTGTCCTGCGCTTGCAACTGAGCCCGCTTAACAAATGAGTGGCCCACTATCCAAACAGTCATGTCACGGGCGAGGGGACCAGCCACAGAACCTGAAACGAGAAACAGAAGTCAAGCATGGGCCACAAAAACAACCGCGCTAGCATTGAGGCTCATCGCTGCGCACATAACCTTTGTAACAGTCGGAGGACCACCTCCCCAGGTGCATGATGTCCCCTCACCCTCATCCCCTTCTATGCGCTTCCGACACCTTGCCAATGCGAAAAGAGTGCGTACCACATTTACTCCTGTCCATCCCCAGCCGCTCCAACGTCTTCCGTAACACGGCCAACAACTGAAGATCCCATCGCCCTCTCCCGTCCGCGTGACAAAAGACCAACCCCTCCGCCAAACCAAACGCCCACCATCTCAACCCCCATCGCAGAGGGCACACCACCCCCACAGCTCCTCTACCCAACGATACCTGCCTACCAACACTCCTCTGATCTGTCTTGGACTTTCGCAGCCACAAGCATACTTCCTCCCCCCAAAAAATCACCTCCGACCACCGTAACCCAATGACAGCCCTCGCCCCCAGCAATTCAGACACCCGAAATGCACCTGCAAACATCCATGCCATCAGCGTAGCGAACAAGCAAGTCTCTCCCCCATCTCTGCATACCAACGACAAGGCTCCCACGACTCTCCCCAACAATGCCCTCGATAAAGGGAGCCAAACCTGACCAGAGCTCCCACACTCCCGGGCCCAACCCTCCAACGTCCGTGCCCCGAGTTCACCTGCCGACAGTGCGTACCCCCACAAAAGCTTGCCCATAAAAGCAATTCTAACTTGCCCGCTATAGTGACCCGCGTGAGGCCCCTGGCGATCAGCGACAGTATAAACGGTACCACATCCTCTTGTCTCTCCCGCCCCGGAGCTCGCCAAATGCCTTGGACGCCATGAACTCCCCCCTTGCAGACACATACTTGGTCCATGTTGATTCCGCCAAAGACCCTAGAACCAGCTGCAACATCCTGTGTTGCCGACGTACCACAGCTGCGGAGGCATGCCTGTCGGGTCCCGATCCGCGTCCTTGGCTAACCCACGGAATCTCTTCCACTGCGAACGAGATAAAGCATCCGCTATGTTATTATTGATTCCAGGAATGTGCACCACGCGAAAAGCAATGTCATGGTGCAGGCAACCCAACACAAAGACCCTCAACAACTTCAGCACCTGCTCATCTCTGGCGGACTTGCGATTCACCACCTGCACCACCGCCAAGTTGTCCACATTGAAAGTCACACGCCTGTGAGCCAACACCTCCCCCCACAGCACGACCGCCACCACCAATGGGAAGAGTTACAAGAATGCAATGCTCCTGCCACCCCCCGCCCACTCTGGGGGCCACTTCTCCACACACCACCGCCCCTGCCAGTACAGCCCATAACCGTCGCTCCCGGCCGCGTCTGAAAATATCTGAACATCCCAGACCATGTCCTCCCCTCTCTGCATAGGGACTCCATTGAAATGGGGCAGAAAAAACTGCCACATCTGCAAATCCTCGCGAACGCCCGCAGACAGCCGCACATGGTGATTAAGCATGAGCGCAAAATCCGCTCCGATCGCGGATTTTGCGGATTTTCGGTAAATCCGCGATCCGCGAACTCTCGCGAATTTACCGAGAATCCGCAATCCGCGATCGGAGCGGATTTTGCGGTCAAAAGTTCAAGCCTAATGCATTTACGATGGCGCCGGCAAGCTGCCAGCGCCATCCTCAAATGGTTACTTAATTAGCTTCGACAGGAAGCTCTAACAGATAAGATAAAGCAGGGGCTCGAGCGCCTGCTTTATTTTATCAGTTGGAGCTTCCTGTTGAAGCTAATTAAGTAACTTTTGCAGGATGGCGCTGGCAGCTTGCCGGCGCCATCTTAAATTATTTACAGTGTCTTCTTGCATAAATTTGAAGGGCAGGGTTCATTCTGGCACGACGGTCCTGGCACAAAAAATAAACCTCAACAGGAAACACTTGCAGGTGTGCCTTGTTCCCAAATATACCATCGGAAATCCGCTGTGATGCTGGTCTCTGACCTTTTATACACACAAGAGGCATGTGCGCTCGCATTGAAGCCCCGTCCGTTTGGCCCCGCCCACACACTCGAGGTGTGCACCGTCTTCCCGCCATTTACCCACTATGATGGACATTTCACTCAAGGGACCCCTGCGCACTTCGGCGCGATTGCATTAACACACACTTGGTCGCTGGAACTAGTTGAAGCGCAAATGCGGTGACTCATTCATCAGCCCAAAAAAAATCGTGGCATTTGCATCTTTGACTTCTAAGAGCACAATCCCCGTGCTGTTCCTGTGACCAGGGGCTTCTGTCTCTTAATCTGCTGCTCTGATCGGTCTCTGACCTTTTATACACACAAGAGGCATGTGCGCTCGCATGGAAGCCCCGTCCGTTTGGCCCCGCCCACACACTCGAGGAAGCCCCGCCCCCAAATCCGCAGATCCGCAAAATCCGCGGATTTTGCGGATCCACGATCCGTGAATCCGCAAATTCGTGAATCGTGGATCCGCAAAATCCGCCCATGCTTAATGGTGATGCGGATGCCTCCTCCCCACCAATGCCCTGCCCAAGCTCCTGCAAAATGTTCTCCCTACCCGCACCACTCTGCAAGCAAACTTAAGGTGCCCAACAGCACCTGAATCTCCAAAACTGTGACTTTTGGCCATGCCAACATGACCTCCAGCAGTCCCAACATCTGCTGCCTCTTTTCAACTTGTAATAGGGCCTCCATGGTCACCAAGTCCAGCTCAATGCCCAAGAACGACAGCGCCGTGACTGGCCCCACTTTCTTCTCTGGTGCCAACGGCACGCCCAGGTACCCCATCAGCTCCTGAAACCTGTCCAGCGCCACCTGGCAGTCCGTGGAGTCTGGGGCCCCCCACCAAAAAGATGTCATCCAGGTAGTGAATGACTCCTTGGTGACCCGTCCGTTCCATAAAAAAACACTGCAGGAACATACTTAAACACTCGAAAAGTGCGCATGACATCGAACAGCCCATTCGCAATGCCTTGTCCAGATACCAGCGGCCGCAAAAATGGATCCCCAGTAGGCTCCAATCGTCTGGGTTAACTGGAAGCAGCCGGAAAGCCAATTTGATGTCGCACTTGGCCATTTTTGCTGTTGCACCCGCAGCCACCACCAGGGCCATGGCAGCATTAACTGATGAGTACGACACTGTAGACTCCCGCTCATCAATGTAGTCATTGACCGAACCGCCTTCAGGCCACGACAAGTGTTGAATGAGGTGAAACTGCCCCACCTCCTTCTTGGGCACCACCCCAATAGGAGACACAATCAACTCCTCCAACGGCCAGTATTCAAAGGGCCCTGCCATGAGGCCCTCACTGACTTCTTCGTCCAACTTCTACTGCACCTCCTCCGGGTGCTCTCTGGCCGACCTCAAATTGTCAGCCCATCTCCTCCACCACGGCCCCTCATAGCCTAACCGAAAGCCTTCCAAAAACCCGGTCAGTAACCGCTCCGCAGCCCCCTGTCCGGGTAATCCTGTAGGGCCGCTACCAAACGATCCACTTTAACTGGAGTACGAGCCCTTCGGCCCAGACCCCTTACCTCCTCTACTGCCTCCAGATTGCTGAGTGCTCCCCGTTCGCACTCCCCCAGCCTGCCCTTGTTGTGGCCCCTGCGGCTGCCCCGACGCTCCCCAGCATCGGACCACGGCGTGACCGAACTTCCCGCAGCCGGAACACTCATGATTAAACCGGCAATGTTCCCTAGCTCACGCCCCTTTATTGTAATCCCAGCAGGCCCCCACTGATCCCGACTGAGATTTAGGTCCTGTCACCACCCCTCCACCGGTGGGGCGGCACTGAAAGGGCTGGTAAATAATGGGCAACCCGCTCGCCGTAAATATAGTTTTCCCCGACCCGACCAGAACCCATCGTATGCTGCCATAAATCGGAATCCAACTCGCCCCACTTCGCCTCAGGGTCCCACGCCATCCGTGCCCTGAACTCCTCGTCATACTGAGCCCATGCATACCCACCCCCAGTGATCTGGGCCTTCCGTATTACGTCCATGTACTTAAACAAGAACACCGACCCCTCCGGAAATTTCTCACAATATACACTGGCAAAGATTAAAAAGGTGCTGTCCAATTTTCAATCATGAGAGGCACTTTAGGCCTCTTCTGGAGTTCGTATTCTTCCTCTTTGGACCCTTCCTACGCCTGTACCTCACGATGTAATAGCTTCAGTAACTCAACGTACTTCCCCTTCCATATGCGCTCCTTAGTCGACATCCTCAAATGCGCGCCCAGCGGTTTCGTTACCCCCATGTACGGCAGCCGCTTAATCTTCAGCTCTTTACTCTCAGGCTTCGCCGCCCCCTCGATCTCCGCGCCAGCCCCGCTTGCTGCGCCACCAGCAGCCGCGCCGCCCGCGCTCGCATGCACCGCGGCCTTCTTGCCATCGTCCTCCAACCTCCCGTCATCCGGGCCCACTCCTTAATCCACCACGTATTTCCCCCTCCTCAGGTGACCCCCCTGTCCCCCACTTCCCCCCAACCCCCACCAACACCATGCTCGCCGCTCGGTTACCTGCTGCCAATGACGCCGAACT
Source organism: Lissotriton helveticus (assembly GCF_964261635.1). Taxonomy (NCBI): domain Eukaryota; kingdom Metazoa; phylum Chordata; class Amphibia; order Caudata; family Salamandridae; genus Lissotriton; species Lissotriton helveticus. The sequence goes on along the minus strand of NC_136059.1, from coordinate 1,887,392,847 downwards.
CTGCTCCTCGACCCTCCGATCCAGGGATGCCGCCCTCTCCCAAAGGGATGTCCGGGCCGCCCTTTCCCGTGGGCCCCGTGACACCTGCAAAACACCAACACCATTAGCGGACCCCCCTCCTCTAAGCTCTCATCATCCGCAATTACTTGCACCCCTTCATGTACATAACCCCTCCCGGCTGGCGGCGCCGACTGCACCCTACTAGAAACACTCCACACATACCTTGCCCCTTCCACATCAATAAAAACATGCAAAGCTCCTCTTCCGTTCATGACCCCCAAGCCGTAGAGGCCCGGTGGGTGGAGGGGTCAGCGAGCCCGTTTCGGGCTTTTGTGTGCCGGCCGCGACGGGATCCCCCGCCGGTGCCAGGCATGCCGCGGGAGGCTCAACCCTCCCTTCACCTTGGCGTCATGAGGCCGTCCCAAGCCCTGCCAAGTCAGGACCCCGCAGCGAGCGTCCTCCTGCAAAAGAAAAGGTAGGTCCGGTGTGCTGGGTCCCTCAAACTGCACCTTGCCACCACCACTACAATGCCCCCCCACCCCGTCAACCCGCCACCCCCCTATCGCCACCCCGACCCCCGCCTCACTCTCACTCTCCTCCTTGTTACTCCAAACCAACCCCCCTACCCCCGCCCCCCCTTCATCCGAGGAAAGCTCCCCCACTTCCTCCCTGCGAACCCCCGAGCTACCCCCACCAAGACGGGGCTGCCACCTCCATCTCCTCCCCATCCCTCTCGCTATCCCCGGACTCCAACAGCAAAGGAGACATTACCCCACCCGCCTCCTGTCCCCCCTGACACCCAGACCCCTCCCCCTCCAGACTCCTCCCCTGTGCACCCCCAAATTCCCCCAGAAACTCCTCCATCCCCCATCCCCCTATGTCCCACCAAAGCCCTGTCTTGCACCTCCTTTGCGGTCCCCCCTTACCCCCCGCCTCCCCTTGGCCCCTGCCTGCACCTTAACCTTCTTGGGGGGATGGGCTCTCCCTACACCTCCTGCGCCCCTCAGCTTTAGCCCCTTACAGTGTCCCGCCCCTTCCCTCTCTCGCGGCTTGTCAACACCCACCCCGGGGGTCCCTTTTCACCAGCGCTGCCGCCCCCATGCTACCGGGGCAGCCAGACTATAACCTTTCCCGCTGCAGGGTTGTGCCTCTCCCCCTGCCCCCTGCCGCACGCTTCATTCCAGCCCTCGGGCCTCCAGTCACTCGCTCTGAGACCTGAGCAGTCTGCTTTGCTCCGTGTCCCGTCCCGCCCCACGCTCGACCGCACCCGCAGAACCAGGGCGGCCTTTGTGAGTTCTCTCGGGTGGTGGGGAGCCTCCGGCAGCGCTTCCACGCCACTCCCCCGCCTCACACACCACGCGGCTACAGGCTCATCCTGCCTCCACCCCACGAGACGCTAACGGCAGGGAGCCACCGGCAGTGCTCCCCCACCGCTGTACGTTGCCGCCCCTTCCCCCGCCACTCAATATCCCAGACTCAACACGCAGGGCCACATCCCCAGCCTCATCGCGGCCCTGCAACCTTACCTGGCTACGCACCGCCTTCCGCGGCGAAGAACACGCCATAACGGCCGCCGCAACCCCGGTGGACGCACGCCTCACATGGCGCGCTCCTCCCTGGGGGCCAACCAGCAAGTCCATCCGCCCTGCCTCGCTAAATAGGCGGATGGCTTCCAACGCCATAAAATCTTCGTGAGCCATTATCAACCACCTCAAATAGCGCCACAAAAACTACCACAAAACCTGCCACAGGTCTAGAACAACCAGAAACCTGACTACTGCGCCCCCAGCCACCAGGTTGCCAGAACCTAAAATAATGGCTGGGCAAGCGCAGACCCCCTTACATAGCTGTTCGACTAGTCTTTTGAACTTGGGCTGCCTTTGGGCTATTTCCCAGGCAGCCCAAAGCAGCAAAATGGCTGCTCCCTGCTCGCCCCCTACCCCTCCCAAATCTGCCCGGAAGGCAGACCTCGCGGTGCTCGATTGCCCCCCAAACCTCACTTTTGTTAGCCTGATACTCACAGCTGCGATGTGTTTCCGGACTGGGTTATGTATATATACTATAAGTATATGCTATAATTAGCAAATAAAATTAACAAACAAATAAATAATAAAATGTACATGTGGATATTAAAAAAGAGATAATGAAGGAAATTGAAAAAATGCATTTGTATGGGTAGTAGATTGCAGCAGTTGTTTTTTTTCTGTTACCATCAACAGTATTACAGCAATATCAGTACGGAAGTCAAAGAATTAAGTTGTCATGCCCCAGGCGCTGGAAGTAGAGGTGCAGGGGTTGCTGCAGCACCCCCCAAAAAAAATGCTGGTGTTCAGAAGGTGAAGGAGCAATAAAGGTGCCTTTAAATTTAATTTTTATCTTCTCCCATCTGTTGAACAAAATAGAGGCCAAGTGTTTGGTTTTGCCTTCTGACAAATTGCTTTGCAAACAAATTGCTGCTTTTTCTTTTAACATGGTGAGTGCTGTTTACTTTTCTTTCGGTGACTGCAAATTGAGAGACTTTTGTGAAGTCAACTATGTGTCAATCTTGCTGGGGTACATGGAGAGTAAAAGAGAAAGCCTTAGGGTGTGAACCAAACAACAAAACTTAATTACATGTAATTGAAATGTGCTTTTTTTTCCAAACCATTTCAGCAGTTAGGAAAGCACAAATGAAGCATGTCTGTTTATAATTCTGAAGTGTGATGGAAACAAAGATTCTATTCACTGTTTGGTAATGCACAAATGATAAATATTAGCAGAGACCCAATTGCATGTACGTACAAATATAGTGCCCATTTCAATGTCAAATGTGATGTCTAATAATAACAGTGGTCTACCAACCCATACATTAGTAATATATTTGCAACAGTATACTCCAAAATGCACCACTGACTACATGCTACACCCTTACTACTCTTCTGCTGAATGGGTGTGGCACATTTGCTACACTTGTTCTTTTGTGAGTCGCTTGGGCTTTTCAAAATCCCACTGACTTAAGTAATCTTACAGCTATTTGTTGGCCTTGGGCTGAATAGTGCCCAACTTGAAGGTTTGGAGCCTCCTCAGGGGTTGGGAGCCACCTTGCACCGCAGCTGTTATTTCGCAATGCTTGCCCTGGGCAAATGCTTAGAAAGCAGCGCACAAAGCATTTTCAATTGTCACTATTATTCACTACACAACACCTTCCTTTGCACCTGATTGACACTTCAGTGGGAAGTACTGGGTAATAGCAGCTACACCACACTTTCCCCCAGAATCTAGTGAATGAGCACGAATAACGTTAGGAGAATGTCCGGAAGACCTTGACACGTCAGGTAATGAAGCTGCAGGAGGCTGTATTTGGTTCCTATACTTCAGCGGTACCCGTGCTGTCAGCTAATGGGGGCGTGTCGTGCGCTCGTGCGGAACAGAGTTTACACGTTTTTAAAGCTTTTAAGCTGCAGACACAGTACAGTATGGAAACAAGGAGGAGCAGTGGTTCCATTTCCCTGTTTCCAAGTTGTGCTGTCTGCAGCTTTTGTACTAACCTGGAGTACTTCCCAGTTAAGGTATGCACTGTAGTTAGAGCGGCGTTTTAACAACAGCCACACAACTCTGCGCACGTGCACTTCTTAAAATACGCGCACACGCTCTGCTGCTCGGTCTATGGATTTTACCGGTTCATTGACAGTTGAATATTTTAGTTCAGCGCCATTAAATATGGCTGACGACGAGCTAAATAGGCCCTGTCTTCTAGGCGTCTTGCTGCGTTATGTTGTGTACTTTGGCAGGAGACCGTGTGAGCAGTGGTTCTCCCAGAGACACACGAGGCTCGTCTTACTTCGATACACCTTCTTCGGAAGCGAAGGTCAGGATTTCAACACTTGACTATTAGTGCTACATTTATTTTTCTATAGTGAAGCAAATAACAAATGCCAACTTCGGTGGGTTCTTTTCACACCTCGACCTAAACCACAAAACGTTATGAAAAAACAAACCACGAGTGTTGGACCAATGCGAAACAAATGTCAGCCCACCTGGTGAATAGTCAGATGACGTTTAGGCATAGCTTTGTGTGATATTTTTCCTGGTGTGTTATATGGTGCGTGAAAACCGCAGGCTACAATGATACAAGGAGCCGTGACTTGTTCCAGGTCAGGAAAGGGCTAATGAATAGGCTGGGAGTTCGGCCTCCTTATTAGGCATAGAAAGAAATAACATTATTTCAAAGAAATACATTCTCAGTGACCAATTTCTCCCTGCTGTGGCAATTAAACCAAATGTGTAAATATTCTGAGGTGTATTTCTAGAAAGCACCTCAATTCGGAGTTATTCTCATCAAATTCTAGAAGAAAATGACAGGGATTTCACTGCCTTTGGGCATCTATGCTAGTTACTTGGCTGACCTTAATGACTGAGAAATACCTGAGTTCACTTCTGTTTCCCATTCAGAACCTGTAAGACTAGTGATCTATTATTTTATTCATATTGGCAATTTTATATATATCGCAGACATGGCCCGAAGGCATCAGAGTGCTTTGCAGCAGTAGCATGATACAAGGGTAAAACAAGTCACAGTTACAATAAGTAGGTTCAGACATATTGCATTGGTAGCTGCGATCGAGATCAATGCAGCTGTTGGACAAGAGCTTTACATGGTTCAAGCATTGATTATGATGGTGGGGGGACACAATGAAGGTAGTTGGTCTACTGGATAGAGTACTTCGGTATGGACGTGTGTGATTAACCCAGGTGTATGTCAAATAGGAGGAGCTTAAGGTTCTTTTTGAAGGTGGCTATGCAGGTTGTTAGGCGAAGGGAGGGAGGTAAGGAGTTTCCAGATTCTTGTGGCACCACCAGAGAATGACTGTCTCATGTAGCTGGACAGACTCTTCCATCTCCCCAGTCCACCACAGCTCTATTGTGCTGTTTGTGTGGAGGGAGGGAAGACGGTTGTTTCCATTTTCTCAGCCGCCATTTTCCGCGACACAGGGAGGTTGGCAGTCTAGTTGCTGGACTCTTCTGCCTCCTTCCAGGTTAAAAGGGCAGCATGGCGCCGTCGTGCAGTGGACGAACACAGCAGGTGCGCCAAAGGCATGCCCGTCTGCACCCGTCAGCAGCCGTATCGCGTCAGGACCCCTGCTCATCTCCTTCCAGGTATGGGACAATGTATAGTTCGCTACACCAGCTTGGAACTGGGTGCCATTAATAAGCATGATAAGTCATTACAGCACGCTTGTGCACGCTTAAACCCAGCAAACCTACTCGAGAAGTCCAATGTACCTTGCTCCACTTGTGGGTTTGTACTGGAGGCCCATGACTGGGTAAAACCAAAGGGGATGATGGACGGAGTGTTGAACAATGCAAGCAATCACCCCCACTCAACTGATCTGGGTTTAATCCATGATCAATCTTTAGCTCACACCGCCAAGCCAGTTCTGACATGGCCATATGCAAATCAGTCTGACCTTGTGCCTCATGGGAACAGTCCAGCCCGAACTGCCAAGCCATGTCTTCCCTGGACCGAAAACAAGCATCCTGGGACCAGTTTCTGGCTAATCAGCCGTCATCAGCCAGGCTAGCTTGAATCTAGTGACAAAGTGAGCAAGGGACCCACGTCTGGGCATACCCTGCCAACTTAGGGCGAACAAAGCAAAACCAAAGGGGATGATGGATGGAGTGTTGAACAATGCAAGCACTCACCCCCAGTCAACTGATCTGGGTTTAATCGTCATCATTCTTTAGCTCACACCGCCACCCCAGTTCAGACATGGCCATATCCAAATCAGTCTGACCCTGTACCTCATGGGAACAGTCCAGCCCGAACTGCCAAGCCATGTCTTCCCTGGACCGTAAACAAGCATCCTAGGACCGGTTCTGGCTAATCAGCCGTTGATGAAGCAAGGGTTCGCTCGTGAAGAGACTTTCTCGGATTCAACACTCTCTAAATAACAAATAACGTATTAAATCAACATGTTTTGTCTTATTAATATTGCACCACACAACATTTCTAGTAAGCTGGGGAAGCTTGTCAATGCGCTTTTACTAACAGTAACTCGAATGCATTAAGATGGCCGCCGCAATGAGGGAATTTCACTGCGCATGCGTTTGCCACACTCATGTGACATGACGTAGTCTCTGCTTTGGTGGGAAATCTTTGCTTCTGCGCACTAGAGTTAAAGATGGCTGCTCAATGTTCCACATGCTAATGCTTATGCTGCTGCTTGTACTAAACCTTGTTTGTTCTACCTAATTATTAACGTTATAGTTAAAATAAAGTAATGGGAATAGAGTAGAAATAAGTGGTGTACAGTGCATTCATTTATTACTTGTTTTAAAATTGTTTCTCTTTAACTTTGCTACTAGTTCGTATTTGGGCCTGATTTTACCTCGCTGTGCTCCACATTGAAAAGAGCTGCGTCTGCGCAGAAGAGCTCAAGAGTCCTCAAGTCATGGCATTGAACTGGTGGCAGTAACAGACTTGCCTGTGAAAACCATGAGAACCTCACCCTTTGACCTCTCGAAAGGAAGCTCAACTGTACAAATGTTATACATTTTATTTGTTATTGAAACATCCATTGTCGGGTGGAATAAAAGTGCACGGGAAAATAAAATTATGGGAGGGAACATTGATTTAAATATTTGAATGAAATGATCTCATAACTGGTATGGTGTGATGACCTCTCCTCGCCTTTTGACCAATCAAATTGAGGGAATACATGAATTTGCAACATTGGGGGGTGGTACATTGCCTTGGAAAATGGTATATCTAAGGTAGGCTTAGCTAGTTAGTTTGTCCGACTTGTCCAAATAGCTGACCTGTCAATGACCCAACATACTCAATAGGCGATCGATTGCAGAGGTGCTGGCGTAGCAATCTGTCAGAAGAATCGATAACCCAATCGGGGTTCTGAGGGAGGATATTCGATAACCCAATCGGGGTCCACAGAGTGGGGTGTGACGCTGGTGTTGCACTTTAAGAGAGGGTACCGGTCCTGACCTGATTTGGTCCTGTCCTGATCCAATTTGGTCCGTACCTGTCTTGCTTCTGGTCTGCACCTGTCCTGTCGTGTTTGCACCTGAACTATCGGGAGTCCTGTCCTTTATCCCAGCCCGTGGCCAGGGTTGGTTTTCACACCATTCTAGGTAAATATAATCTATGTTGGTATGTCATTGTATTGTTTCCCTTTTCTTTCCCTTCCTATGTTTCAATGTTTAAAGAAAGTTTCATAATATTTTCGCATCATCCTGCTTTAATCATTTTATTCCTAATTGAAAAGGCTTTAACTGAGCTTGTATGGACTCTGACATTTAAGAATTTTCATAGATAAAGCATTTAAACCTTTCCCGAGTTTGTGGTTATTTTATGAATACAAATGTTTATTTTCTACCTATTATGCTAACACCCTTGATCCCTTGGGACTTTAGGTACCGGTGACAAGGATTGGTAAGTCAATGGTATAGGTATAAGTCCTAAAAAGTTAAATAAAATCCTGATTAGCAAGGATTTACATGTTCAAAGTGTGTATGATTATGGGCCCAGGTGAGTATGGTAAAACGAGCAGGTGAACCCGTGCTCTATCACCGTCATCAGCCAGGCTAGCTTGAATCCAGTGACAAAGTGAGCAAAGGACCCACGTCTGGGCATACCCTGTCAACTTAGGGCGAACACAGCAAAACCAAAGGGGATGATGGACGGAGTGTTGAACAAGACTGGGCACAGTCGAACTTGGTAAAAACTGTGAATAGGAATTTTCATACTGAAAAGTATAAGGAAAATGATATGGTTCACTCAGCCCTCATTAATGCACGGTCTCTCCCAAAGCAGAAATATGAGATAGCGGAGTTTCTGGATTTCTTGGGAGAGGAGTTGGCCTAACGGCTAGGGCGGTCGACCTCAAATCTGGGGAACTGGGTTTGAGTCTCAGCAACCACGCTGAACATCCTGTGATTCTGGGCAAATCACTTAATCACCCCGTGCCTAACAAAATGAATGTGTCCTCATGTTCCTAACTGTGCTATGTAAAGCGCTCTGATACCCGATTTGGGTCAAGTTTGCGCCATATACAACTCTTTAAAATAAAATAAATAAAAAATAACTATCAGCTAGCTCTCTTATTTATCACAGAAACTTTGGCTGCCCCTTCAGCTGGCCCAAACTTTTGTATTGCCACTCCTGTCAGCTTCTCTGTACTCAGATGTGGTAGATCAAAGAAAAGAGGGAGAGGTTTGGTTCTCATATACCGAAATACTTTAATGATAAAGACAGTTATGGTCCCCTCTACGGTATGTGAGGCACTCAATTTTAACATAACACTTTCCAATCATCAATCTTTACCCCTTACCTCGGCCCCATGGTTCTCAGAAGCGTTGAGGCTGTAGAAACAACCGTGCAGGAAACAAGAGAGGCACTGTCGCCTAGAGTATGACAGTCAGGAGAAATCTCTCTACAAACTAGCACTGGCTAACTATAAACGCCTCTTACTAAAAGAAAAAAGTAGCTACTTTTCAAGGGAAATAGAAACCGCACAAGATTCCACCAAACACCTGTTTCGGTGGTGTCTAAATTGGCAGCGCCGGCAGGCAGCTATGCAAATGTAGCATCCCAAGCGTTTTGTGACTCTTTAGCCCTCAGTTTCCAGGATAAGGTAGGGCAAATCTACTCGAAGTTTAATGCCTCATTTGAGGTTACAAGTCAGCTGAACTCAAACAAAGAGGGGCTAGACATCATTGCCGTCAAGGAATTTGGGTCAGTTTCGGCAGAACAGATAACGGATCTGGTGAGCATGGTTAAATCTTGCTCACTGTTTGATCCTTGTCCCATCTCAGTTCTCTAACTGATCCCAGACCTCATAGGTACTAACTTGGCAAATATGTTTAACTCTATGTTTAGCTCAGGTATCTATCCTTCCCAATGGAAAAGGCTTTGATCCTCCCACTGTTAAAAATTCCTAATTTGGACCCAGGGGATACTAATAATTATCAACCAATTGCACATATTCCTTTTCTTGCTAAACGTGCTGAAAAAATTATGAACGATCAATTGGCCCAATACATATATGACAATAATCTGCTAGATGAAACACAGTTTGGCATTAGGAAAGGCCACAGTACAGAAACGGCACTCATCAAAGCTACTGATGAGATTAGGTGTGGGTTAGACAAAGGATAAGCAGCCGTACTAGTGCTACTGGATTTATCATCAGCATTTGACATGGTTAATCATGCCTTGTTGATCAACCGTGTATCTGCACTAGGCATTAGGAACAGGGCAAAATCCCTTTTGACCTCATTTTTATCGAAGTGAACCCAGCTAGTCAGCCTGGGCGATTTCAGCTCTCCAGTTTTCTCACTTCCATCCGGAGTCCGAGGATCCTCAATAAGTCTGATGCTGCGCAACATTTATGTCACCGACTTTGCACAGGCGATCAAATCTTTTGCATTAGCTCTCACATCATATGCAGATGACACCCAATTAGTGCTCACCATTCATAAAAAAAGGGACACCGTATCGGCTAGCTTCCATGATGGCATGCTGGGAATCAGTTCCTCGATGTCAAGACCCTGCCTTAAATTAAATTCATCCAAGACAGAGGCAATGGTCTTTGGAAACGTATCTCCTGGGTGTTCTTCGGGCTGGTGGCCTGACAAATTGGGATCGCCCCCAATCCCGGTCACTAAAGCTAAGTGCCTGGGTGTCATCCTTGACAATAAGCTGTCTTTTAAATATCATGCTAACGCAGTGGTCTCCTTATCCTTTTATGTCCTAAAAAGGGTGAAGAAACTGCTGCGTTTATCCCAATCGGTGCCAGAAAAAAGTTAATATCCACTTTGGTTATGTCAAAAGTTGATTACTGTAACAACCTATTGATTAATGCACAGGAATTGGTTCTTAGTAAGCTGCAGTTGGTGCAGAATGTGGCTGCTAGGATACTGTTGGGCACTCCGAAATGTAAGTCTGCCTCTAAGGTGGTTACACAGCTTCACTGGCTGCTTATAAAAAGCAGAACAAAATTCAAAGCACTTTGCATTGCCTATAAAGCCATTCACAACATAGGGCCTAGAGTTTTGAAGAATTCTTTACAAATATACACTCCCATCAAGTCCTTGCACTCAGCAGGTGCTAACTTTCTCATCATCCCAATAACCTATAGACCCAACTGGGGAGACAGAAGTTTCATAGTTGCCATGGCTAAGCTGTGGAACTCTCTCCTCTCGCAGATTAAAGCCAGTCCTACTCTATTGTCTTTCCGGAAACAAATAAAAAAATGGCTATTCAATTAATAGTTTTTTTTTCAACCAGGCCTTACCTTCTGTAACACCTAGCGCTGAGACACCTGTGGGTAGTTGCTCGCTTTAGAAATTGTTTTAACATAGCATAACATGTACTGTTCTTGACTGATGGTGGGGGGGGTTTCAGGAGCTGGGATTCAACATTTCTGGTAGCCCTATTTGCTCCATAAAGTTTCACTTTTTTTACTTAGATAGGAGGGTGAAGAGGAGTGCAGTACTCTGTGGGTAATGAAGGTGGTTTTGATTTGGGCTTGAGCTTTAATGGTAAGCCACTTGAGGGTTATCAGGGCGGGGGAAATGTGGTCACATTCCTTGAGACCTAACACAAAGAGCTCTGATGCATGTAGCGTTGCTCTCAGTGGGCCTAGGTGAACTTTGGGAATGCCTGAGAGAAGGGCAATTCCGTAGTCAAGTCTGGATAGGACGGGAGACTGCACCACTGTTTTGAGACCTTGTTTCTGGATCACTTGTCTGATGCCCCACAGCTGCCTGAGTTTGGTGTTGTGCGCTTTTGACCATGGCAATGATGTGGCTGTGGAGATTTAGATGGTTGTCAAGGGTGATACCAAGGAATCTAGCACTCTGGACAATGGCAAGGCAGCCGTCCAAGGCAGAAAAGTTGGCCACCCATTCCTGTACTGGGGATTTAACTTTTGAGATGAGATCAAAAGAAATTCTGTTTTATTTGGGTTGAGATTGAGATGATGGTTAGACATCCAGTTTTGAATCTTTAGGGGTGTGAATAAAAGGAGGGCAAGATCTTCATGGGAAGAGATTTTCATGTATATTTGAGTGCCGTCACCATACAGGTGGAAGAGAATCTCAGCATTTCTGAGAATCACACATAGTGGTTCGAGGTACTGTAAAAAGTTCAATCGGGTCGGGGACAATCGATATTTGCCCGGCGGTATTGCCTCTGTGACCCTCTAGTTATTTAAATCAATGAAGAGGCAGGCGCTGGAGACTGGAAAGCAGGAAACAAGGTTTTTTTATTCTCTCCGGAGGAGAACACAACGAAACGGACAGAAGGTATCGTTCTGAGGTGCTCTAACTGTATTTCTGAGGCCTGGCCTCTTATACCCACATTTATGACTTTATTGTAGATTACACATACATGTTTAAAGCTTTGATGTACGGAAAGACATTCTCGGAACTCCCCTTTGGGCCCGTTCCCACACACATTTACAGTTGAAGTCCCCACCCTAGTCACAACAGGTGATGGGCATCGCGCAGCTGGATAATCCGCCGATTCACGGAACGTGGGGAGTTTGATCGGATCTCATGGGGTGAGGGCTTTGATCAACCCGGGGATTCTTTGATGGGGGAAGCTTTCTATTGTACGGGGAGGGGCAAGGATGGTATCGGCAGAGCTGGGTGTCGGCTTGGGAACGGGGAGGACAAAACGGGCACACGGGGAAAAGGGGGTTTGCATCTAAGGGCCGGAGATCATGAAAGGAAAGCAGGGAGGTGTCGCGCTGGGAACAGGATGAGGGCCTGGGGCAGAGCAGCGCCGAAGAGGGGTTTATGACTCAAGGCAGGTGCAAGCAGGGGGTGGTCAGCGTGCAGGCTTAGTGAAGGCAAAGGGCTATGTCAGGGGCCAGCGGCATGCAAAAGGGTTTGTTCTGATCGGGGCATCTTAAAATGGCGGGCGCGCACGACAAAAGTGTGGCATCGGGGGAAGAGGCAAGATGGCGCAGATAATGTTCACCAAAACGCACTAATTTTCCACAGTCCTCCCTTTAACATATTCAAGACATCTTGCTGGTTCATTTTCTATTCGGTTCTACTGTGGTGAGCATGAGAAAGAAAACGGTAGGAACCCTAGATGAAAAAGAGTTGTAAACAATACATTTTTGAGGCTTCTAGTTTTTAGGAGGTGCACCTATTTGATAAACTTTGATAAATTTGTTCAGCAGGAAAGTCATAGGCATGAAATACAAAAACGGCGAGCAGCAAGTACATATCATAACGTGAACTGGCAGGTTAATACATATTTCAGATTCGGATTGGAGCAGGATCAATACAATGGCGGCTGGGAGAGAAATGAGGCGTAGCAAAACGGTGGTTGAGGATGTCAAATGTTCGAAGTTTTATGAGTTCTCATTGTTCTTTGTGGTCTTTCGTTGGCGCTGTTGAGCACCGGCGGTGGAGCTACAAGTCCAGCTCTGTTCTAAGTTCTGCGTTGCAGGGCACGACCCTTTCCTCGCGGTTCTGGTCGGAAAGGTCCTTTTCGCCCTGTGTCCTTTGAGGTGATTGTCAGAAAGTTCCGATGGAAGAAGAGCGTTCAAAACAGTCCATAGGGTAGGTCAGAGGAAAAAGGGGGATGGAGCAAGGCCAAATTGGGAACAAACTAGGGGAACGAGAGACTTCAAATAGGCGGGCGTGTGACGGAATTCAGAGAGCAGGGACTTGTCGACAGGCACTGGACGTCGAGCAGGGGCATCAGGTCACCCTTTCTTTTCATGCTGTCGAAAACAGTGCCTCGTCCTGCAGCTCTTTTCAGTCGTGGTCTCGCCTTGGTTAATGTCGCAGGTGTTCCTTAGTCTGCAGTCGGGCCTCGTGCTCCCACATCCGGTCCTTCTCTCCTCCAACAGCAGTACCCTTAAACAAGTTTGAAAAGACAGTCTTTAGAAAATTTGCAGATGAAGATAATCAAAAAGTCTATTTCTCTCCAGCTCCAGGCAAAGAATGAAAATGTCCGTTGTATTTAATGTTCACAACTGGCATATGAATGACCGGTGGCGGACCTGTTGGATTTACTATGACTTTCCTTCATAATTATTTATTACAGGCATGACAGTTCATCTGATGGTAACCCACCTTCGGGAGACAAATCTGGCAAAGATATGCCGTTCTCTAGAGTTTCACATTTACAAAAGGGTACAGTGAGTCGTCAACATGGTACTACACAGGTATTTTGCTGAGAGACGAACATGGCTAAACATTTCCTTTCTATCGGTGCATCCTGCTTTTCAACTACTGCGGGGTTCATTTTGATGATTTCTTTACCTTGGTCTAGTCTGTTAACCTTGTAAAACATCATTCTGGGTCCTACGTAACCTTTTACAGCCCGGTTACTTAACTAGGAAGGACAGGGGTATTATGGGAAACAACCAGGGACATAGACAGGGGAGGTAACGGGGGTGGTCACTTTTCCGGTTTGGGTATTGCGACAATTCGGGGAGGGGAGGGTCGCGTATTCTGAGGTCCTTGTTTTATACTATAGGAGCCGTTTGGACATGTAGTTCCCTTATTTCGGGTCAGATTAGGGAACCTCTGTCGTCTTACCTGTCCTTTCCCTTACGGCCCAACCTGGGTTCATTGACTTCTAGCGGAAAAGGAGAGGTAATGACGCGGCTTCAGGGTGATTGTATTAGAGACAAGTTTTTGTGCAAATACTGACGGTATTTGAAGCCAATTAGGTGGTGTGCTAGGGGTGGCAATCTGCCAATTTCGGGGCTAACCACTCGGAAGAGTGGTAGTGAAAAAAATAGAGAGAGAGAGAGAGAGAGAGAGTGAGAGAGAGAGAGAGAGAGAGAGAGAGAGAGAGAGAGAGAGAGAGAGAGAGAGAGAGAGAGAGAGAGAGAGAGAGAGAGTGCAAACGGCAGGCTAAATAGTACACGTGCAACAGAGAGGGTGGCAGTGTATTCAAGAAAGGCTATTTAGTGCATTACACAGTAAAGGGCATTCACGGGTCTGCGTTAGAATCTTGTAATCATGCAGTTTGAGCATTAGACAGGGTAGAGGGACGTGCTTTGAGAAAAGGAAAGAAGAAAAAGGAGGTACCATGTTGTCGCACTTTCTCGCATTCTCGGTCCTTTGATCAGTTGGGCCAACGCCTCAGTCACACACACACACATTCCCTCACAGTTTCGCATCATACGTGACATGGGTTCATTCGTCCGGTCTGGTTTAAGGGTGATCACTTTTATCAGGTTGTGCTAATTTTTCGGGTTTTGTTCGATACGTGAGTAGTTTGCAGGCGTGCTTAGACACCACCCTGCGGCGCTAGTCCGTTTCGTGTATTTAGACATGGCAAGGTCTCAGATCTTCGCCACACCTTGGCTGTAATCTCTGATGTAACCTGCAGAGGGAGGAAAAAAGGGGGGTGGGGGAGACAGCATTCGCGCGCATTCAAATACATGGATTCATAAGTCCTTTACTTACCTCTTACTCGTCTTTCCTCCTTGGGGCAGGGTCCCCGGGGATATGGTTTCCGGAGTCGAGGGGGGGGTAGTGTGTTCATGTAGGGCGTGTGCGGGGAAACATAAAAAGGAAACCAGAGGTGCCTAGTGCGAGGTATCTAGTCAAAGGATATATCTCACTATCGGGATCCTTAAACCTCTTTCAACGCCGTGGCGTTCTAAAGTTCTTCGGTTCTTGGGTCCCTGCTACTTTGGAACGTTGTACTTTATAATATTTACATTATTTCATTTCACCCTCCTTTTACATTCCCTCATTTACGCCATCGTTTTACCCATCCTTGGAAGTCAAGGTCTTCCTCTACGCGAGAGTTCATGAGTCAGTCGCGTACTTTTGAAGGCGGGGTGTCGTGTTGTCGATCCGATCCGTCCTCCAGGGCTGGACAACCATCTTCTTTTAACCTTAAAGAGAGAGCAGAGTAGGGTGCACAGAAAAAGAACTTTCCCACCGATCCCACATTTTTAAAATAAAGCATGCAATACCCGTCCATAGTTTCAAAGACTTTATTTTGCAAAATCATTTCAGCATATGGATTATGAGGGTGCGGTGGTATTTGGTCGGTCGTGGCAATGGCTAAAGTGCGTACGTGGGGGGTGTCGTTTGCAACAAAAAAAAAACATCGGAAAGTTTTACTCATTCATTTGTAAGAGACTAAAACGTCTATTAATTGGCTGGGGGTTCGGGGGCATATATTTTCATAATTTAGAAGCATAATCATAACAGTTGTAATCAGATTTCCTATATGCATACCGTACGTGTGCGTCGTAAATGGGGTTTACATCAGTTATAAAAATATAATACATTGTACATTCGTAATCAACATTTGTAACGGGGATCTTTTCACACTATTCGTCGAGTGAGTTCTCTTCGTCTTTTCTAGCCAAGTGTACAAAGGATCATATAAAATCTCAGAACATCAAGTTTATATTAGTGCGAAGGAACACCACGAGGTGTTCGTAAGTTCCGATTGATACCAGCGCCATTTTGGGCGGGGCCGGCACAGTCCGGAAGCAGCATCAGGGGGAAATGTTTCCATTACTGGCAGTTTGGACCAGAGTCCTTTTCGGCAGTTCTAGAATTCACGCTAACAGAAGGAGTGGCAATGTCATGTTTGTTTCGTTGGCGATCAAGGCAGCCGTCCCTTACCGGAAACCTGCAAAGGCCGAAGGTTCCGCCGGGGACCTTTGTATGATCTTCAAGGCTGCGGAGATGCTGTCGGAGATGGGGGCTCGTGCTCCATGGGACAAATGTTCGAGTTATACGGCTGGCCAAAGTTACTCTAGTGGCCGGGGCCCGCCTTCCAGCGGATCCAGACGCCATTTTGAGGCCCTACAGGGGCCACTCTCGTCGAGTTTGCAAGAATGGAAGAGACCCTTCGGAGTGAAAGGAAGAGGTCCCTGTTTTGTGAGAGTGGGACGTTCAGCTGGGGTGCAGCTGTGATGCCCCCACCGGGGGGGGCGAGGGAGACTCGTTCACACCGTCTCCTTCTCCCGGTGCACTCCATGCCGCTCCTTTTCATCGCCCCGCATGAAGGCCTCTCCACATCCGGTGTTCCCCAAGTGCCACCATTGTACGTTCGGTGCTGCGCAAATACTGGGGTGCCACCATTGTACGTTCGGTGCTGCGCAAGTACTGGGGTGCCACCATGGTGTGTTCGGTGCTGTGGAAGTATGGGCACCATCGCCTGACTGGGGATGTTCGGCGTCGGGCTGGGGGCTGGGAAACCTCCTACCGGTGGAGGTGGGAGAGGCTCGTCCGCGTCGCCTCTCCCTCCCAGCCCAACTTGGACAAATTGTTGTGGAGGTACGTGCAGGACATCCCGCCGTCCAGGACTGCTGCGGCTGTGACGGAAGAGAAAAGGAAGAGGTGCCTCGTTCTCCTCTTGGACATGTGGCGGGACTACCTTAGTCTTTCCAGGCCCGTTGCGGCCGGCCAAGGAGACATGTGGCGGGACTACCTGCAAATGCCCAGGCTGCGGGCTCCTGCCTCTCCTCCGGCTCCCCCATACGTTAAGATTTCCTGACCAAGAGTTGGCGGCGGGGCTCGCCTTATATGGGTTGCCGTTGGTTGGGCGTAGCCGTAACCCTGCCCTACTTTGGAAGGTTCCAGAATGGGGGGGGGGGCGAATGTTCTGTTTGACTTTCATTTTCTACAGTTTATCGTTATTATTCCTTGTTTGTTGTGTTAAATTAAAAAGTTCAAGTTTATTAATGGTCTACGGATTTTGTTTTACCATTTCTTTCTTTCCAGGTTGCTTTTATGCTAAGTTTCTGCTAACAGAGGTCGAGTAACACGGAAACACGTGTAGAGGGATGACGCAGATTTGTACATTACATACACACAAACTCAGACGGGGGACAGTACAAGTACGACATACAAAGACCCAAGACAAATATAAAAACAGTTATTGGTCATAATTATCTCTTTCCGTCTGTGAATTTTAAACGAGGCTGGGTTCCCGTCTTGACATTGCCCGACCTAGGAGAACTTGATCATGCCGCTGAGATTTTCCTGGCGAAATCTGTGCCATCGGGCATAATCAAACGTGGTAGTTCTGTCTGGTCTGTCTATGTAAGTCGGGTTCTTCTTTGTCTCGCGCCTTTTCTCGTACTGTCGGTCTGTCGTTCTTGTCGGCCCTTTGCCTTTACTCACGCTCAGTAGAGTCGGGCATTGGGCTTTCCAGTGTCCGACATACCTACAAAAAGCGCATTGGTCTGACCCTAAGTCTGGTCGTCCTTTGCATAGTGTCGGGGGATAAGTTGTGGGTAGCGGTGTCCTGGGGTTGTCCTGTCGGTATATTTCCCTACTTGGTTTATCCTCGTCTTTTCTATGTCGTTTCGTAGCCTCTCTGCGCCACATACCGAGACTGTCGAGCATAATTGGCGTCGTCTTATTATTTCGAAGGGCTATTTCTAATGTTCCTATTTTATCAAGGTCAAAGGATCCTGCCAGTGGCCACTGTTTGTCTTGGCTATCTTCGGTATACCTGTGCCATAATTTATTATAAGCTATGGTGACTAACCCATAGTTTATGAACATGTCCTTATTAGGGGTGCCTTCTAGTGGAGCTATATGGTCCACCTCTAACACCCGGTCCGGGCTAAACAGGCTATTTATCAGTGGGGAGAAGACAGACATGACGGCTCGTAACGAGGGACTAAAAAGTCAGCACTGCCTATCTTATCACTAGGTGCAAAGACTAGACAGAATATTTCTATTCTACGTTGTTTGCAGGTAGTGAATACCTCATGGATCAAAAAAAATATAAAACCAAACGACCAATAAATAACAATGGGGAGAATGAGTAGGTCCGCAAAGATCTGCGTTACCTACCCTTTTCACTATCTGCAAAAAGGGTGGTCTCTTCCCTGCTTGCAGACAGGGAATCTCCAGGAAACAATAGTTTTGTGAACAACAGTTCAGTTTCAAGCAATTATTGAGTGGGGGAGAAAAAGAACAAGCACGGCTGCTACCCTACCTATCCTCCACTGCTTGCAAAGGGAGAGAGAGCCTGTTGCTTCTCCGTTTGCAGACAGTGAATCTCCAAATAAAAATAAACAAAGCAATACTAGTATTTTGAACAATCAAGCAATCAAAACAAATTTTTTCGCAACTTGTCGTGGCAACACGACCTTACCCGGACCATGTGGACAGTTTCTTGTCTTCCGAATCCAGCGCCCGATCGTCCTCTTTTTTCTCGTATTTCTCACGGCACTCCTGATGGTTCCCAGTCAGGACCGTAGATCACTCGAGAGAGGTCTGTTCGGAACTAGTGAAGTTCGGATGATCGGCTGCCAGACGAGGTTCTATTGGGCAAGAGCTCTCCCGATCGTTGCAGTCGTTCACTCTGTCGTCGGGACCTCTCCCACTGGATCCACGAGTCGCTGATGGGCCCCACGCTTGGGACGCCAATTGTAAAAAGTTCAATCGGGTCGGGGACAATCGATATTTGCCCGGCGGTATTGCCTCTGTGACCCTCTAGTTATTTAAATCAATGAAGAGGCAGGCGCTGGAGACTGGAAAGCAGGAAACAAGGTTTTTTTATTCTCTCCGGAGGAGAACACAACGAAACGGACAGAAGGTATCGTTCTGAGGTGCTCTAACTGTATTTCTGAGGCCTGGCCTCTTATACCCACATTTATGACTTTATTGTAGATTACACATACATGTTTAAAGCTTTGATGTACGGAAAAGACATTCTCGGAACTCCCCTTTGGGCCCGTTCCCACACACATTTACAGTTGAAGTCCCCACCCTAGTCACAACAGGTGATGAGCATCGCGCAGCTGGATAATCCGCCGATTCACGGAACGTGGGGAGTTTGATCGGATCTCATGGGGTGAGGGCTTTGATCAACCCGGGGATTCTTTGATGGGGGAAGCTTTCTATTGTACGGGGAGGGGCAAGGATGGTATCGGCAGAGCTGGGTGTCGGCTTGGGAACGGGGAGGACAAAACGGGCACACGGGGAAAAGGGGGTTTGCATCTAAGGGCCGGAGATCATGAAAGGAAAGCAGGGAGGTGTCGCGCTGGGAACAGGATGAGGGCCTGGGGCAGAGCAGCGCCGAAGAGGGGTTTATGACTCAAGGCAGGTGCAAGCAGGGGGTGGTCAGCGTGCAGGCTTAGTGAAGGCAAAGGGCTATGTCAGGGGCCAGCGGCATGCAAAAGGGTTTGTTCTGATCGGGGCATCTTAAAATGGCGGGCGCGCACGACAAAAGTGTGGCATCAGGGGAAGAGGCAAGATGGCGCAGATAATGTTCACCAAAACGCACTAATTTTCCACAGTACCGTTTAGAAAGGGTTGGATAGAGGATCAAGCCTTGAGGGACCCTGTGATGTACATTGACTGGTCGTGAGAGCGTGTTACCCATTTTCACAATCTGGGAGGGGTTGGTAAGGTAAGAGGAGAACCACTTGAGGACTGTGCCTCCACAGCCCATGCGTTGCAAAGGAGATCCAGATGGTTGACAGTGTCGAAAGCAGTGTACATCTCTAGGAGCACCAGGAGGCAGGAGTTCCCAGAGTCTAGGATTCTAAGGGAGTCATCGACTATTTGTAGGATCACAGTGCCTGTACTGTGGCCCTGGCAGAAACCTGATTGGAGGGAGTCTATGAGGTTGTTTGTTTGAATGTATGAAGTGATCTAAGAAGCGATGCACCTTTCAATGACTGCATAAAAATGGAAGTGTGGAGACTGGGCCGTCGTAGTTGTTCATGTTCTCTGGGTCGAGAGATTGTTTTTTCAAGAGAGGAGAGACTTGACCCACTTTTACTCATTCTGGAAATAGGCAGTGTTGAAGAGAGGAGTTGACCCTGTTGGTCCAAAGGAAGAGTAGGTGTGTCGCAAGAGATTTGCTGATAGACCCTGGAATAGCATCTTGAAGTTGATTCGAGGGTTTCACTATGGAGATTGTTCGCTGTAGGTCTCATTTGGAATGGGGAGAAGAAGACAATAAATAACGTGCCTTGCACTGTAGAATCTCAGCTTCTGGAGGTTCACTGGGGTGTAGCGAGATGTGGATGTCCCTGACTTATCTTTTAAAGAAATCCACAAAGTTGTTGCAGTGGGCCACAGATGGCTCAAGTGCTGAAGTGGTGGAGGGGTTTGTAGTTTGTGCGAGAACCTCAAACAGGCACTTTGGTCTGTTCTTTGCAGAATTGCTCTGAAGTGAGAGGATTTTGCTCCAAGGATTTGGTCTTTGCACTGTTTTTGCACCATGCAAAGCTTATTCAGTCTCAGGTGAGGGGCTACTAATCTCCGTTCTTTCTCACACTTTTTGATAAGCTTTCTTTCTTTGTAGAGATCTTTTGAGAACCAAGGATTGGAGGGTTTTGGTCTCAATAATTTACACTTCAGGGGTGTAAGTTTGTTGATAAGGGATTCCATGTAGTAGTTGTATTTGTCTGTGGCCAAATTAACATTAAGGTGGAGTGTAATCGAGATTAGGATAGGTAGGGCCATGATGGCCATGGCTTCTGCATTAAGGTTTTCAATTTGTCCCTGAACTATATTTTCCATTTCTTCGGTTGCCTAGACGTTTTGGTATATGAGCCAGTGAGGGAGAATGGGATATGCTTGTGGTCAGACTAGTCGACTGGAATGGGGTCGTATGACTGTAGATTGGGGGAATTGGAGACAATGAGGTCAAGGATGGTGCCTTTGTGGTGTTGGGTTTAAGGCAGTGTTGTTGGAGATCATTGTCTTCGAGAAAGGATGCAAAAGTGCCCACTAGGCTGTTACCCTTGATTCCCTAGTGGATATTGAAGTTAAGTGGTTTATAGGAAAGGTGTGACCATGTATTAAAGAAATAAACTACCACTTTCCATGCATGATAAGTATATCGCATGTCACCTCAGGGTTCCATAACTTTGTAAAGGAACTCGTCCTTGGGCCTTGATCCTCTATACGGTCATGGAACTTTTCAATGACTTTCAATATCCTTATAATGTAAGGCAGGAGGTACTGTATCTCATATATAACCCATGCCACTAGATCTTGTTATATACCATTCACTACCTGATCCCTCATCATCAATGGGACAGTCATGTAATGCATAAAAGGACCTGTGGGACCTTGTTGGATGACACCATTACAGATTAAATTGGCACTCCTAAGTAATCACTCAATTAATCACTTTATTTATTACACTTAAATCCTGCCCCAATTTGCTGGTCAACTGTGGACTCTCACCTGGAAAAGCTCAGGAGCGATCTGGGTGGGAAAATTGGATGAGAAGCAAGTCCTTCTTGGATTATAATAAACCCCTCACTCACCAACCTGGTTGGTGACATGCTTCATCATCAGGGTCCACCCTGACAGCCGAATGCCATCAGGGTGTGCTTCGACACCTGAATTACAGTGGAGCGTTTTTTTTTGTGTGTGAATAGTGCAAAAAAAGGGGTTAAAAATTGTCCTGGTATGACTATTGTGAATAAAGTTTATTTCTAGACTACTGGACAATATTAAAAATGTGTGAGCGATACAATTATAGTTTGTTATGACCATGTGTATCTATGTGTTGGAGGTCTACATGTTTCAACCCGCTAATGGAAGTTGCCGGGTTTTCTTCAGGACCAAGGAAAATGGGTGGTCAGAGTACACTAACGCTCTGCCAATCCTAGATTCCTTTTGAACTACTGACAAAATTCGCAGTAGAACACTCTCTCAAACAAAATGTGTGAGAGAGAAAAAAGAAGACCTGTGGAGGAAGAATGGAACAATTGTTACAAGCCTGTAACGTCATGCAGTGCTGTCTCTCATGTGTCTTTTAAACTGTGCTGTACCCATTCAGATCTCAGAACGAGCTAGACGTGCACAATGGTGAAAAATGCTACCAGTGGCGCTGGTGTGATCAAATCATGCTGGCGCACCTATCAAGTAGTGGTGTGCAGTGTGATCACAGTAATGTTATTACCTCGTACATTCCACGGATGCTGGTGCGTGACTCGGCTGTGTTCACTTGTACACTTATCAAATAGTGGTCGTGCACCTATCAAATGGTAGTGTGCACGGTGATCAAGATATCTTGATAGACAGGAGTCTCACACACTCAACATTAATTGGTGCGTGACTCAACCGTATTCATTAACACACCTATCAAGTAGTGGTGTGCACAGTGATTAATATATCGTTATACATATAGGTCTCTTGCACTCCATAAATTCATTAGTGCGTGACTCAATTGTGCTCACTCGAAGTGCAGTGAGCAAATAACGAAGCAAAAGTAATTGTCCTTTTAAACATCACTAACAGACAGGACTCACAAACATGTAAACACACAAGTGGAGACCTAAGGGTGGCAAAACTCACTCCTGTATTAGGGTCTCTGAGCTTCACGGGGTAGGGTGGGAGTTGGCCTCTGGTAGGGACATATTCTATATTTAGGAAAAAGGAAAAGATCGTAAAATGCCATTGGGGCGCCTTCGCGCTAAACATTGACTCACAGGGTATAGTCATTCGTATTTCTTAGCATGAAGATACTTACAGTATGCCAGAAAAGAGCGTAGCCGATTACCTACATGCCTCTCATGCAGCCACCCCGCGCTGAAGTTGCGAGCGCCGTGGCTATTTCAAACGAGGCTCGGCATTTCCGGGGGGCGGAGTCACGTCAGTGGGACAGGGCGTGAACCACACTACGGAAAGTGGCCGGGGCCAAACAAAGAGGTTGCTAAGCAACTGGTCAAAGCAGTTAAACCAACTGGCATAAGTTCGAGTCCCGGGACCAGAGGTAAAAAAAGGAACACAATTTATGGTTGGTTCCTTGAAGAGGCCATAAGATAATACAAAATGTAGATAGTTAAGTAACATGCAAGGTCTATTTGCAGTCGAACGGGGATAAAGAATAGCTTAGTGCATATGGACATGGAAATGGGATAATCCAGTCAGGTGATTATATGTGTACTAGGTACAGGAACTAAATTGGGAGTGATGGTAGCAATACTCACTACATGTAATGCACATAGGTGTGATATGACTAATTTCTATTGTAGTATACCAGTTCCTGAGTTAAGAGGTGATTATACGTGTACTGGGCACAGGAACTGAATTAAGAGTTTTCTGAGTATAGAGGTCAGAGGACTGTAGCCCATGGGATATTATCGTTGAGCCCTACAATATGAGTGGACAATTTGTAGACCCATCTTTGTTCCTTCTCGTACAGGTGTTTTTGTACGTTTGGGCCTGCTGTCACTTGCTCAATAATTGTCCATACCATATCATTAGGTGTATGTTTTTTTTCAATGAAATGGTCAGTCAACTTGGTCGCATTTTTCTTGCACCGGATGGTGCTGCGATGCTCACTGATTTGCTGTTTTATTTTCCTGGTGGTCATTCCGATATACTGTTTTTTGCAGATACATTCGATCAAGTAGACTACATTACAGCTGTTACAGTTAGTGTGGGACATCTGTCTCCACACCTTTCCTGGTTCAATCTCAAGTGTCTTAGTATTCCTTGTTAGATGACAGACGCTACAGTTACCGCACCGATAATGTCCTGTTACTTTTGGCATACCCCATGCTTCAGAAATAGTCACATTGACATCTGTCTTTTTCGCTCTTGGTCTGGTGTTTACCAAACTGTCCTTCAGACTATGTTGTTTTTTGAACGAGAAAAGTGGTTTCTCCCAGTGCAGATTGCCCGTATTTAGAATTGACCAATGTTTATTAATGCTCCTTGTGACTTGATTTGAGATGGCATTGTATGTGGTCAAAGGTATGCTTTCCTCAGAAGTGGGTTTCTTCTCCAGTAAGGCCTCTCTCGGCTGATTCCTGGCACGCTTTTGACATTTATTGATAATCCTAGTAGGATATCCGCGAGTTACTAATTTGTTAGTAAGATCGGAAGCTTGTTCCTTGTATTCCGATAATCTGCTACAGTTGCGGCGTAGTCTTAAGAACTGCCCATACGGGAGGTTTTCTCTGAGTGGGCGGGGATGAAAACTTTCGAACCTTAACAGATTATTCTTCGCGGTGGGTTTATAATGCGTTCGAGTCTCCAGATGATCATTTTCCTTGGTGATTACGACATCCAGGAATACTAATTCATTGCTATCAAAGCAGTGGGTGAACTTGAGATTTTGATCACAGGTGTTTATCCAAGTGATAAATTCGTGGAGCCTGTCAGTAGGTCCTTCCCATATTGCAAGGACGTCGTCAATATAGCGTCGCCAGAATTTTATGTTGTCTGCAAATGGGTTTTGAGGGTCTAAGATAAATTTCCGTTCAAAGTTGTAAACGTATAGTCCTGCCACGCTGGGAGCAAAGACACTTCCCATGGAAGTACCCCCTACTTGTAGGTAGAGGGCACCCTCGAACTCAAAATAGTTCAGTTTTAGTGCCAGTTTGGCACACTCCAGAATGAATACCCTGGGTGTACTGAATGACCAGGTGGTGTTATTCAGTGTATCCTCCAGGACTGTTATTGTATCATCCTGTGGTATACTTGTGTATAGGCTTTCTATGTCAAAGCTCAATAGAAGTGTATTCTCATTCACAGTTATGTCCTGCAGTAGATTTAGCAGACTTTTTGTGTCCTGTAAGTAAGTCGAGGTGTTCTGGACAATAGTTTTTAGAAAAAAGTCGCAGAATCTAGACAACGGCTCAAGTAAGGAACCAATGCCTGACACAATCGGACGTCCAGGGGGCGGTAATCTACCTTTGTGCATCTTCGGTAGTATGTAAAAATATGGTATTCTGTTGTCAGTAGTACATAGATAATCCGCCTCCTGTTTGGATATTCTTCCAGAAGCCTCTGCACTTTCAACCAGTTGCAAAATTTCTGATTTAAGTTCAACTGTAGGGTCTAAGGTCAGACTCTGATAATTCTTTGTGTCACTCAGCAGGCGTAAGCACTCCTCCCGGTAAGTGTCAATGTCCATTACCACTAGGCCGCCTCCTTTGTCAGCGGGTTTGATAATGATATTTTCACAAGCCCGCAAGTTCGATATTGCTACGAGTTCAGCATGACTCGTGTTTCTGAACTGTGATGTGGCTTCCATCCTTTCAACATCATTATATATCGCTTGTTCAAAGGTGATCAGTTCTACAGGGACAGTGTGGGTCGGTGGGGTAAATGAGGATTTTATTGTCAATCCACTCTCATTTGGTATTTCAGGTCCTTCTGAATTTCCTTGCTTTTCAAAGAAGGCCTTGAGTCTTAATTTCCTAAAAAAAACGGCAAGTTCACAATGCAGTTGGAATTTGTCCAAACGCGCTGTGGGGACAAAACCTAGGCCTTTGTTAAGAACACTTTCTTCAATTTTCGACAAAGGTCTGGTGGAGAGGTTTGTTACTAGGGTCTCATGTTGCTTGTCCCTGCTTTGCTCCTGGTTTGTCCGCTTACTGGGTCTTCCTCCTCCCAGTGTACTTGATTTTGTTGTCGTCTTCTTCCTTTTCCCCGCCTGCCCCTGGCTAAAAAAAAAGGCCGAAATTGGTTTTGTTGATAAGGTGGTGGTTGGAAGTGTGGTTGGAAAGGCGGTTGCCATCCGTACATTGGGAAGTGAGGTGGCGGTTGTTTGTAATGGCCTTGAAACATGGCTGGATCGAATTGTGGCCATTGATTTTAGGTTCTGTACCCGCCCCTAGATCTTTGTTTGGCACTGTTTGTGCTTGATCCACTACTATTATTGGATGAGTTGCTGGAAGCATCCGAGTCAGGTGTTGGTTTTGCTTGAATCACAAAATCTGGATCAGAATATGGGTAAGTCTTGACGAAGGAGAAACGTTTAAGGTCTTTTTGAAACTTTGTCACCTTTTGCTGCGTCAAGTTTTCCCTATATTCGTTTATCTCTTTGTTAATTTCTTCAAGTTTTTTCTTGTATCCTGTGATACTAGTTTTTATGTGAGTCTCCTTTTTTTGGATTTCAATTAGTATTGCTTCAGACAGTCTCAGGGCAGTCTTCAGGATCAACATGATCCAGTCGTGTGTGCAGTGCCATGCAATTAAGGCCCAGTCTTTCCTGAAGGTGGCATCATCAAGAAAGATGCGTGGTGCATTAGTAACCAAAAGCCCCCTAGGGGCCATGTTATTCGTCACGTATTCCTTTAGGATAGTCCCGTGCAGTATAGTCCTTATTCTGTTCCTCTTCATTTCAGACAGTTTATCCCAGTCACTTGTCTGTGAGATGGTCTGTGATATGTTTGCATCGGCGAAGCCAGAGATTTCGCCTAGAATGGCATCAATTTCCTCAGTGGAATATGTAAGGCCTTGGTTCTCTCCCATTGTGAGACTTGTGTGTAAATAAGTTGTGTGGGTATAGTCAAGGATGAAGAAGGACTGCTCTCGCAGCTGTGCGCTGCCAAGATATAAATAAACACAAAAGAGAGTAAGGGAATTTGTTCACAACAAGTGTGAACGGGGAGTACTCCTAGTCCCCAAGACTAACTATCAATAAACATAAGAGGAGTATCACCTGGAAAAGCTCAGGAGCGATCTGGGTGGGAAAATTGGATGAGAAGCAAGTCCTTCTTGGATTATAATAAACCCCTCACTCACCAACCTGGTTGGTGACATGCTTCATCATCGGGGTCCACCCTGACAGCCGAATGCCATCAGGGTGTGCTTCGACACCTGAATTACAGTGGAGCGGGTTTTTTTGTGTGTGAATAGTGCAAAAAAAGGGGTTAAAAATTGTCCTGGTATGACTATTGTGAATAAAGTTTATTTCTAGACTACTGGACAATATTAAAAATGTGTGAGCGATACAATTATAGTTTGTTATGACCATGTTCTGGCATACTGTAAGTATCTTCATGCTAAGAAATACGAATGACTATACCCTGTGAGTCAATGTTTAGCGCGAAGGCGCCCCAATGGCATTTTACGATCTTTTCCTTTTTCCTAAACATAGAATATGCCCCTACCAGAGGCCAACTCCCACCCTACCCCGTGAAGCTCAGAGACACTAATACAGGAGTGAGTTTTGCCACCCTTAGGTCTCCACTTGTGTGTTTACATGTTTGTGAGTCCTGTCTGTTAGTGATGTTTAAAAGGACAATTACTTTTGCTTCGTTATTTGCTCACTGCACTTCGAGTGAGCACAATTGAGTCACGCACTAATGAATTTATGGAGTGCAAGAGACCTATATGTATAACGATATATTAATCACTGTGCACACCACTACTTGATAGGTGTGTTAATGAATACGGTTGAGTCACGCACCAATTAATGTTGAGTGTGTGAGACTCCTGTCTATCAAGATATCTTGATCACCGTGCACACTACCATTTGATAGGTGCACGACCACTATTTGATAAGTGTACAAGTGAACACAGCCGAGTCACGCACGAGCATCCGTGGAATGTACGAGGTAATAACATTACTGTGATCACACTGCACACCCCTACTTGATAGGTGCGCCAGCATGATTTGATCACACCAGCGCCACTGGTAGCATTTTTCACCATTGTGCACGTCTAGCTCGTTGTGAGATCTGAATGGGTACAGCACAGTTTAAAAGACACATGAGAGACAGCACTGCACGACGTTACAGGCTTGTAACACATGGTCAGCGACTGGCTGCCGCCCCCCCCCCCCATGCGACACCCAGCACCCTGAAACATGAACATGAGGCCTGTTTATCTTTGGAAGGCGGGGGCTAGTCCCCCGGCCGTATTTATTAAGATATGAAATTAAAAAAGGTTTTAATTGCATGGTCAACAATTTATACAAAAATCAGCAGGACATTAGATACAATATCGTCAACAAGTTTGAGCGGCTAACCTTAACAAAACTCTAATACATGTTGTTTCCTAACCGAATCTAACATCCTCATCTTGATTTCTGTACATTTCTGGCCATATGGCAAGGTCACTAACCGGTGTCAGGTCCTACAAGCTGCGCCTCACCTAGAGATGTGCGCATGCGCAGCCGTGCCTGGTAATTGCCCGGTCTACTCCCTGAACTCCATTTACCCACTAAAGGAGAGCCCTTACCCTGCGCCATCCGGTGACGTCATGAGTATGCGCGCGCGGGGTGGCTACCAGCCTAAGGAAAGCGTGACTACTCCGACCCGCGCCCCTTTGAAGCATCAATTACCTTGCCCCTGGAGTTCTAGGAGTGGCCAATGGCCCCTCCCCCTGGGCGGGAACCTCCATAGGATGATGCCCGCCCCCTCAGACCTTAAATTATGTGCTCACCGGTCATGACCTTACCGCATGCCCCATACCTAATAAATACGACGACCTATGGGAAAAAATTTCTAAAGGACAACTACACTGGCTAAATAATAACACGCATCAACGTGAAGCTAAAAAGGGAAAAAAGGCCTAAACACAATTGGCATCAAAGCACATTTACGCACAGTTCACTACAAAGGGAAACAATTCCTAAACAAAGTATCATCAGCAAGATATACAGTCCAGATAAAGTTCAATTACGCATGTAAAACATGTTAACAATACCCTAGCAAAATTACACCTAAACCAGACTAGTGAAGCAACAACATTTTTTGTTCCAGGGATGGTGGGTGGGAAAACAAAGAAGCCCCGAGCGCGGGGCACAACGTGCTGTGGGGGAGCGTCCAGAGACAAGAGGGTCTCCCGGGCGCTCCCCGCCTCTTTATTCCCAAGGGGCCGGGCGGGGTGGCAACGCCCCCCCGCCCAGCCCCTCCAGCAGCACGCCCCCCCTGACCCGGACATCCTACCCTGGTATCCGGGTCAGGGAGGCCGCCGGCCAATCGGTGGTGGGTCGCGCCCAAGGGCCCGCCCCACCACCGAGAGGCACAAAGGAGGGGGGGAGGCGGTCGCCGCGCCGCCATGCGGGCGGGTGGGCCGAGGGCCCCCCCTTTTCACATGGTCAGCGACTGGCTGCCGCCCCCGCCCCCCCATGCGACACCCAGCACCCAGAAACATGAACATGAGGCCTCTTTATCTTTGGAAGGTGGGGGCTAGTCCCCCGGCCGTATTTATTAAGATATGAAATTAAAAAAGGTTTTAATTGCATGGTCAACAATTTATACAAAAATCAGCAGGACATTAGATACAATATCGTCAACAAGTTTGAGCGGCTAACCTTAACAAAACTCTAATACATGTTGTTTCCTAACCGAATCTAACATCCTCATCTTGATTTCTGTACATTTCTGGCCATATGGCAAGGTCACTAACCGGTGTCAGGTCCTACAAGCTGCGCCTCACCTAGAGATGTGCGCATGCGCAGCCGTGCCTGGTATTGCCCGGTCTACGCCCTGAACTCCATTTACCCACTAAAGGAGGGCCCTTACCCTGCGCCATCCGGTGACGTCATGAGTATGCGCGCGCGGGGTGGCTACCAGCCTAAGGAAAGCGTGACTACTCCGACCCGCGCCCCTTTGAAGCATCAATTACCTTGCCCCTGGAGTTCTAGGAGTGGCCAATGGCCCCTCCCCCTGGGCGGGAACCTCCATAGGATGATGCCCGCCCCCTCAGACCTTAAATTATGTGCTCACCGGTCATGACCTTACCGCCACAGGCCAGCATTGTTAACCGACGATCTGGCCTCCCCCCATCTAGACCCAATTCAGGAGCGCGCTTGTTTGGCAAATCCCTCCAACCAGGCCCAGAGATTGTCAGACCATCAGACATTCCCTGCCTCATTCAAGTGAACTCCATCCCCCAAGTAGTACTGTTCGCCCCAGATACACCCATGTGGAATTGTCTGCAACCGGGGGGCTCGAAACAGCTTGTCCAACTGTGTGTTGATCCTCTTTACCGAGTGATTCAACGCTCTGACCGAATCCCCCCCTCGCCACTGCCATCGAGGTATGAGTTGCGACCATACTACCATGCAACCCGGGCAGGTCCTGGCCATCCACCCCGCAGTTGAGATAATCTCTTCAATCAGAATGCGCCTCCCCAGTTTGGCCAAATCATTCTCCCCCAGGTGAAGTATCACCACTGACGGGGGGACGTGCTGGCGCGCTAATAGCCCCTGGAAGAAGTCCCTAAACTGGTTGAGACATAAACCCCCTCTCCCGAAGAACGAGATGTCAAACCCCAGTTGCGCAGCCCTTTTCTTACGGTCTCCTGAAAGAAAAACACATTCGGCCCGTCTCACATAGGAGTGACCCACAATCCAAACAATTTTCCTGTTTTGATCCCGATGGTTGGTCCGCGATGTTGTAGGTCGTTGCTGCCCGACGGCAAGTTCCTCCCCTGCGTAACAGGTCTGAGAAACTGACGTACGCATCCCTTGGGCTGTCCACCTGTTGCAGCTGTTGTGGTGTGGAGCACTTCCCAGATATCCACCATGGACCCGGCCACACATAAATGGAAAAGATAAACACAAACCATTAGTGTTTCTGGCGATAACTGCAGTACCCGTGCTTTTGCCATCACATGCTAAGTTTTAGATAAGATTAGCGCCAGATGCATACCCATTAGCACTTCCAGCTGTAAGTGTTAAGCATAGCCTCAGTTTGCGTCCCATGTAATGTGTTTGGATTAGTGTTACGGAGAGAGTGCCCTGTAGAATGACCTTCATTAAAGAATAGTAGCCAGTGTGCAGTACAGTGACCCAGTGCATGGCTTCCACCGTGAATACAATAGCGCCCACATGACTCCTTAAGGACAATACACAGTGTGAAGCGCAGTGCCACGGCACATCATTGCTACTAAAATATCTGCTGCAGACCAGGACATCACCTCCTATTCCTGGTTTTCCACCCACGTCTTTAGGCAATAGGATCTAAGTTTGAAAGGGAAAAGTCTGTTTGCCAGTGCAGCATCAGAGTCTTTAAGCATAGGATTAGCACCGCTCTAACCATGCTAGGCTGTAACAATGGCCTCCCATTTTCACATTCATTGTTACTAAAAGAAAAATTGTGCTGAAGACAAGGACATCACCTCCTATTCCTGGTTTTCTACCCACGTCTTTATGCATAGGATATAAGTGTGAAAAGGGCAATCTGTTTGCCAGTGCAGCATCAAAGTCTTTACACAAAGGATTAGCACAGCCCTAACTATGCCAGGCTGTAAAATGGCACAAGAACCTTTTTAGCTCCCCACTTTGGCTTCTGGTAAATACCATCCCAGCCAACCGGACATGCTCCCAAGCATCCCCTGACATGTGTTTCACCCTCTTCAGAGAGCTATAACCCTGTCCACACCCGAATGCACACCGGGTTTAAGTCTAAACAAGACCCGTGCAGAGAGACAGTGCTACATGAATATACCAGAACGCCAAAGCAGAAAACTCTGGATAGTTCTCAAGTTTGATTGGAACGCAGCTCCCTTACATAGTACTCTCAGCAATAGTATCACACTGCGTTTCGGACTCCCCCTAATAATCAATGAGACAAGAGTCTTTTACGTATCCCTGCTTTCCCGAATTGAATACCTTACTAGGCTCCCCCCCATGGTACTATTCGTCTTCTAATTGAAATACTCCAGTCCCTTGTTTGGTTTTCTGCTTTGAGTTGCACAGAACGTGGTTAGCATAGAGAAGTTTCCAATATTGTTTATAACTATCAATCCCATTATCACTCCCGGCACAACTTTTTGCTTTGGCTTTCGGTAAATTACCCTCCAAGCCAACCTGACATAATTAGAAGACAACCCCTTACCAGTGCTGCCCTCTTTAAAGCCCTCAGAGAGGTATAACTCTGTCCCTACCCAAGGAAGCACCCAGTTTATGTGTACACGAGACCTGTCCTCTATGGAAACGCAAACTCTAGGGACAAGAAATAACGTGCTCAAGAATTATGCTATACAAGAAACAGACATATGTGGGTAATTTGCAAGTATATTCTTGAAAGCGGCTCCCCTATAGAGCACTCTCAACATCAGCGGCAGACTAAATTTCCTCACCCTATTCTAGCACTAAGAGGTATATCTCCGTCCCTATCCACGGGAGCCCCCAATTTAGGTCTAAACAAAATTGTACAGAAATAAAATGCTGCAGAGAACACGCAATAAAGAAGCAGTGAATTTTGGCTAGGTCTCAAGTTTAGGTGGAAAGCAGCCCCCGTATAGAGCACTCTCAACATCAGTGGCACACTAGATTTGTTCAACTCGTTAGTGCCCTCAGAGAAGTATAGCTCCATCCCTGGCCGAAGGAGAACCCAGATCAGGTCTACACAAAACCTATCCAGAGGTAAAGTGCTGCATAGATCCTCTCACTTTCACACCTGGCTCTCTCTCCCATGATCAAATGTTTATATTTGGCTGGTTGGTAGTATTGTTACTAAAAGGCTTATATTTAGACAATTCATTTCCGACCGTTTTCCAAACCCCTAGATGGCAGCACAGGCAGCTAGATCTAGTCCTCTTCATTTCGGACAGCTCTCAAAAAACCCGCTACACTGATAACTCCAGTACGTTGTGATGGATGAGAAGTAATGTGACGGAGTGTGCATGGGTTCTGGTGCATGTATTTTTAGTACAGGTGAAAGATACCTTAGCCATAAACATTATCTTAACTCAAGCAGCCATCTAGCGCGTGAGTTCTGTGTAAAGTATTCAGGTATTTTTGATGAATTTAGTACTGATAGTCAGTAACACATTGCCATTGGCAAGGCCTTTTGCAGTGTGTTGGTCGCATGCGAGTGCATTGCTCAGGAGTTTTTTATCTGTTGTGCTGGCCACAGTGTTCTAAAGGATGATTACAGTGGAGCATTTTTTGCATATCTGAATCTTGGCGCCGGGGTTGCGTATTAAATGTTTAGTGCTACTGAAGAGCAATACTATGCCAGCCCCCCCCCCCGTCATTACGCTGAGCTATATATTACAAGTATCATAGCTAATGTCAGGACTATTGGCTTTGTCAGAGGCTGTTCGCTGCCTAAGATAAATAAGCAGCAACTACGACTTGTATATAAGATTGAAAAAGTTCATACCTGAAGCCCTGGGGACACCACAACTATGGTGCTACAACAAGTATCATACCTATAAGTCATGACCATTTGCTTTATCAGTGGCTGTTCGCCGCCCAACATAAATAAGCAGCAACCATGGCCTTTTATATAACATCGAAAATGCTAATATTTGGGACCCTGGGGACACCACGACAATATTGCTGCTACCATGTGTCATATCTTTAAGTCATGACTATTGGCTTTGTCATTGGCTGTTCGCTACCTGCGATAAATAAGCAGCAACTATGGCCTGAATAATATTGAACTCGCTAACCTCAAGTCCTGGGGACACCACGACAATATTGCTGCTCCTAGGTTTCAAAAATTGAAAGTTGAAAAACTGGACGGAAAACTCACTCTTTAAAGGATTTCCCTCCCTCCAAAACGCTCCACCCGCACATGATGCGCCTGCAGCCCAGGGGTTCAACAGAGTGCGGTCTCGGGGCCCCCTTTCCCCACCAACTACTCTCGTAACTTTTGGTAATGCAGAGTAAAAAATTATTGCAAATATGAAATCTTTTACTATTTACGTGAAAAGCCATAAGTCTGCTTGCTCCTTGTTGCACTACAGACAAAGGGGTCTGCCCATTTCATCCCAACCACTATTGGCTACGATACATATACCAGAGGTGTGGTTAAAAAGTAGTGCTAGATTAGAAAACAATGTTAGTTCACCCGAATATCGATATCCTTTAGTATTGGTATTGCGGCTAAATCGCATACAACTGTAATGCATTTTCATCCAAATAGGCATTACCCGAGAATTACATTTGACACTAGTAGACATATTCTAATCAAAACAATAGGATATTTATACAGTGCCACGGGCGTGACATTCAATCTCCGTCTCAGTCATGCAACAATTAAATACAAGAATGCCCAAGTAATATAGGTAACCCCTACCCGAATCCCAGAATAACGAAAATTCTGGATGTGTCACCAATTAGGTGTTCTATCTGAAGTTAAGAAGATGCCTAACCGGATCCCGGCCCTCAGACTCTCGTCTACTTAGCCCTCACCCCACGTGCTTTTTGGGTTTCGCCTGCCGAAGGCTGCGCTCTGCGCAGCTTTTCGGCGCAGGTGAAATCCTATGTTGACCATAAGCACTTCGGGAACGTCCCCCGGCTCTCATTGGCTAGCTCCATAAATGGAGGCTAGCCATTGAGTGCCGGATCTGTCCGTCAAGGCCGGACCAGATTCGGGGGCGTTCCCGAGATTTTTTCCGAGGGCGGAGTTACGTTTTTTCCCGTTCCCTCCCCTTTCACTGAAAGTCTGTCCATTCCCGCCCCCTCCGTGTGCCTTTCCGCCCCCCCTCGCTGTCCTGTGCACGTTTCCCGCCGTCCGTGTCCTCTCCCGCCCCCTCCCGCCGCCCGTGTCCACTCCCGCCCCCTCCCGCCGTCCGTGTCCTCTCCCGCCCCCTCCCGCCGTCCGTGTCCTCTCCCGCCCCCTCCCGCCGTCTGTGTGCTCTCCCACCCCCTGTGTCCTCGTAGGTGCTTGTTATGAATGGAAGGAATCTCTCTGAGGGAGTGAGTAATTCCAGGAAATTACCCCGCCGCTCACAACTCAGCACATTCCGGAAGCATAACAACAGAGCGTGCATCGACGAGCCAATTGTATGTTTTGATAAGTAACTACAGTGCACTGAAAATAGAGCGGCAGCGGTAATAACCAATACAAAGTAGTCATGGATTCACTGGAACCAATAAGGGACAGACTCGGTTTTTGTGACGTTCGGTGGGACGGTTTGAGTAGCCGAACTCTTTGATGGGCATTATCCTTTTCCAATGGCAATTCAGCGCTATCTCGGCTGGACCAATGGCAGCGACACTGGGCGTGATCTGCCTTTTGGGTCCGCGCCTGGTGTTTTTTGGTCGGTGAAGCCGTTGCTGCGCTGGAACGTCCACTCCGAACCGAAAACGAGATCCAAACTGCAGCTGCGGTTGTCCGGAGGAGCGGGGTTGCGGTAAGGAGACATGGGGGAGTGATTAATACAGTCCGCCGAGAAGGCCGCGTCCCAGGCCGGGCGCTCGGGCACGAGGTTTCTTGACCCGTGGTACTGGGCAGCGCCGACGGTATTCAAGCGAGACCGGGGCTCGCTTTGCGGCCTAGGTCGGACGAACGATGAGTATAGCGTATACTGAGTATACAGGAAAACTGGTTCTTTTGCTCTAGTGCAGACGCCGGAGGGGGTGTGGTGGTTTTAAAAATCAGAGCCTGTGTGCGGGCCTTCGCGGAGCTGGACCGTCGGGCCTTGGAGCACTCTCGTCATACCTTTCACACCCGAAGTGAAACATTGGATCCCTACCGGTGCACCAGGAGCCCTGCCTCCCTGGAGATTTCACCTTCCTTATTTACAAGTAAGGGGCGTGGGCATAGCGATGGTGGTCGCCACAATTGCATATTATAGATAGTGTCTGTTTATCACGGCAGTATATATATATGTGTGTGTGTATGGGATCTTAGAGAGGGATACGAACAGGACTAGATATTGTCTAGGCAAAAACCACAAGTGGGAAGGGTCGTGTATAGCGATGATACTGTTGAGATGAGAAGTCGTCCGGAAACATGGCTCGGACCGGAACTGAGGGAGGTTCAGGTAAGACGTGAGGAGGAAATAAAGATGGCACTGGGTGATCTACAACTGAAATGATCTTGGGTGTATGTTTATAGAAACAGACGGTAATTTCACGGCCCTGATTTGGACAAGATCAGAGTTGAAAGTGAGAACTTTTAGAGCTGTGCCTTGAGTTGTGTAAAAACTAGAAGGTCGTGGTGTTTGGTACAACACGAGTTTGATACATATCACTTCTTTATTTAGTCCAAGGCTTTGGGTAGTGCTTGTTATTTAGTACTAATTAAGTCCGTAGGATTGCGAACAGACGTAGCATATTTAAAACGTGCCTAGGTTACTAGGAAGGTATTGTGCGCAGGATACCGGGCGCTTCAACCTCTTTGGTCCTCTAACTGGATAAGGCAGCTCTTGAGGTCAAGGGATTTGGCTGTAGTAAGATAGCGAGAGTGCTCTTTTCGATAATTCAATGTTTGAAGGATCAGGAGGAGATTGTTGCTAGGGATGGTGTCCGACAGAGCGCGGTCTTTGCAAAGGAGCTCATATTTCGAAATGTTTTTGTGAATGTGAAGTATGGCGGAGAAGGTCCTGATCGCTGAGTTAGTATTCTATTTACTGTGGCGATACCTTGCAGTCTTGGTACATGTAGAGAGAAGTACGTTTCTCAACAGAATTTTAATATTTGTTGTACACTCTTCTCCATAGTTGAGACCAATAAAGCAGCTCTACTCAAGCGTTTCGTATAGTAATAACGCTTTGTTCTAAGATGTGCTTCCATAAAACGTATATAAACACTGACATTTTAAACCGTGGACCGGCTTAAGTGGTTTACATTGCTTGAGAATATGCATTGATGTGTATTTTAAACATTTCTTCCCATACTGAGGGAAAAGGGTTTACCTCCTGTTTCTTAGTGGCATTTATTCTTTGATTGGTGCTGTCCAGTAAAGAGATCGTTGCATTTAATTATATAATGCAGGGATGTGAGTCAGCATGTACCCATACAAGCCTTACCATATATCTCCCCAGCTACTTGTGAAGGCATTACTGAAATAAGTAAACTTAATTCCATCAGCCTACTTCGATCTAGGTCTGTAGAACCCAAGCACAGCAAAATGCGAGCAGCACTCTTAAAATATATATTTCGTTAACTTAAGTGAAAGTTAGAGCAGTCAATTACTTACTATTGGTTGCCTTCATCTTTCCTTTATCGTTTGTTTGCACGTGAAAGTTTCTTTGTGTGTTTGTCACTTCGATGGAGCATGGACCTCTAGGCTCACCCATAGGCACCCTGGCACTGAAAACAGATGTTTATTGTTACCCAATTCAATAGTACTCAGTTTATCGACCTAAGAAGGATGAATGGCTGAGTGGGTCCACCGGAATTTGAACCTGTGACCATGAGGTTGTACACAGGTCCCAGCAGTGTTCGCATTAGTCCACTGAGACACCAGACCCAGCTCCATGAAGGTATTCTAGATGCTCAGGGCCCCTTAGCAGGCATATGATGCCATGTTAGCTCCAGTTACTCCCCACCTGCCTCACTTCTACTCGTCGGTCCTGCCTGTACTCTGGACGTTATGCGCAAGCTGTCGCTTCCCTCTTCTTCTCAACATGCGCTATCACTGCACACAGCCTCTCCACACACAGCCTCTCTGCACATGCCGCTCTCCATATAATCTCTCTGCACAGGGCCATGTGTAGAGAGGGCAAGTGAAGATAAGGCATGTGTAAAGAGGGCGTGTTCAGAGGGTGTTTTCCAGAGAGGCACTCCATATTTCTGTGTAAAGTAAAACACATCAACGTTTTACACATAATTCAAAGAAGTTAGAAAAGACCATTTGTCAAAAGCAATACCAAAAGCTCAAACTTTAACAAAGGCGAAACCATTGCATTGTAAATGCTTGTTCATAGTGCAGCCACAGACTCGACCCTAACGTGTCGGAGCGCCTCACAACAGGAACAGCAGCGCCACCTGAAGCTATAATCTACGAGTGGGCATGACACAAAAGTGCATTGGTACGCGAACAGCAAAGTGCCTCAGTCGGCGCTGGGTTTCAAAAGTGATATTGTCTGGCAGTGTACTATTGCAAAATTCCTTTTTTGTACGGCACGTGCGTCTGTCCTACTTCACGGGCCTTCTGTGCAGGGATAGAGAGAGTTCTACCCGTGCACCACATGTGAGGGGGGGCGACCATTTCATATTGGGCATGGCGAAAGATGCTTCCGCACCGGAATAATAAGAAGGACTGGGCTGGAACAGAACAATAAAGCCCCCGTCATACACATGTATGCTGTAAAACACAGGTCTGAAATAATTCGTATTCACTTATAACAAATGCCTGAGTTGAACGTGTGCGCTCATGCATGCGTAAAATATACACGCTAATTAGTCCACAGAATCCGCATGATCCCATCACTGCGTATTCACATCCTTCCTGACCCAGGAAAACAACATATATGCAGTTACCAGCAGTAATGTTTCTTATTATGCATAATTACATACACGATGCACACTGTCATCCATGACCTCGCATGTCGACGATGCATGTGCAACACAATACTCACAGCTCTATCGGGGCCGATGTCAGGCCTGCAGAAGGAAAATTCAGCAAACCACTGCGCCAGACGGCAAGCCTCTCCCAGCCGCTGGACCGATCCCGAATCCACCGAGCCCTGTGGTGAGGCCCGGGCGGGCAGGGAACCAGCGAAAATTCCTCTGTTGGCCTCCCCAGCTTGTAACCTGCAGGGGAAATAAAACGAAAATTATTGTGCCCACCGCGGGGCAAGGAGCGAGCCTGGAGAGCGCGGGGACAAAGAGGCCGCTTCCCGCGAAAACAAAGAAGCCCCGAGCGCGGGGCACAACGTGCTGTGGGGGAGCGTCCAGAAACAAAGAAGCCCCGAGCGCGGGGCACAACGTGCTGTGGGGGAGCGTCCAGAGACAAGAGGGTCTCCCGGGCGCTCCCCGCCTCTTTATTCCCAAGGGGCCGGGCGGGGTGGCAACGCCCCCCCGCCCAGCCCCTCCAGCAGCACGCTCCCCCTGACCCGGACATCCTACCCTGGTATCCGGGTCAGGGAGGCCGCCGGCCAATCGGTGGTGGGTCACGCCCAAGGGCCCGCCCCACCACCGAGAGGCACAAAGGAGGGGGGGAGGCGGTCGCCGCGCCGCCATGCGGGCGGGTGGGCCGAGGGCCCCCCCTTTTCAATTGTTCCATTCTTCCTCCACAGGTCTTCTTTTTTCTCTCTCACCCATTTTGTTTGAGAGAGTGTTCTACTGCGAATTTTGTCAGTAGTTCAAAAGGAATCTAGGATTGGCAGAGCGTTAGTGTACTCTGACCACCCATTTTCCTTGGTCCTGAAGAAAACCCGGCAACTTCCATTAGCGGGTTGAAACATGTAGACCTCCAACACATAGATACACATGGTCATAACAAACTATAATTGTATCGCTCACACATTTTTAATATTTTCCAGTAGTCTAGAAATAAACTTTATTCACAATAGTCATACCAGGACAATTTTTAACCCCTTTTTTTGCACTATTCACACACAAAAAAAACCGCTCCACTGTAATTCAGGTGTCGAAGCACACCCTGATGGCATTCGGCTGTCAGGGTGGACCCCGATGATGAAGCATGTCACCAACCAGGTTGGTGAGTGAGGGGTTTATTATAATCCAAGAAGGACTTGCTTCTCATCCAATTTTCCCACCCAGATCGCTCCTGAGCTTTTCCAGGTGATACTCCTCTTATGTTTATTAATAGTTAGTCTTGGGGACTAGGAGTACTCCCCGTTCACACTTGCTGTGAACAAATTCCCTTACTCTCTTTTGTGTTTATTTACAACTGTGGACTCTAACATATTTCACCCTTTGGGCCCCAAATAGTCACATACTCAGAGCACTGACATCTCATATTAACAAATGATGACAATAACAGAGTCAAACGTGGCAAATCTCTTCAATTGACATCCCATAATGGCAGTCATATAACGATGGTCTGGATGGCAAACTCCACTACACAGGCATAGTTCACACAATTTTTCCACCCTGCGCTCTGCTTGGAGTGTGGAGTTTGGCAAAAACATTGTCCACTGCCATAGAACAGAATTTACCCACAAACCTCCAATTAAAGTGCCACAGAATTAGGCTTAGCAAGGCACTGTCCAAGAATAATGCATGCACCTTCAGAAGATGACTACCATAGAAGCTGCCTTGGGGTCATGTCAGGGAAGAAGGAGCTTGACTCTAAAAAACTTGCTGCATGTTGGATGTGAGGTGGCAGAGGAGAAGTCGGCAGGGCGGTCAGGTTCTTGTAGTATAGGTTCATCTTGTGAGCACGAGCCATGGACCCTTTCAAGGATTTTGAGCCAAGTGCGAATGGTGCGTGGAAGTCAGCTGCTGCTGTCGAGACGTGGACGCTCCTCTGGAAAGCAGGTAGGAGGAAGGTTATTGCTACGTGGAGTCTTCCATTGCCGCCTAGCAAATAGTGCAGCTTTAGGTGTTCGGCCGACATTTTGAAATCCCCCTAGGCTGATTCGGGAACTTTCCAAATTCATTGATTAGCGTGCATATATTTCCAGGGAGTGCTCATGATGGCTCGATCTATTAAGTACTACGTTTATTTTTGCACTACAAGATTAAAAAGTATGGGCCCGATTCACAGAATGAACTTAAGACTCAATCCTAAATTTACTACTATTTTTGGTATTCACAGAATGCACTTACAACTTTTGGCATTCACAGAATGAACTTACTACTTTGGTATTCACAGAAGTTAGGATTTTGTCCTAAGTTTGTTTTAAGTTTGTCTTAAGTTCTTCTTAAGACCAACTTAAGACAAAATCCTAACTTCTGTGAATACCAAAAGTAGTAAGTTCATTCTGTGAATGCCAAAAGTAGTAAGTGCATTCTGTGAATACCAAAATAGTAGTAAGTTTAGGATTGAGTCTTAAGTTCATCCTGTGAATCGGGCCCTAAGTGTTCCTTATAATTGTTCCTAGTGGGTTGTTAGAAATGGGGTAGCGTGGTGCGGAGCGTGTAGGCTAAACTCCAGGGCATTGTGTAAAGCATCTGCGCAGCACACTCACAGGCGACACACTAGGCACACTACAAAAAGAGACCACACCAGGTTAGGTGAAAAAAACAGCATATGTATTAAGCAGAATACGTTATAAGGCAATCACAGTTGTAACACTGTGCCAACTGGCACCAGGTAGCCACATACATGGCGGACTATTTACAGGGCAGGGTCAATCGGGCCGCTGCCAGAAACATTGCTAAGCACAAAGAAAAAATCTAAGTACATTAGCAATAAGGGTGTGACGGCCAGTAGCTACCGGCACAATCATGCACTGAGCATCATCGCATTTGCATAAATCTCTTTAGCATGGGGCATAAACACATTAGGTCATGAATCACAGCACATTCACATAACCACATGAGATCAGGGGTGAATCCAGAATATCTGAGCACCTCAAAAGGCATAAAACATATTATGTGTCCTCATTAGACCTAAACATATGCACGTGGCATCTCAATAGGCATAAAAGCACCTCAGACACAACAATAGGCATAAACCTCATCAGCAGCCTGGGGCATGGCACATTATGCGGAACACCAACCTGGTAAGCGTTAAGGGAAAAGTAACCATTAGCATTATAAACAGATGCATTAGGCATAACACACGAGGCATGTCAATAGGGCAGTGAACATGAAGAATAAACCATCTTATGCATAATCTCAGCATCACATTGACCGGGAAACACATTATGCATGACAGTGGGCATAAAAACCTCATTAGCATAAGTGCAGTGTCATTAAGCATAAATCATGAGGCATCATAACCTGACATTGAGCTTAGACCCAAAAACGGAAACAGGCATGAGTCATGAGCATGGAGCATAATCATTAGGCAGAACACCAACAGTATAATCCTTGGGGGAAAAAGAACATCAGGTCTCAACCTTAGGTTTTGAAACATATTATGCATAGCATTAGCCAGTAGCCACCGTATGCAATATCATTAGGGTAAAGACACGTTAGGCATACATCATGGCATTAGGCATCATCAAATACAAAAGACACCAATCCTGGGGTATAAACACCTTAAGCATGAATCTTTGCAGGTACATTAGGCATCATTAGGGCATTTCTCGTTAGCATAAGAGCATGGACATCATGGCAGGATTACACTGCACATAGAAATGCATTAGGCCTCAAGTCAGAAGGGCGAACCTCATAC
This sequence comes from Lissotriton helveticus, assembly GCF_964261635.1. NCBI lineage: Eukaryota > Metazoa > Chordata > Amphibia > Caudata > Salamandridae > Lissotriton > Lissotriton helveticus. Next base: position 1,887,351,229 of record NC_136059.1, on the reverse strand, counting down.
ATTTACACACGTTCCAAAGATTACCACCACTCCCTGGAAGTAGCTGTCTCTCAAGTGGGCAGTATAGATATAGTGCTGTCCTCATGCACCCCTCCTCCCACCTACCAGAAAGCGCTGGAAGCTTCTAGAAGGTCCCTGGCAGTTCCAGCCTCAACTGTCACTGTGGTGGAAGTGTGGAGCACCTTGTCACTTCAAACACTAGACCGCCAACCCACCTTAGGCAGGCGGCACAAGCAGACAGAAATGGTGTCCATTTTAAGTTACATTTTACAAAGGTGCATTTCTACAATGGTGGAAATAAAGGTGCGTACACCATTGCACAACATTTATTATTTTCAGTTCAGACACACCATGTCAGTAAAAAGGCTAGGGGTAAAAGCGAAAAATGTTAGAACAATAAGGGCCAAGTCCAACATGGGTAGTTCTACTTGTCATAATAGAGTGTCACAATGTGTTGTCTCATCACTCTACTCTTTAATAATAGTTTGAAAGATGCATATTTTCGCCTAAATGCTTTTGGTCATCTTTTGTAATTATTCTAGGCCTTATTGGCTTCTCCCATTTTATCTAGTGAATTTTCAAATCGGGAAACATCCTGTAGGACGAAGCCGGAATCACGCTCTGCCTTTGCAGTGCCGACAACAGAACAAATGCTTCTTTGGAGAAGTGTGGCTCAGTGGTTAGAGGCGGCAGACCCGGAAGCTGAGATCAGCCGTGGACCAGGGTTCGATTCCCCGCCTCGGCGGGTCTCGGGCTCAAAAATTCCACGGACTTGACAATTCTCGCTCCGGTGCCTACTCGACTCATGGGGTCACACTCTGCGACTCTGGGCAATAGCTTGCTTAATCTCCACTACGGCCCCTTGCGGCGGGATGCCTGGCTTTCACCTTGTGAATACCCTGCCGGGGTATCTCACAGGGGAATACCAGGACGGGTTCCCTAAGCAAGCGCCTTGAGACCCCTGGGTGATTCGTGCGCTATATAAATCGAAATACATTTACATTTACATTCTTTAGCACGCATTTGTTCTGCATGCAAGTCATTGCAACAACTTGCTTTAGGGGGTTGCTTTGGTGGAGTGGTGTTGGAAATAAAGTCCAACACCTTCCTTACTGTTGCGCAGACTGGAGATGGAATAGTAAATTGTACTATTCCAATAATCAGCGACCCTGTAAGGCAAGGCTTTAAAATGACTTGCGTGCAGAACAAATGCGTGCTAAAGAAGCAATCGTTCAAATGACGTAGTTCCTAAGGCAGGCGGGAAAAACGCATGCAGAATTCTGTCACACATTCTTTCAAATGAGTTCACCTTTCTCTCTGTCTCTCTCTCTCTCTTCCTTCTTCTGCATCACTCTCTCTCTCTTTTGGCTCCTTTGTAACACACACAAACATGCTGCACAGTCTTTTGTCATGCCAAATATCTTCTCCCCAGGATAATAATTCTCCTCCTCTAAGCTAAATGTTTGCTAGCTCCATTCCCTCAGTGACTGATGGCCACTGACATCAGGGACCATATAAACTCAGAGTCTATAAACACAGGTAGGGGGGTAACATGGAGCACAACCACCTGGAGTCGCAGAGAGGCAGCTTGAGAACACAAAAAAAGGCACTTCTACCAAAACTCAAGAGAGAACATAGAGGGCAGTATATGGATAATATCAGTTGGGGGGTTTCAAGTGCCTGGCTTTCAAGGACAAACATGGTAATGTGTATTTCAGTAGGCTACGAGCTACTGTTAGTGCAAATGAGGATGTCTGTGGGTGCCTAGCAACCTGCATTGAATGCATAGGCCAAGCACCCTGAAAATTTGAAGCAGGGCTCTGCATTTTTTATTTGGGACTGATGCTTTTATTTGAAGTGTTGTGTTTCTGAGAAGTTCAGTCCTGAACTTCTTGGAATATCTCTAGCTCCCTCTGAAGCCCATAGATGATATGCAACGCTGTTGGTTACTGAAAGTTGCATGGTGGGAGGTGCGATAAAACAAAGACATTTCTGAAATTGATACATCTCCACCTGCAGGAAGAACTCCATGGAATATGGCATAATTGTCCAGTAACTCTGCAGAAAGCTGCAGAGTAAAACTCTGCAAGCTCCACCCAGCCCTTGGCTAAAGAAGACAAAAAAGCAGTCTTCCAAGGCAGATCTTTGATCCACCCTCACTCTTTATCAACACCTGTTTCCTCTTGGGGATCCATAAGTTCAGTGTGGACAACCTGCTACAGCCGGTATATGAAACTGGATCAAGAACATAAAAGATAAGCTCAGGATCCTGCTGTGCTAATCATAGATGCAATCATCAGGCATATTTATAAAACACTAGCTTACCCGTCGGGCGTTGCTGCAATCTCCGAAGAAAGGAAATTCAAGGAAACTCGTTATGATAACATTCAATTTACATTGTGTTATTTTTATTGAAACTTATTCATTTTATTATGGAAAACATTACAAAGTGTTATTTTAATTCTATATATTTATTTGAGTGCTTGTGGATACACAATTTTTTTTTTCTGTCTTTTGCGTACATCAGTATTCAAAAGATTATTAGGGCCCTGGGAGGCCTATATTTCAAAGATTTTTATGCCAGAAACCTTTGCGGGAGTGTACTCAACAACTTCCCAAAGTTTCCTGGCGATCGGATGAATGGTGTTTTAATTCTATTTATTTATTCGAGTGCTTGTGGATACACGATTTTTTGTTTTTCCGCCTTGTGCGTACATCAGTATTCAAAAGATTATGAGGGCCCTGGGGGGCCGATACTTAAAAAATAATTATGCCAGAAACCTTTGCGGGAGTGTACTCAACAACTTCCCAAAGTTTCATGGCGATCGGATGAATGGTGTTTTAATTCTATTTATTTATTCGAGTGCTTGTGGATACACGATTTGTTGTTTTTCAGTATTCAAAAGATTATGAGGACCCTGGGGGACAGACAGACATACTTTTGGTTTTATATATATAGATTGGGTCTATCAATTGCATTTTCTCATCAACCACTCCGAGAAGCACATCACCCATTACATCATAATTGTATCATAGTGGTCATCATGCACATCATGGAAATAGTTGCTACTTAGGCTCGAAGGAGAAAAAAAACTTGTAACCCCACATCCATACAGTGTAGCATGCTACCAATATGGACAAGTGCTTCATTCACTCCCACAGGAGTAGTGATGGCTATGAAAATACTATAGTAATATACAATATAACATATTTGACTAGAAATGTTCTGAGAGTGAAGCAAAGCCAAATGCTTCTTTGCCAGTCTGGAATTGAATGCTGTCACACAAATATAATATTCTGGGAAGAGAAGAAGTTCCCAAAATAAAATGCCAGTTTCCCAGAGACCTAGACCCAGCATAAGAGGCCACAATGTACCGTCATTGATATTCATAGCAATGGCAGTGGAATCACAATCCTGCTTAACTATGATAACAACTGTAAAGTTACTGTTAAGATAGAATCAAGAAAAAGGGTAATTGTTTAAGAGGACAGAAAGATTATCATAAGGCACAGGTCCTCTTCTTACTTTTAACAAGTGTACTGTAAATTCATCATACATTTACAAAAACTATATGTGTGGTGTTTGCATGACAGATGATGACAACACATCTGCTGAATTTTGATAATTTTATATCAATAATATGATACAGAATGATGTGAATGATGCCCTGGAGCTCTCAGCAAATCATTCAAGACTTACTGAAACTAATATAAAATACGCTTTAAAGACTGCCTTAAATATAATTTCAAAATTGTTCTTTGACAGACAGTGTTATACAAAGCATTTTCTGCTGTATAGGCCAAGCGTAGCAATTTTTTAGGTATGGCTGGTAGATATTACCTTACTCATCAGAAGCCCGCAAACTTATCTGCGAAGTACCTCAAGGTTCATCACTCAGTCCCACCCACTTCAAGGCATACAATATCAACATCTTCTCTTACACCGACAACACATACCTCACACTCTCCCTCTCTAACAAGATCCTCAACCCAAGAAAGTAGCTCACCGCCTGCATGACCGAAGTCACTAACTGGATGAAAGCACTCCTGTTTTGTTCTATTGTATTTGCTCCCCTTGCCGTTATGTTTTCAAGGCCTAGCACTTTATACGACTAGCCAAGGCCTGTATTGGTCCTTTCCTGTGCACAGTTTTTGCATTGTCTATGTATATTCCCTGTTTGACTCTCGTACTGATGTTACCTCATTCCCTCAATTTGTAAAGCTCTCTCATATCCTTCGGGATCAAGTTTGCGCTATATAAAACTTTATAAATAAATAAATAAATAAGACATAAATAGTTATATTCTGCAAGAACACTGCACCATAGCACTCCAACTGGTGGCCATCCGAAATCGGACCCACAGTCAGCACCCAAGCCAGGAACTTCAGAATAATCATCAACAGCAAACTGGACATGACTCCACAATTCAACGTCAACACTGCATGCTGCTTCCACACTCTGAAGATGCTGAGGAACATCTTCAAATGGCTTTCAAGCAACGCTAGAAAAACTTTCACTCAGCCCTTAGTTGACATCAATTTGAACTACAGGAGCACCTCCTACTCCAGGGTAACCAAGCAGCTCGTGAGAAGAGTACAAACAATACAGAACTCTGTAACCAAACTCATCCTCAACCTCCCACACAGAACTCACATCACACGACACCTCAGTGAGCTCCACTGGCACCCAGTAGACATTAGTTTAAAACTTCTCACACACATATTCAAGGAGCTACACAACTTAGTACCCACCTACCTGAACAGTCTGCCTCTCTCCACCAACCACACTGATACCTCCACTTTGCAGGACTCCTACTCATACACACCCCATGCCTACACAGAACAAGATCAGAAGGATGGGCGTTATCTTAAATTTGTCCTGAAGTAGGAAACACCCTGTCATTCCACATCAGAGCCTTCTCCTTTCTTCTTGAATTCCACAAGAAGCTGAAGATCTGGCTTTTCAATTAACCAACCTACCATAGGCATGGCCAGGCATACACACCTGCTCAGTACCAGGATACCCACTCAAGTGATACTGCGCTTTACCAATACACGTAGCATAACTTAATAGCATAACACATTGAGGATTTTGTCATTGTGTCAATTCGAAATTCCTGACTTTATGTGAAGGTCATATGATCCCAGTCATTACTGCATTAACTTTACTATTCACCAGACCTTCTTTCATCTCTTGTTTCTCCTTGTCAGTGAAAACCTGCACAATAGTTTGGGCATATTTTCTCCACCATACACCATGTTCTTTAGCTGTTAGGTTCACATGAGACACCCTTACAAAGAGGCAATTAACAAGGATGGTCTCTGTAGGCTTGAAAATGATCTGCTCTCATAAGAACTTTGCTAGAAGGGACCTTAAGATTTGCAAGTCACACATTAGGTCTGTGAGTCATGGGAAAACAGAGATACTAAGTGCATCCATGCCCCAAAGTGCAAGCTATTGCCAAGAGTCCCATAGCATTTAGTGCAAATGTACAGACAACAATAGTGATGAGTGCAGGGGTGCTCCCAAGCATAGGTTCACAATAAAGTACCTGTCAGGTTAAGTTTATGCCACAATCTTTATCCAGTGAGGATGACTAAATTCATGTTAACAGTGTAAGGAGGTAGGTTTGCCAACAGAAGTCAGATATCAGAGCAGTAGGGATGGATGCCCGCAATATGAGCTTCAATGACACTCACAAGCAGACACCACAGAGCCAAAATACACTTATGAAGCATCCGGTGAAACGGAAAGCATCATTAAGTTAACTCAGAGTATTTTCAGTGCTTTGAGTGCTGTACTCCCTCCCTGATAAAACCTGTATATAGGCTCAGCGTACAGTCATTTTGTTTTGATACAAAATGGTGATGATGGGTAAAACTAAAGAGTAGACAACAGCATAGATGACCTAAGGATTTAATCATATCACCTGAAATGTGCCACATGTTCCTTGAGCTCCCTGACCATACAGGTAAAATATTTCTTCATATGCTGGTGTCCATAGTTTTACCCTGGCTCAGAAAGGCCCTGGTGGTGCTTCGACTCAGACTCAACACTGATGTACCTTATGAAGAGAGGATACTGCTTTTCCATGAGACTCTGGGCACTGTATAACTTCCAACAAAAAAACAGACTACCAGCAGTTTCTGTAGGTAAATCAGTGCAAGTCTTTTGTTTTTCAGAGTACATGTGTAGCTGTGTGTTTATACAATTATATGTCTATGGGCATGTGAGTATGTGCATATTGCGGTGTCTGTGTGTTCATGTGTATATGTGCATATGTGTATGCCTCTGTGAGCCTATCTATGTGTGTTTGTCCAGGAATGTTACCAAGTCTGCATGTGCTGCATATGTAGTTGTACATTTGTAGGCATATACACACAAATGTAAATATTTGTGTGTGTGTGGTTACATAGGCATGCATTTGTGTGTGCCTTTGCATTAGTCTCAGTGTATGAGTGTGTTCCTTCATATGTGTGCAGTTGTGTGTTAATGCCCTGTCGGATAGTGTGTATGTTTGTGTCTTACTGGGTCTGTTCGTGCTTATATGTGTGCGTGTGTGAAAGGGTCCCCCTATGATGTATATTTTTGTGCATGTGCTAGCACATGTGAGTGTTTGTTTATGTGTATGTGTGTGTGCCTGTGTCAGAGTCTGAATTGGGTAAGATTCCAGGGGTAAGAAGGTATCAGGGCATTTTCATGGAAGAACCTGCTCTACAATAAACAAACATGGCATATGAGGAGGTTTACCTAACACACATGTGATTGTGGTTACTGGCATGCAGTGGTCGATCTAGGCAATGTAATGCAGCATGGGCATGTATGGCAATATGTGCTTAAATTTGGGCACTGTGAAAAACTCACAGAGCAATATGGTAACTGTTAAATCCCTACTCTGGGTTCAATGTAAAAAGAAAATGAGAGGATGTTCCTTTAACTAGAGTGGTGTGAAACTAGTATGAACTATACTGTAGTAAATCATGCTTCACAGGAAATAGATATAGGATTTTGCCTTCTTATATGAAATGTTCAGAGGTTGTTTGAATTTGAGTTACGCTAACATCCTGAGCAGTACATTAGTGTAGCTATCTGGAAAATCATCTCCATCAATGTTGAAGTCAATAAGCATTAAGGTAAATATTAGGACCATTTTGCATTATTTATTTTTTGATGTAGTAATTGACATCTGTGATGATGTTATTATGTAGTTTGGGGATGTGGTCAAAATATGTAGATTGATAGTAATAGTAGGAGATGCATGTCATGCCATCTAGAAATCAAATTGTGTGATCCATTTTTTTCTTTACAGATTAAATTGTTGAGAATGCGAACCTTCCATTGGAATGTCACATCTGAAATTGCTATAGCTAGAAGGGACCTACATTAATATAATTGCTTGTGAGTGTATGCCACACTAGGATTGGGTGAGGAAAAATAAACATAGGGACATATTTATGATAAGGGTTGCATTGGGCTTGTACAACGCAATGTGGTGCATGTGCCCTGCAAGCCCAAAATGCGATCGATGTATCAAGCCATGCAAGGCCACCTTGCTGCATTGCGTTACTCTGCCCTGGTGTTGCGTGATTGTTCCCATGCAAATCCCATGGATTTTGACACATTCCCAGATTTGGCAGCCGAAACGGTGCCAGTGCAGGAACAAAGGCAGGTATGTGCTGTATTCTTTAAAATACGACCCATTCCTGCCCTTTCAAAGTCACGCAGTGCAGTGCAGCAGAGTGACTTGCTTTGCTGCCCTGCATGACATTCTTATAAATGTGACCCATAGCTTTAGGTACTCAAAGGTGTGAACATTGAAGGCATGAAGCCCATTGGAAGACCTGTCTTTGAGTAATTTACCATTGAAGCAAAATATGCACAGAACCTTGAGTGATATTATTTATTGCCTCATATGTGTTTTTATATTATTTGCATTCCTTCACCTACCTACTCTGCCTACCTGTGAATAGATGAGACTATTTCATGAAACTATCTGTTCTTTGATTGAGTTTTGTTTGCATACAGCAGCCATTTGCTGTCTCTCAACTTACTACATAGGCGGGCAGTAGTCTATGACATAACAGTGTAGGTACTAGTTCTAATCGGAGCAGTTTCAGTATACTTGGCCATTAGGTGGTGCTAAATATTCCTTGTAAATGGTGGAGTCTTGCCAAACAGACCCCAGGTTCACATTGTTGATCCTGATCATAGTTCATAACTTGGCATATTATAACTTCTCCAGTGGTAGAAAAAAGCAAAGCTGTTGTTCAATCTATAAGGTGGTGGAGGCTACTGATGTAGTGCCGGCCAACTCTTTTTGGCATCAGCCATCCGTTAAATCCAGACATGTTGTTTTCAATGATAAGACTTATTCTTTAGGGACAATGTTTCTACCAAAACGCAAATCTTCAATAGTGGATTTTAAGAGCCAACAACAATTATGGGATTGATTGTGGGGAAATCATGATTTAAATATACTCAAGAGGTTTTTTTATCATAGCATTCATTCTTGTGGATGCTTTAGTGCACCCATTCGAAACACATTTCCTTAAAATTGTTATAATGTTCTATGGATTGTACCAATGGGGGAGAAGAGAACTATAGCTACAGGGAAACTTAAGGATTTCTATGAAATTATGAGATTAGGCCACACGACGTATACTTGTGACACACTGGAAAACTGCAATATGTGGTGTATTAATGGAAAGTCTTACATTAACCTGATTGCAGCTTGCTGGCTAGGATCAATTTTCCCCTGGATACGCTTGAATATTTGCTGTTGTGACAGTAAGAGAGTTCATCCAAACCAAGCCTACAGCCCTCATATTAAAAGCAAATTTGAGTTTAGCATGCTTTCTTTCTATGACATTATTGCAGTTGGTAATAGTTTACAATCTAAACAATCTAAAGCAAAATGGGGATGTTCGGGGTATCACAACCTGCTGGGCAGATGTTTGCTCATTTGCTTGTTACTAAGCACATATATTGATTAAGTTGCTTTTGAGTAGCGGAAATTTGATTGTTTCATTGTATTTGTACCTGTGGATTATCTGTTGGGCAGAATGAGAGGCCTATGCCAGTAATATGTCCGTAATTTCCCCTTACTGGGAACAAAGCCCACTATTGAAGTAGTTAATGGCCTACTCTTGGGAGGTGGTGTGGGAAATTAACCTATAAGATAAAGAGTATCAGAGGGTCTGGGATAACAAGAACAAGAGTGCTAGATGTGCATCTACAGAGGACTTACAATACCATGCTTCATACGAAATTATAAAGACAAGGGTCACCCTTATATTAAACCCAACAGTTGATCATATGAGGATGCCCATCAGTCACCACACGGAACCGCCCTTCATCATTTGGGTTCCTTCTAGGACCACTGATGGTGTTATCTATTCTATTTCTCATGGAGGGCTAAGATTGTAAAAACCCTCTCATGGTTAGATAGATTAACGTGGTCCTGCTTCTCAACTGAGAGGATGTTAAGGAAGGGGACTGATGTCGTAGTGCAAAAATAGTGAAAAAACAAGAGAAAATGTGTGTGATATAAAATTGGATGAGGGGGTGCTGAACGTAACTTTATTCTGTTGCTACCCACTCTACCAATATTAAAAAGTAGACAGGGACAACCCAATTAATCTTGGATCATCTGATGTATTCTAGGGTCAACATGTTTCTGCAATAATTGACATGAGTTGTCATTGCTTTCATCAGGACCGCTATATACTATTTGCTACTACGAACTAGTGCTCTTAAAGAAAAAAGGTTATAAATAAATTTCAAACCCGATACTTGGATCACCTGTATCCACTAGATGTCTGTATCGGTGGTTTCACCATTCCAAGTTGGAAACTTCTAGAAATAGTGAAAACATGAAGTTGTTAAATTGTAGTCCTGTAGGAGAAACACAGCATTCCTGTACTTGTGTAAACATACTAGGTTTCACTTTTATAATCCTAGTAGAAAGTAAAATTTTATAAAGTAAATTTCTTCCGGGCACAATCATAGAGCCATCTTATATAGTGCCAGAATCTCAACCTTGGATCGAATTGTCAAAATAACCAAAGGAGATTAGCATCTTACCCCACTTGGAAGATGTATGAACCTCACCCCACCTGGCTACGGCTCAGTGTAAAGGGGAAGCACCGCTCTGTAAAAAGGGCAAAAAACAGCAAAGCTGAAAAAGCCACTTGTATCTCGTGTTGCAGACAGTCAAGTATATGCGCCGGGAGCGCTATCTAATATTCCACTCACGTACCGTAATTAGCCTTATGAAGAATTCAACTGAGCTATCATGGTTTGTCACCACAAAGTAACTCTCTATTTCAGCATTGCATTATGATACAGCGCGCCCCAACATAGAATAGATATTGAAGCATGCTGGGAGAGCAGAAAGTTACTTGTGCGCCACAATCCCAGTGTGAACTGTAGTGCTAGAGCTAATTCTAGTATTCTAAAAGGACCTCATTCCTACAAATGCGTCTCTCCGCTGCTGGTACACGCGGACATATATCACTTGCAGCGCTAGTATCGCACGGACAATCACCTTACCTCTCCGTCGGTACTTCGTATCGGAGTCTGAGCCGATCGGGGAGGTAGGGGAGTCCGCCTAAACTGCCGTATATAACGCAAAGCGTTATTGGTCAAACGTGCGTCACGTGGGTCAATGTGTGAGGTGTAATTGGCTAGACATTGAGCCAATAGAAGTGAAGTATTGTCGTTGTTCGAAAAGGTCTTAAAAGAGCGAGGAACAATAACCGTTCGGCTTTGTTAGAACCTCCAGTTCAAAAACGAGATAGGAAGAGACAGATTGGCTTTCTTGGATTTATTCATCACATCCACTACAGAGGGTTTACACTCAGAACTCTACAGGAAACCACTGGCAAAGAATTCCTTGTTATGCTTTGACAGCCATCACCCCAAATCCTTACGGGAGAACCTACCATATGGACAGTTTCTTAGAGTCCATAGGAACTGTTCTAGCGCTGGAGCCTTTCAAAACCACTCTATGGCTCTTAAAGAACAACTGATTTCCAGAAAATATCCAAGGAGGCTGGCGCAGCGATCGCTTAAAAGAGCGAGGAACAATAACCGTTCGGCTTTGTTAGAACCTCCAGTTCAAAAACCTCCCCTTTAGAGGTTAACCTTTGTCCCCACTTTTGGGACCTTGTCCAATAAGATACAGAGGGTGGTCAAACGCCATTGGTCCATTCTGAATTCAGACGAGTCTATAATACAGATGCCTCATTTTTCCTTTAAAAGAGGTCCCAACCTCTTTTAAAGGTCTGGTTCACACTAGACCGCGTAGTAAAGAACTCAGGGCTCTGGGTACATTATGGGACCTTCCTCCTGTGACAGGTCACCATCCATGCGGTTCTTGTCATTCCTGCCCACAAACAAAAAAATCTACAGAAATAGACATAGGCATAACACGACCGTGGATCCAAAATAAATTCACGAATTGTAATAGTGATAATTTGGTATACCTGATTACATGCCCTTGTGGCTTCAAATATGTGGGGATGACCACTCGTAAGATCAGAGTGAGAATATCGGAACACAAGAGCACCATTAGGTGTAAGAGGCAAGCCACCAAACTGACGAATCACTTCCTAGAGGCACGCCATCCATCCACTGCATTCCAGTGGACTGTGATCGAACAACCCAGCATACCAGCACATATTACTGACATAGGCAGATTCCTTTTTTTGAAAGAACAAAAGTGGGTGTTCAGATTGGGCACCAACCGTGTTGGGCTTAATGATGACATACCATGGGGCAGCTTATGATTTTTTCACTAGCCAAAGCTGTGACCAATTTTCCTGGCTCTACTTTGTTCACAAACCTGAGACAGTGCACACATTACTGTCTTGTATGCCATCCATAATCTGAGACACACGGTTTGGCAACATCTGTCTTCAAAACACTTAGTGTAGTACCCATTTGTCTAATCATAACAACACAGGGCGTGAACTCACCACTCATAGTTCTTAGAGCTTACATCTAATGTGGTGAAATAGTTAACAACTAAGCGATGCAACACGTGCTCACAATAAATGTGACAAAATAGTTAACAATCACACGATGCACCCACATGCTTCACTAAACTTTACGTGCGCTGGGCCAAATTGCTTAGATACCGGTCGAACAAACATACATCCTGTGGTGCTAATCAGGGATGCAATCATCATGCATATTTATAAAATATTGGGTCTATCAATTGCATTTACTCACCAACCACTCCGATGAGCACATCACCCAATACATCATAATTGTATCATAGTGGTCATCATACACATCATGGAAATAGTTGCTACTTAGGCTTGAAGGAGAAAAAAACGTCTAACCCCACATCAATACAGTGTAGCATGCTACCAATATGGACAAGTGCTTCATTCACTCCCAGAGGAGTAGTAATGGCTATGAAATTACTAGCATAATATACAACACAACATATTTGACTAGAAAAGTTCTGAGAGTGAAGCAAAGCCAAATGCTTCTTTGCCAGTCTGGAACTGAATGCTGTCACACAAATATAATATTCTGGGAAGAGAAGAATTTCCCAAAACAAAATGCAAGTTTGCAGGAGACTTAGACCCAGCATAAGAGGCCACAATGTACTGTCATTGACATTCATAGCAATGGCAGTTGAATCACAATCCTGCTTAACTATGATAACAACTTTAATATTACTGTTAAGATAGAATCAAGAAAAAGGGCAATTGTTTAAGAGGACAGGTCCTCTTCTTACTTTTAAAAAGTGTACTGTAAATTCATCATACATTTATGTGGTGTTTGCATGACAGAGGATGAAAACACATCTACTGAATTTTGATAATATTTTATCAATAATATGATACAGAATGATGTGAATGATGCCCTGGAGCTCTCAGCAAATCATTCAAGACTTACTGAAACTAATTCAATATGCGCTTTAAAGACCGCCTTAAATATAATTTCAGAATTATTCTTTGACAGACACTGTTATAAAAAACATTTTCTGCTATATAGGCCAAGCGTAGTAATTTTTTAGGTATGGCTGGTAGATATTACCTTACTCCTCAGAAGCCCGCAAACTCATCTGCGAAGTACCTCAAGGTTCATCACTCAGTCCCACCCACTTCAAGGCATACAAGATCAACATCTTCTCATACACCGACAACACATACCTCACACTCTCCCTCTCTAACAAGATCCCCAACCCAAGGAAGTAGCTCACCACCTGCATGACCAAAGTCACTAACTGGATAAAAGTCAACTGCTTCAAGCTTAACATTGACAAGACATAAATAGTTATATTCAGCAAGAACACCGCACCATAGCACTCCAACTGGTGGCCATCCGAAATCGGACCTACAGTCAGCCCCCAAGCCAGGAACTTCAGAATAATCAACAGCAAACTGGACATGACTGCCCAATTCAACGTCGACACACTCTGAAGATGCTGAGGAACATCTTCAAATGGCTCTCAAGCAACACTAGAAAAACTTTCACTCACTCCTTAGTTGACATCAATTTGAACTACGGGGGCACCTCCTACTCCGGGGTAACCAAGCAGCTTGTGAGAAGAGTACAAACAATACAGAACTCTGTAACAAAACTCATCCTCAACCTATCACTCAGAACTCACATCACACAACACCTCAGTGAGCTCCACTGGCACCCAGAAGACAAATACACTAGTTTAAAACTTCTCACACACATATTCAAGGAGCTACACAACTTAGTCCTCACCTACCTGAACAGTCTGCCTCTTTCCACCAACAACCCAGATGCCTCCACTTTGCAGGACTCCTACTCACACACACCCCATGCCTACACAGAACAAGATCAGAAGGATGGGCATTCTCTTACATTTATCCTAAAATAGGAAATAGCCTGTCATTCCACATCAGAGCCTTCTCCTTTCTTCTTGAATTCCACAAAAAAGCTGAAGAGCTGGCTTTTCAATTAACCAACCTACCATAGGCATGGCCATGTACACACACCTGCTCAAAACCAGGATACCCACGCAAGTGATACTGCGCTTTACCAAACACGTAGCATAACGTAATAGCATAACACATTGAGGATTTTGTCATTGTGTCAATTCGAAATTCCTGACTTTATGTGAAGGTCATATGATCCCAGTCATAACTGCATTGACTTTACTATTCACCAGACCTTCTTTCATCTCTTGTTTCTCCTTGTCAGTGAAAACCTGCACAATAGTTTGGGCATATTTTCTCCACCATAAACCATGTTCTTTAGCTGTTAGGTTCACATGAGACACCCTTACAAAGAGACAATTAACAAGGATGGTCTCTGTAGGCTTGAAAATGATCTGCTCTCATAAGAACGTTGCTAGAGGGGAACTTAAGATTTGCAAGTCACACATTAGGTCTGTGAGTCATAGGAAAACAGAGATACTAAGTGCATCCATGCTCTAAAGTCCAAGCTATTGCCAAGAGTACCATAGCATTTAGTGCAAATGTACAGACAACAATAGTGATGAGTGCAGGGGTGCTCCCAAGCATAGGTTCACAATAAAGTCCTGGCAGGTTAAGTTTAGGCCACAATCTTTATCCAGTGAGGATGACTAAATTCATGTTAACAGTGTAAGGAGGTAGGATGGTCAACAGAAGTCAGATATCAGTGCAGTAGGTATGGATGCCCGCAACATGGGCTTTAATGACAATCACAAGCAGACACCACAGAGCCAAAATACACTTATGAAGCATCCGGTGAAACGGAAAGCATCATTAAGTTAACTCAGAGTATTTTCAGTGCTTTGAGTGCTGTACTCCCTCCCTGATGAAACCTGTATATAGGCTCAGCGTACAGTCATTTTGTTTTGATACAAAATGGTGATGATGGGTAAAACTAAAGAGTAGACAACAGCATAGATGACCTAAGGATTTAATCATATCACCTGAAATGTGCCACATGTTCCTTGAGCTCCCTGACCATACAGGTAAAATATTTCTTCATATGCTGGTGTCCATAGTTTTACCCTGGCTCAGAAAGGCCCTGGTGGTGCTTCGACTCAGACTCAACACTGATGTACCTTATGAAGAGAGGATACTGCTTTTCCATGAGACTCTGGGCACTGAATAACTTCCAACAAAAAAACAGACTACCAGCAGTTTCTGTAGGTAAATCAGTGCAAGTCTTTTGTTTTTCAGAGTACATGTGTAGCTGTGTGTTTATACAATTATATGTCTATGGGCATGTGAGTATGTGCATATTGCGGTGTCTGTGTGTTCATGTGTATATGTGCATATGTGTATGCCTTTGTGAGCCTATCTATGTGTGTTTGTCCAGGAATGTTACCAAGTCTGCATGTGCTGCATATGTAGTTGTACATTTGTAGGCATATACACACAAATGTAAATATTTGTGTGTGTGTGGTTACATAGGCATGCATTTGTGTGTGCCTTTGCATTAGTCTCAGTGTATGAGTGTGTTCCTTCATATGTGTGCAGTTGTGTGTTAATGCCCTGTCGGATAGTGTGTATGTTTGTGTCTTACTGGGTCTGTTCGTGCTTATATGTGTGCGTGTGTGAAAGGGTCCCCCTATGATGTATATTTTTGTGCATGTGCTAGCACATGTGAGTGTTTGTTTATGTGTATGTGTGTGTGCCTGTGTCAGAGTCTGAATTGGGTAAGATTCCAGGGGTAAGAAGGTATCAGGGCATTTTCATGGAAGAACCTGCTCTACAATAAACAAACATGGCATATGAGGAGGTTTACCTAACACACATGTGATTGTGGTTACTGGCATGCAGTGGTCGATCTAGGCAATGTATTGCAGCATGGGCATGTATGGCAATATGTGCTTAAATTTGGGCACTGTGAAAAACTCACAGAGCAATATGGTAACTGTTAAATCCCTACTCTGGGTTCAATGTAAAAAGAAAATGAGAGGATGGTCCTTTAACTAGAGTGGTGTGAAACTAGTATGAACTATACTGTAGTAAATCATGCTTCACAGGAAATAGATATAGGATTTTGCCTTCTTATATGAAATGTTCAGAGATTGTTTGAATTTGAGTTACGCTAACATCCTGAGCAGTACATTAGTGTAGCTATCTGGAAAATCATCTCAATCAATGTTGAAGTCAATAAGCATTAAGGTAAATATTAGGACCATTTTGCATTAGTTATTTTTTGATGTAGTAATTGACATCTGTGATGATGTTATTATGTAGTTTGGGGATGTGGTCAAAATATGTAGATTGATAGTAATAGTAGGAGATGCATGTCATGCCATCTAGAAATCAAATTATGTGATCCATTTTTTTCTTTACAGATTAAATTGTTGAGAATGCGAACCTTCCATTGGAATGTCACATCTGAAATTGCTATAGCTAGAAGGGACCTACATTAATATAATTGCTTGTGAGTGTATGCCACACTAGGATTGGGTGAGGAAAAATAAACATAGGGACATATTTATGATAAGGGTTGCATTGGGCTTGTACAACGCAATGTGGTGCATGTGCCCTGCAAGCCCAAAATGCGATCGATGTATCAAGCCATGCAAGGCCACCTTGCTGCATTGCGTTACTCTGCCCTGGGAAGACTTCCACAGGTGTTGCGTGATTGTTCCCATGCAAATCCCATGGATTTTGACACATTCCCAGATTTACCAAAAGTGATAAACCTGGGAATGGGCCAAAATGCTACACCTTCCCTTTATTTCTTCTCAGTATGTTCTCTTTCTATGTGTGCTGAATTCTGCAGCACATATAGAAACAGGACTATGCCTCAGTGGATCATTTTTGTTCAGGAAGGTGCTCCTTCCTGCACAAAAGCGATCCTCCGTACAACGCGGGTACCCTTGCACCATGGTACAAGGGTGCCTGCACTGAAGCTAGGCAGCCGAAACGGTGCCAATGCAGGAACAAAGGCAGGTATGTGCTGTATTCTTTAAAATACGACCCATTCCTGCCCTTTCCCAGTCACGCAGTGCAGTGCAGCAGAGTGACTTGCTTTGCTGCCCTGCATGACATTCTTATAAATGTGACCCATAGCTTTAGGTACTCAAAGGTGTGAACATTGAAGGCATGAAGCCCATTGGAAGACCTGTCTTTGAGTAATTTACCATTGAAGCAAAATATGCACAGAACCTTGAGTGATATTATTTATTGCCTCATATGTGTTTTTATATTATTTGCATTCCTTCACCTACCTACTCTGCCTACCTGTGAATAGATGAGACTATTTCATGAAACTATCTGTTCTTTGATTGAGTTATGTTTGCATACAGCAGCCATTTGCTGTCTCTCAACTTACTACATAGGCGGGCAGTAGTCTATGACATAACAGTGTAGGTACTAGTTCTAATCGGAGCAGTTTCAGTATACTTGGCCATTAGGTGGTGCTAAATATTCCTTGTAAATGGTGGCGTCTTGCCAAACAGACCCCAGGTTCACATTGTTGATCCTGATCATAGTTCATAACTTGGCATATTATAACTTCTCCAGTGGTAGAAAAAAGCAAAGCTGTTGTTCAATCTATAAGGTGGTGGAGGCTACTGATGTAGTGCCGGCCAACTCTTTTTGGCATCAGCCATCCGTTAAATCCAGACATGTTGTTTTCAATGATAAGACTTATTCTTTAGGGACAATGTTTCTACCAAAACGCAAATCTTCAATAGTGGATTTTAAGAGCCAACAACAATTATGGGATTGATTGTGGGGAAATCATGATTTAAATATACTCAAGAGGTTTTTTATCGTAGCATTCATTCTTGTGGATGCTTTAGTGCACCCATTCGAAACACATTTCCTTAAAATTGTTATAATGTTCTATGGATTGTACCAATGGGGGAGAAGAGAACTATAGCTACAGTGAAACTTAAGGATTTCTATGAAATTATGAGATTAGGCCACACGACGTATACTTGTGACACACTGGAAAACTGCAATATGTGGTGTATTAATGGGAAGTCTTACATTAACCTGATTGCAGCTTGCTGGCTAGGATCAATTTTCCCCTGGATACGCTTGAATATTTGCTGTTGTGACAGTAAGAGAGTTCATCCAAACCAAGCCTACAGCCCTCATATTAAAAGCAAATTTGATCCAGTTTAGCATGCTTTCTTTCTATGACATTATTGCAGTTGGTAATAGTTTACAATCTAAACAATCTAAAGCAAAATGGGGATGTTCGGGGTATCACAACCTGCTGGGCAGATGTTTGCTCGTTTGCTTGTTACTAAGCACATATATTGATTAAGTTGCTTTTGAGTAGCGGAAATTTGATTGTTTCATTGTATTTGTACCTGTGGATTATCTGTTGGGCAGAATGAGAGGCCTATGCCAGTAATATGTCCGTAATTTCCCCTTACTGGAAACAAAGCCCACTATTGAAGTAGTTAATGGCCTACTCTTGGGAGGTGGTGTGGGAAATTAACCTATAAGATAAAGAGTATCAGAGGGTCTGGGATAACAAGAACAAGAGTGCTAGATGTGCATCTACAGAGGACTTACAATACCATGCTTCATACGAAATTATAAAGACAAGGGTCACCCTTATATTAAACCCAACAGTTGATCATATGAGGATGCCCATCAGTCACCACACGGAACCGCCCTTCATCATTTGGGTTCCTTCTAGGACCACTGATGGTGTTATCTATTCTATTTCTCATGGAGGGCTAAGATTGTAAAAACCCTCTCATGGTTAGATAGATTAACGTGGTCCTGCTTCTCAACTGAGAGGATGTTAAGGAAGGGGACTGATGTCGTAGTGCAAAAAATAGTGAAAAAACAAGAGAAAATGTGTGTGATATAAAATTGGATGAGGGGGTGCTGAACGTAACTTTATTCTGTTGCTACCCACTCTACCAATATTAAAAAGTAGACAGGGACAACCCAATTAATCTTGGATCATCTGATGTATTCTAGGGTCAACATGTTTCTGCAATAATTGACATGAGTTGTCATTGCTTTCATCAGGACCGCTATATACTATTTGCTACTACGAACTAGTGCTCTTAAAGAAAAAAGTGCTCAAGGTTATAAATAAATTTCAAACCCGATACTTGGATCACCTGTATCCACTAGATGTCTGTATCGGTGGTTTCACCATTCCAAGTTGGAAACTTCTAGAAATAGTGAAAACATGAAGTTGTTAAATTGTAGTCCTGTAGGAGAAACACAGCATTCCTGTACTTGTGTAAACATACTAGGTTTCACTTTTATAATCCTAGTAGAAAGTAAAATTTTATAAAGTAAATTTCTTCCGGGCACAATCATAGAGCCATCTTATATAGTGCTAGAATCTCAACCTTGGATCGAATTGTCAAAATAACCAAAGGAGATTAGCATCTTACCCCACTTGGAAGATGTATGAACCTCACCCCACCTGGCTACGGCTCAGTGTAAAGGGGAAGCACCGCTCTGTAAAAAGGGCAAAAAACAGCAAAGCTGAAAAAGCCACTTGTATCTCGTGTTGGCAGACAGTCAAGTATATGCGCCGGGAGCGCTATCTAATATTCCACTCACGTACCGTAATTAGCCTTATGAAGAATTCAACTGAGCTATCATGGTTTGTCACCACAAAGTAACTCTCTATTTCAGCATTGCATTATGATACAGCGCGCCCCAACATAGAATAGATATTGAAGCATGCTGGGAGAGCAGAAAGTTACTTGTGCGCCACAATCCCAGTGTGAACTGTAGTGCTAGAGCTAATTCTAGTATTCTAAAAGGACCTCATTCCTACAAATGCGTCTCTCCGCTGCTGGTACACGCGGACATATATCACTTGCAGCGCTAGTATCGCACGGACAATCACCTTACCTCTCCGTCGGTACTTCGTATCGGAGTCTGAGCCGATCGGGGAGGTAGGGGAGTCCGCCTAAACTGCCGTATATAACGCAAAGCGTTATTGGTCAAACGTGCGTCACGTGGGTCAATGTGTGAGGCGTAATTGGCTAGAGATTGAGCCAATAGAAGTGAAGTATTGTCGTTGTTCGAAAAGGTCTTAAAAGAGCGAGGAACAATAACCGTTCGGCTTTGTTAGAACCTCCAGTTCAAAAACGAGATAGGAAGAGACAGATTGGCTTTCTTGGATTTATTCATCACATCCACTACAGAGGGTTTACACTCAGAACTCTACAGGAAACCACTGGCAAAGAATTCCTTGTTATGCTTTGACAGCCATCACCCCAAATCCTTACGGGAGAACCTACCATATGGACAGTTTCTTAGAGTCCATAGGAACTGTTCTAGCGCTGGAGCCTTTCAAAACCACTCTATGGCTCTTAAAGAACAACTGATTTCCAGAAAATATCCAAGGAGGCTGGTGCAGCGATCGCTTAAAAGAGCGAGGAACAATAACCGTTCGGCTTTGTTAGAACCTCCAGTTCAAAAACCTCCCCTTGAGAGGTTAACCTTTGTCACCACTTTTGGGACCTTGTCCAATAAGATACAGATGGTGGTCAAACGCCATTGGTCCATTCTGAATTCAGACGAGTCTATAATAAAGATGCCTCATTTTTCCTTTAAAAGAGGTCCCAACCTCTTTTAAAGGTCTGGTTCACACTAGACCGCGTAGTAAAGAACTCAGGGCTCTGGGTACATTATGGGACCTTCCTCCTGTGACAGGTCACCATCCATGCGGTTCTTGTCATTCCTGCCCACAAACAAAAAAATCTACAGAAATAGACATAGGCATAACACGACCGTGGATCCAAAATAAATTCACGAATTGCAATAGTGATAATTTGGTATACCTGATTACATGCCCTTGTGGCCTCAAATATGTGGGGATGACCACTCGTAAGATCAGAGTGAGAATATCGGAACACAAGAGCACCATTAGGTGTAAGAGGCAAGCCACCAAACCGACGAATCACTTCCTAGAGGCACGCCATCCATCCACTGCATTCCAGTGGACTGTGATCGAACAACCCAGCATACCAAAACATATTACTGACATAGGCAGATTCCTTTTTTTGAAAGAACAAAAGTGGGTGTTCAGATTGGGCACCAACCGTGTTGGGCTTAATGATGACATACCATGGGGCAGCTTATGATTTTTTCACTAGCCAAAGCTGTGACCAATTTTCCTGGCTCTACTTTGTTCACAAACCTGAGACATTGCACACATTACTGTCTTGTATGCCATCCATAATCTGAGACACACGGTTTGGCAACATCTGTCTTCAAAACACTTAGTATAGTACCCATTTGTCTAATCATAACAACACAGGGCGTGAACTCACCACTCATAGTTCTTAGAGCTTACATCTAATGTGGTGAAATAGTTAACAACTAAGCGATACAACACGTGCTCACAATAAATGTGACAAAATAGTTAACAATCACGCGATACACCCACATGCTTCACTAAACTTTACGTGCGCTGGGCCAAATTGCTTAGATACCGGTCGAACAAACATACATCCTGTGGTGCTAATCAGAGATGCAATCATCATGCATATTTATAAAATATTGGGTCTATCAATTGCATTTACTCACCAACCACTCCAATGAGCATATCACCCATTACATCATAATTGTATCATAGTGGTCATCATACACATCATGGAAATAGTTGCTACTTAGGCTTGAAGGAGAAAAAAACGTCTAACCCCACATCAATACAGTGTAGCATGCTACCAATATGGACAAGTGCTTCATTCACTCCCAGAGGAGTAGTAATGGCTATGAAATTACTAGCGTAATATACAACACAACATATTTGACTAGAAAAGTTCTGAGAGTGAAGCAAAGCCAAATGCTTCTTTGCCAGTCTGGAACTGAATGCTGTCACACAAATATAATATTCTGGGAAGAGAAGAATTTCCCAAAACAAAATGCAAGTTTGCAGGAGACTTAGACCCAGCATAAGAGGCCACAATGTACTGTCATTGACATTCATAGCAATGGCAGTGGAATCACAATCCTGCTTAACTATGATAACAACTTTAATATTACTGTTAAGATAGAATCAAGAAAAAGGGCAATTGTTTAAGAGGACAGGTCCTCTTCTTACTTTTAAAAAGTGAACTGTAAATTCATCATACATTTATGTGGTGTTTGCATGACAGAGGATGAAAACACATCTACTGAATTTTGATAATATTTTATCAATAATATGATACAGAATGATGTGAATGATGCCCTGGAGCTCTCAGCAAATCATTCAAGACTTACTGAAACTAATTCAATATGCGCTTTAAAGACCGCCTTAAATATAATTTCAGAATTATTCTTTGACAGACACTGTTATAAAAAGCATTTTCTGCTATATAGGCCAAGCGTAGTAATTTTTTAGGTATGGCTGGTAGATATTACCTTACTCCTCAGAAGCCCGCAAACTCATCTGCGAAGTACCTCAAGGTTCATCACTCAGTCCCACCCACTTCAAGGCATACAAGATCAACATCTTCTCATACACCGACAACACATACCTCACACTCTCCCTCTCTAACAAGATCCCCAACCCAAGGAAGTAGCTCACCACCTGCATGACCAAAGTCACTAACTGGATAAAAGTCAACTGCTTCAAGCTTAACATTGACAAGACATAAATAGTTATATTCAGCAAGAACACCGCACCATAGCACTCCAACTGGTGGCCATCCGAAATCGGACCTACAGTCAGCCCCCAAGCCAGGAACTTCAGAATAATCAACAGCAAACTGGACATGACTGCCCAATTCAACGTCGACACACTCTGAAGATGCTGAGGAACATCTTCAAATGGCTCTCAAGCAACACTAGAAAAACTTTCACTCACTCCTTAGTTGACATCAATTTGAACTACGGGGGCACCTCCTACTCCGGGGTAACCAAGCAGCTTGTGAGAAGAGTACAAACAATACAGAACTCTGTAACAAAACTCATCCTCAACCTATCACTCAGACCTCACATCACACAACACCTCAGTGAGCTCCACTGGCACCCAGAAGACAAAAACACTAGTTTAAAACTTCTCACACACATATTCAAGGAGCTACACAACTTAGTCCTCACCTACCTGAACAGTCTGCCTCTTTCCACCAACAACCCAGATGCCTCCACTTTGCAGGACTCCTACTCACACACACCCCATGCCTACACAGAACAAGATCAGAAGGATGGGCATTCTCTTACATTTATCCTGAAATAGGAAATAGCCTGTCATTCCACATCAGAGCCTTCTCCTTTCTTCTTGAATTCCACAAAAAAGCTGAAGAGCTGGCTTTTCAATTAACCAACCTACCATAGGCATGGCCAGGTACACACACCTGCTCAAAACCAGGATACCCACGCAAGTGATACTGCGCTTTACCAAACACGTAGCATAACGTAATAGCATAACACATTGAGGATTTTGTCATTGTGTCAATTCGAAATTCCTGACTTTATGTGAAGGTCATATGATCCCAGTCATAACTGCATTGACTTTACAATTCACCAGACCTTCTTTCATCTCTTGTTTCTCCTTGTCAGTGAAAACCTGCACAATAGTTTGGGCATATGTTCTCCACCATAAACCATGTTCTTTAGCTGTTAGGTTCACATGAGACACCCTTACAAAGAGACAATTAACAAGGATGGTCTCTGTAGGCTTGAAAATGATCTGCTCTCATAAGAACGTTGCTAGAGGGGAACTTAAGATTTGCAAGTCACACATTAGGTCTGTGAGTCATAGGAAAACAGAGATACTAAGTGCATCCATGCTCTAAAGTCCAAGCTATTGCCAAGAGTACCATAGCATTTAGTGCAAATGTACAGACAACAATAGTAATGAGTGCAGGGGTGCTCCCAAGCATAGGTTCACAATAAAGTCCTGGCAGGTTAAGTTTAGGCCACAATCTTTATCCAGTGAGGATGACTAAATTCATGTTAACAGTGTAAGGAGGTAGGATGGTCAACAGAAGTCAGATATCAGTGCAGTAGGTATGGATGCCCGCAACATGGGCTTTAATGACAATCACAAGCAGACACCACAGAGCCAAAATACACTTATGAAGCATCCGGTGAAACGGAAAGCATCATTAAGTTAACTCAGAGTATTTTCAGTGCTTTGAGTGCTGTACTCCCTCCCATAGATGACCTAAGGATTTAATCATATCACCTGAAATGTGCCACATGTTCCTTGAGCTCCCTGACCATACAGGTAAAATATTTCTTCATATGCTGGTGTCCATAGTTTTACCCTGGCTCAGAAAGGCCCTGGTGGTGCTTCGACTCAGACTCAACACTGATGTACCTTATGAAGAGAGGATACTGCTTTTCCATGAGACTCTGGGCACTGTATAACTTCCAACAAAAAAACAGACTACCAGCAGTTTCTGTAGGTAAATCAGTGCAAGTCTTTTGTTTTTCAGAGTACATGTGTAGCTGTGTGTTTATACAATTATATGTCTATGGGCATGTGAGTATGTGCATATTGCGGTGTCTGTGTGTTCATGTGTATATGTGCATATGTGTATGCCTTTGTGAGCCTATCTATGTGTGTTTGTCCAGGAATGTTACCAAGTCTGCATGTGCTGCATATGTAGTTGTACATTTGTAGGCATATACACACAAATGTAAATATTTGTGTGTGTGTGGTTACATAGGCATGCATTTGTGTGTGCCTTTGCATTAGTCTCAGTGTATGAGTGTGTTCCTTCATATGTGTGCAGTTGTGTGTTAATGCCCTGTCGGATAGTGTGTATGTTTGTGTCTTACTGGGTCTGTTCGTGCTTATATGTGTGCGTGTGTGAAAGGGTCCCCCTATGATGTATATTTTTGTGCATGTGCTAGCACATGTGAGTGTTTGTTTATGTGTATGTGTGTGTGCCTGTGTCAGAGTCTGAATTGGGTAAGATTCCAGGGGTAAGAAGGTATCAGGGCATTTTCATGGAAGAACCTGCTCTACAATAAACAAACATGGCATATGAGGAGGTTTACCTAACACACATGTGATTGTGGTTACTGGCATGCAGTGGTCGATCTAGGCAATGTAATGCAGCATGGGCATGTATGACAATATGTGCTTAAATTTGGGCACTGTGAAAAACTCACAGAGCAATATGGTAACTGTTAAATCCCTACTCTGGGTTCAATGTAAAAAGAAAATGAGAGGATGTTCCTTTAACTAGAGTGGTGTGAAACTAGTATGAACTATACTGTAGTAAATCATGCTTCACAGGAAATAGATATAGGATTTTGCCTTTTTATATGAAATGTTCAGAGATTGTTTGAATTTGAGTTACGCTAACATCCTGAGCAGTACATTAGTGTAGCTATCTGGAAAATCATCTCAATCAATGTTGAAGTCAATAAGCATTAAGGTAAATATTAGGACCATTTTGCATTAGTTATTTTTTGATGTAGTAATTGACATCTGTGATGATGTTATTATGTAGTTTGGGGATGTGGTCAAAATATGTAGATTGATAGTAATAGTAGGAGATGCATGTCATGCCACCTAGAATTCAAATTGTGTGATCCATTTTTTTCTTTACAGATTAAATTGTTGAGAATGCGAACCTTCCATTGGAATGTCACATCTGAAATTGCTATAGCTAGAAGGGACCTACATTAATATAATTGCTTGTGAGTGTATGCCACACTAGGATTGGGTGAGGAAAAATAAACATAGGGACATATTTATGATAAGGGTTGCATTGGGCTTGTACAACGCAATGTGGTGCATATGCCCTGCAAGCCCAAAATGCGATCGATGTATCAAGCCATGCAAGGCCACCTTGCTGCATTGCGTTACTCTGCCCTGGGAAGACTTCCACAGGTGTTGCGTGATTGTTCCCATGCAAAACCCATGGATTTTGACACATTCCCAGATTTACCAAAAGTGATAAACCTGGGAATGGGCCAAAATGCTACGCCTTCCCTTTATTTCTTCTCAGTATGTTCTCTTTCTATGTGTGCTGAATTCTGCAGCACATATAGAAACAGGACTATGCCTCAGTGGATCATTTTTGTTCTGGAAGGTGCTCCTTCCTGCACAAAGGGGATCCTCCATACAACGCGGGTACCCTTGCACCATGGTACAAGGGTGCCTGCACTGAAGCTAGGCAGCCGAAACGGTGCCAATGCAGGAACAAAGGCAGGTATGTGCTGTATTCTTTAAAATACGACCCATTCCTGCCCTTTCCCAGTCACGCAGTGCAGTGCAGCAGAGTGACTTGCTTTGCTGCCCTGCATGACATTCTTATAAATGTGACCCATAGCTTTAGGTACTCAAAGGTGTGAACATTGAAGGCATGAAGCCCATTGGAAGACCTGTCTTTGAGTAATTTACCATTGAAGCAAAATATGCACAGAACCTTGAGTGATATTATTTATTGCCTCATATGTGTTTTTATATTATTTGCATTCCTTCACCTACCTACTCTGCCTACCTGTGAATAGATGAGACTATTTCATGAAACTATCTGTTCTTTGATTGAGCTATGTTTGCATACAGCAGCCATTTGCTGTCTCTCAACTTACTACATAGGCGGGCAGTAGTCTATGACATAACAGTGTAGGTACTAGTTCTAATCAGAGCAGTTTCAGTATACTTGGCCATTAGGTGGTGCTAAATATTCCTTGTAAATGGTGGAGTCTTGCCAAACAGACCCCAGGTTCACATTGTTGATCCTGATCATAGTTCATAACTTGGCATATTATAACTTCTCCAGTGGTAGAAAAAAGCAAAGCTGTTGTTCAATCTATAAGGTGGTGGAGGCTACTGATGTAGTGCCGGCCAACTCTTTTTGGCATCAGCCATCCGTTAAATCCAGACATGTTGTTTTCAATGATAAGACTTATTCTTTAGGGACAATGTTTCTACCAAAACGCAAATCTTCAATAGTGGATTTTAAGAGCCAACAACAATTATGGGATTGATTGTGGGGAAATCATGATTTAAATATACTCAAGAGGTTTTTTTATCGTAGCATTCATTCTTGTGGATGCTTTAGTGCACCCATTCGAAACACATTTCCTTAAAATTGTTATAATGTTCTATGGATTGTACCAATGGGGGACAAGAGAACTATAGCTACAGTGAAACTTAAGGATTTCTATGAAATTATGAGATTAGGCCACACGACGTATACTTGTGACACACTGGAAAACTGCAATATGTGGTGTATTAATGGAAAGTCTTAAATTAACCTGATTGCAGCTTGCTGGCTAGGATCAATTTTCCCCTGGATACGCTTGAATATTTGCTGTTGTGACAGTAAGAGAGTTCATCCAAACCAAGCCTACAGCCCTCATATTAAAAGCAAATTTGATCCAGTTTAGCATGCTTTCTTTCTATGACATTATTGCAGTTGGTAATAGTTTACAATCTAAACAATCTAAAGCAAAATGGGGATGTTCGGGGTATCACAACCTGCTGGGCAGATGTTTGCTCGTTTGCTTGTTACTAAGCACATATATTGATTAAGTTGCTTTTGAGTAGCGGAAATTTGATTGTTTCATTGTATTTGTACCTGTGGATTATCTGTTGGGCAGAATGAGAGGCCTATGCCAGTAATATGTCCGTAATTTCCCCTTACTGGGAACAAAGCCCACTATTGAAGAAGTTAATGGCCTACTCTTGGGAGGTGGTGTGGGAAATTAACCTATAAGATAAAGAGTATCAGAGGGTCTGGGATAACAAGAACAAGAGTGCTAGATGTGCATCTACAGAGGACTTACAATACCATGCTTCATACGAAATTATAAAGACAAGGGTCACCCTTATATTAAACCCAACAGTTGATCATATGAGGATGCCCATCAGTCACCACACGGAACCGCCCTTCATCATTTGGGTTCCTTCTAGGACGACTGATGGTGTTATCTATTCTATTTCTCATGGAGGGCTAAGATTGTAAAAACCCTCTCATGGTTAGATAGATTAACGTGGTCCTGCTTCTCAACTGAGAGGATGTTAAGGAAGGGGACTGATGTCGTAGTGCAAAAAATAGTGAAAAAACAAGAGAAAATGTGTGTGATATAAAATTGGATGAGGGGGTGCTGAACGTAACTTTATTCTGTTGCTACCCACTCTACCAATATTAAAAAGTAGACAGGGACAACCCAATTAATCTTGGATCATCTGATGTATTCTAGGGTCAACATGTTTCTGCAATAATTGACATGAGTTGTCATTGCTTTCATCAGGACCGCTATATACTATTTGCTACTACGAACTAGTGCTCTTAAAGAAAAAAGTGCTCAAGGTTCTCAACCTTGGATCGAATTGTCAAAATAACCAAAGGAGATTAGCATCTTACCCCACTTGGAAGATGTATGAACCTCACCCCACCTGGCTACGGCTCAGTGTAAAGGGGAAGCACCGCTCTGTAAAAAGGGCAAAAAACAGCAAAGCTGAAAAAGCCACTTGTATCTCGTGTTGGCAGACAGTCAAGTATATGCGCCGGGAGCGCTATCTAATATTCCACTCACGTACCGTAATTAGCCTTATGAAGAATTCAACTGAGCTATCATGGTTTGTCACCACAAAGTAACTCTCTATTTCAGCATTGCATTATGATACAGCGCGCCCCAACATAGAATAGATATTGAAGCATGCTGGGAGAGCAGAAAGTTACTTGTGCGCCACAATCCCAGTGTGAACTGTAGTGCTAGAGCTAATTCTAGTATTCTAAAAGGACCTCATTCCTACAAATGCGTCTCTCCGCTGCTGGTACACGCGGACATATATCACTTGCAGTGCTAGTATCGCACGGACAATCACCTTACCTCTCCGTCGGTACTTCGTATCGGAGTCTGAGCCGATCGGGGAGGTAGGGGAGTCCGCCTAAACTGCCGTATATAACGCAAAGCGTTATTGGTCAAACGTGCGTCACGTGGGTCAATGTGTGAGGCGTAATTGGCTAGACATTGAGCCAATAGAAGTGAAGTATTGTCGTTGTTCGAAAAGGTCTTAAAAGAGCGAGGAACAATAACCGTTCGGCTTTGTTAGAACCTCCAGTTCAAAAATGAGATAGGAAGAGACAGATTGGCTTTCTTGGATTTATTCATCACATCCACTACAGAGGGTTTACACTCAGAACTCTACAGGAAACCACTGGCAAAGAATTCCTTGTTATGCTTTCAAAACCACTCTATGGCTCTTAAAGAACAACTGATTTCCAGAAAATATCCAAGGAGGCTGGTGCAGCGATCGCTTAAAAGAGCGAGGAACAATAACCGTTCGGCTTTGTTAGAACCTCCAGTTCAAAAACCTCCCCTTGAGAGGTTAACCTTTGTCACCACTTTTGGGACCTTGCCCAATAAGATACAGAGGGTGGTCAAACGCCATTGGTCCATTCTGAATTCAGACGAGTCTATAATACAGATGCCTCATTTTTCCTTTAAAAGAGGTCCCAACCTCTTTTAAAGGTCTGGTTCACACTAGACCGCGTAGTAAAGAACTCAGGGCTCTGGGTACATTATGGGACCTTCCTCCTGTGACAGGTCACCATCCATGCGGTTCTTGTCATTCCTGCCCACAAACAAAGAAATCTACAGAAATAGACATAGGCATAACACGACCGTGGATCCAAAATAAATTCACGAATTGTAATAGTGATAATTTGGTATACCTGATTACATGCCCTTGTGGCCTCAAATATGTGGGGATGACCACTCGTAAGATCAGAGTGAGAATATCGGAACACAAGAGCACCATTAGGTGTAAGAGGCAAGCCACCAAACTGACGAATCACTTCCTAGAGGCACGCCATCCATCCACTGCATTCCAGTGGACTGTGATCGAACAACCCAGCATACCGGCACATATTACTGACATAGGCAGATTCCTTTTTTTGAAAGACCAAAAGTGGGTGTTCAGATTGGGCACCAACCGTGTTGGGCTTAATGATGACATACCATGGGGCAGCTTATGATTTCTTCACTAGCCAAAGCTGTGACCAATTTTCCTGGCTCTACTTTGTTCACAAACCTGAGACATTGCACACATTACTGTCTTGTATGCCATCCATAATCTGAGACACACGGTTTGGCAACATCTGTCTTCAAAACACTTAGTGTAGTACCCATTTGTCTAATCATAACAACACAGGGCGTGAACTCACCACTCATAGTTCTTAGAGCTTACATCTAATGTGGTGAAATAGTTAACAACTAAGCGATGCAACACGTGCTCACAATAAATGTGACAAAATAGTTAACAATCACGCGATGCACCCACATGCTTCACTAAACTTTACGTGCGCTGGGCCAAATTGCTTAGATACCGGTCGAACAAACATACAACGAGTTCTCTCTTGTCTTGTTTGTTTACCTTTTCGAACAACGACAATACTTCACTTCTATTGGCTCAATGTCTAGCCAATTACGCCTCACACATTGACCCACGTGACGTACGTTTGACCAATAACGCTTTGCGTTATATACGGCAGCTTAGGCGGACTCCCCTACCTCCCCGATCGGCTCAGACGCCAATACGAAGTACCGACGGAGAGGTAAGGTGATTGTCCGTGCGATACTAGCGCTGCGAGTGATATATGTCCGCGTGTACCAGCAGCGGAGAGACGCATTTGTAGGAATGAGGTCCTTTTAGAATACTAGAATTAGCTCTAGCACTACAGTTCACACTGGGATTGGGGCGCACAAGTAACTTTCTGCTCTCCCAGCATGCTTCAATATCTATTCTATGTTGGGGCGCGCTGTATCATAATGCAATGCTGAAATAGAGAGTTACTTTGTGGTGACAAACCATGATAGCTCAGTTGAATTCTTCATAAGGCTAATTACGGTACGTGAGTGGAATATTAGATAGCGCTCCCGGCGCATATACTTGACTGTCTGCCAACACGAGATACTAGTGGCTTTTTCAGCTTTGCTGTTTTTTGCCCCTTTTACAGAGCTGTGCTTCCCCTTTACCCTGAGCCGTAGCCAGGTGGGGTGAGGTTCATACATCTTCCAAGTGGGGTAAGATGCTAATCTCCTTTGGTTATTTTGACAATTCGATCGAAGGTTGAGATTCTGGCACTATATAAGATGGCTCTATGATTGTGCCTGGAAGAAATTTACTTTCTAAAATGTTACTTTCTACTAGGATTATAAAAGTGAAACCTAGAATGTTTACACAAGTACAGGAATGCTGTGTTTCTCCTACAGGACTACAATTTAACAACTTCATGTTTTCACTATTTCTAGAAGTTTCCAACTTGGAATGGTGAAACCACCGATACAGACATCTAGTGGATACAGGTGATCCAAGTATCGGGTTTGAAATTTATTTATAACCTTGAGCACTTTTTTCTTTAAGAGCACTAGTTCGTAGTAGCAAATAGTATATAGCGGTCCTGATGAAAGCAATGACAACTCATGTCAATTATTGCAGAAACATGTTGACCCTAGAATACATCAGATGATCCAAGATTAATTGGGTTGTCCCTGTCTACTTTTTAATATTGGTAGAGTGGGTAGCAACAGAATAAAGTTACGTTCAGCACCCCCTCATCCAATTTTATATCACACACATTTTCTCTTGTTTTTTCACTATTTTTTGCACTACGACATCAGTCCCCTTCCTTAACATCCTCTCAGTTGAGAAGCAGGACCACGTTAATCTATCTAACCATGAGAGGGTTTTTACAATCTTAGCCCTCCATGAGAAATAGAATAGATAACACCATCAGTGGTCCTAGAAGGAACCCAAATGATGAAGGGCGGTTCCGTGTGGTGACTGATGGGCATCCTCATATGATCACCTGTTGGGTTTAATATAAGGGTGACCCTTGTCTTTATAATTTCGTTTGAAGCATGGTATTGTATGTCCTCTGTAGATGCACATCTAGCACTCTTGTTCTTGTTATCTCAGACCCTCTGATACTATTTATCTTATAGTATTGTTGGGGCCGTATCAGAGTGTGGTCTCTAAATCCCCTTTGACCCTCCATAAATGTGTGTTGTTGTTGCTACTTGAGCAGTCGCATGGCTGCGGGTCTTCTTTCAAAACACAGATCAACTAATGGTCTGGTTACGCTAACATATTTTGTTAGGCGTTAAGCTCTCTTGTGGTTGCAGACGTCACTGTTGAGTGCCTTTGTGCTTCCAATTGTTCCCTCAAATAATGGCCGAACATCAGGGCCTTTCCTTTGATGAGGATGACTTACAACTTGTTCTGGCGAGTCATCCAGATCTATTGGAAACATTACCGGCAGTTATAACTAATAATGAAGATGAATGGGGTAAAATATTGACTCTAAAAAAATCCCATACACGCACCACACTACATGGAACAGTGATGGCACAATATTTACAAGAACACCTGTGCACCCACTGGACTGATTGTCACCAACAGTCCCAGACTGTTCTTGAAGGATAAAGAGTTCCTCAAAAGCTGGTCCCTCATCGCTTGGCGATGCACCAGGGACTGGCTGATACTCATCATACAAACATCAAAAAGAATTGCGGACCCAATATTGGTTGAAATCCAACTATTAGAATCTCATATAAAAACCACTCTATCCACCAAAGCTTTTCAGAAAAATCAAGATGAAACTAATAAAAATAACAGAGAGTTCAAAGAATTCACATTGTCGGTTAAGATTGAGAAATTCAGAAAGGATCTGGAGAAATTCAAATTTGACAAGGTTTACCCTTACACAAGCGACACATATGTCCCTCCTGATTTCACTGCTAATGGACGCAAAAATGGGTCCAACTACGGAACCTCAAGTTACGAAGATAATAGCTCAGGAAGCGACACTGGGTCTACAAATCAAGATCCTAAACCCAGAGGTAGAGGAAGGAGAAACTACCGTAATAACTGAAGGGGCAATCAACACAATCAAACATCGATGTGGTGGCCCCCCAATACGTGGCAATACGGTGGGCCGCCTTTTCCTCCCCAGATGGGACCACAACAAATGGGTCCGTTCCAACCTCATATGGGACCCTTTCCACCTCAATTCCCCAATAATTTCTCAGGGCAGCCTTTTTTAGGCGTAGGCCGAGGACGGGCGCGAGGCAGGAAGAGAGGTCAGCAGCAACCACAGGTCCACTACAGCCCGCCCACAACCTCAACCAGGAACTTGAGGAGTGCATCGACGAAGAACAAAGACCCAACACCAACCAACTTGGAACAGGGCTCGTGATCAATCTTAGTCAACATGTGTTGACACCAACTGAAGAGAAAGCCCTGAACAGAGGATTAGGCTTTGTCCCAACACATATCAATGACCACTTTGAAACGCGTCTTGAACTAGCCAAGTTTCTACGCAAAGTTAGATTACATTTCTTCTTTGCTAACAAACAAGGATCTGATGTGGAAGAGACACGAGAGACTAACACTGGATTGAAACGTAAATCTACTTTTACTCCTCCCTCACATGCCATGCCTCCTAAGGTATTGGCGTTTGAGCAAGCTCTTGAGAGGAATATAGAGGATTTGTTCTCTCAACAGGAGCAGGTCTTTTATAACTTTCCCAAAGAAGAACAGCTGGCTTTGAGAACACTGTCTGCATGTCAGGATTTAACAATAAAACCAGCAGACAAAGGGGGAGCTATTGTCCTCCTAGACACTAGCACCTACCGTGCTAAATGCCTCCGCCAATTAAGCGATAGGAAATCATATCGCCCCCTTGATGTTGATCCAACTGAGGAACTAAAGACCATCATTTCCACCATGACGGAGGAAGCCTTATCTGAAGGATGGATCACATCCCAAGAGGCCTCCTTTCTGTGTACTCTGCATCCTGTAACACCTTATTTTTACGCCTTACCAAAGGTACACAAGGAACAGAGACCACCACCTGGCCGCCCCATAATATCGGGCATTGGTTCGATTCTTGAACCGTTATCAACATTTGTTGACTTCTTTTTACACCCTATGGTGCAAGAAATGCCGACGTATTTAAAGGATACGGGTGACGTATTAGGCCTTCTACCTGAAATTGAATTTGATCATACTATGGATCTCCTGGTTTCATTTGATGTAGAGGCCCTCTACACTTCAATACCCCAAGATGAAACCCTGGAAGTTATCGAGCATCTTTTACAATCTAAGACCCTTGAAAGTATAACTCCTGTGAGTTTCATTATGGCTTGTGCAACTTTAGCTCTTAAGCACAATTTTTTCAAATTTGAGGACACTACATACCTCCAAGTATCGGGTACCAGCATGGGGAGCGTTTACGCTCCCAGCCGGGCAAATCTCTACGTTCATTCATTTGAACAGCAGCACGTGCTGGCTAACACCAACCCTTTTCTTCGATGTATCAGAACCTGGAAAAGGTACATCGATGATGTCCTTGTGGTATGGCGGGGCACAAGTGAGAGCTGTCTAGAGTTTTTGGGATGGCTAAACAGTAGGAATGAGTTCCTTCGCTTTACCATCGAGATAGGAAGAGACAGATTGGCTTTCTTGGATTTATTCATCACATCCACTACAGAGGGTTTACACTCAGAACTCTACAGGAAACCACTGGCAAAGAATTCCTTGTTATGCTTTGACAGCCATCACCCCAAATCCTTACGGGAGAACCTACCATATGGACAGTTTCTTAGAGTCCATAGGAACTGTTCTAGCGCTGGAGCCTTTCAAAACCACTCTATGGCTCTTAAAGAACAACTGATTTCCAGAAAATATCCAAGGAGGCTGGTGCAGCGATCGCTTAAAAGAGCGAGGAACAATAACCGTTCGGCTTTGTTAGAACCTCCAGTTCAAAAACCTCCCCTTGAGAGGTTAACCTTTGTCACCACTTTTGGGACCTTGTCCAATAAGATACAGAGGGTGGTCAAACGCCATTGGTCCATTCTGAATTCAGACGAGTCTATAATACAGATGCCTCTTTTTTCCTTTAAAAGAGGTACCAACCTTAAGGACCGTCTGGTTCACACTAGACCGGGTAGTAAAGAACCTAGGGCTCTGGGTACATTATGGGACCTTCCTCCTGTGACAGGTCACCATCCATGCGGTTCTTGTCATTCCTGCCCACAAACAAAAAAATCTACAGAAATAGACATAGGCACAACACGACCGTGGATCCAAAATAAATTCACGAATTGTAATAGTGATAATTTGGTATACCTGATTACATGCCCTTGTGGCCTCAAATATGTGGGGATGACCACTCGTAAGATCAGAGTGAGAATATCGGAACACAAGAGCACCATTAGGTGTAAGAGGCAAGCCACCAAACTGACGAATCACTTCCTAGAGGCACGCCATCCATCCACTGCATTCCAGTGGACTGTGATCGAACAACCCAGCATACCGGCACATATTACTGACATAGGCAGATTCCTTTTTTTGAAAGAACAAAAGTGGGTGTTCAGATTGGGCACCAACCGTGTTGGGCTTAATGATGACATACCATGGGGCAGCTTATGATTTTTTCACTAGCCAAAGCTGTGACCAATTTTCCTGGCTCTACTTTGTTCACAAACCTGAGACATTGCACACATTACTGTCTTGTATGCCATCCATAATCTGAGACACACGGTTTGGCAACATCTGTCTTCAAAACACTTAGTGTAGTACCCATTTGTCTAATCATAACAACACAGGGCGTGAACTCACCACTCATAGTTCTTAGAGCTTACATCTAATGTGGTGAAATAGTTAACAACTAAGCGATGCAACACGTGCTCACAATAAATGTGACAAAATAGTTAACAATCACGCGATGCACCCACATGCTTCACTAAACTTTACGTGCGCTGGGCCAAATTGCTTAGATACCGGTCGAACAAACATACAACGAGTTCTCTCTTGTCTTGTTTGTTTACCTTTTCGAACAACGACAATACTTCACTTCTATTGGCTCAATGTCTAGCCAATTACGCCTCACACATTGACCCACGTGACGTACGTTTGACCAATAACGCTTTGGGTTATATACGGCAGCTTAGGCGGACTCCCCTACCTCCCCGATCGGCTCAGACGCCGATACGAAGTACCGACGGAGAGGTAAGGTGATTGTCCGTGCGATACTAGCGCTGCGAGTGATATATGTCCGCGTGTACCAGCAGCGGAGAGACGCATTTGTAGGAATGAGGTCCTTTTAGAATACTAGAATTAGCTCTAGCACTACAGTTCACACTGGGATTGTGGCGCACAAGTAACTTTCTGCTCTCCCAGCATGCTTCAATATCTATTCTATGTTGGGGCGCGCTGTATCATAATGCAATGCTGAAATAGAGAGTTACTTTGTGGTGACAAACCATGATAGCTCAGTTGAATTCTTCATAAGGCTAATTACGGTACGTGAGTGGAATATTAGATAGCGCTCCCGGCGCATATACTTGACTGTCTGCCAACACGAGATACAAGTGGCTTTTTCAGCTTTGCTGTTTTTTGCCCCTTTTACAGAGCGGTGCTTCCCCTTTACCCTGAGCCGTAGCCAGGTGGGGTGAGGTTCATACATCTTCCAAGTGGGGTAAGATGCTAATCTCCTTTGGTTATTTTGACAATTCGATCCAAGGTTGAGATTCTGGCACTATATAAGATGGCTCTATGATTGTGCCCGGAAGAAATTTACTTTCTAAAATTTTACTTTCTACTAGGATTATAAAAGTGAAACCTAGTATGTTTACACAAGTACAGGAATGCTGTGTTTCTCCTACAGGACTACAATTTAACAACTTCATGTTTTCACTATTTCTAGAAGTTTCCAACTTGGAATGGTGAAACCACCGATACAGACATCTAGTGGATACAGGTGATCCAAGTATCGGGTTTGAAATTTATTTATAACCTTGAGCACTTTTTTCTTTAAGAGCACTAGTTCGTAGTAGCAAATAGTATATAGCGGTCCTGATGAAAGCAATGACAACTCATGTCAATTATTGCAGAAACATGTTGACACTAGAATACATCAGATGATCCAAGATTAATTGGGTTGTCCCTGTCTACTTTTTAATATTGGTAGAGTGGGTAGCAACAGAATAAAGTTACGTTCAGCACCCCCTCATCCAATTTTATATCACACACATTTTCTCTTATTTTTTCACTATTTTTTGCAGTACGACATCAGTCCCCTTCCTTAACATCCTCTCAGTTGAGAAGCAGGACCACGTTAATCTATCTAACCATGAGAGGGTTTTTACAATCTTAGCCCTCCATGAGAAATAGAATAGATAACACCATTAGTGGTCCTAGAAGGAACCCAAATGATGAAGGGCGGTTCCGTGTGGTGACTGATGGGCATCCTCATATGATCACCTGTTGGGTTTAATATAAGGGTGACCCTTGTCTTTATAATTTCGTATGAAGCATGGTATGGTAAGTCCTCTGTAGATGCACATCTAGCACTCTTGTTCTTGTTATCTCAGACCCTCTGATACTCTTTAACTTATAGTATTGTTGGGGCCGTATCAGAGTGTGGTCTCTAAATCCCCTTTGACCCTCCATAAATGTATGTTGTTGTTGCTAATTGAGCAGTCGCATGGCTGCGGGTCTTCTTTCAAAACACAGATCAACTAATGGTCTGGTTACGCTAACATATTTTGTTAGGCGTTAAGCTCTCTTGTGGTTGCAGACGTCACTGTTGAGTGCCTTTGTGCTTCTAATTGTTCCCTCAAATAATGGCCGAACATCAGGGCCTTTCCTTTGATGAGGATGACTTACAACTTGTTCTGGCGAGTCATCCAGATCTATTGGAAACATTACCGGCAGTTATAACTAATAATGAAGATGAATGGGGTAAAATGTTGACTCTAAAAAAATCCCATACACGCACCACACTACATGGAACAGTGATGGCACAATATTTACGGAACACCTGTGCACCCACTGGACTGATTGTCACCAACAGTCCCAGACTGTTCTTGAAGGATAAAGAGTTCCTCAAAAGCTGGTCCCTCGTCGCTTGGCGATGCACCAGGGACTGGCTGATACTCATCATACAAACATCAAAAAGAATTGCGGACACAATATTGGTTGAAATCCAACTATTAGAATCTCATATAAAAACCACTCTATCCACCAAAGCTTTTCAGAAAAATCAAGATGAAACTAATAAAAATAACAGAGAGTTCAAAGAATTCACATTGTCGGTTAAGATTGAGAAATTCAGAAAGGATCTGGAGAAATTCAAATTTGACAAGGTTTACCCTTATACAAGCGACACATATGTCCCTCCTGATTTCACTGCTAATGGACGCAAAAATGGGTCCAACTAAGGAACCTCAAGTTCCGAAGATAATAGCTCAGGAAGCGACACTGGGTCTACAAATCAAGGTCCTAAACCAAGTGGTAGAGGAAGGAGAAACTACCGTAATAACTGGAGGGGCAATCAACACAATCAAACATCGATGTGGTGGCCCCCCAATACGTGGCAAAACGGTGGGCCTCCTTTTCCTCCCCAGATGGGACCACAACAAATGGGTCCGTTCCAACCTCATATGGGACCCTTTCCACCTCAATTCCACAATAATTTCTCAGGGCAGCCTTTTTTAGGCCTAGGCCGAGGACGGTCGCGAGGCAGGAAGAGAGGTCAGCAGCAACCACAGGTCCACTACGGCCCGCCCACAACCTCAACCAGGAACTTGAGGAGTACATCGACGAAGAACAAAGACCCAACACCAACCAACTTGGAACCGGGCTCGTGATCAATCTTAGCCAACATGTGTTGACACCAACTGAAGAGAAAGCCCTGAACAGAGGATTATGCTTTGTCCCAACACATATCAATGACCACTTTGAAACGCGTCTTGAACTAGCCAAGTTTCTACGCAAAGTTAGATTACATTTCTTCTTTGCTAACAAACAAGGATCTGATGTGGAAGAGACACGAGAGACTAACACTGGATTGAAACGTAAATCTACTTTTACTCCTCCCTCACATGCCATGCCTCCTAAGGTATTGGCGTTTGAGCAAACTCTTGAGAGGAATATAGAGGATTTGTTCTCTCAACAGGAGCAGGTCTTTTATAACTTTCCCAAAGAAGAACAGCTGGCTTTGAGAACACTGTCTGCATGTCAGGATTTAACAATAAAACCAGCAGACAAAGGGGGAGCTATTTTCCTCCTAGACACTAGCACCTACCGTGCTGAATGCCTCCGCCAATTAAGCGATAGGAAATCATATCGCCCCCTTAATGTTGATCCAACTGAGGAACTAAAGACCATCATTTCCACCATGACGGAGAAAGCCTTATCTGAAGGATGGATCACATCCCAAGAGGCCTCCTTTCTGTGTACTCCGCATCCTGTAACACCTTATTTTTACGCCTTACCAAAGGCACACAAGGAACAGAGACCACCACCTGGCCGCTCCATAATATCGGGCATTGGTTCGATTCTTGAACCGTTATCAACATTTGTTGACTTCTTTTTACGCCCTATGGTGCAAGAAATGCCGACGTATTTAAAGGATACGGGTGACGTATTACGCCTTCTACCTAAAATTGAATTTGATCGTACTATGGATCTCCTGGTTTCATTTGATGTAGAGGCCCTCTACACTTCAATACCCCAAGATGAAACCCTGGAAGTTATCGAGCATCTTTTACAATCTAAGACCCTTGAAAGTATAACTCCTGTGAGTTTCATTATGGCTTGTGCAACTTTAGCTCTTCAGCACAATTTTTTAAAATTTGAGGACACTACATACCTCCAAGTATTGGGTACCAGCATGGGGAGCGTTTACGCTCCCAGCCTGGCAAATCTCTACGTTCATTCATTTGAACAGCAGCACGTGCTGGCTAACACCAACCCTTTTCTTCGATGTATCAGAACCTGGAAAAGGTACATCGATGATGTCCTTGTGGTATGGCGGGGCACAAGTGAGAGCTGTCTAGAGTATTTGGGATGGCTAAACAGTAGGAATGAGTTCCTTCGCTTCACCATCGAGATAGGAAGAGACAGATTGGCTTTCTTGGATTTATTCATCACATCCACTACAGAGGGTTTACACTCAGAACTCTACAGGAAACCACTGGCAAAGAATTCCTTGTTATGCTTTGACAGCCATCCCCCCAAATCCTTACGGGAGAACCTACCATATGGACAGTTTCTTAGAGTCCATAGGAACTGTTCTAGCGCTGGAGCCTTTCAAAACCACTCTATGGCTCTTAAAGAACAACTGATTTCCAGAAAATATCCAAGGAGGCTGGTGCAGCGATCGCTTAAAAGAGCGAGGAACAATAACCGTTCGGCTTTGTTAGAACCTCCAGTTCAAAAACCTCCCCTTGAGAGGTTAACCTTTGTCACCACTTTTGGGACCTTGTCCAATAAGATACAGAGGGTGGTCAAACGCCATTGGTCCATTCTGAATTCAGACGAGTCTATAATGCAGATGCCTCTTTTTTCCTTTAAAAGAGGTCCCAACCTTAAGGACCGTCTGGTTCACACTAGACCGCGTAGTAAAGAACCCAGGGCTCTGGGTACATTATGGGACCTTCCTCCTGTGACAGGTCACCATCCATGCGGTTCTTGTCATACCTGCCCACAAACAAAAAAATCTACAGAAATAGACATAGGCACAACACGACCGTGGATCCAAAATAAATTCACGAATTGTAATAGTGATAATATGATATACCTGATTACATGTCCCTGTGGCCTCAAATATGTGGGGATGACCACTCGTAAGATCAGAGTGAGAATATCGGAACACAAGAGCACCATTAGGTGTAAGAGGCAAGCCACCAAACTGACGAATCACTTCCTAGAGGCACGCCATCCATCCACTGCATTCCAGTGGACTGTGATCGAACAACCCAGCATACCGGCACATATTACTGACATAGGCAGATTCCTTTTTTTGAAAGAACAAAAGTGGGTGTTCAGATTGGGCACCAACCGTGTTGGGCTTAATGATGACATACCATGGGGCAGCTTATGATTTTTTCACTAGCCAAAGCTGTGACCAATTTTCCTGGCTCTACTTTGTTCACAAACCTGAGACATTGCACACATTACTGTCTTGTATGCCATCCATAATCTGAGACACACGGTTTGGCAACATCTGTCTTCAAAACACTTAGTATAGTACCCATTTGTCTAATCATAACAACACAGGGCGTGAACTCACCACTCATAGTTCTTAGAGCTTACATCTAATGTGGTGAAATAGTTAACAACTAAGCGATGCAACACGTGCTCACAATAAATGTGACAAAATAGTTAACAATCACGTGATGCACCCACATGCTTCACTAAACTTTACGTGCGCTGGGCCAAATTGCTTAGATACCGGTCGAACAAACATACAACGAGTTCTCTCTTGTCTTGTTTGTTTACCTTTTCGAACAACGACAATACTTCACTTCTATTGGCTCAATGTCTAGCCAATTACGCCTCACACATTGACCCACGTGACGCACGTTTGACCAATAACGCTTTGCGTTATATACGGCAGCTTAGGCGGACTCCCCTACCTCCCTGATCGGCTCAGACGCCGATACGAAGTACCGACGGAGAGGTAAGGTGATTGTCCGTGCGATACTAGTGCTGCGAGTGATATATGTCCTCGTGTACCAGCAGCGGAGAGACGCATTTGTAGGAATGAGGTCCTTTTAGAATACTAGAATTAGCTCTAGCACTACAGTTCACACTGGGATTGTGGCGCACAAGTAACTTTCTGCTCTCCCAGCATGCTTCAATATCTATTCTATGTTGGGGCGCGCTGTATCATAATGCAATGCTGAAATAGAGAGTTACTTTGTGGTGACAAACCATGATAGCTCAGTTGAATTCTTCATAAGGCTAATTACGGTACGTGAGTGGAATATTAGATAGCGCTCCCGGCGCATATACTTGACTGTCTGCCAACACGAGATACAAGTGGCTTTTTCAGCTTTGCTGTTTTTTGCCCCTTTTACAGAGCGGTGCTTCACCTTTACCCTGAGCCGTAGCCAGGTGGGGTGAGGTTCATACATCTTCCAAGTGGGGTAAGATGCTAATCTCCTTTGGTTATTTTGACAATTCGATCCAAGGTTTAGATTCTGGCACTATAGAAGATGGCTCTATGATTGTGCCCGGAAGAATTTACTTTCTAAAATTTTACTTTCTACTAGGATTATAAAAGTGAAACCTAGTATGTTTACACAAGTACAGGAATGCTGTGTTTCTCCTACAGGACTACAATTTAACAACTTCATGTTTTCACTATTTCTAGAAGTTTCCAACTTGGAATGGTGAAACCACCGATACAGACATCTAGTGGATACAGGTGATCCAAGTATCGGGTTTGAAATTTATTTATAACCTTGAGCACTTTTTTATTTAAGAGCACTAGTTCGTAGTAGCAAATAGTATATAGCGGTCCTGATGAAAGCATTGACAACTCATGTCAATTATTGCAGAAACATGTTGACCCTAGAATACATCAGATGATCCAAGATTAATTGGGTTATCCCTGTCTACTTTTTAATATTGGTAGAGTGGGTAGCAACAGAATAAAGTTACGTTCAGCACCCCCTCATCCAATTTTATATCACACACATTTTCTCTTGTTTTTTCACTATTTTTTGCACTACGACATCAGTCCCCTTCCTTAACATCCTCTCAGTTGAGAAGCAGGACCACGTTAATCTATCTAACCATGAGAGGGTTTTTACAATCTTAGCCCTCCATGAGAAATAGAATAGATAACACCATCAGTGGTCCTAGAAGGAACCCAAATGATGAAGGGCGGTTCCGTGTGGTGACTGATGGGCATCCTCATATGATCACCTGTTGGGTTTAATATAAGGGTGACCCTTGTCTTTATAATTTCGTATGAAGCATGGTATTGTAAGTCCTCTGTAGATGCACATCTAGCACTCTTGTTCTTGTTATCTCAGACCCTCTGATACTCTTTATCTTATAGTATTGTTGGGGCCGTATCAGAGTGTGGTTTCTAAATCCCCTTTGACCCTCCATAAATGTGTGTTGTTGTTGCTACTTGAGCAGTCGCATGGCTGCGGGTCTTCTTTCAAAACACAGATCAACTAATGGTCTATTTACGCTAACATATTTTGTTAGGCGTTAAGCTCTCTTGTGGTTGCAGACGTCACTGTTGAGTGCCTTTGTGCTTCTAATTGTTCCCTCAAATAATGGCCAAACATCAGGGCCTTTCCTTTGATGAGGATGACTTACAACTTGTTCTGGCGAGTCATCCAGATCTATTGGAAACATTACCGGCAGTTATAACTAATAATGAAGATGAATGGGGTAAAATTTTGACTCTAAAAAAATCCCATACACACACCACACTACATGGAACAGTGATGGCACAATATTTACGGAACACCTGTGCACCCACTGGACTGATTGTCACCAACAGTCCCAGACTGTTCTTGAAGGATAAAGAGTTCCTCAAAAGCTGGTCCCTCATCGCTTGGCGATGCACCAGGGACTGGCTGATACTCATCATACAAACATCAAAAAGAATTGCGGACACAATATTGGTTGAAATCCAACTATTGGAATCTCATATAAAAACCACTCTACCCACCAAAGCTTTTCAGAAAAATCAAGATGAAACTAATAAAAATAACAGAGAGTTCAAAGAATTCACATTGTCGGTTAAGATTGAGAAATTCAGAAAGGATCTGGAGAAATTCAAATTTGACAAGGTTTACCCTTATACAAGCGACACATATGTCCCTCCTGATTTCACTGCTAATGGACGCAAAAATGGGTCCAACTACGGAACCTCAAGTTCCGAAGATAATAGCTCAGGAAGCAACACTGGGTCTACAAATCAAGGTCCTAAACCAAGAGGTAGAGGAAGGAGAAACTACCGTAATAACTGGAGGGGCAATCAACACAATCAAACATCGATGTGGTGGCCCCCCAATACGTGGCAATACGGTGTGCCTCCTTTTCCTCCCCAGATGGGACCACAACAAATGGGTCCGTTCCAACCTCATATGGGACCCTTTCCACCTCAATTCCCCAATAATTTCTCAGGGCAGCCTTTTTTAGGCGTAGGCAGAGGACGGTAGCGAGGCAGGAAGAGAGGTCAGCAGCAACCACAGGTCCACTACAGCCCACCCACAACCTCAACCAGG
Source organism: Lissotriton helveticus (assembly GCF_964261635.1). NCBI lineage: Eukaryota > Metazoa > Chordata > Amphibia > Caudata > Salamandridae > Lissotriton > Lissotriton helveticus. The sequence continues at coordinate 1,887,307,333 of NC_136059.1, read as the reverse complement.
AACTTGAGGAGTACATCGACGAAGAACAAAGACCCAACACCAACCAACTTGGAACCGGGCTCGTGATCAATCTTAGCCAACATGTGTTGACACCAACTGAAGAGAAAGCCCTGAACAGAGGATTAGGCTTTGTCCCAACACATATGAATGACCACTTTGAAACGCGTCTTGAACTAGCCAAGTTTCTACGCAAAGTTAGATTACATTTCTTCTTTGCTAACAAACAAGGATCTGATGTGGAAGAGATACAAGAGACTAACACTGGATTGAAACGTAAATCTACTTTTACTCCTCCCTCACATGCCATGCCTCCTAAGGTATTGACGTTTGAGCAAGCTCTTGAGAGGAATATAGAGGACTTGTTCTCTCAACAGGAGCAGGTCTTTTATAACGTTCCCAAAGAAGAACAGCTGGCTTTGAGAACACTGTCTGCATGTCAGGATTTAACAATAAAACCAGCAGACAAAGGGGGAGCTATTGTCCTCCTAGACACTAGCACCTACCGTGCTGAATGCCTCCGCCAATTAAGCGATAGGAAATCATATCGCCCCCTTGATGTTGATCCAACTGAGGAACTAAAGACCATAATTTCCACCATGACGGAGGAAGCCTTATCTGAAGGATGGATCACATCCCAAGAGGCCTCCTTTCTGTGTACTCCGCATCCTGTAACACCTTATTTTTACGCCTTACCAAAGGTACACAAGGAACAGAGACCACCACCTAGCCGCCCCATAATATCGGGCATTGGTTCGATTCTTTAACCGTTATCAACATTTGTTGACTTCTTTTTACGCCCTATGGTGCAAGAAATGCCGACGTATTTGAAGGATACGGGTGACGTATTACGCCTTCTACCTGAAATTGAATTTGATCGTACTATGGATCTCCTGGTTTCATTTGATGTAGAGGCCCTCTACACTTCAATACCCCAAGATGAAACCCTGGAAGTTATCGAGCATCTTTTACAATCTAAGACCCTTGAAAGTATAACTCCTGTGAATTTCATTATGGCTTGTGCAACTTTAGCTCTGAAGCACAATTTTTTCAAATTTGAGGACACTACATACCTTCAAGTATCGGGTACCAGCATGGGGAGCGTTTAGGCTCCCAGCCTGGCAAATCTCTACGCTCATTCATTTGAACAGCAGCATGTGCTGGCTAACACCAACCTTTTTCTTCGATGTATCAGAACCTGGAAAAGGTACATCGATGATGTCCTTGTGGTATGGCGGGGCACAAGTGAGAGCTGTCTAGAGTTTTTGGGATGGCTAAACAGTAGGAATGAGTTCCTTCGCTTCACCATCGAGATAGGAAGAGACAGATTGGCTTTCTTGGATTTATTCATCACATCCACTACAGAGGGTTTACACTCAGAACTCTACAGGAAACCACTGGCAAAGAAATCCTTGTTATGCTTTGACAGCCATCACCCCAAATCCTTACGGGAGAACCTACCATATGGACAGTTTCTTAGAGTCCATAGGAACTGTTCTAGCGCTGGAGCCTTTCAAAACCACTCTATGGCTCTTAAAGAACAGCTGATTTCCAGAAAATATCCAAGGAGGCTGGTGCAGCGATCGCTTAAAAGAGCGAGGAACAATAACCATTCGGCTTTGTTAGAACCTCCAGTTCACAAACCTCCCCTTGAGAGGTTAACCTTTGTCACCACTTTTGGGACCTTGTCCAATAAGATACAGAGGGTGGTCAAACGCCATTGGTCCATTCTGAATTCAGACGAGTCTATAATACAGATGCCTCTTTTTTCCTTTAAAAGAGGTCCCAACCTTAAGGACCGTCTGGTTCACACTAGACCGCGTAGTAAAGAACCCAGGGCTCTGGGTACATTATGGGACCTTCCTCCTGTGACAGGTCACCATCCATGCGGTTCTTGTCATTCCTGCTCACAAACAAAAAAATCTACAGAAATAGACATAGGCACAACACGACCGTGGATCCAAAATAAATTCACGAATTGTAATAGTGATAATTTGGTATACCTGATTACATGCCCCTGTGGCCTCAAATATGTGGGGATGACCACTCGTAAGATCAGAGTGAGAATATCGGAACACAAGAGCACCATTAGGTGTAAGAGGCAAGCCACCAAACTGACGAATCACTTCCTAGAGGCACGCCATCCATCCACTGCATTCCAGTGGACTGTGATCGAACAACCCAGCATCCCGGCACATATTACTGACATAGGCAGATTCCTTTTTTTGAAAGAACAAAAGTGGGTGTTCAGATTGGGCACCAACCGTGTTGGGCTTAATTGTGACATACCATGGGGCAGTTTATGATTTTTTCACTAGCCAAAGCTGTGACCAATTTTCCTGGCTCTACTTTGTTCACAAACCTGAGACATTGCACACATTACTGTCTTGTATGCCATCCATAATCTGAGACACACGGTTTAGTGTAGTTCCCATTTGTCTAATCATAACAACACGGGGCGTGAACTCACCACTCATAGTTCTTAGAGCTTACATCTAATGTGGTGAAATAGTTAACAACTAAGCGATGCAACACGTGCTCACAATAAATGTGACAAAATAGTTAACAATCACGCGATGCACCCACATGCTTCACTAAACTTTACGTGCGCTGGGCCAAATTGCTTAGATACCGGTCGAACAAACATACAACGAGTTCTCTCTTGTCTTGTTTGTTTACCTTTTCGAACAACGACAATACTTCACTTCTATTGGCTCAATGTCTAGCCAATTACGCCTCACACATTGACCCACGTGACGCACGTTTGACCAATAACGCTTTGCGTTATATACGGCAGCTTAGGCGGACTCCCCTACCTCCCCGATCGGCTCAGACGCCGATACGAAGTACCGACGGAGAGGTAAGGTGATTGTCCGTGCGATACTAGTGCTGCGAGTGATATATGTCCTCGTGTACCAGCAGCGGAGAGACGCATTTGTAGGAATGAGGTCCTTTTAGAATACTAGAATTAGCTCTAGCACTACAGTTCACACTGGGATTGTGGCGCACAAGTAACTTTCTGCTCTCCCAGCATGCTTCAATATCTATTCTATGTTGGGGCGCGCTGTATCATAATGCAATGCTGAAATAGAGAGTTACTTTGTGGTGACAAACCATGATAGCTCAGTTGAATTCTTCATAAGGCTAATTACGGTACGTGAGTGGAATATTAGATAGCGCTCCCGGCGCATATACTTGACTGTCTGCCAACACGAGATACAAGTGGCTTTTTCAGCTTTGCTGTTTTTTGCCCCTTTTACAGAGCGGTGCTTCCCCTTTACCCTGAGCTGTAGCCAGGTGGGGTGAGGTTCATACATCTTCCAAGTGGGGTAAGATGCTAATCTCCTTTGGTTATTTTGACAATTCGATCCAAGGTTGAGATTCTGGCACTATATAAGATGGCTCTATGATTGTGCCCGGAAGAAATTTACTTTCTAAAATTTTACTTTCTACTAGGATTATAAAAGTGAAACCTAGTATGTTTACACAAGTACAGGAATGCTGTGTTTCTCCTACAGGACTACAATTTAACAACTTCATGTTTTCACTATTTCTAGAATTTTCCAACTTGGAATGGTGAAACCACCGATACAGACATCTAGTGGATACAGGTGATCCAAGTATCGGGTTTGAAATTTATTTATAACCTTGAGCACTTTTTTCTTTAAGAGCACCAGTTCGTAGTAGCAAATAGTATATAGCGGTCCTGATGAAAGCAATGACAACTCATGTCAATTATTGCAGAAACATGTTGACCCTAGAATACATCAGATGATCCAAGATTAATAGGGTTGTCCCTGTCTACTTTTTAATATTGGTATAGTGGGTAGCAACAGAATAAAGTTAGGTTCAGCAACCCCTCATCCAATTTTATATCACACACATTTTCTCTTGTTTTTTCACTATTTTTTGCACTACGACATCAGTCCCCTTCCTTAACATCCTCTCAGTTGAGAAGCAGGACCACGTTAATCTATCTAACCATGAGAGGGTTTTTACAATCTTAGCCCTCCATGAGTAATAGAATAGATAACACCATCAGTGGTCCTAGAAGGAACCCAAATGATGAAGGGCGGTTCCGTGTGGTGACTGATGGGCATCCTCATATGATCACCTGTTGGGTTTAATATAAGGGTGACCCTTGTCTTTATAATTTCGTATGAAGCATGGTATTGTAAGACCTCTGTAGATGCACATCTAGCACTCTTGTTCTTGTTATCTCAGACCCTCTGATACTCTTTATCTTATAGTATTGTTGGGGCCGTATCAGAGTGTGGTCTCTAAATACCCTTTGACCCTCCATAAATGTGTGTTGTTGTTGTGGGAAATTAACCACCATTCGCTGGCACGCAACTATACCACTCAATGAATGATTGTCCACTTGGTGCTTCTTCTTTGGAAAAAGGAAACGTACTTTCATTACGCAGACACTCCTAAATACTGCACATTAATTTACAAATCAAAGTCAAATTTGCTTTATTCGAGATAAAACTTATAAAAGCACAATAAAACATTTTAAAACATTTTGATTCTATACTAAATCAAGTTTACAAACTCCAATAAAATTCCATTATTAATAATACGTTTACAGATTTTAAAAAAAAAGAGCTATATTTTCTAGAGTTCGATATTCAAAGCATTTTGACAGACTATTTAAAAGCATCAAAAGAATCAGTGAAATCACAGATCAATAAAATCACAGTTCAAGGTGCAAATTTCCTTCTGATCGCCCAAGCCCACCCAAGAAATGTTGCGGCCGCTACTGAGATAACCGACAAGGTGCTAGTGCAAATTAATCTTAGTGCAACCTTGCTATCCCTTGTGCCTAGCATTTTGCACATTGCTATTAGCCAAACACGTCGGGGGGTTGAATAAGCCCTACAGACAAAGAGAAGATGGGCATTGGTTTCTACCAGCCGCGGGCCGTGGAGGGAGTTACGGTGGGGCAGGGAGGCGGGGAGGGGGAGGGGCAGGGTGGAGAGGGCTAAAAACCGGCATAGGGATAATTACAGGTAAGTAAACAATTTAAATAATAAAACGAATTTCGTAGCGTGCACTGCATCGCAAAATGCGATGCAGTGCACGCTACGAAATTCGTTTAATTAATTAAATTGTTTACTTACCTGTAATTATCCATATGCCGGGTTTTAGCCCTCTCCACCCTGCCCCTCCCCCTCCCCGCCTCCCTGCCCCACCGTAACTCCCTCCACAGCCCGCGGCTGGTTTCTACACCATTTTTGCAAGCCAGGCAAACACTGGAATTGGCTTCAGCCCATCTGCCCGTTAATGATCTTACTGGGAGTGACCCTACTCTGAGCTGGAAATAAAGTTTCCGGTCCCCAGGCTTTGTAATCTCGCCCCAATAGGGCTCCAACCTGGGAAGGACTTTCGCTTCCAAATATCTACCCTCCATAGATGAAGGAGCAGCGTCATTCCATCTCTGGTAGGCAACCATTTCCCAATACCTAGCTTTTAGATCTTCTTTAGAAGGGAACTGGGCTAGCTCAGGATTCTCCCATAGTCCCTTCATGCCCATTTTAAATAAAACTTTGGACAGTTCTTTTAGCCAGCTTATCTTGCGAAATGTGTCTGTTTTAATTACGTCCAAGAAACCCTGGGCGTATTGCGCAAGCTCCGGCGTGGCCCAGATGCGACGACCAGTATAATATTGGTCTCAATCTGGCCATGTCTGAAACTGCTTTCCTGCCCAATTCATAGCACAGCGGTCTCGTTGGTGTGCTCTTGGGGACGCTAATAAGATTACGCAAGAATTTATTTTCAACAAGTGTCAGTGACCCTAAATTATCATAGCCCCATATTTCGGCACCATAATTTACAAATATAAACATTAGGCAGAAGGAATTACCTTTGGTGGCATACTAAATTTCACCTTTGACCCCAAATGGATCAGGCCCTCCAAAATCACAGAACCCCCGCCCCCCTCCCCACATATACTACATAGATTACCTTTGGTGGCATACTAAATTTCACCTTTGACCCCAAATGGATCAGGCCCTCCAAAATCACAGAAACCCCCCCCCCGCCCCCCTCCCCACATATACTACATAGGACTTTACAAAATAAGGGGGTATCACTTTAAGTAAAAAATAACCTACTGGTTTTGTGAAAGGGCCATCACAACAACCTATAAGGCAAACGCACTAGCTTTGCCAAAGACCACCACATTAATAATATAAGAGAAGCCTACTGGCTTTGGCAAAGACCATCTTAATAAAATACCAATACTCATAAAGCATCATCAATTCACTAAAGTAATCAATACTGCCAATAAAGCTTAACATTGTTTAGCAAAAACATATACAGTTAATGTCTCAAAGTGAAAATAACACATCTGGGTGTTTTTGAACACGTTTAGACCACATAAATTGCAAGCACAGAACAAACCACTAGGGATCATGGCACTGCCAGGCTGAAGAACAAAAGCTCCAGCCTTACAAATGCTTGAAATGTAAATACAATGTCTCCCAGGTCGTGCACCCGTTGACCTGGGAGACATAGGGTTAATTGTTAAATGCATCCTAAGGTGGCATCAGCATTCTCTGCAGCCCTCAAAGTACATGACATTTATGTTGGTGGTGCCTCCACCATTGTGGAGCGACCATAAGCAGAGAAAAGCATAAGCAAATGAAGCCCTGTAGGGCATTATGGGGAGCTTCCTCCATGGAGCAGTTATTATTTTATCAGTAGCTCTCCTGCTATTTTCAGGAGAGCCACTTTGTCGTCCTTTTCGTTTTTTTGCTTTAAACTGGGGTGCCTCGTCCCACCTGGGACACCTCCAAGGCTGATTTTGAGTTGAGGACTAAGCAGGGAGCCCCAAGGCCTCCGTGACCCTACTAACTTCAATGTGCACAGCTCTGTCCTGGGTGGGAGCAGCCATCATCTCCTCTCCTGCACCCCCTGCACAGAAACATTTCCATTGTGGAGAAGTGTGGCTCAATGGTTAGAGCGGCAGACCCTGATGCAGACGTCTAGCCTGGAACCAGGGTTCAATTCCCCTGCTCGGCGGGTCTTGAGCTCAAAAATTCCACGGACCTGATAATTCTCGCCTCGGTGCCTATTCCAATCATGGAGTCCCACTCTGCAACTCTGGGCAATAGCTTGCTTAATCTCCACAACGGCCCCCACAACGCTAAGGATGCCTGGCCTCCACCTTGGGGGTGCCCAGGAGTGGACACCTCACAGGGAAAGCCAGGATGGGTTCCACAGCGGTATTCGTACAAGCGCCTTGAGACCCTTGCGGGTGAGTAGTGCGCTATACAAGTATCAATTTACAATTTTTTTTTACAATCTATTGTGCTCCTGCAGTGGGGAGCAGTGTCCTTTCTATGGTTCTTGGTTATGGGGTACTACTGGCTCCGACCCAGCTAATGACAGAAAAGCCTTGGATCAAGTCTTTTTGTGTGTTCTGGGGAAATACCCTTTGATGTGTAATTAGTCAGTGCCCAATAGGGCCCAACTCCTCCCCAGTAATCCTGTCAGGGAGACCCAATCCCCTCTACACCCACGCCCTTTTGTGCACTGTCTGGTTCCCCGTGAGAGAGCCACCACCAGCCTAAGCAGTTGGAAATACCAAGAAAGTTTAGGCAGAAAAATGGCAATTTTCTAAAAGTGAATTATCTAAAGATTGTTTTGCCCCATAATCAGTACGTCTAAGCCAATTATTACCAAGCACACAGCAACACACATGCCAGTACTGATATTTAGTTGATCAATATTCACATGACAACTTAGCGTGATCCAAAAACATCTGTTTTTATTTCTTTTTTTGACTTATTAACATTCGAAGGAAAGCTTTAGGCCTGTCTAAAGTGGTCTTTTTGCAGGTCAAATGTGCAGTTTGAAACTGCCAGAAGCAGGTTACCTGTGTGTAGCTATCAGGCTACACATGACCATAGTCTCTCACGTGAAGTCTGTTACAGGTGAGCCAACGTGTGTACACACGTGGTCACGTGTAACCAGCCCAGTGCCCCTTAGCCTAGCTGCATCACAGCAGCCTTATCTTAAAAGGCGGACACTGGAAGTAAATATGCACAGTCCACTTTGCCATGAAATTGATGTACGTAAAACTGGTATGGAGACTCAACCACAATAAAGGTCCAAAACTGGGTGATCCAAAGCAAAAAATCCAGCCATACTAAATGAGTAGAGCCCATTTGCAAAAATCATGTTAGTTGGTGCATCTGCTCTCTGGCCAATGGATATTTGACCATCACCCTTTTCAAATGGCCAGCCCTTTCAAAACTAAAGCAAACTAAAATGAAGAGCTCTGATTAATAATGGTTAGAAAACTAGTGTCACAAAACCTGTTTCCTCTAGAAACGTCGGACGAATAAGTTCCTATTGATGACAACTCTCATAAAGTTCAGCTAATGCTGGCCTAAATTATATCAGAAATAGACTAAGGCAGCAGCCCCTGACTACATGGTTCAAGGTTACAATGGTTACAGAATTCAGCTGCATGTCCCAAACTTTTTAACATAGGACATAAGTGCCTAGAGCCTCACTTACAATATTCTGACACACAGCAGCGCATCTAGCCTTCCTGCTGAGCTGCTGTGCGTCGAAATAAAAGGGCAGGAATGTGCTATATCTACAAGTCTACAAGATACACGCATTCCTGTTCTTCTCCCCTGCAGCAGCAGTGCACCAGGGCAGACACCATTGCATCCTTTTGCAAGGGTGTCTGCACAGAGAGAATGATTGTTTATGGGCAGGAAGGGAAATCTTCCTGCATGAAAACAATCACTAAAGGTATTTTTCTCTCCCTATGTGTGCTGCAGAATGCAGCCCTAATTGAAAGAGGAAAAACGAGGAGTAAGAAAAGTATTTCTACTCGTAGGAGAAATACAATTATTTCTACCCGCAGCGCTCCTTACACCTCCCCTGGGGAGGCGTAAGATTGTGATGCATTCCCAGGTTTACAAAAAGTTGTAAATATGAGAATGCATCAAGTTCCTTTGATGTTACATGGGAACACCCACAGTAACACCCATGGAAGGCAGAGTTTTGTGAAAGGGAATCATATTTACAAGACCATGAAAAGTCACGCAGGGTGACTTTATATGGCTTTGTAATTATGGGGAACCCATTGCGCTTCTGGTGGGTCAATAAAAGTGACGAACCAGTGGCGCACTGGGCTTGTAAATAAGCCACCCAGTATTTAGAATGGCGTACTAAAAGGTTCATTAGCAAATTGTATTTAAATCCATTTGCGGGCTATCTGGAGGAGGCAAGATGGCCGCGGGTGGGTTGTGGTGAGCGGTCGCAACAAACCTCTCTCCCACCTCTATGCGGTAGTATGCAGTAGCTTTATGCTATAAGGATAATATGAGACCCCTCTGATGGCTGCAGACCTTGCCTACATAGAGGCTGGATTCGGAGGCGGGGAGTGCATTCTTCTGAATACATCAAGAACTGGCCAGCTCAGAGACATTGGCGCTGCAGACTTTAACAGAGTTATAAGAAACCTAAGAGCCATCGCAAGCAGCCTGGTACCACGAGGGTTAAAAATTCTGGTCTACTCCCTGCTCACCAGAATGTCTCACAGGTCCGCAAAAGCCAATAAAACAAAGACCAAGGACGAAATCAATAAACTGACCCCTATGGAGACAGCAACGCCCGTAATACAGAAGTCACTGAACCCGAACCCGATGAGGAATCCGGGTGCAATCAAGAAGGTGATTGCACCCGCAGTAAGAAAGAAAATGGAATCAAAGGGAAAACCAGCATGTAGTGACGAGAGTGTTGCTATGAGAGGGCGCCCCAAAGCGCCAGAAAAACCAGTGAACGAGAAAACGCGAAACAAAGGAACCCCCCTTAGACAGCCCACCTTACCGGAGTCGTTTACACGTCCAGCCACACTGGAGTCGGTAGGACTGACAGCGGGAGCCCCCGCGGACGCAGTTACCGATGCAGAAACTGTCTTCAGAAATGATCAGCAGAGCGTCCTCGAGGACGCAGCGGCAGCGGCAACAACAGGATTGAGAGCTGGAGACGTGACAGACGCTGACCCGGCTGTTGCTGGGCAACCGCTCTCGCTGAGCTCCGAGCGCATTACAGCCACAAATGCCGAGGAAGATGCAGGGCAGAGAGCTACGAGGGGTGCTGAAGAGGAAGGAGAAAAGAAGACTCCACAGCGGATGACCCCCACGGTGCCCATGGTGCCTACAGCAGAAATTACGGAAGTCGACAATATCGGTAAGGGGGGGCCAAGGGGGCAGGAAAACGCGGACATGCTACTGGCAATTATGCAGGTAGAAGCAGAACTATTAGCTAAATCCCCCAAATCTGCATGGGGAAGTTCTGTGAGCTTGGTGGCAGCAAGCGCGGAAGGCGGACTTCCCAGGGAAAAGGAGGATTTGTGTTCACTGGAGGGGGAACATTTCTTCTCAGTAAATGAGGATTCCGACTCCATACAACAGGAGGAAGAAATATCAGAGGAGGAGGAGGAAGTGGAAAAGGATGGAGACGAGGTCGATGATGATGTATGGTCAGCCTCTACCTCCTCGGGAACCGACATAGGCAAAGATACCACACAAAAGAGGAAGCAGATAAGGCTGTGTAAACATGGTGGGTCATCTACAAGAGGAGCAGAGAGGAGATTGGATTGGGACTATTCAGCTACTTCGCAGAAGTACCTGGAAGAGCAAGAAGCAGACCCAAGACAAGAGGATGCATTTGGAGCGGTGTTTAACATGCTAAAGCAAATACAAACTGAAGCAAGATTAACAAGTCGAAAAACCAGGCAAGACTTCAAGAAGATGCAAACGACACTACAGAAAACAAATAAACTCTATGAAGGCCTGGTGGGAAGAGTGGCGGAGGTGGAGGAAAGAACTGGCAAGATGGAGGATGATTTCGGTAGCTTTCGGGAATTTAAAAAACAACACGAAAAGAAGGCAGACGATGTTCTCTGGAAGATGGAGGAGTTTGAAAATCGTCAAAGACGGAACAATGTGCGCATTTTGGGGGTGGCAGAAGGGCTCGAAGGGCAGGATCCTAGGGGTTTTGTGATTACCCTATTAAAGAGTGCATTTCCTGAGTCCTAGTGGCAGTGGGAGTCAGAAATCCAGAGGGCACATAGGCTCCCCTTTGTTCAGCGTAAGACACTTGGAGCTGAAGGAGATGCTAAAGCAACGTTCCCTAGAGCAATACTAGTGTATGTCGGAAATGTTCTACTCCGAGAAGAAATTATCCAGAAAGCTAGACCAGACAGCAAAAGAACTGTGGAGGGTATTACTTTCTTCACTAGGCCGGACTTTTGCCATGTGACAGTTGAGAGGAGATGGAGGTTCAGGAAAATGATTTTACAATTTCAGGCCCTAGGGTCAGAGGCATACCTATTGTTCCCAGCTAGGCTGAAAGTTATTACAAAGGGCAGAGTCAGGATGTTTTTGTCGGAAGTAAAAGCCCAGGAGTTCATTCAGGATTTGGAGCGGGGGAAGAAATAGTAGGGCGTAATTCTTTAAGACTGATGTAGATGTTAAATTCAAATTGAATACTATGAATTACTGAAGAAAGTGTTGGGTGTGGTTAAAAAAAAAAAAAAAAAAAAAGAGGGGGACACTGGAAAGGGTGGGAGAGGGTGCGACTAGCACAACCAAGAAGCGGCCACACATAGGTCATCATTGACCTATTTGCCTGTAAAGGGAGGGGGGGCAGGGAGGGAAGGGGAAGGGGAAGAGAGGGGAGGGGGAGGGCGTGGGGGTACAAAATCAGTGTCAGCTTACGGATTGGTCAAGTTTCTTAGCACACACTTTATATATGTATATTTCGTTGTCTATCCCTTTGAATAGAAAAGAGAGGAGAAAGCCTGGAAAGAAGGGAAGTACAGCTAAAGAAATAGTTAGGATACAAAGAAAAGTTTTTTCAATAATTTCCAATGTCGTGTAAGATAGCCTCTATAAATGTATGTGGCCTAAATGAACCAAGGAAAAGAGCAAATGTAGCAGCTTATATTAGAACTTTACAAGTGGACTTAGTATGTTTACAGGAAACGCACATAGAAGATAAACAGATATATTTAATGAATCATTTGGGATTTGATGTGCTAGCAGCTAGTAGACAAGGAGCAAGGACAAGAGGGGTTGCAATCATGGGGAGAAGAAGAGACGTGGTAGTTAAAAGGAAGAAAGAAGACCAATGGGGGAGATGGGCTATGGTGGAATTATGGTTTAAAAATCTCAGGTTAACACTAGTAACCATGTATGGATCCACAGAGGACGATCCTGAGATATGGCAATTTATGGATACAGAATTAGCTCAGTGGCCTGAACCTGTAATATGTTGTGGTGATTTTAATCTACACGACCCTATAAGTTCATTTTTAAACACAGGAGGGGTGTATACTGGAAGAAAGAGAAAGGTATATAGGGCTATAGTTAGTATGGTCAATCATAATTCATTGGTAGATCCCTGGGTATTGCAACACCCTTTGCTAGATAGTAGCACCTTTTTTTCGGCACCACATCAGGTTTTGGTAAGGCTGGACTATTTCTTAACTACAAGGACTCTGGCTCCTGAGACATTGATTGAAAAACAACCAAGGACTATTTCTGATCACAACCCGTTAATTCTGACAGTGAGGATACCCCAATCGCAGAGTAAGAGATCAACATGGACTTTTGAGCGGAGTCTCCTTCAGGATTTCGAATATCAGAGATATATGGAAGGCTGGATTAGGTCTTTTTGGGAAATTAACCATGGCACTGCTTCTATAGGTCAAACCTGGGATTGTTTCAAGGCAGGGGTCAGAGGCGAAACGCTGAGTTATGTATTGTCAAGGCGTAAGAAGGAGAGCACGAAGGTTGAAATTATTCGGCAAAAATTGATCATAGAGGAAGGTAAACTAGCTGCTGCAGTAGAATCTAAATCTAGTCTGGAGCATTTACTACTAAAGTTGGTAGCATTAAAGGCAGAAGCGGTTGAAAATTTTTCTAGAAAGGTGGCAGAGAAGTATCTGGCAAAAAAGGAGGAGGCCCATGAATGTAGCGAGAAAGTGGGGCATATCCTTGCGGTTAAAATTAGACAACAGAAAGCGGCTGCAGAGATAAAAGAGATACTGGATCCACAGGGGAATACTGTCACAGATCCGGATAGGATAAGAGAGGTTTTTAGAGTATTTTATGAAAAACTGTACGCACGGGAAGACGCAGGGGGAACTCTAGAAATTAATAACTATCTTAAAAATATAGCCCCCCCCCATCTCTCTCAAAAGAGGAAGAAGAAATATTAGAATCCACCTTACGCCTGGAGGAACTTATTGCTGCACTGGGTAGTTTACCTTCAGGGAAGGCTTCTGGTCCTGATCAAATTCCGGTGGAGTTCTACAAAGTATTTCGGGAATGTTTGTTGTTATATATGTATGAGGTTATGTTATATGTACAACAGGGGGGGCAACCACCGGAATCATGGGGAGGGGCCGATATAATTGTCATTGCTAAAAAAGGGAAGCCTCCATCTCTCCCTGGCTCCTACAGGCCAATCACACTAATGAATTCAGATGTTAAAACATATTCAAAGATGTTGGCAAAGAGGTTAGCAGGCTGTATAGAACATCTGGTGAGCCCATCACAACATGGCTTTGTACCTGGGAAGGGTACTACCCAGCATATTAGGACAGCGATAACCATGATTGATGCAGCAGAGGTTACAGGCGACCCTATTTCAGCACTCTTTTTAGATGCCGAGAAGGCGTTTGATAGGGTCGCCTGGGAATATTTGTGGGAGGTTATGAAATGGTGTGGTATAGGGCCAGGGTATATACTGGCCATTCAAGCCTTATACAAAGACCCGGCTGCAAAAATCAGAGTCAATGGAGGGCACTCAGATCTAGTCTATATACAAAGAGGGACTCGGCAGGGTTGTCCGTCTTCCCCACTGCTTTTCACTTTATATATTGAGCCACTACTTCGTAAATTGGAGGGGAATCCGGAAATACAGCCTATGTCATTAAACGGTTGTATCGTAAAAACTCTTGCCTATGCTGATGACGTGGCTATAATGACCCCGAATCCGGATATAGCTATGGGGGAAGTAGAAGCAGAATCACATCTCTTTGGGCTGGTTTCAGGTTATAGCCTAAACAAAGCAAAAACTCAGATAATCTTGAATAGGTTTGTAACCAGCATGGATAGCAGGGTGGTCAACACTGCAATCTACCTAGGGATTGAGATTTCTACAAAGTTAGAGGAGGTAATTGAGCTCAATATGTCTCCCCTGTTAGCGAAGGTTAAAAGTGATTTCGATAGAATTAACAACTTGCACCTATCACTGGTTGGATGTACTAATGTGTTGAAAATGATGATTTTGCCTAAAGTACTCTATTTATTCAGATCAATTCCTTTAATTTTTGAGAATAAATGGTTTAACATGTTGGAGGGTCTAGCTAATAGGTTTATATGGGCCCATGGAAAAAATCATAGGGCCTATAAATGTATTACTCTACCAAGAGATAGAGGGGGATGGGGTGCACCAGATTTTAGATTATATCACCTGGCTGCGGCTCTCCAGTATATACAGGGGCTAATAGGAGGAAGCGGCGGATTTTCAAAATCTATCACCATGTCAACTGAAGTCTACGCAGCGGTATTAGGACAAGACGCAGAAAACTGCTTCCTGTACCATACGGACCTGAGATTTCTCAGAAGACAGCCATATAAGACTCTTAGGGAGGCGCTTAAAATCTGGAGCTCCTTTTTAAAAAAGACAGGTATGGGAAGATTCAATAGATACACCAAAGTATATAAAAATAAATCCTTCCCCAAAGAGATTTTCGCGGATTCAGTAATGGCGGGCTGGGAAGATAAAGGGATTCATCAAATTGGGGATATAAGAAATTCAGAGACGATTGTTCAATTTGAGGATTTGGTAAATATATATAAAGTAAATAGAAGGGACTTCTTTAAATACCTTCAGGTTAGGAGTTTTTTAAGAAACAAACAAGGGGGACCGGTGGGCTTCACACCCAATGATTTAATGGAAGGGATAACTACTGGGGAGATTAGGTCGATATATGCTTCCTTGTCAAAAAGAAGGCCGGACGACCTGGATAAGCATAGGGATAAATGGGGGGAGAGAATAGAGATTAGCCCCGAATCTTTTAATTAATCTCTGGAGCTAGGTCGGTCTATGCTCTGCTCGGCTCCCTTGCAATCCCAACATTATAAGACTTTGTTCTCATTGTATTATACACCAGCCAGGATCGCAAAATGGGGAGGTACGGAGGGTATTACTTGCCCCAGATGTAACTCCACCGAGGCAGATATTGTCCATATGTTTTCTACATGTCCTCAGCTATATACATTAATTAGGGACATTGAGTACTTTCTGGATAACTCATTAAGGATAAAAATAACCCTTACAGCGAGCTTAATAATGTTAGGAGTGGATACAGAAAATGCTCTAATGGATCCAAATGATGCAATGTTTTTGTTTATGGTGTCAGCTGTTTTTAGACTAATGTTAGCTAGAGCATGGCTAGATAAGAGCCCCCCTTCCATGCAAATATGGTTATCAAATCTTATTTCTATATATAATCTAGAAAAGCACATATATGCAAGAAAAGGTAGGCTGGGGAGAGCGCGAGGTATTAAAATCTGGGGGCCCCTGGAGAAGTGGAGAGCAGGTATAGGTTGACACGAGCTTGCGCTGACCTACTGATTTCATGGAATTGTTACTATATTTTACATTGTTGCAATGGCTTCTTTCTTGTTAGTCTACTTTTCATTGTTTGTATTTTTTCTCCTTTCATATTGTGAGATGAACAAATGTAAGAAAAAAAGAAATTTGTGTGCTATGATTTTGGATTTTGAAGTATACAATAAAAATATATATATAAAAAAAAAAAATCCATTTGCATTGCTCATGGGCACATCTGTGTTGAAACGCTTATTTGTTGATCAAAAACTTCTGCACTATCTGAAACTACTGAACATTTGCTCATTTTCAATTCTACTGCAGTGCCCTTGATAAGACCGCAATAAAGCAGTTCGGAAGGTGGAGATTTTGCAGTTCAATTGTTAGCTTTCCTGCTGTAAATTGCTCTCTACAACGCTCCAAAACATAACTACGAGTGTTCTAAAGCCCTACCTTCTTTTTATTTCCAATCCTTCAGAATTTAACTTGCAAGAAAATTGAATGTGAGGGATGGCATGTCTATTGGTTGAACATTATGTGAGGTAGCAGGAGGAGACTAGCTCAGGAAGAAAATTTATTCTGCTAAACATTTTTAGCATGAACCAGTCTCATGTGGGCAAAAATAGTGTAACATTTTGCACGGCGAAATCTAGTGACATTTTGCAACACACCATAAGGTAAGGTATTGTAATGTAGTGCAACGCAATGCAAAACAAAATAACTTACTACTTGCAGCACTATGAGTACTACCTTATGTACTACAACTAGGAATAGTAGCGTCTTTGGATGTACATTGTTACAACGCATGCTTTTACCACATATGCTTTTACAACGCAGGTTTTTCAACGCAAGTCGTTACAACGACTTGCATTGGGGGGTGCTGGATAGTGAATAGTTTAATTTACTATTCCAACTCCAGTCCCCGTGGATAGTAGGGAAGGTGTTGGATAGTAAATTAAACTATTACCTATCCTAGAGCACCCCCCAGCGCAATTCGTTGTAATGACTTGCGTTGAAAAACCTGCGTTGTAAAGGCACTGCGTGGTAAAAGTTGCGTCGTAAAGGATGTTTCCCGCTTCTTTTATAGGTACATGTACACCTACCACTGCTATTAGTACTAAATCTGCTATCACTATTCCAGCCGCCCATGTTTGCACTAGTGCACTAAATTGTACCACTTTTACCAGAACTACTAGACTGACTTTTGCTGCTGATGTTGCTACAATAGGTAGCAGTTTCACCAGTGCTAGAGTGACTACCCCACAGTTCTCACCTTCTACAAGCAGCACTCATAAGATCACCACTAGTTACTGCTTGGGATACATAAACTTTCCTCTGAAAACTTTGTGAAGTTTTTCAAATTTTCTGAACCTTGACAAAGGTTGCAAAGTTTAAAACGTAATTCCATGAAGGAAATCGTGAAAAGTTTGGTTTTGGAGAAAACACTACACTGCAATATCCCACTTTAGTTGCAGAACCTTCTAGCAAATAATGTTTTTGCAGGGCAGTTCTGCTACACAACATGTTTACAGGAATATTCACCTACAGCCTACGTTTTTTAATATGATGAAATTAGCAAATTTGCAAGTGTGCAAACTTTTTCACGCACACAAAGTCTCACAGCGAAACTGTCATTTCATCCTCCGATTGATGATGCACGGTAGGTGGTACATAATTGTGGTACTTTGCAAAATCAATCAGCATATAGTACACTTGAGCTAATCAGTAGAACGAGTTATTGACGACACCATATGCATTTGTGAAAAATTGCACAAAAGTCCTGATGAGAAAGAGCAACGTTTTCTATGTGAACATAAACATTTTTGCACATTTGAAAAACTCACAAT
Source organism: Lissotriton helveticus (assembly GCF_964261635.1). Classification (NCBI taxonomy): domain Eukaryota; kingdom Metazoa; phylum Chordata; class Amphibia; order Caudata; family Salamandridae; genus Lissotriton; species Lissotriton helveticus. The sequence goes on along the minus strand of NC_136059.1, from coordinate 1,887,289,832 downwards.
TGGAAATGTGCCCGCAAAGTTACACATTCTCAAAAGGTTAGTAGATCTGCTACAATTTCTTTAAAATGAAAGTGAAGGTAAAAAGTGGCAGGTTATACTTATGTTGGCTTTTATCTGATTTCTTGTGTGTATCTTTTTTTAAATAAGTAATTCTTATTCATCTGTCACTGATGGGGTACATTCATGGGTGAGCAATCCAGTAGGTTACGCCTATCGAGTTAAATATATGCTCATGTGGGGCCAAAATATTCTAAATGCAAATGTTCAGAGTATTTCTGTATCTCAATCAGAATGAGACAATTATATTGAGTACTTATCACATGAGGGGTCATATTTAGGAGCCCCTTTGCATCACTCGTACACCACGCAACATGGAGCAAGAGCAACGCAAATTAAAAATTAGATATATGAAGCCACACAAGGCCACCTTGAGTGGCCCTAACTGCCTTCATAAATCTCCTGTAATGCAACACAGTGCCAATCAATGCGTCAATCAATCAATCAGGGGCTTGTTAAGAGTGCCTACACACCTGTGAGTGTCCCAAGGCGCTGGCGGGGGGAGCGGCTCGTCTCTCTGGGTGTAGGATCATTCGTAGAGCCAGGTCTTGAGGTCCTTCTTGAATTGAGTCAGCAACGTGGATTGCCTGAGGTGGAGGGGCAGGGTGTTCCAGGTCTTCGCAGCGAGGTAGGAGAATGAACTTCCACTGGTTTTGGTTTTGTTGATCTTGGGTATGGAGGCTAGGGTGTGTTGGGCAGAACGGAGTTATCTGGTGGGTACATGAAATGCGAATCAGTGGTTCACGTATGCTGGTCCTTCATCGTGGAGAGCTTTGTAGGCATGGGTGAGGAGCTTGAAGGTGATTCTCTTGTTGACTGGGAGCTATTGCAGTTGTTAGAGGTGTTGCGTGATGTGGCTGCAGCAGGGATGTCAAGGACCAGTCTAGCTCCGGCGTGTGGATGTTCTGTAGTTTCTTGAGCTATTTCTGGGTGACGCAGTCGTAGAGTGTGCTGCCGTAGTCCAGTCTACTGGTGATGAGTGTGGGGGTAACTGTCTCTCTGGTTTCTGTGGGAATCCGTCCAAATGTTTTTCGAAGCAGGCGGAGCGCATGGAAGCAGGCTGAGGAAACTGCATTGATTTGGCAGTTCATTGTGAGCGATGAGTCCAGTATGAAGCTGAGGTTGCAGGCGTGGTCCCTCTCGGTGTGAAGGGGACCGAGGGCAACTGGCCACCAAGAGTCGTCCCAGGCTGAAGGGGAGGGTCCCAGGATGCGTACTTCGGTCAGGTCCGAGTTGAGCTTGAGACAGCTGTCTTTCATCCAAGTGGTAACCGCCTTCATTCCACTGTGGAAGTTGGTTCAGGTGATTGTGGGTTTGTTGGTGAGGGAGAAGATCAGTGGGGTGTCGTCTGCGTAAGAGACTGATGATGGCTGCAAGTGGGACCATGTAGCCGGTAAAGAGGGTTGGGCACAGGAAGGAGCCCTGGGGCAACCTGCAGCTGATCTCTGTATTGCATTTCTCTGCACCAGCAAGGTGTTTGCATGGGCGTTGCATGAATGATACCACTCCAAATCCATGTATTTTCATGCATCTCTAGATATACCAGAAGTGGTAGACCTAACAATGTACCAAAAATCTACACCTATTTCTCCTTGTTTTTTCCTCTTTCAATGTGTGCTTCATTCTGCAGCACACATACAAAGAGGAAGCATCCTCAGAAAAGGTGTTCCTTCCTGCACCAAACAAAATCCTCCTTACAACGCAGGCACCCTTGCACCATGATGCTAGGGTGCCTGTGTTGGCTCTAGGCAGCCAAAAGGGCACCAGCGCAGGGGAAAAGGCAGGAATGTGTCCTATTGACTTAAAAAAGGTGCATTTTTGTCCTTTCCCTCTCATGCACTGCAGCACAACAAGGTGACATGCTGCACTGCATGAATTGGCCATAAATATGGTCTAAAGTGTCTGAAATGTGATAAGCACCTCTGGCGTTTCATCAATCCAAAAAGAACCAATGGAGGAGCAAATTACTAAAACCTATATTAAACATAAAATCCTCAGTTCTTGAAAAAGCTGTCATTCCACTGTTAGTTTAGAGTATACCTAATTTGAAGCAGTGCCTGTGAAAGAATGCAAGGAAAATGTTTCCATTTTCCAGGTTGGTATTAAAACAGATTATTGCAAGAAGTCAAATAATCAGTGCACAGTTTTTAAGCACCCGGGAATGTTAATAACACCAGCCGCTAGCATTAAAACAGTTCATTGTTAAATGGAAAGTCATGCAATGAGATTGGGTATAAGCCAGCAGTACTAAAATCAACATAAACTATTTTAACAATACTTGTGGGATCTACATTAGTTTCCATTAAATATCTGAGTGAAAAATACATAGCTGTATTTCCTGGAACATACTATGGTGAAATTCCAAAATTATGACTTTGCGGCATAAATAGGCGATTGCTTTATTAAAAGATGAGCTGTGGCTCAAGGTTCAGTTGTTAACTATCCTAGGGTATCATAGAGCCTGATTCACAAAGCCCTGGCTGTGTAAATGTCAGGCATTTGCCCCCCCACCCATAGCATTAGATTTGGAGCAAATGTCTTACTGTTCAGGGATTTGGAATGAATCTCAAGAATACTGAAGGAAATATTTTCCAGTTACTAATTTTGTGGATGTTAGACCTGTCAGCTTTGGGGTGGTCTTCTCCCTAACTATTTGCCTACCTCCTCAATTTTTTCTGATCTCGTTTTTTCTGGCGTTATGACACTGCACACTTCACCATTGCCAACCAGTGCTAAAGTGCTTGTGCTCTATCGTTTGAACATAGTAATATTGGCTTATTCCAAACTGGCATATTTAACTCACTAAAATCCCTAGTAAAATGGTACTACCTATACCCAGGTCCTGTATATTAAACGTTACGATTGGTCCTGGTATGCTTGTTTTTGGTCAGAGAAGGACCTGGCTTGGCAGTTTGGGCTGCACGGTTCCCATGGGGAGCAGGGTCAAGGCGAATTTGCATATGTCTGGTACCAAACTGGATGGTGTGGTGAGCAAAAAAACAATGGATTTAGGCTCGGATCTCTGTACTGGGGATGAGTGTTTGACATTATTCAGTATTCCGTCCATCATTTGCTCTTTTTGCTAATGGATCTGCAGGACTGATTTGTGCCACCCACTTAAGTAACCCTTTAAACATGTCTCTGGTCTGCCATTGCAGAGCCTGTGTGTGCAGTTCTAAACTGCAACTTTGTCCTGGCAAAATAAACATTTGTCAGGCCCAAACCTTCCATTTTACTTCATATAAGTCACCCCTAGGTTAGACCCTGGCCAGCTCAGAGGGAAGGGTGCAATGTATTTAAAAAGCAGGACATGTACTCTTACGGTTTTACATGCCCTGGTAGGAAAAAACTCTTATATTCGTTTTCCACTACTGCAAGGCCTATCTCTCTCATAGGATATCATTGTAGTTTCCTTATTACATTTTATAAGTGTAATTTCCAAATAGGAAGTCATTACCAGTTCATTCTTTGTGTCTGTGTAATAACAATTTAAAATACTAAGTTATGATGACGTCGTATTTTAAATTGCAATTCTGAAAATGCCAAGTTTTAGACAGTTGACATTTTCTTGCCTTAGCCAATTAGTGCCTTTAGTCTGTCTCTGGTCACATGACTTGCTGTAATTGACAGTTGGGCTCTGTGTATTACTCCTAGACATCCACACACAATAGGGAGCTTAGATGTGCCTGAATTGGCCATCACTGACAGGATAAGAGGGAGGGGCTGGGTACAGCCCAACTTACACTTGAATTGGTTGTGTCCTGCCTCCACACAAAGGGCTACACACTTCATGTAGTTAATCTGGAGCCAGGACAGTGAACGAAGGATGCCTAGCAACTTCAAAGGGAAACCTCTAGAAGCTTCTCCCCCACTTCAAAGGCAAAACTTGGTATAAATACCGGACCTCTGACACCAACACTTCAATACACTTCTGAACCTGTGGATGTTTTGCCAGGAAAGAGAACTGCTGTGCTGCTGATGGACTGCCACTCTGCAGGATCCTGCTTGTCTGTGCTGACTTGCTGCCTGCTGCCCTCTTGCCTGGGGGAGAAGGACTGCTCCTGCATCTCTTGAACCCAGAACTCAGAGTGACTCCAAGAGCTAGTTAGCTGGCCAGCTGATCTGCAGCCACAGGGCCATAACAGGCTTCCAGCAACCTTGCATCTGCACCTGTACTCTGTCATCCATGAGTCTCCCCTGCCAAGTCCTGCCAATCCTGTCCTGGATCCTTGGAAGTGGGCTTAAGGTGCTTTACCAGAATCTGTCCATATAGCGGAACTGCTGCCTCTCCTCTGCTGGACGGTGCAATCCCGAGCATAACTGACATATCTTGCTGCAGCGTGGATTGGACCCATTGCAAAGACTCACATTGCTGACCCTCAGCACTCATCGCCTTCGGAACTGCAGCTGCTCGACTCATCCTTGGCTCAGGTGTCTCATCTCCCATCAACGGCATCCTAGACGATAATGACATACTCCACATTGCAGCCTCGCACCTCCTTGGAACCGGCGCATCGCCCTGACTGTGCAACACATCCCCAACTCTGGCCTTCGCATTGTAAGCCTCATTCATGGGATCCTTAATGTCAATGTAACAGGACCTCGCACTGGCAGCGCAACACATCTTCGCCATGGATCCATGCAATGCTCTGCAAATTAGGATTAAAGGTACTCTGTTCAGTGGCCTAACTGGGTCCCTGTTGCTGGCCCGTGCTCAATCATGGTGTGCCTGAACTTGTGACTTTGTCTCGGTACAATGCGAACCGATATCCACATTTAGCACTTTATGCCTGTTAGACCTATCATCCTTAGGGTGGTCTTCCCCGAACTATCCGCCTGATTACCTCAAAGTTTGCTGTATCTTTTTGCTGGCCTTAGGACTCTGAGCACTTTATTACTGCTAACCAGTGCTAAAGTGCCTCCCCCCAAAACATGGTGACATTGGTGCATACCTGACTGACACATTTAATTTTCATATAAATCCCTTTTAAACTGGTATACCATACACCCAGTGCCTGTAATATAAATGCTAATAGTGGGCATGCAGCCCTGATTATGCCACCTGCACAAGTAGCCTTTCCAACCTGTCTCAGGCCTGCCACTGCAATTGGATTTTTACCCATGACTGATTTCCAGCCTTGCTGGCTCTCATCACTATCCTGCAGAGCACGGCAGCCAGTTCTATTCCAGACTGGCTTCATGATACATAACACACAAGTAAATGGGGAGTTAGGCTGCTCCAAGTGATCTGGCAGAAAGCATTCAGACTATGATCTCTATAGTATAAGTAGTGCTAGTTAGGAGTATCATCATGTGTTCATATAATCACTGCAATAATGGTTGAATCAGCCATTGTATTCACCATTCTTTTAATGCTGGTAACAATCCTTTGTTTCCTTCTACTAAATATTGCATTTCATGTATTTGTGAAAGTTTAAGTGCAAACTATCCCAAATATGCACCGCAGGGGGAAGTCCTACTACTTAAGGGGTTAAGCCTTGATGTGGTTCTTTTTACAAACAGGATATATATCTGCATTATCCGCGAAGAGCTTTTAAAAGATGATGCACACATATCTCTGCACTGAGTAACTTTGGGGTATCATTGGCTATAGGTAACACAAATATCCCCGTTTCAAGAAATTAGATGTTAGAGAATAACCTTGTCAAATGAGAATGAATAACACGGTATTGAAACCTATACCGCTTAGTTGTACATTCTAGGCTTTTCATAACTGAAACAAAGGAAGGAGATACATAGATTTAGTAGGGGACGGAGTATAAAGCAATTAAGCTACAATACAAGTTTAACAGAAACAAGATAGTATAGACAATGATTGAGCACAGTTTATTTTAGAGTTTCCGGTGACTTCACCCTGTGAAGAATTGTGGTTGTTGCTTGAGAAGGGTTTTACCCCCCTCAACCAGTAATCCAATTTCTTACAATTATCTATTAATTCTACCCTGTTTCTAGGCTTAGCCATAGCTTGAATGTCTGTTCTTCCTTTTCAGCTGTCATATGAAAAAACTAATGTGGCCCAGCTCTTCAACTGAGAACAAGTAATTGAAGGGTATGTTCTGGCAGGGTTAAGGGGGGTTATCAAGTAGGGTTCAATCAGGTATAAGTCCATTAGTGGCTCAAAACACTGAAAGGTATCTCCAGCTCACATGGCCATGGAAACTCCTAATTTAATTGCTGCTGACCAGGGAGCTCACCGGATTATCCCTGCAACGTTCCTACTGCTGGACTTACCTTTGCTGCCGCCACACCTCGCGGAACCCGCTGCGCGGGTCCCGCTTCGCCCGTTCTGCTGGGCTGCCTCGCTGAGGAGAAGGACCTTGTGGTGTACTGCGTGTCCTACAGTGCGGGAGAAGAGAACACTCTGCCAGGGCTGCGAGCACCAGGTGAGGGACAGGGACTCCATTTCCCAGGAGTCCCTGTGTAGCCATCCCCTGCACCTGGACGCTCTCCCTGGTTGCCCCGCCCCCGACCGCCGGGCTAAAGCTGCCGTTTGCCGAAGTCAGTTGGGAAACTCCTAATTTAATTGCTGCTGACCAGGGAGCTCACCGGATTATCCCTGCAACGTTCCTACTGCTGGACTTACCTTTGCTGCCGCCACACCTCGCGGAACCCGCTGCGCGGGTCCCGCTTCGCCCGTTCTGCTGGGCTGCCTCGCTGAGGAGAAGGACCTTGTGGTGTACTGCGTGTCCTACAGGGCGGGAGAAGAGAACACTCTGCCAGGGCTGCGAGCACCAGGTGAGGGACAGGGACTCCATTTCCCAGGAGTCCCTGTGTAGCCATCCCCTGCACCTGGACGCTCTCCCTGGTTGCCCCGCCCCCGACCGCCGGGCTAAAGCTGCCGTTTGCCGAAGTCAGTTGGGAAACTCCTAATTTAATTGCTGCTGACCAGGGAGCTCACCGGATTATCCCTGCAACGTTCCTACTGCTGGACTTACCTTTGCTGCCGCCACACCTCGCGGAACCCGCTGCGCGGGTCCCGCTTCGCCCGTTCTGCTGGGCTGCCTCGCTGAGGAGAAGGACCTTGTGGTGTACTGCGTGGCCTACAGGGCGGGAGAAGAGAACACTCTGCCAGGGCTGCAAGCACCAGGTGAGGGACAGGGACTCCATTTCCCAGGAGTCCCTGTGTAGCCATCCCCTGCACCTGGACGCTCTCCCTGGTTGCCCCGCCCCTGACCGCCTCATCTCCTCATTAGGAGCTACGGATACCCGCTACGCGGGACGCGTGCGGGACGCCCGGGGCTAAGCCCGGGCAAAGGGCGGGCCCTCTACGGCCCTCAAAGGCACGAAAAGGCCAGGCAAGGCCACCCCCCTGACATCCTTTGCGTGGAGACAATAAGGTACTGTTCTAAGCTTCGCCATTTTTACATATAACTTTGTGCTGAAGACATTGGCTCGTCTAATTGAGATTTGGTCTGCATAGTTTTGCCATCATTGCTTTTATTTGAGACGAGCTCTGATAACCTGTCCTGCCCCATTTAGGCTTTATCAGTTTGTTGCTAATATGGGGAAGAAACTGGTACCTGCTCCCACTGAGCCATTGAACACCTTAGACTCTTACCTAGTACAAGTGGTGAGCAGCATTAATAATAAGAGAAGGCAATCTCTTGGCTTGAGCCAATCACCTATTTTGCCTCCAGAAAGCCCTTCTACAAGTCTTTTGAGCACTGCGACATCGGACATACCGCAAGATAATCCCCCTACAAACTTAGTGGATCCTACTCCCCAAGAAAATGGCAGTGAGGCTGATGAGCCTGACGAATCGGTCCCATTAATGGATCTAATAGATTTATCAGATAACACAGCTGCTGACCCCAACCACCAGATAGACATAACGGACGAAGCCCAATCACCCCTTCAGCCCGCGAAACGGGCAGTTAGAGCCTGCAGAAAATTCCAAAGTAAACGGGGAGGGAAACAACAACAAAGTAGGAGAAAGCCAGCCACTCCACCACCAAGACGTGAAGGGAAATATGCGGAGCTTGACATTGATGTAGAGTCAAGACGCATTGTCGATGATGACCTATTTAACAGGATTCAAGACATGATAGACATCAAAATCAGGACTATAATTAAGCCCCTGATCGGGAAACTGGACAAATTAACATCTGAGGTAAAAAAGCTGGGCGGGGTACATGGCAAGTTGGCCGAAGAGGTAGAGAATCTATCCTCCCTTGTCACAAATTTAGCGGTCACGGATGTGGAGGTCATTCCTAATGAAAGTAATCCACAGCCAATCCATCAAGGGCCGCTGCCTTTGCCATCATCTCCATCACTACCCGTACTTAGACAGGAAGTAGAAGCTGGAGACCCCCACATCAGTACAAATGCTGTTATAAAGGAATCGCATCAGGAGGATGTTTCAGCCCAATTCATCTTGGAAGCCTCTCCAGTAGTACTGGTATTGGCAAATGTCCCTGTTCTATCGCATGATAAAACTGAGTCCAACCAAGGTCTCAAAGATAAAGCATTACATTGGCTCACCAACAACATGCATATGGCACATCAAGGGTTTGATAAACTGGCAGGAGATATCGTTATGACCAGGAGGGTATCTTGGATTGGGAGTAAACCAAAAAAGTTTAAAGGGGATTGTGTAATTTTAAATTTTGGCAATGCGGAAGTTTTACCAGATATTCTGGCCAATATTTTCCCGCCCCAACGTCGTACGGGCTCTATAATTCCACTTACCCTTAAATTCTTTTATAATAGGACTCAGCTTCCCACCTACCCCAATATGCCTAGATATAAGAGATTTACCAACTTCAATAGCTGGGGAGAGGGTATCAGACCCCGATATTCTAACGATCTTTCTCAACCCATAATAAACTTTGAGTCAGGAAGACCTAACCACCTAAACGAGCCCAACATCAGGCCTGCATTCGCACAGGGAACAAGAATACATGGCTGGGGCTCTGGCCCCCTGGGCTATGGTCATGGTGGTCAGGGTAATAGGTATACCAACTGGCTTAGAAACGATCAGTTTTTGACACGTCCAAACACTCCACAACCCATGTGGAATCCAGCGCTTTACGGACAGGGTCAGGCAGCCACTCCCTTTGAGTGGGGTTTTGGAACAGGAAACAGGTTTGGTCCCTTATCTGACTTAAACACATGTGATTGACTTATAGGTGGAGTCGATCATGAAGGGCCAGGGTTGAATAACCCAACTCCACAAAGTGGCTATTTAAATATTACTGAACACTTCAGTGACTCTACTCACTTGGAAGTATTAGAGCCCCAAGAGCCCTCAAATCCCGACTATCCTCCGTCTTTACATCGGTTGGAGGCTCGTGTTCATTTGAGCACGATTAGTGAGGATATACAGACCTTTCCCCAAGTGGAATCTAATGAGGGTATATTAACGCAGCACATAGTTGAAGGGGATGTGGAAGGGGCAAATAATTCAAGGTTATCCACTGATGGCTGTAAGATTTTAAGTTGGAACGTAGCAGGCTTAAATGCAAAACTTCAGGACAACGCCTGGTTGAGCTTTGTCTCAAACCACCACATTATTGCCCTGCAAGAAACCTGGGACACATCAGCTAATCTTTGGTGGGATGGGTTCACTAGTTTCACCAAACCTGCAGTCCCTAGTAGAGCGGGGAGAGCTAAAGGCGGCCTAGTTATTATGTTCTCTCTGGAATTAAAAGGAAGCTATAGGCAGATTCCTACTGACTCTGACAACATCTAAATTGTTGAAAGGGTGATTACTAATATTAGCAGGACCTTATTTGTCAATTTTTATAATTCTGGGAATAGCGAGTACAGAGGCCGTAATATCGCTAACCTAGACAGCATTTTAAATACAGTATCTCAGAATATCAAGTTTGTTTTTGAGTTTATTTTATTAGGCGATTTTAACATTCATTTATGTAACTTAGCCTGTAAGGGGAATAGCGAAAATGACCCTGACGAGGCAGCCTTACATGGACCTCACTTTGAACACTCCGCACAGGGGCAGGAGCTTGAAGAACTACTCGCTAATTATGACCTGTACGAACCTGAATGTGGCCTGAGAATACCAACTTTTACTGGCACTCAATATGGGACAGTGATTGATTACATTTTTGTCTCACTAGGCATTCTAAATCGGACCATGGACTATCGTACAGTTCTAACACATTATAGCGACCATAACCCTGTATTACTTGAAGTGGCATGGGGAGATCAGATGGGGGCATCACCACTACCTGTAAAACATGCGCACCCCCTGAGGACCACTGATCAAGACAGACGAGTCAAGTGGGCTAAAGTGATCCCGGAAAATTTCTATGGGAAAAACTTCCCAAAAATTAAAGACAATGTAGAGATCTGTAAAACATCTGGTGCCCAAGGGGAAAGAATAGTAGCAGCTTATGAGGCTATATGTGACCAGGTGTCAAAGGATCTGCTAGCCAAACCTATAAAGGGAGCCCCAGGACAAAAGCGTTGGTTTGACTCTGCATGCTCAAAAGCTCACAGAGAACTGCTGGTTGCCCTAAAAAATGTGCCCAGGGTTAAAGAAGATATTTCCAGACTAAGGAAGACCTATAAGGCAGCCATTAAGAATCGCAAGGACACCATCAAACACGAAACATGGGAAAATCTCCTTTCAGCGGCAGTGCTGAAGGACAGTAGGAGATTTTGGGAGATTATCAAACAGCCCCTTTTCTCTGAAGACAAAAATGTACCCATGGATTGCGTGATTTCCGATGAAAAGTGGCTGTCTCACTTCAAAAATGTCTATGGGGGTGATGAAGAAGGAATTAAAAAGGCTCCACCACCCTTTGTAGTCGTACATCCTATCATCTTTAACCCCCAAGAAGTGGAAAAAGCGCTTTTGGCAACTACAAAACACAAGGCTCCTGGCCCGGATGGAGTCCCTGCTGACTTTTTTATGTATTCACCTAAACTGTGGGCAGAGGTCATGTCAAATGTGTTTAATGCAGTCAATGGTAACCCAGCCCCTGTCTCGTGGGCCAGATCCACCATTGTCCCGTTTTTTTAAAAACAAAGGTCAGCGGGACGACCCTGTGTATTATAGGCCCATATCCCTACTGGATTCAACTGTAAAAATCTTGGGGAGAGTACTCTTAGCCAGATTGAGGGAGAACGTTGAGGGTTGTGGTGGGTTGTCCGAACTGCAATATGGTTTTAGAGAGAGAAAAGGGACCATTGAGCAATGTATTAACTTGCATCTACTAATCTCTAAATACACTGTGGCCAAGGAGGGTTCCGTATTTCTTGCATTTATGGACCTCTCCTCGGCCTTTGACCTGGTCAATAGGTCAAAACTATGGTCGATCTTGTTGGAGATGGGTATTGATGAAGCTTTGGTCGCGTTCATGGCCACTTTGCATCAGGAGCTTTTTGCAGCCGTCCGAGTGTCAAATAATGGCAGATGTACCCCACTGTTTAAATCCTTAAAGGGGGTACGGCAAGGTTGTATTTTAGCCCCCACGCTTTTCACCATCTACATTAACGGCCTGGGGGCATACTTGCAAGGCCAGGAAGCGGACGTCCCCCGTGCAGGAGACGCCCAAATCCCAGCACTCCTGTACGCGGATGATGCCGTCTTGATTGCTCGCACTGGCGTTGGCCTTCAGCTCCTCCTAGACGCTTTTGGTTCTTTTATGGAAAACCTGGACCTTAAGGTCAATGTCGCCAAGTCACACACGATGGTAATGGGGCGTGAGTGTATAAAAAAAAGGCATAAATCATTCTTCTGCAGGGGGGTCCCCGTTTCTAAGGTAACCACATTCCCCTATCTGGGCGTACTGTTCGACCAAAAAGGATCATGGGGCCCACAGATAAGAGCAAAGAGGCTGGCCGTAATTAGATCATCCTCTGCGCTCTTGGGCTTTGCTGGCAAGTTAGGTGCTAGGCCCATGGAAGCCCTTTTAAAAATCTATAAGTGCAAGCCTGTGGCTATTGCACTATATGGGTCCCCTTTGTGGGGGTATGTAAACCTTGACCCAATTCAGAGAGCTGAAAATAGATTTATTAGATCTCTTCTCTCCTTACCACAGTGCACCCCAACCTATTCCATTCACAATGAGGTGGGCCTACCCTATATATCAGATACGTTGAGTTTAGCTCCCCTGACTCTGTGGCTGAAAATATGGCTGAACGAAGATCTCCCTTTGAACCATAAAATATTATATGATGTTTTATCACTTGACAAATACAGCAGTATTCCATGGTTGGCCTATCTAGCTAAATCATTTACAGACTTGGGCCGTCCGGAACTCTTCTCATGCCCAGAGAAGATTAGGGCCAAGGACCTGGACTACATAAAAAAGTCATTCAGGGAAAGGAAGGAAGTGAGCCGCGAGGAACAAGAATTGTTGAAACCAGCAGTAAGGGCTCATAGCCTTGTGGTTAGCGCTCCTTCACTCACACCTTATTTAAGCTTCGTCACATTCCCTTATCATAGGTTTTTATTAACTAAGTTTAGGTTTAACCTGTAACATTTTTATTTAGGTTCTTTTAAGTGCTGGCAGAAGCCAGATCTAGCCCCTCCGTGCAGCTGCGACCATTTTTCCGTGCAGGATACAATGCATTTTGTCATGTTTTGTAGTTTGTATCATGAGCAGAGGAAAAAATATTTGCTCCCCATCTTAAAAGAAGCGGGTTTCACACAGGTGCGCCCGGCTTTGCTCTATCTACAACTCCTGTCAAATCCTCGCATTGCTTTCTGCACTGCCAACTTTTTGGTGGCTGCCGCTAGGGCGAAAGCTGCTGGCCAAATCTCGCCTTAAAATTTGTGGTTTTACTATGTTCTTCTCACATATGAAATGTCAATTTGTGTTTTTTTAATAATGTATATAGCTCTTAAATGTATCCAGATCATTGCTTTTTATGAAATTGTATGAATATGTATCGTATGTCATGTTTTTAGTGTTTTTTATTGCTTTTGTTTCTTTGTATGACTTGGTATAAGTCGAATAACGATATTCTGACTGACTGACACATGGCCATGTTTAGCTAACAGAATAATGTGCACTTCCAAGAAGAGTCCACCCATTTTCCAAGTGTATAGGGCCCAGCCAATCATTCTGTGTCAGAATTGTCCTACTTAGAGATAACTCTAGGGAAGAGTTCTTCCCAGAGTTTATTACAGTGGTCGCTGCCTATGTACATATAACTACATACACTTTACAGGGTATTGCTCTGGTATGGTAAATTGTGTATTCTTTTTCAGATTGCCATGGAGACAAGCAGCTAGCAGAGATAAAAGGTGACAGATAGAGTTTCTTTCTGTAGGCACATATACATCTTTTTCTGCCAACCAGTATCAGTATCAAAATCTTTATTCGATTGTAAAAATTACAATCATAAAAGTACAATTCATAAGTACACATTTTAAAAACTTTCCAGACAATTCATTTCATGTGGCAAGTAAAAGACACAGTATACAGTACAAGAAAAAGAAGGTACAGCGGGCACTATAAGCATGAGCAATATATGGTTAAAAAACATAAATTACTATATTGTTTAAAAAGCACCTAAAACATTCACAGCATAATTATCCGTCCATACTTTTCCTAAAACAAATGGCTTTTTTAAAAAAGTTACAGACAAATAGGGTACAGTCACAATTCAGTAGTTGTAGGTAGTAAAGTGCGGGCTTGATTTGTAAAAAATTCAGTTTTTTAAGGCACGGTTTAAGGTATAATTTCCGTGGGATAGAATAATAAGGGCAAATAAAAAGAAAGTGTGCCAGGTCTTGAGGAGACTTACCGTCGCAGCCACAAGCTGGCAACACTTCACCCCGTTGAGCCCCACTTGGTACCGCCAGTAGTAGATGATATAGATCGAAACGGAACCTTATTAGCAAAAACCGTTCATAACTAGTCATAGGCCATGTCAAATAAGGTTCCGTTTGTGGACAGGTTTTAAGTAGTAGGTGTTTCCTGACACTAACCTTCTGTATCTCAACCTCTTCTCTGTCAGTACATCTTAACAGTAATATGGCGTTTTTTACCGAGACGACATCAGGTTTTGTAATCAAGTTGGGAGCATAAAACAAGTCAGAACGGCCAATTGCCGTCAAACAATCCTTTATATATTTTACCCACGGGATTTTAAACCTACCGTCTAACGATAAGGCCTCTTTCAATAGGGCATGTGTGAGTGGAATGTCGGTATTAAGCCAACAATTCAGCCAACACAAGACCGGGTTCACTGCTGTTCTGTCACTTAGATAAGGGACCCCCAACTCCTCATGTACAGAGTAATTCCCAGTACCCCTTGGCAGCCTCAGTATCTTTTTCAGGACGTTATTTTCTGCAACCTCTAGGTCTTTTATCTTACGATAGCCCCAGAGCTCGCTACCATAGCAGGCGACAGCAACACTTTTTGCCTGGTATAATTTGAGCAGTGCGGCCGTAGGGCAGTTGCCAATTTTTTTTCCAAAGCCAAGAATGGCCGCATTTACCCTTGTTGTTTCGCCCTTCTTTTTGGACAATGCGGGGCCCCACGTTAATTTGTAGTCTAAGAGGACCCCAAGGTATGAGAAAGAGTTAGTTGAAGGGATTTTCTCCCCGTTTATGCTAAAGGAGTCGGTTTTCCGGGTACCCTTTCCTGTTTTCATGACATAGGACTTGGAGTTGTTTATGCTAAGGCCACATAACTCCATAAACTTAAAGAAGGAATTTAGTAGTTTTTGAAGACCGATTGCTGTCCTGGATATAAGAACCGCATCGTCTGCGTAGAGTAGCACTGGCACCCCTTTGCGCTCAACAAGGGGGTAGTCTGCTTCAGTATTTAAAAGAAATTCCTCCAGTTCGTTTATATACAGGTTAAAGAGAAATGGGGCCAAAATGCAGCCTTGTCGAACTCCCCGATTTATTCTAAATTCGTCCGTTACTTTAAGGTCTTGGGTGTAACGGACGTTAGCTTTTGTATCCGAATGCAAGTCGGCTAGGAGGTTGACAAGATTCCTCTCTACACCCATTCTCAACAAGGTAGCCCATAATAAGCTTCTGTCCACGCAATCGAAAGCGGACGACAGGTCCATAAATGCCATGTAGACATTTCTGCCAACCATTATTCTTACACAGATAAATAATCACAAGCAGCTATAGTTAAACCTAAAAATGGGTGTCCCACTAGAGTTTTGTGAAGTAGGTATACTCATTCATTGTCTGATGATCATGATAAATATTGTGAAAATGCATGCCTACAAACGGCCCAAACATGGAAAAATACTAAATACAATGAGCACCCTGTCTACCCCAATCCCCAGAGCTTATTTTACTTGGATGGCAGCTCTCCTAGGTTCATCTACTTGAACACCCCCAAAAAATGTATTGAAATCAACAAGGGGTTATGAACAGGGGTCAAGGGTGGCCACCTCTTTTAGACTATTGCGCCTGTGACCCTTAGAGGACACTCCTCAGGATAGAGCAAAAGGGGGGTTGCTAGGTGAAACAATTGGAAATGTGTATAGTGCCTTAGTATGAAGAGCTCCAACACCTCTTGTCAAAAATAATAGCCAACAGTAAAGCCAACAATTCTCACTTTTTAGCAAGATTACCAAAGCCAAGGGGCCTGGCTTGTAACTTCAGTATGCCAGTCAGGCGGCTTATGTTACTTTGATACATAAGCACCCATATAAGCTCTGACACATCCATGTTGCTGGTTAGGAAATTTCTATGATGATATAGTTCGAATACATTTAAATATTCGATTTCTATTTTGGGAAAGTTGTTGAAGTGAAAAAGTAAGAGATTCAAGTAAAATGCCTGCTCTCAAGCCTATAGGTATCTTTAGACAGAAGTCTATTTTAAACTGAGTTGGGTTGCTTCTTTCACAGTGCTTGGGTGGCTTCAGTTTTTTAGCACTATGTAAATCTCGAATTAGGATAGTACGCTAGCTTGGACCATTTCTCCATTCACTAAATTCCCATCTCACACAGTTTTTCAATTGACACAACCACCCCCATAAGCATTTACAACATACAATGGAGTTCTGTCTTGGGGGTACTCAAAAGTATGATGCGGTGGTAATCTGACCGTGACTAGCTCACTACGCTTTTTGTGGAAGTTGCACACACACAGAAGACCAAAGAGATTTTGTTTCAAAGGAGGGAGTTTTTGCTCCATGAACAATGTTTTTTTACCTATATAATAATTGTAGCCCATGCTTCCAAGACAATATTCAGGTCGTTAAATAACTAGGTTCTGGGATCCTGTGATCCTAGGAGAGACCAGTGGGTTCTAGTCCTGTCAAATGCAGTAGAGTGTGAGGAAATATGCACAACATCTAGATGCTACCAAAAAAGTCTCAGAGGCATTGTAGGTAAAACATTTTTCACAAATGTTTCAATTATGGATGACATTTGAATCTAGCAAGCCATGCAGGTATGTCACCAATCGCTATCGGCTTACCGCCATCTCAGTCAAACACTTCCATATATAATTTGGCAGCAGGGCAAACTGCCAATGAATTCATTTGTTTTGAAAGCCTTGTGCACAGAACTGAAACTACCATGTTCCACATCATTGATGATGCCCTCCAAGCCCTTGACCAAGGCAAAACATGTCTCCTAATCCTCCTAGATCTATCCTCAGCCTTCAACACGGTCAACCTTGAAAAACTACTCTAACGCCTAAAACTTAGGATAGGATTGTAAGGCTCTGTTCTAGAATGGTTTAGGTCCTTCCTCCACAACCGATCACAGAGATTCCTAATCAATGGCAACCTATTTGCTCACTCCACGGTCACGGTTGGAGTCCCCCAAGGATCAACCCTGTCCCCCACCCTCTTTAACCTTTACTTTGAACAGCTTGCCGCAGTGCTACGCTCTTCCTACATCTCCTACCATATGTATGCTGGCGACATTCAGATCTACTTTAAAATCTCATCTCTCGAGGAGATCCTCTCCCCGAACGAAGCCCTGAAACTGACTGTCCAATGGCTCACCTCCAATGAACTCAAACTCAACGCAAAGAAAACAGAATTTCTCCTAATTTCCCCTCATAAAACCAACCCTGAGAATCAAAAATGGATCAAGGCTATCTCAGTCTTAAATTGCCCACCGACCATCGTGGACTCCTCCAAATCGCTGGGAATCACCCTGGACAGCAACTTGAACATGCGGGACCACATCAACTCGATGGCCAAATCAACCAGATTCCACCTAAGCTACCTAAGGAAATTGAAACCCTTCCTCGATGCTCCCGACCTAAAAATGGCAGTCCAAGCACTAGTCATCTCTAGACTGGAGTATGGCTGTTCTCACCCTCTCGGGGTTTACCCAAGATCTCCCTGGCACCTTTAAAAGCTTTAAAAATATAAAAAACAAACAGGGAGAGTAGGGTCAAAGGGAAAAGTTTAAAGACCTACTACTGATTCACTTCCCCAGCAACATCATATGAATATCAAACAAGAACCTAGGAGGTCTATAGGCCAAGCAACTTGCTGGAACAACTGGCAAGTATATCTCTATGTCAGTGGGTGCTACAGTCACCATATAACAATGTCTAGAAAATAGGAAGAGAGCGAGAGACACATGTGTGAGAAAAAAGGAAAAGAGTAGTGATGTCTAAGACTCAATTGGAAAACTGGTCAAACCAGATCCAGTACACATAGTTTGTGGATAACCATCAAACAAACCAGGTGATCATCCTATCATTTGGGGGATGGAGGTATGCAAAGACTCCACATCAAAAGAGACCAATAGGTCTCTTTCCGGGTCAAAATCAATTTCAGGAAGTACCCTTAACACGTCCTTAGTATCTTGCAGATTAAATGTATGGTAGAAGAGGGATGGATCACTTCTAATGAAGGGTCCTTTTTGATAACAGAGTTCCCTGTTATGCCGTATTTCTACCTTCTCCCCAAGGTACATAAGCCACAGAGACCGCATCCAGGGAGGCCCATTATATCTGGCCTGGGTTCAGCCCTGGAACCACTCTGAACTTTAGTAGACTTGTTTCTCAGGCCCATTGTGCAGAGGATGCCCACCTACCTGCAAGATACTAAGGACGTGTTAAGGGTACTTCCTGAAATTGATTCTGACCCTATTGGTCTCTTTCGATGTGGTGTCTTTGTATACCTCCATACCCCAGGATGAAACTCTTGAAGTGGTTACATCCATCTTGGGGGACAACATTGGTGACACCATTACCCCAATCACCTTCATTATGGTTCTAGCGACTCTGGCCATGAAAGAGAATTACTTCCGTTTCGAGGACACCATATATCTTCAGACCTCTGGAACGAGTATGGGCAGCGTTTTCGCGCCGAGCCTGGCAAATCTGTACATGCACCATTTCGAACAACAGCACGTACTTACACCTACCAACCCATTCCAATCATCGATAGTATGGTGGAAATGCTACATCGATGATGTGTTGGTAGTGTGGAGAGGGAGCCTGGAATCGGTGAGTGAATTTCATCTCTGGTTGAATGGCAGGAATCAGTTCCTCAGATTCACCTTTGAGGCCCACAAAGAGAGATTGTCCTTCTTAGATCTCTCTATCTATGCGACACCTGCAGGCTTGCAGAGCGAGTTGTACAGGAAGCCGATGGCTAGAAACTCGTTACTTTTGTACGAGAGCCACCATCCCATATCCCTTAGGGACAATTTACCATACGGCCAGTTCCTCCGCGTTCGGAGGAACTGTTCTAGGTTGGAGGATTTTAAGACTCATGCCAGGAACTTGTCCTCACAACTGTTGGATAGACACTATCCGAGACCACTCATTAAACGGTCCCTCTTGCGAGCGCATAATAACAATCGGGAGGCGCTCCTAGAACCACCAGTTCCCAAAACGTCTACTGACAGACTTACATTTGCGAGTACATTCAACACAAGAAGTAATAGCTTACAGAAAATCATTAGGAAGCATTGGCGCATCCTCAACCATGGCAATGATAAGATTGCACTACCCCTATTCGCTTTTAAAAGATCTAACAGCATTAGGGATCGCCTTATACACACGCGCCCCAAAGAGACTCCTAAAAGAATTCTGGGCACTTTATGGGATTTACCACCTGCAGTTGGCCACCATCCCTGTGGTAATTGCTCTGTATGTCCACAAACAAAACACTCTACTGAAATAGATATTGGCACTGACAGGCCTTGGTTACAAAATCGCTTCACTAATTGCAACAGTGAGAACCTTGTTTATCTATTGACTTGCCCTTGTTCCTGTCAATATGTGGTAATGACTACTCGTAGGGTTCGAGTTTCATGCTTGGGCATAAGAGCTCATTCCGCTGTAAAAAAATCCATGACGCAACTTACAAGATACTTCCTTGAGAAACTATATGGGGAATCTGACTTTGTATGGACTGTCTTGGAAAAGCCCTTCATACCCTCACATGTGAAGAATGTCGCCAAATACTTGTTCATGAGAGAGCAAAGATGGGTCTTCAAACTCTCCTCTGACACAAAGGGACTCAATGATCAGATACCGTGGTACACTCTGTAGTTTCCCTCTAACACATATGGAGACACATTTGAGATGGGTCTACCACTAGACTGAGTTTCTAGCCCTATGTTCGCAGACTTGGTCTTTGGTTTCATTCTGTAATAGACCTTGTTCCTTTTGTGATCTGGACAACACATTTCATATAATAAGATTTATATCATGATTGGATCTGTGTACCTGTGGCCCTAGATCTTGTCTAGGTCTCTATATTTCATACTTCTCACAAGTTATAAAGATCTATGGAGCTGTACTACACATGGCCGGAACTACTAACATGGCCGATTCGCGGTCATCTGGTAGTTCTTGTATTTCCACTTCTGTCCTTTCATTAGCATTACCCTGAGTCGTTGGGTGGGATGCTCAAGGATAGAAGGAAATACCCAACACGGCCCTCCAAGAATAAGTAGTCTTTTTATTCTATCACGATGGTCAATATCGGACTGGGAATGCATCCGGAGCGCCCGCGCCGCTGGAACTACAGAAATGGCCACTATGATGTCATTCTGTAGTTCCGCGGAGGGATACGGGCGCCCGGCACTTGTTAAACATTGCGGTCGGCCACGAAGGGTTTAAACCACATGGGGCTATTCATTGCATAGCATTACCCCGTTTCTGTCCACGTATTGGCTTTGCAGAAAAGTATTGAGTACAGTGGACTAATAACAATTGGGCAATAACAGCGCAGACACGAATGAAAAGCAGTCCCCTTTGTTGTTTTAGTATTTAAATCCACACCTCCTCCAGTTCGGTGCCTCTCCCAAGCCTCAGGCGAGTTTGGTGGCACCGATGGAGAGGTGAGTTCAGCAATTTAGATGGTTGGGCAGCTGGTAGTGGGCATTATTGAGAACTGTATGATCCATGCCAGTGTTTGGGTAATGCATTAGCTTTACATTATCTAGATTAACTATGCTGACTCTTAGTAAACATGCAATGTCAGAATGGAAGTGAGGTGTTTTATACACCAGTCGGGGGTACTAGCCATACTAGTGGTCATTGTCAAGAACTGCATGATTTCTGTCAACTTTTGATATTCCATTAGCTCTGCTTTTACCCTCCATTTAGATCAACTGTACTGACTCATAGTAAACATACAAGGTCAGAATAAAGTTAGGTGTGTTGTTTGCACTAGTCTACGGGGTACTAGCCATACTCCTGGGGGTCCCTCCACCATTGAGTTTATAGGTGGACAGATGTGACGTACTAAGCAGGGAATACAATTAGACATCTTTAGACTCTACATGTAGTATTGAGTCTTGATGACTTCCCCTGTTCGCATTTTTCTGTTCCACAGTGCGGGGCCTCGTATACCTGAGCACGGTCCAGGTGAGGTGAGGTCCAGTCCCCTGTCATGTTGGGTGAGCAATCAAACTGTTTAATAAGTCTATTTCGAACTGTACATTACATGTATAAGAGAGAATGAGAGCACATTTGTGTGTTAAAATCATGTTACTAATTTGAATGTTATATTTATGTTTTCCTAGATCACGTTGAGCGTCCACTGACAAGGAGGATGTGTATATAACTGTAGGTACAGGTTGTATCGTTCCTACGTATATCCTTTTTCACTGATTAGATAGATGTATTATTGATTTCACTTACACATAACAGTAGCAACTATTTTAGAGCAGTGGCCCTGATGAAAGCCAAGGGACGAGTTGCCCGGTAGGTAGCAACATGTTGGCCCCAATTGCGACAGTCATTTGTTCCATACTGTCATTTGCGCTGTTCCTATCTTTTAATTAGGGGATGTGCCTGGTTCCTATTAAAGCGTTTGCTTAGACATATCACCCTATTTTAGACTCACCACTTTATTGTATGTTGCACTGTTTTTTCATCACTTTTCACTAACCATCATAATCAGACCAACAATTGGAGGTTTAGTTTTCACTGTAGACCGTATCCAGTACTCACTACGACTGTGTGGCATGAGGTCTAGATGATCGAAGGACCCGCCAGGTCACAGTGTGGACGGCCAAATGATAGGACCGATCACCTGGTTTGTTTGATGGTTATCCACAAACTATGTGTACTGGATCTGGTTTGACCAGTTTTCCAATTGAGTCTTAGACATCACTACTCTTTTCCTTTTTTCTCACACATGTGTCTCTCGCTCTCTTCCTATTTTTTAGACATTGTTATATGGTGACTGTAGCACCCACTGACATAGAGATATACTTGCCAGTTGTTCCAGCAAGTTGCTTGGCTTATAGACCTCCTAGGTTCTTGTTTGTTATTCACCTGTAAAAGCTTGCCTCAATGCGCCGCCAGGCTACTTACCGGCACAAGAAAATTCGACCACATTTCCCCACACCTAAAAGCTCTGAATTGGCTTCCTCTTGAGGCAAGAATACAGCTTAAACTAGCTTGTATTACACACAAGACTTTATACTCAAATTCACCTGCATACCTTGTACGGAAACTTGTGATGTATGGAGGTATCAGAAACTCCCGGTTTTGGATGCATTGTAGTATTCGGAGGTATTTGTCTGGGATTCCTGCATAGAGTGCATTGCCGTAGTCAAGCCTGCTGCTGACGAGGGCCTGGGTCACCGTTCTTCTGCTTTCGGTGGAGATTCATTTGTAGATCCTGCGGAGCATGCGGAGGGTGTTGTAGCAGGAGGAGGAGACGGCGTTGACCTGTTTAGACATGGAAAGGTAGGAGTCGAGGATGAATCCTAGGTTGCGTGCGTGGTCAGTGGGTGTAGGTGCCGGTCCCAGAGTGGTCGGCCACCATGAGTCGTCAAAGGCGGAGGGGGTGGGTCCGAGGATGAGGACCTCATTCTTGTCCGAGTTCAGCTTTAGGCGGCTGCTCCTCATCCAATCTGCGACAGCCTTCATTCCCTCGTGGAGGTTGTTTTTGGTAGTGAGTGGCTCCTTGGTGAGGGGGAGGATGAGCTGGGTGTCGTTGGCGTGGGAGATAATGTTGAGGTCGTGTTGGCGGGCCACTTGTGCAAGGGGGGCCATGTAGATGTTGAACAGTGTTGGGCTGAGGGATGAGCCCTGGGGTACTCCGCAGATGATGTCTGTGGCTTCGGAACGGATGGGTGGGAGTCCAGTCGAGGGCCTTCTCTTGGATTCCGGCTTCATGGAGGCGAGTCTTTAGTGTGCGGTGGCAGACCGTGTCGAAGGCGGCTGACAGGTCCAGGAGGATAAGGGCTGATGTTTTGCCGTTGTCTAGTTGGCGCCTGATGTCATCTGTGGCGGCGATGAGGGCTGTCTCGGTGCTGTGGTTTTGTCTGGATCCGGACTGGGATGGGTCTAAAATGTTGTTGTCCTCGAGGTGGCGGGCCAGTTGCGTGTTGACGATTTTCTCGATGACCTTCACCGCGGACGGGAGCAGGGAGACGGGCCGGAAGTTCTTGAGATCCTTGGGGTCCGCCTTGGACTTCTTGAGGAGGGCGCTGATGTCGGCGTGCTTCCAGCTTTTCGGGAATGTAGCTGTCTCGAAGGAGATGTTGATGACTTTCTATAGTTGTGGTGCGATGGCTGCGTCTGCTTTGTTGAATATGTGGTGTGGGCAGGGGTCTGATGGTGAACCTGAGTGGATGGAGTTCATGACCTTGCGTGTCTCGTCGTCGTTGACGTTGGTCCAGGAGGTCAGGTGGTTGGTGGGGGTGGTGTTCGCAAGGGGGGTGGAGTCTGGCCTGGTCGGGGTAGACTTGGTGTTGAAGCTGTCGTGGATGTCAGTGATCTTGCGGTGGAAGAAGGTGGCCAGTGAGTCGCACAGTTCTTGTGATGGTGGGATGTCGTTGGCATTGGCGCTGGGGTTGGAAAGTTCCTTCACAATGCTGAAGAGCTCTTTGCTGTCATGTGCGTTGTTATCTAGGCGTGTTTTGAAGGAAGATCTCTTGGCTAGTCTGATGATGTGGTGATGTCTGCAGGTGGCGACCTTGTGCGCTGCTTGGCTGTCCGGTGTACAGTCGTGGGGTCATTTCTTCTCCAGATTCCGGCATGCAAGTTTGGAGGTCTGGAGCACTTTGGGTAACCAGGTGGCTTTCTTGCTGGTGCGGCTGTTGGAGGGTTTCTTGAGTGGGGTGAGGGTGTTGGCGCAGTCATCGATCAATTGTCTGCGGTTGCGGGCGGCGGCGTCTGGGTTGGTGGGGTCGGTGGGTGGGTTCTGGATGTGGGTTGTCGACAGCTGGTCTGCGGTGACTTTGTTCCAGCAGCGGCATGGTAGCTGTCAGATGCGGTGGTGCGTGGTGGGTTTCTTGAAGGTGAAATGGATGCAGCTGTGGTCCATTCAGTGAAGTTCGGTGGTGTGGTTGCAGGCGACGTGGGTGCTCGTGGAGAAAACAGGATCAAGCGTGTGGCCTGCAGCATGAGCGGGTGGGATGACGAGTTGTCTGAGGCAGAGGTTAGCGAGGTTGGCGATAAGGGTGGTGGAGTTTGCGTCGTTGTTGTTCTCGAGGTGGAAGTTCAGGTCCCCGAGGAAGATGTAGTCAGTGGAGGTGAGTGCATGTGTGCTGGCGAGGTCGGCGATGTGGTCACTGAACTGTGCCCGGGGACCGAGGGGTCTGTAGACGAGTGTTCCTCTGAGGGTGGTGTTGGGGTCCATGTGGATCTGGAAGTTCAGGTGTTCGGCAGTGTTGAGGGTTTGTGGACTATGGCTATTCCTCCTCCGATACCGTTGGTGCGATCCCTGCGGGTGATCTTTTAGCTGTCCGGGATGGCTATGGTGATGTCGGGCACCGAGAAGTCGTTCCACCAGGTCTTGGTCAGGAAGGCGACGTCCGGGCCGGAGGTGTCGAGCAGGTCCCAGAGCTCGACGGCGTGTTTGCGTGCTGAGCGGGTGTTGATGAGTATGCAGAAAAGGTGGTTGTGTCCGGGCTTTGGAGGTTTGGTTGCTCTGTTGATTGTGAAGCTGCAGGTGCTGCAGGAGAAAGGTCCATAGGTGCGTTCGCGGGGTCCAGGGATTCTGGCGCTAGGAGCAGTCCAGGCACGGACTGGCGCAGACGGGTTTGGGCGCACAAGTGGCGCGGCCACCATAAGTAGGGTAGGTGGGAGGCAGAGGCAGCTGGGAGGGGGTGGAAGACGGCGAATGGGAGCAGGGGCGGGTCGCAGGGAACGCAGCGGCAGGAAGGCGAGGGATACAGAAGGAAAAAAAATTACAGTGATTTTGAAATCAAATGAAAGGAGAAATATTTCCAATCCCTAGAGAAAGCAATTATTTAAGTCAATCCAACAATAAATGGATGTTGAACAGTGAAGCAACCTCCTATTTCCTTTAGGGGTTGCTCAGGGCAAGGGTCAATGTCGAGAGGGTTTCTTTGCCTAAATGAACATGTATCCATGCACAGGCTCATTTTCCGATATAAAAAGAAAAAACACCATGAATTACTTGGTGGCATTTCTCCCTAATCCCCCGCACATTTCAAAATTCCTCGATACAGCCGCATGCAGGGAATAGTAAACAGCAACAAATTCTGAATGATCAGGTCAACAGAACAATCAGATGCAGTTGAACCTCCACAGGGATATTTTTGTCAATAGCAGACAAATTAGGGGGCAAGCCATGCCAAAGTCCGAGGTGACTTGTAAAATGGGGTGATGAGCACAGATAAACCTGCTGGTGGGGACCTGTTGGGGTGGTCATGTAACTGGCTGCAAAACTGAGCAGATTAGCAGTGTGGAGATTACAGCATCTAAAAGTATTGGCGATTAGTGAGAGGCTTCAGCTGCGTTGGAAATTAAATATGTTGTAACAAAACAAAACAAGAAGAGCAGAGGTAATTTGGGAAATTAACCCGTTGGCTGCTGCCGTCGGCCAACAGTCGTCGCTTGCACTACCTTGGTAGTGCTGCGCACGTCCGTTGGCTGACCCTGCCCCACCCGTTTTTCAAACGTTCAGCACTGGAGCTGAACGTTCGACGCAGCCAACGGGTTAAAATGTGGATTAGAAAGAGGAGTGTAATGCTCAGGATGGATTTTCACTCTGATGCTCTGCTACTGATTATTACCATGATATGTGCTCGCAAGTGGGGTTCATTCACTTGCTTCTGAGATCTCCTTCCAATCACAGGCTGCACATTTGGTCACCCACTCCCTTTCCTATACATTTGTGAAACAGCTGCTGTGATGGTGGGGGCAAAAGGAGAAAAGGAAACAACTACAGCCACAACTAAGTGAGCAGGAGAGTTCTAGGTTGTGAAAAATGGTGGAAGAGGAACCACATACTCAAGAATAACACAAGAGGCTCCTATGAAGAGATAGCATGGTGTGCAAAGTTGGTTGTCAGCGGTGTTCTTGTGTACACCTACAAGAAGTGAAGAGGAGGCAGCAGAATTTACAGAGCTGGAAAAAGGACTCATCCTCAAGAACAATTAAAGCCCATGAGATGTATTATGTCTGTTATAAGCCACGCATAGGTGTGCTGGTGTTTACATGATAATATGGATATGCATGACATATATCAGTTGGTGACATTCCTGTCTTTGAGGTTTTTGTGACACAGATCTACAGAGTCGACTCTCAGCATTGCACTTGTGTATTGCAATAAATCGTATGATCACCAGACCAGGATAACCATCAAGCATGTGCTTGTATGGGCAGTCATCTGGCAGTTTTGTAAAAAACATTACTATATGATGGGTAGTGGATAGGGTGCAGTCGGGTGGGGGGGGTGGAGACACTAGATGATAGGTAATTTATTAAATAAATAGATAGTTGCGGGATATCGGTGGATGCAAAGAGCAATGGAGATGGAGAAAATTGTCTCTTGTGCACTTAATTCAAAGTCCTGAGGTCAGAAGTAGAAGGATACAATTCCTCCATTCAGAACATTAAAAGACAGATATTCCCTGGGTAAGACAAACACAAGAATAGGGAGGGAAACTAATTGAATCAATAGCAGAGACCTGGGATAGACAACCCTATCCAGTCATGACAAGGTGCTGACCCAAAGTCCACTCCAAGGCCTTTATTATGAATGGGCATCCCTGGAAGCAATATTTATTGCCTCTTTTAAAATTTAAATCTGGGGATCAGAATTTACAGCTGAGATAATTATCATTGATTTTCAGTTCACTCCTGTAAATTGGGGTATTGTGGTACTTACCGCACCAGGGGCCATATTATCAAGAACGGCAATAACATTATCGCTGCTTTAGCGGCAGGAAATTGCCGCTAAAGCGGCGATAAGGGGCTTGATAATATGCTCTTGTGAATTCCCATAGTAGCCCAGGTTCACACCAGAACCTGGGCTTCTATGGGAATTCTCTAGGGTATATTATCAAGCCCCTTATCGCCACTTTAGCTGCAGTTTCCTACCGCTAAAGCGGCGATAATGTTATCGCCGTTCTTGATAATATGGCTTTAACATCTTTATGTCCCAGTATTTTCTGTGCATTTCCTTCGGTAAATTTACCTGGGGCAAATTGGGGGTGGGGGGATGGGGGGGCGTGGTGTTTGTCTGAAGACTTGCAATTTGGTAACTGTATTTTCAAGGGCCACTAATACTGAAAGCCTAAGTATATGTAATTTATTAAAACCATTGGGGCTACAATGTCTACAGGTAAGAAGTCTGGGGAACTGCTAGAGATAAAGGAAAATGGCAGGGATGACCCGACTGTGGAGGTTGGCTGGTACGTTTGGTGTCAGTCAGGCTGAATTTCTAGTAAGATTGGGCCAAGTTTAACTTGAGTGTAGCAGCCAAAAAGTGGGATTCCCTTGAATATAGGAAGCTCATACTCTCATCTGTTTATCACATTGGTAAAATACACATACAGAGTCCAGCCTTAAAATAAAACGCCCTGTTGCCAGGGTTATTTTCTTTTTTAACATAAACACAGTGAACCCATGCGCACAATATTTATAGTTCTCTTATCTTACGATTTTACAGCTGAATTTATGTTTGGTGTTTGTAAACGCACTCTCTGCTATGTGGGTGGGCAGCACAGCTGTATTAATCTCTCGAGATGGCATGTAGCCACCTAAGTGTCTGACTCCAAGTGTTTATTTAGTTGGTTGGTGACATTGAGCAGGGCACTGCACTCAGTAAAGTGCGCTTATAGAAATGTAAACGGCACATTATAGACTGTCACGATGTTTTCTAGCACAGCCCATCAGTGATTCAGTGGCAGCACTTACCAGTCTCCTGTCATTACACGCACACACATAAAGTCAAAAACACTTTGTTAATGCAGTCCAGTGATGAGAGGCGACTTTGTTGGAATATGTTTCATTCACGGTATCATGAAGAGCCTCACATAAACATTTGCCAGGGAAAGTATAAATACAGTGACCAAATAATAGTATCTCGAGCGATATTACAGGCACTAAAGGATGTGTTTGTGACATGCCTCCTATGTAGTTCAAATTATTATTATTACATTGACTAAATATTTGCCCAATGGCGCAATTAATGTGTACAGGACCATAACAATTGTGTAACTTGTGTGCACTAAATATAAGATGTTATAACAAGAGAAACTGCCTGTTCATCCTGTCGAGTGGTGTCACAGAATATAATGAATTCGTGTGTTTTGCCCATCTTAATAGAATGTATACCACCAGAAAGGACTAAAAAGACATGCAAATGTTAAATGATTCAATGAGCACAAAACAATTGTGTATTTTCAAAATGTAATTTTTTTAATCACAAAAAAAAATATGATGGAAATGAATGAACCATCAATTTCATGCGCAAATTGATTGTTTAATGCTAAATACAAATATATAACCTAACCACACAAAGATTAAATATTGCCCATGTGTAATCAATAGCAAACTTCTCAAAAGCCCATTACCACCATGGAAACAGTTGGAGATTTACTCCTGTTAAACAAATGTGTCAAAGGAGAGTCAACTTGATTACTAGGGAGAGTGGGAAACTGGGGGGAGAGTGGGGGGTGGTGCAGGAGAAGAGGTTTCAAGTCCAATTGCACAAATGTAAAGTTGTATACTGTGTAAAGTTCATCATGTGAAATTTCCTCAGCATTGACATGATAAGGTCATAAAAAGTTCCAAGGATTACTCCTGGAATCCTGCGACTCTCATAAGGTTTGCTGAAGTATTTCAAAAATATCTGTAATTTTGTGAAATTTGTAGCCATTATCCACTCGAAGTAGTAAACCTAATGGTTCTGATTTCTTTCTTTGTAAATGTGCCCTCTAGATTCCAAAATATATTTGCTGTCATAAACTACCATTGTAACCACACATTGTTGTATTTCAGGTGTGAATTCGAAAATGCTGGTTCAGAGATTCATAGCTTGAGCAATTTTTGACCTTAATACATGACGAGGTAAAAATCCTACCAGCATTGCACATTTTTAGCTGTCGTGTGTATTGGGTCAGGTACAGAAGTAAGGCTGATCAAAATAGTAGGGGCATGGTGTTGTCCACTGTGAATATGATGAAGTTAAAAAACCCGCATCCTTGTGACATCCTCAGTGGAATCTAATACCACATTTGCACTTACCATTAGCTGCAAAACGGCTAGCATGTATCTGCAATGTGTGTACAGTTTTTCCAACAGATATAAAAGAAGGGAAAACAAAAAAATGCCAAGGTCTATTGAACTAGTCTTTAACAGCAGGTGTAGTAACATTCACATATTTAGAGTTAGATATAGGTCAGTATAGTTTCATTTAAAGTGTTTTTGTGAACGACAAAAATGTATAACTTTACAGTCTTGCCAGGTGCAATTCAATGGCTTACAGTTAGCTAATGTTAACTGAATTAGGACCATGGGATTTCCATTGGTTTGATGAAAATTCATTGTTTTTCTAGTGCAGCAGTGCCATTAAACTAATCCACACAAAAATAGTGGATTGCTGGTTTTCTGTCACAGAACGGAAGCAATCAGCCTCAATTAGTTGCACCGAACCCACCATCAATCCGGTAGATTTTCGACCTAAAACGTTGAATCCGTGCTGTTTGTGTAAGTCACTGGGCCTGGCAAACGTGAGGCCTGTTTCAGAAAGGCAAACGTACACTTTCGTGTAAGTTTTCCCCTTACTTTGTATTCAGAAACTCCAACTTAATAGTAAGTTTAAAACTCCGGAAACTCCACAGATGGGGTGAAGAACTCACGTAAAAAGATAGGCCTGTCGAATGCTGAAGCAAGATAATGTACATGTATATACATAGAAAGAAATGTCACAACCTGTAAAAATTAGCAGGGTGTTATAACAAACCTAATACATGTGTTGTGAAGCAAGGTAGGGTGAAGTTTAAGAAATAAACTAAAAAATAAATAAATGAAGATCCTGATTTATAGAGTTAAACTTACATGTTTGTATAATTTACTACTTGTAGATATTCACAAACTAGGTGCTGAGTTTTACAACTCCTCTCTCCCTATACTTATGTGTACGTAGTTCTCCACCACGATAGTGGTGTCCACAGGGAGAACATTTTAACACATGAGAGCAGCATTTAAGTTACATTGATAATGCAACATTAACAGAGTTGTCTCAGAATAGAATTTATGGACATTGTGTTAATTCTCCACCAATCATCATTGATAATCGACTGTCCAACTACATAAAGACTGCAACCAAATTACGTGCTGAAGAAAAAAAATGAGTTAACCAGCCCATCACGCACCTAGATACCCTGACTTCTGTTTGGGACAACGCCCAGTTCTCCGGATTTTGACATTGCTGAGGGTTCAGAGGCATGTTTAAGACCTGCCCTGTTGCAATGTTGTTCAGCACACAGCAGGCGACAACTATCCTGCACACAACTTCATGGGAGTACACCAGCACCCCTCCTGTACGCTCAAGATATCTGAATTGTGACCTAAGGAGATTGAAAGTGCATTGGATAATTGCACGTGTACGAATATGTGCCCTTTGTAACTCAACTGAGATTATGTGGCTGGATGTTTGTAAGGTGTGAGGAGATGGGGAGAGAGAGCATAGGCAGCATCACCTGAAGGGGAAAAAATAAATTGCATTGGAGTGGGCCTCTGTTGTATTTGGAGTACATTATGCATGCATACCTACATGCATTGTGTGTCAGGATTATGTATGCTGCATCAGTTGTAGTCATTTTCTATTATTGTAGAAAAGCCACCAACAACTCTTAAGACTAGCCCTGAATGGTAAGTTAGTGCTTACCAAGAATAAATATGTCACCAAAGTCAAACACAGCATTCATATTGGTGATGCAGCCATTAGCATCAAAGAGTGTCTGCATGTTGATTGAGTGCCAGTGGTGTGTATTGCGGAAAAGGTGTGATGTTTGGTGAGGCGACTGAAGTGCCACTTGGGTATAATCAATAGCACTTAACACAAAAGTTATGTGGGAAAGTGCATTAAAAATCCCTAGCAGCCCTCTGCCTTCCAAACCAGTGACTATGGTATGCCTATGTACAGATGCCTACTTTGGTTGCTGCATCTCAGGAACTGATGTAAGCACTGTGATGGGCTTGCCTTTGACATGCATACGATGTCACAGGGGACTCTCGCCAAAGATTGAGTAGCAACATTTTTTCAGACCATCTACTACTTTTACAAAGTCTGTGATAGCCCATGCCCAACATGTATATAAATCCAGCTCCAGCTACCGTTCAGAAACCATGTCCATGATCACATCAGGTGGGAAGCGGAATCTGGGAATAACATCTTGGCTGCACATCCCAAAGATATTAAGTCTTTGCATATAAACCCACTCTCCCGTCCTCTCATTATACCTCCACAAAAGAAAGGGCAAACCCGCAAACACATTCGGGAAATAAAGACAGCAGGGAAAGAGTTTGTTTACCTTTGTTCCTTTTTAATGTATTCAGCCTATCTTTTATTGGCTGTTGGTGTAAAAAGATTCTGATAGAGACCTACCAAGAACATACAAATTTGAACAGATTGCCAAGAACCCAAATACAAGGGGAGCTACAGATCCGGAACAAGATGCCTATGGTTGAAGAACGCTCCAGCGGCTGCATACCACTAATCATATTTAGCAAGTCTAACGGCGTCATGGTGCCCCAACAAAGATGCCCAAGAAGTGGTGAAAGCAGACAGCGCCAAGTGGACCCCACTCCCACTGCAAACCATGGCTACAGTCAGTGAGGAGATGAAGGAAAACTGGTCCTGTGGATTTTGGACTTGCTTAGCACCAAGCGCCTGACTTCATCATCACTGAGGCAGTTGTGATGGTGAGAACTGAGTGCATGAGCTGTGTCAAGCAGCAGGGTCAGCCAGCCACCTGCACCTGACACATGCCACCATTGCCAATAACTCCAAATGCTGTAGGGAGCAGTGGGGGGAGGGGGATGGGCCAGTGTATTCCATATACAATAACAACACCCATTAAGCTGCCTCAGACTGGGACATGAAGCCTGCGGCAATTGATCCTTATACAGTAACCAGCTAACCCAACCTCAGTTATACGCCCGCCTTACAATTTCGCAATCTACCAGACAGGTAGCCTGATTAAGAACTGCTGCATTGCACACGAGACACAATACCCCGCACTACACAACTACAACAGATATTAGCTCAGGGCCTAACTAAACTGATAAGTACAAGAAAGACAAACCATAAGAAGGGCAATCGGGTCCCTGAGACAAAGCAAACAATACATTCACAGGTTAAAATCATGGATACAACATCAAATGAAGAGGCTCAGGTTACACTTGAGGTGAATGGTGAAGTCCAGGCATTACTGCTGACTTTACAATGCAGCTTTGCCAAAATTGACATTAAAATGAATGCGCCGACTCTACGACTCTTTGCCGTGACAGAATGCTGCTGTACAATTGTACCAGTCAAATGGAGGATTAAAGACATGAACATTAAGAACGCAATCCTCTGCCCAGTGATGCTTAGGTTCCAATTGCAAGGCAAAGCTCACATATTTTATGACCCCCAAACAGCAACCAGCTTCCTGAACAAGCATGGTGGGAGAAAGTACAAATCAAGGAGAGGGGGCAATGGACCATTGGACTAAGGCCACTAAACCCCTGTTTGCTGAACCATGACCAGAACAAAGCAAAACTTCTGTACTGAGACCAGATCATTGGCAGGAGTAACAAGGGCTGGGAAGAAAGGCGACTCCAGAACTCCCATATTACTAATATAAACTCCTATGGCCCAAACTACGATGACTCCTTTTCTTTACCTATATCTCCCCCTGGTTTCTATTTAATGGCCGTTGGTTAGATCCCATGAGGAACTTGAAGGCGGCTGAAATCTTGGTGATGATGAACCTCGCGATGAAGACCAATTAAATATAGTCTGCTGTCTTGGTTCACCGATTATATAAGAGAAGTGAGCTTAGCCCACTCTGCTTGTTATTGAAGAAGTTCCAAGGAGCTGCTGACTTTCACAAAGGTTCCAAACTGGTAAGAAGAACTTGGGCAGTAAACAGAGAGGAGACTTTCTTGTTCGCCACAAGTCCCCAGTTGTCTGAGAATCGCATTAAGGTCTCTGCTTTGTTTTACTTCTCAGCCATATCAGAGGTATCAGTTTCGACGTAGCAATATATCACAGATGAGTGTGTGAGTGTATGCACAATCCTGCATCTTTAAAACAGCAATGCGCTTTGACGGTCAATCAGGGTAAAGGAAAGCTCTAACGTGAAAAGACCATAACTGAAAAGAAACTCTAAGAAAAAAATGGTCACAGCTCAGCAAGAACAGCAAGAACTTTTATGTAGAGTAAATGAACTTTCTAAGCTAATAGGCCACAGCTCAAAGTACTAGATAGAGAATGAAAAAACTCTCGAAGTTCAAAGGCCACGGCTCAAGCAATTTTGAGATTCTATCAGTGTGTATGAACAAGTTCAAAGGCTACAGCTCAAGCAATACTGAGTTTCAATCAGTGTGTATGAACAAAAAATGGTGAGTGCGGGAATAACTCCAACATTAGCTCAAAAGATATAGAGTTACAGGATTATGTCTTTTCGTATTATCGGCTACCAACACTTGTATTACAGAAGGATTGTGCCAACTAATGTTATATTATGATATGTTACAAGATTTTATTAAGCGCACATATGACCCGAGGGTCTCACAGCGCTAGCTAAAACTGTGGAAAGGAGGTGGAAAACAACAGCAGAGGAGGTAAAAGTGATCAGAAGAGCCAGGTTTTAGCCTTTTCTGAAACTGGCCATGGTCTGTGAACATGCTTAGCTGCAAGGGGAGTGCGTTCCATAAAGTAGGGGTGAGGTGTGAGAACGATCTCCCACCGTTCCTGGTGGTACGTATCCTGAGTGGAGTAAGGAGATACTTAGTTCCTGATCTAAGGGTTCTGCTAGGCAGGTACCAGTTGAGTTCTTTTGCCAAGTAGCTTGGCCCATTCCTGAGGATGGTATTGTGTATCAGATTGATGATCTTAAAACAGATTTGTTTCCTGATGGGAAGCCAGTGAAGGGCTTTCAGAATTGGGTTCGACGGAGACCGTGACGGTAGATTTAATACAAGTCTGGTGGCGGTATTTTGTAGCACCTGAAGTTTAGTCAGAAGCTCTTTATTAATGGACACCATAAGAGCATTCATGCAGTCGAGCCGTCTGATTATTAGACCCTGCACAAGCGTTTTTCTTGATTCAAGTGGGATCCATTGGAAAACCTTGCGTAGGCTCCGTATTAATCCATGGCAAATTCCTGCTACATGGTTAGCATGGTCTTTCATGGATAGTTTGTTGTCGATAATCATTCCTAGGTTGTGAACTACAAGTTTGGGGGACGGACAGGGGCCAAGATTCTGAAGCCACCAGTCATTGGACCAGTAGTCATTGGCCTTCCCGAAGTGGATGACGTCGTTTTTTTTAGCGTTAAGCTGGAGATGGTTAGTTTGCATGCAGGTGCTGATATGGACCATACAGTAGTTGAGTGTTGTCTGCATACAACACTGTGTCAAACCTGTGGGATCTAATCACCCTTGCCAAGGGTGCCACATTAAGATGAAAAAGAGCGGAGATGAGGATAGATCCCTGGGGGGCTAACAGTTTCTTCCATGTGTCTCCCTCCCCGCAGTTCCCTCTCTAAATCCCTTCCCCTCTTCTGACCACTCTGAAACTCTGGAATTCTCAACTGTAGAGTCCGTGCTGCCAGAAGGTGGGAATGTCTGAGGGTACTGCTCCTGAGGAATGTGACATACTGACACTTCTGACAGGGGAAATGGTTTTCAGGGGTGAAATCAAGCAAGCCATAGTCTCATATTTTGAAACCAATTCACAGTCTGTGGAAAGCCAGATAATGGTGTGGGAGGCAAAGTTATCAGGGGACAATGCATCTCTAAGGGACATGGCATACTGAAATCCATTAGAGCAACCTTGCAACACTGGAACAATAACCTGCACATTTAGAAGCCCAATATATTGCAGGTGGCAGCCCTGCCACAGTGACAAATACAACACAAACTTTGAGAACATTGTGAAACAACAGAAAGAGAAACAAATGAGTTAGATAAATATTCAGTCACACTCTTGTATGGTGAGGGATACACCTTAGCTGGATTGATAAAACCAAGATGGTTGGCTGAATATATTATAAGATTAACCACTCCTGACAGAGCAGAAAGTCACTAATCTGCTGATATCCTTGCACAATATTTGCATTATCATATTGCATATGGGGTTTTTTGGTCCCCCATATGCAATATGATAATGCAAATATTGTAAAATGCAATGGTGTGTTCAGAATAATTTGAGTCTGTAACACTGACTACAAGTATACAGACAGATTTTTGCTTTGCCCTTTTGGCCAATTTTTTCGTTGTTGTGTCTTGAATGTTACGGGTCACGGCTGTGCCCGCTTGTCATTATTTGGTTCTCACATCTTGTGAAATCTATTTGAACGCTAAAAATAAATTTCTTGTCCGGCTGGACAAAAGACATATCACTTACCAAGTGTATGATTGTTGTTTCTGTACATTATTCTGTCCACAAATAGGGACCAATGTTCTGTGTAATGTGTTTCTTGACGCGGCCAAATCATTCGGTTCAGTAGAATGGCCATATCTGGCGAT
Source organism: Lissotriton helveticus (assembly GCF_964261635.1). Classification (NCBI taxonomy): domain Eukaryota; kingdom Metazoa; phylum Chordata; class Amphibia; order Caudata; family Salamandridae; genus Lissotriton; species Lissotriton helveticus. The sequence continues at coordinate 1,887,254,415 of NC_136059.1, read as the reverse complement.
TGCCCTGAGCAGAATGGGACTAGGGAAGGCGATGATGAAATAGATAGGCCTTCTCTATACTAAGCCCACAGCGCACGTAAAAATGAACAACCATATATCTACTCCTATCTCTATTAGGTGCAGAACCAGAAAGGGCTGACCTTTTTCCCTATCATCTTCGAATTAGCAATGGAACTACAGTTGCGCCTTCTGAGAGAACTAGATTATAATAGGGGTATATAGTTTGGAATGCGCAGGATCCTGGCCTCAATTGGTGCAGATGATCTCCTACTCGTAGTGAAAGATCCCCCAGCCAACACAGAGCCCATAGTTGCTGAGAACATTCAAATTGGCATATGGTCAGGACGGACACTAAAGTGGTCCAAATCATTATGATGCCCCTCATCTCAGATACCGCCATGGCCGCAGTAAGCTACTCCCCTAAAATGGCAGGAAGAACTGATCAGATACCTGGGCATACAGATTCAACCTTAGATTGACAACCTCATGAGAGAAAACTATGACAAGACTAAGAATAGGGTAAAGGCCTACATAAATAAGTGGATTTGACTGCCCTATCAGCGACAGGTCAGATTGCATTAATCAAAATAATAATACTCCCTCAGTTACTCTATCTATTTACAATATTCTAGAACACTTGTGACAAGTGTTCTTCAGTCAGTTCCATACTCTGTTTATCAAGCGGACATGGGTGGGCAAACAGTCACGTATCTGCTGGAAGATGCTACAGAGACCTTACAAACAGGGTGGCTTCTAAGCACGACACTTTAAAGCACACTACTAGGTAGCACAGGTTCCTTTTGACATGCATGGTTTCACAATAATAGGCAGGTCCCAGATTGCATTCTGGAGTTAGGACTCGCAGCATCTTATGGTCTTGTCAATATCATAGTAAAAACCCTTACACGCCCAATGGCAAACTAATATGCAATCACAAGTTGCACATCATGAGCGAACCAGCGGCAATAAAATGCCATTTTGATGGACAATTAACTACACTAGGGGACCTATACATAGTCAGCACATTTATCCACTAGATACCTACCTGCCAAAAACTATGACTACACCCCTAGATGTGTTCATATATCATAGACTGAAGGAGTCTGTTAAATAAGTGTGTCCAACACACCCACAAGAGATCAATGACTGACAACCACTTCACCTGATTGCCACTGGCCCGGACACCAACTAGGCTATTACCATGCCATATAAATTGGTCATAAAAGATAGGCCACGGGTGGAACACCAATCCCCGACATGACAACCCCAGTTTCAGATGCACTAACAGAATACTGCTGCCAGCACACAAAAGCGGTATTAATGAATGGCAGTCACCTCCTTACACACTACAATTTGCATCAACTATACTATACATTGCCATGATATATAGATAAGGGAGAAGGATTTTATTCACCTGGTTTGCCAATGCCCGTTGATTGCTGAATACTGGCTCAGACTGTTCCAAATTCTAAATGACATGATTGACCTCATCTTACTAGTGGAACCACAGCTAGCCCCTTTGGGCTATATGAAAATGGTGCCCAAGTATATCAGAAAGCTGGTTGGCTTAGCATTACTACTGGGCAAAAGATGGGTGGCCATGTGTTCAGCAGGGGTTCACCCTCAAAGAATCGAACTAACTGAGTGATTTGGCACAATGTAACATGCATAATGGCCTCTAAAGTACACTGCTGCCCTAAACATCTTGACCGAAGAGTATTTGGATGCCACTATGGAACTACCTTGCAGCCAATGCCTCAAAGGAAAGCATGGAGGCAGATTCTAGTTAATGGACTGAGCTGTGGATTAACAATATAACAATGCAAGGTGGGCAGTGGGATGGATGCAGGAGGAAATAATATTGTGGCAGTTACAATGTACAATAGAATAATCTGTGTGGGTGCTATTATTATTGCTAATTCTGGAATATGCTATTGCAATTGTGAGAAATAACTAATACATTAATTGAAAAAAGAGTCAAAATACAAAAAAAGTTACCCAATATTATTTTTGGACTGCAAGTTGAACATTTGTTAGAAAAAAAGTGATTTTACTTTTTTTAGAAATGGAATATACAAAATTACATTGCCATGCAATTTATTGCATTATGCCTACGAACACCCACTGAATGAAATATTTATTTAAAAAAATGCATACATAATATAGAAATTATATTCACTTTTTTTTTAAGACATTTATTTGATGTTAGGCTTTACAACTGAAAAAACATTCTTCCATTATTCTGTATGTGAGATTTTTGCAGTACCCGCATATCACCATCATACATTCCAATGTTTTAGAAAAGAAAGGTGGGAGGATCTGAAAAACAAACGGGGATGCCTATTTTCTCCATTGACATCTATTAAAGCAAAATTAATATTAGCTGGGAGGCAGCTAAAATAAAGCTATTTTTGGCATAAAAAATAGGAAGTCCACAACCTACATCAGTTATGTTGGCATGTTTTCCCCATGTAAGGGCCTTGACTTACTACATTTTGATATTTAGTAGTAACTATGTAAGTGCAGTGTGTAAATCCCACTGCTGTTACTGGTTTGTGGGTGTGGGACTGGTCTCTCTAAACCCCTTCCTAAATACTTCCTTGCTCCATATTGCCCTCACATTTAGGGGCCGATTCCGATCCAGGTCGAAAATCAGCCCGACCGACTCGTACCCGGAACAGAGTCCGACCGACACCTACTGGCACTATACGACCCGTGCAGAACGATTTAAAGCCTGTGAACTACAACCGAGCCATACAGAAAACAAGCCGTACGACCGATCTGTACAGAAATCAGTATTTCGGCCGGAATTTGGACACGACTCGCACCGACCGACACGAACCAGGAATGAACCCGACCGATACGTACCCACGACGTCCGACACGCACAGTACGATGCAATACCTATGAAACCCGACCTATTCACACGGAGCCCAAGCCGCACGACCGACACGTCCCAAAATCGTAGAGACCACCGCTACTGACTCGCATGCAACACAGAGCAAAATAAGCGTGAAAGACACGGAGCAGCCCGCACAAGCCAGCATGAGCGTCCGACTTGGTCAGAAGAACGTCTCCTACAAGCCCACAAAAAACAATGGGGAAAAACACAAAAAAAGGGCCAGTCAAACAATGACAAAGTCCACAAATAAAAAAAACCCACAAAGACACACCCACAACTCCACATATAAAAAGGCAAAAATACACTACCATGATCCTTTGCAAATAAAACAGAGCAGCCAGCACAGAACAACTTGAGACACCAACTACAGACACACACACAACTCACCCATCACACAACCTACACACCATCAGCATCCCTCCAAAAGCTCTCACAAATGCACCTACCAAAACAGACACCCACCCTCACTTGCACCCACCCACCCACACACATCACTCCTCACCACCACCCATCACCATGCCCCCTAAGAGAAATCCACAGTTCCAAGACACTGAGCTTGAAATATTGGTAGATGAGATCCTCAGAGTGGAGCCACATATGTTTGGCACATTGGTACAAAGGACCCCCATGTCACAGAAAACCAAGATGTGGGAGAGGATAGTGGACAAGGTGAACGCACAAGCACCAGCGTATCGCACAAAGACCGACATCCAGAACAGGAGGTATCACGTGCGCAGGAGGGTAAAGAAGCTCCTCCAGAAAGAACATGCTTGAGTCAGCGCATTTGCGGTGGCGCTCCTGCCAAACAAGTCTACTTCTGGTCCTGGTAGGAGAAGGTGCGGGACATCCCCCCACCAGAGAGCGTCCATGGCCTAGCAGACATACCAGGGCCTGGTGAGTACACAACCAATATATTCAATATTGTGTTGCAATACACACACATGACCGTTACGGGGACAGTGAAACCATGCACTGATAGCAAAGGCCGAGTAAACAAAAGTCAATCAGCCCAAGAAGTATATGCTAGTCAGACAAACACAATAATGGCCACATCATAGTGATTTGTAAGTGTGGCATGACATGTACATACCTAGCAACAAATAGAGCAAGGCAGTGGCACTAATCTAAGTAAACATTGTCAGACATTCTTGCTACCACAACCACTATCTTACAGTGAAGCTGACTGACAGGAAGGAATAGTGGGTATGCTGGTGAAGTGAGTGTATACAAAAGCATGATGGGGTTGTTGTCACAGATATTGTCCCCCCTCCCAATTGGACCATCAACACCTCTCTGAAGAATGCTCACCTAAGAGGGGCTGGAAATGGGCTGGAAAGTACTCTGTGACTGGGCACTGTTGTGGGGAGCACAAAGCTCCACTGGGAATTGGCCACCAACAAACACCAGGACTGCACTGTCAGCCATCTTGTCGGCACAGGCATACACCCTCGCAGGGAAGCAGAGTCAGAAGGAGGGATGTGAGGGCATACTGGGAAGAGGGGTGTAGTCAAGAGCATGCTGGGAGTTGCAGTCATTCACAATACCCACTCACCCACATGGCCCAGCAAGTTCACACTGAACCATGCTCACCTCACAGGGGGCGGGTCTGGAAAGTAATCTGTGACCTGGCACTGTTGTGGTGAGCACAAAGCTCCACTGGGAATTGGCCACCAACAAACACGAGGACAGCACTCTCAGCCATCTTGTCAGCACAGGCACACACCCTATCACATACGTACACATGCGTAGTGCGGGATATCATGCTTTTCCGCATCAGTGTACTGGTGCAGCATCATCATTGGCACCACATTGTTGCAAATATGCTGTGCCTCCACCTGGAGGTGAACTGGCTGGTTTCCCAGTAGTATCCAGAGCATAAAACTGAGAGTGTGTGTCTGTTCTCAAGTGCTGTGAGTCAAAATCACTCACAACACGCAAAGGCAAAGGCAAAGGAAAAATGGTGGACAATGTGATGTATGAAGTTACAAACAAAGGTGTTGCGTGTGTGGATCCAGCTACTGATCCACCGCACCAGGGTCGTTCACTGTTGGTCAACATGTTGCAGCCCCATGTTATCCTAGAGCCTATTTCTCCTCTGGACACTACTGGGAAAGTAGCCAATCAACCTCCAGGTGGAGGCACATCATATTTGCAACAATTGTGACCCAAATAAAATGCTGTTACAGTACACTGAGGCGGCGAATCAAGATGCAGCACCCCATACCTGTGTAAGTATATGAGGGTATTTAGTAAGGAATGGAAATATGTAAATACCATGGTTGCACAGGATGAGTGATCCATTCCGCACTCCTTTATTGTTAGTACTACCCATTGCAAGATGAATGTATCAGTTCCTCTCCCTCCCTCCCTGTTGCAAAATACATATGTCAAACATTGATGCCTGTAGTAACATAACTAACAATGTCTGTCTCCTCCAAACACAGGTGGTATAGTGGAAACAGCAGCAAGTGAAGAGGAGTCCCTGTCCCAGGCTCTGGTGGAGGATGAGCTCTCTGGTGTGGATCTGGCTCTGTCCTCTTCGGATGACGAACAGCAACCTGGCACTTCCGGAGTGACTCATCATGCAGCCCCACCATCAGAAACATCTGCACCCCCTGCAGCTACGTCAACAACATCTGGCCCCAGACCTAACACCCCCGCCAACACGGACAGACATAGGACACCAATTTCAAACAGCACAGGGATCCGGCCACCCAGGAAGGTACGGACAATGACACCAGTAGCAATACCCAAGGTGGTTCAGGGTCAACTGTGTGTGCCACCAGAGGACCTGCCCGTGTGTCATGGGGTGGTGGGAGTGGTGTCAATCAATCAGAGTACTTGTAAAGTGCGCTACTTACCCGTGAGGGTCTCAAGGCGCTATGGGGAGGGGGGTGCTGCTACTGCTCGAAGAGCCAGGTCTTGAGGAGTCTTCTGAAGGTGAGTAGGTCTTGGGTCTGCCGTATGTGGGTAGGGAGGGTGTTCCAGGTCTTGGCGGCGAGGTAGGAGAAGGATCTGCCACGGAGGTCGTTCGTTGGATGCTGGGGACATCGGTGAGGGCGAGGCTGGTGGAGCGGAGCTGGCGGGTGGGGGTGTAGAAGCTGAGTTTGCTGTTCAGGTAGGCTGGTCCGGCGTTGTGGAGTGCTTTGTGTGCGTGGGTGAGGAGCTTGAAGGTGATCCTCTTGTCGACGGGGAGCCAGTATAGGTCTCTCAGGTGGGGGGTGATGTGGCTGCGGTGGGGGACGTTGACGATCAGTCGGGCGGAGGCGTTTTGGATGCGTTGTAGTTGTCGTAGGTGTTTGGCTGGGATTCCTGCATAGAGTGCGCTGCCGTAGTCCAGTCTTGTGCTGACGAGGGCCTGTGTCACCGTTCTTCTTGTTTCGGTCGGGATGCACTTGTAGATCCTGCGGAGCATGCAGAGGGTGTTGTAGCAGGAGGAGGAGATGGTGTTGACCTGCTTAGACATGGAGAGGGAGGAGTCGAGGATGAATCCTAGGTTGCGTGCATGGTCAGTGGGTGTTGGTGCTGTTCCCAGTCTGGTCGGCCACCAGGAGTCATCCCAGGCTGAGGAGGTGGGTCCGAGGATGAGGACTTCCATCTTGTCTAAGTTCAGCTTCAGACGGCTGCTCCTCATCCAGTCGTTAACGGCCTTCATTCCCTCGTGGAGGTTGGTTTTGGCGGTGTGTGGGTCCTTGGTGAGAGAGAGGATAAGCTGGGTGTCGTCGGCGTAGGAGATGATGTTGAGGTTGTGATGGCGGCCCACTTGTGCGAGGGGGGCCATGTTGACGTTGAACAGCGTCGGGCTGAGAGATGAGCCCTGGGGGACACCGCAGATGATGTCGGTGGCTTCGGATCGGAAGGGTGGGAGGCGGACGCTCTGGGTTCTGCCGGAGAGGAAGGACGTGGTCCAGTCAAGGGCTTTCTCTTGGATTCCGGCTTCTAGGAGGCGTGTCTTTAGAGTGCGATGGCAGACCGTGTCGAAGGCGGCTGACAGGTCCAGGAGGATGAGGGTTGATGTTTCGCCGTTGTCTAGTTGGTGCCTGATGTCGTCTGTGGCGGCGATGAGGGCTGTCTCGGTGCTATGGTTTCGTCTGAATCCGGGCTGGGATGGATCCAAGATGTTGTTGTCTTCCAGGTGGAGGGCCAATTGCATGTTGACGATTTTCTCGATGACCTTTGCCGGGAACAGGGACAGGGAGATGGGCAAGAAGTTCTTGAGGTCCTTGGGGCCGCCTTGGGCTTCTTGAGGAGGGTGTTGATTTCGGCGTGCTTTCAGGTTTCCAGGAATGTCGCAGTTTCAAAGGAGATGTTGATGACCTTCCGTAGTTGGGTTGCGATGGCAGCTTCTGCTTTGTTGAATACGTGTTGTGGGCACGGGTCTGACGGAGATCCTGAGTGGATGGAGTTCATGACCTATCGTGTCTCGTCGTCGTTGACGTTGGACCAGGAGGTCAGGCAGTTGGCGCTGGTAGTGTTCACAGGGGATGTGGAGTCTGGCGTAGTCGGGGTGGTCGTGGTGTTGAAGCTGTCGTGGATGTCAGCGATCTTGCGGTGGAAGAAGATGGCTAGTGAGTCGCACAGTTCTTGTGAGGGCGGGATGTCGTTGGCGTTGGTGCTGGGGTTGGAGAGTTCCTTTACGATGCTGAAGAGCTCCTTGCTGTCGTGTGCGTTGTTATCCAAGCGGTCTTTGAAGGAGGATCTCTTGGCTAATCTGATGAGGTGGTGATGTCTGCGGGTGGCCTCCTTGTGGGCTGCGTGGTTGTCCGGTGTGCGTTCGTGGTGCCATATCTACTCCAGTTTCCGGCATGCACGTTTGGAGGTCTGGAGCTCGTCGGTGAACCAGGGGTCTCTCTTGCTGGTGTGGCTTTTGGAGGGTTTCTTGAGCGGGGTGAGGGTGTTGGCGCAGTCGTCGATCCACTGTCTGAGGTTTCAGGCTGCGGCGTCTGGGTTGGTGGGGTCGGCGGGTGGGTTCTGGGCGAGGGTGGTGATCAGCTGGTCTTCGGTGACTTTGCTCCAGCAGCGGCGAGGCAGCTGTTGGGTGCGGTGGTGCGTGGTTGGTTTCTTGAAGGTGAAATGGATGCAGCGGTCGTCGGTCCAGTGGAGTTCGGTGGTGTGGTCGCAGGCGATGTGGGTGCCTGTGGAGAAGACGGGGTCCAACGTGTGACCGGCGGCGTGGGTGGGTGCGGTGACGAGTTGTCTGAGGCCACGGTTGGCGAGGTTGTCGATAAGGGTGGCTGAGTTGGCGTTGTTGTTGTTCTCGAGGTGAAAGTTCAGGTCCCCGAGGAGGATGTAGTCGGTGGAGGCGAGTGCATGGGTGCTGGCGAGGTCGGCGATAGAGTCGCTGAACTGAGCCCGGGGTCCGTAGATGAGTGTTTCTCTGAGGGTGGTGTTGGGGTCGGTGTGGATCCGGAAGTGGAGGTGTTCGGCGGTGTTCAGGGTGTCGTCTGCGTGGGTGGAGACCTTGAGGGTGGACTTGTGGACGATGGCTATTCCTCCTCTGATTCCGTTGGCGCGAACCCTGCGGCTGATCTTGTAGCCGTCCGGGATGGCTATGGCAATGTCGGGCGCCGAGGAGTCATTCCACCAGGTCTCAGACAGGAAGGCCACATCTGGGGCAGAGGTGTTGAGCAGATCCCAGAGCTCGACGGTGTGTTTGCGTGCGGAGCGGGTGTTGAGGAGTATGCAGCGGGGGTGGTTGGGTCCAGTCTTTGGAGGTTTGGTGGCTCTGTCGCAGGTGAAGCTGCAGGTGCGGCAGGAGAAGGGTCCGTGGGTCCGTTTCGGGGCGGCCTGGAAGCATGTGTGGTTTCGGATGGCATTGAGTGCATTGATGGTGCTGGCATCGTAGTGGAGTCTGGTGTCGTGGCGTTCGCGGGGTCCAGGGGTTCTGGTGCTGGGCACGGTCCAGGCGCGGACTGGCGCAAACGGGCTTGCCTTAGGCGCGCCTTCGGCGTGCCAACGGCACACCCGCTGCGTGCATCCGCTGCGCGGCTGTGTAGCGTCCGGCATATATAGGGAGGTGGGAGGGAGGAGCAGCTGGGAGGCAGGAGCAGTGAGTGGGCAGGGGGCGGTGCCGCAGGGGGCACTGCGGCAGGGAAACAGTGGTACAGAAAGCAAAATGGGGCACAAGGGGGGGAAACAAGTGGCACAGAGCAGAAAACGAGGCACGAAGAGGGGGAAACAATGGTACAGAAGGCAAAATGGGGCACAAGGGGGGGACGAGTGGCACAGAGCAGAAAACGAGGCACCAGAGGGGGAGACAGTGGCACAGAAAGCAAAAAGGACAGAGGACACTTACCAGCGGCAGTGGCAGCGGCAACAGGGGCACACAGTCGGAGCTGCGTGGAAGGGGAGCGACCTACCCGGAAGGTCAGGGGTCGCTCACCTCACCGTGCAGCATACGGCATATATGGGGAGGTGGGAGGGAGGTGCAGCTGGGAGGCGGGAGCAGCGATTGGGCAGTGGGCAGTCAGGGGGGCAGGGCTGTAGGGGGCACAGCGGAGTGGGAAACGAGTGCAACAGAAGACAAGAGGGGCACAATAAAACGAGTGGAACAGAGGGCAGAAGGGCACAAAAAATGAGGTAAAAACGAGTGGCACAGAGGGCAGAAGGGCACAAAAAATGAGTGGAACAGTGGGCAGAAGGGCACAAAAAATGAGGGAAAAACGGGTGGAACAGAGGGCAGAAAGGCACAAAAAGCGAGGGATCTTCGTGGAGGGTGAGCGACCTACCAGGAGGGTCAGGGGTCGCTCGGCAGAGGTCAGGGCCTGCAGAGGGGACTGGACTGCATGATGACCCCCAACTGGTACACATCATAGATGCATACCAGGATAGCACTGGAGGATTCAGCCAGGTAGTGAGGATCCTCAAGGACATGCAACAGGAGCAGGCTTGCAATCATGCACGCATGGAGGCCAAGTGGGACAAACTTACTGCGGTGCATACTGACATATTGACTTATCTCCGCCAGATCAGCACAAATATGTCCACACCTCCCTGTGTGCCCACAACATCTCTTGCAACAACATCTGAAAATGCCACAGGGAGGGAGGATGAATCTGGTGGAGAGTCCGATGCAACATCGATGCCTGCGCCTGAGGATCCCCCCAGAAGAAGAAGATGGGTCGTCCGAAGAAGGACAAGTGAGCCACAGTTGTCCATGCACATCCCCCAGGAACCCAGAACCTGTTTTGGATATTGATCTGTGTGTGCAAAGCGTTCACCTTGTTGCACATGACACAATTCCCCAACATGACATAGAGGGCCCATGTTGTACTGATGTAGAAGATGAATGTGGACTTCACTCTGGACATTTCATCTACCAAGACTTCAAACTCATCTGTGAACTCTGGATTCTAAACCTCATGTACAGCACTATCTCCACACATGTATGTAAATAAACTCACAATTACACTATACTTGCCTATCTTGTGATTCAAACTTGGTATGTGTCATGGAGCTGATGAAATGCCGAAGTACACAGTGCAGGCAAACTACTACAGCAATGTCATTGCCGTTATGTGACTCATGTTGATGTGACACATATGAGGGAGACACACCAATAGGGTACCACAACACATACTCACCATGGACATGTGACACATTGCCTACAAAGATGTTTGCCAGATATACGGTGGAATGCACAGACACCACACCTTTCCACAGTCAATGCTAACAAGCTCACAGGTGAGATAACCAAATGTCAGTCAGATGTGTAAAGACAGACAACACACATAACTGAGTGAAGCACAGGTTCATTACTAATCAGAAACAAGTTTATTACACAACTGTAGCAAGGTGAATCCACATTACAGTGGGCACACGGTCACCAAGTGTTGTCAAATTGAGCTTCAGGGGTGTGTGGTACATCACATGATGGCATACTAGAAGTTCCACCCTGACATTGAATTCTGGTTGTTGTGTGTCAGGCTTGACCAAGCAACTGGCAAAGTACCTTGAGAAGGACAGAAATGAGACACAGTCAGAAGCACACAAGAACATGATGAAAATGCAATACACATGCACAAAACATGTCACAAGAAACCTACACAGTAACAACTTAGCATGTCAACACTATTGTGGACTACTGACCATCTGACAGGACACATCACTGCATGCACAGCAATTTCTTCTTATGCGTAAAAGCTGTCCGTACGGAAGATTAGCTTTTAGATTCCTGGGATGGGCACTTTTATGGTGTAAAATGGTGTTTGCATAAAGATGTTTTTAGTTGGCCTTGGACACATGTCAATTCTACGTCTAGAAATTTCATTTTGACGTTACTATGTTCCATGGAGAATTTTATATCTCCATGTCTGAAATTAAGCCATTCGTGGAAGGCCACCAGATCAGCCTGGCTCCCCGTCCACAGGAGCCAGACATCATCTATATAGCGATACCACTGAAAGATGTGATTTTTGAAAGGATTGTTATTTTCCCAAAAATTTTCTTCATATTGCGCCATGAAGAGGACTGCCATCTCTGGGGCATAAGGGCATCCCATGGCAGTCCCCTTCACTTGCAAAAAGAATTCACCATTGAAAGAAAAATAATTCTTTCTCAGTGCAATCTCAGCCAAATCTAAAATGATTGAAGTAGGCACTCTATGCGGTCTCTCTTTTTTTTTCAGATATATTTCCATCACCTCTAAAGCCTCCTCCTGCAGGATCTGGGTGCAGAGGGATGTTACATCCATGGTAACCATTATTTGTGACTGAGAGTCAAATTCTGTTCCCTCTACCTTCAGCAGAAAATCTGTTGTGTCTCTGAGGTATGGTCCATAGGGGCATTATGCCCACCCATACTGCCACCCCACCCATATGTGTCATGTTGCTATCACTGATGCAACCCCACCCATATGTGTCATGTTGCCTATCACTAATGCCACCCCACCCATATGTGTCATGTTGCCTATCACTGATGCCACCCACCCATAGGGGCATGTTGCCAGCCCATACTGCCACCCCAGCCATATGTGTCATGTTGCCTATCACTAATGCCACCCCACCCATAGGGACATGTTGCCCACCCATACGGCTACTCCACCCATATGTGTCATGTTGCCTATCACTGATGCCACCCCACCCATAGGGGCATGTTGCCCACCCATACTGCCACCCCACCCATATGTGTCATTATGCCTATCACTGATGCCACCCCACCCATAAGGGCATGTTGCCTATCACTGATGCCACCCCATCATTTCATTTAGAACTCAAGCAAAAAAAAACGTCTGGCATCTGTTTTGGCTTACTTCGTTCAGCTCGGAAGGTCCTTCCCCTTCTTCCCCCCCATAAAGAAAGCTTCTTATCCAAGGGCTGATCCTGTCAAGGCTGGATTACAGTAACACCCTTTACCTCGGTGCCCCAGAAGCTACAATTCATAAACTGCAACAGATCCAAAATTCCGCAGCTAGGCTGCTCACAGGTACTTTGGCAAGGTCTTCAGCGAAACCGGCCCTTAGATCTCTCCACTGGCTGCCAATTCGTGAGAGGATAAAGTTTAAATCCCTGTGTATTGTCCACAAATCTTTACAAGGTAAGGGCCCTCCTATTTTGAAGAGCTTAGTGTCTCCTTACAAAGCCAACAGGTCCCTTCGCTCCGATCGTGAATGTTTGGCCAGAGTTCCCAGAGTAAAGAGGGCGCGAACAGGAGGTCGGCGATTCTCTATTAATGCAGCGACTCTGTGGAACTCACTACCGCTGAAGATGCGAGCTGAACCGAGCCATCTGCGGTTTCGGAAACTTCTCAAAACTTTCCTTTTCCCCCAGGGCCTCTAACTCGGCATTTCCCCCTCAGTAACCTTGGCTCGCCAGCGCTGGGACGCCTCCGGGTAACCATGCGCTCTACAAATCTGCTTCCATTCCATTCCATTCCATTCCACCCATAGGGGCATGTTGCCTATCACTAATGCCACCCCACCCATATGTGTCATGTTGCCTATCACTGATGCCACCCCACCCATAAGGGCATGTTGCCTATCACTGATGCCACCCTACCCATAGGGGCATGTTGCCTATCACTAATGCCACCCCACCCATAGGGGCCTGTTGCCCTACACCACTGCCACCCTACCCATATGTGTCATGCTGCCTATCACTGATGCCACCCCACCCATAGGGGCATGTTGACTATCACTAACGCTGCCCCACCCATATGTGTCATGTTGCCTATCACTGATGCCACCCCACCCATAAGGGCATGTTGCCTATCACTGATGCCACCCCACCCATAGGGGCATGTTGCCTATCACTAATGCCACCCCACCCATAGGGGCATGTTGCCCACCACCACTGCCACCCCACCCATAAGGGCCATGTTGCCTATCACTGATGCCACCCCACCCATGGGGGCATGTTGCCCACCCATACTGCCACCCCACCCATATGTGTCATGTTGCCTATCACTGATGCCACCCCACCCATAAGGGCAGGTTGCTTATCACTGATGCCACCCCAACCCTAGAGACATGTTATCTATCACTAATGCCACCCCACCCATATGTGTCATGTTGCCTATCACTAACACCACCCCACCCATAAGGGCATGCGGCCTATCACTGATGCCACCCCACCCATAGGGGCATGTTGTCTATCACTAATGCCACCCCACCCATATGTGTCATGTTGCCTGTCACTGATGCGACCCCACCCATGAGGGCAAGTTGCCTATCACTAATGCCACCCCACCCACAGGGGCATGTTGCCCACCACCACTGTCACCCCACCAATATGTGTCATGTTGTCTATCACTGATGCCACCCCACCCATAGGGGCATGTTGCCTATCACTAATGCCACCAAACCCATATGTGTCATGTTGCCTATCATTGATGCCACCCCACCCATAAGGGTATGTTTCCTATCACTGATGCCACCCCACCCATAGGCGCATGTTGCCTATCACTAATGCCACCCCACCCATAGGTGCATGTTGCCTATCACTAATGCCACCCCACCCCTATGTGTCATGTTGCCTATCACTGATGCCACCCCACCCATAAGGGTATGTTGCCTATCACTGATGCCGCCCCACCAATAGGGGCATGTTGCCTATCACTAATGCCACCCAACCCATAGGGGCATGTTGCCCACCACCACAGCCACCCCACCCATATGTGTCATCATGTGGCCTATCACTGATGTCACCCCACCCATAGGGGCATGTTGTCTACCCATACTGCCACCCCACCCATAAGGGCATGTTGCCTATCAGTGATGCCACCCCACCCATAAGGGCATGTTGCCTATCACTGATGCCACCCCACCCATAGGGGCATGTTGCCTATCATGAATACCACCCCACCCATAGGGGCATGTTGCCCACCTCCACTGCCACCCTACCCATATGTGTCATGTTGCATATCACTGATGCCACCCCACCCATAGGGGCATGTTGCCTATCACTAATGCCACCCCACCCATATGTGTCATGTTGCCTATCACTGATGCCACCCCACCCATAGGGGCATGTTGTGTATCACTACTGCCTCACCCACCCATAGGGGTCAGTGTGTTTGACAATATTGACACCCCCACCCATAGGGTGGATGATGCGCCACACATCCATCAAACATCAACCACAGGTATGTCGGCCGAATACATTTCCCCACATCATTATGCCAACAAATACCCCCCAACAGTGAATTTGATTTATGACACACAATGTAACTACCATCTCATGTATGACCAACACCAGAGTGTGGGCTACATAAGTCAAGCTTTGCAATAGCACTGGGCCAATGTGTTCAAAACCCCCATCCGTGTGTACATCCAATGGAAAATGTGTGGACACAAACTGCAGCTAAAGTTGAGCATTGTGGCAAAGGGTCTAAATCCCCCATCATCACAGTGACCTTAAGGTAAGTGTCATCATAGAAATAGCAGCACATGCCAAACAGTATGTATGATTATTGGGCATGTCAGTACAACACTAGTTCAGTCAACCATCATTTACCACCCAATGTAGGCACTGGTGACATACGCCTGGGTATGGTAGTGCCCCTTAAGTCACCTGCACACACACAATACATATGTCCAGCAAGTTACACAGAGGACACAGTTGACTTTACACCAATGATGCCCACACCTGCACGTACAGTGGAGATGGGCCAACAGTCAGGGAATGTGACAAATTGTACAATGTGAAGCACATCATATGTGCATGGGTGCAAGCCACAGATGTGGCCATGCCAATGACATGTTAACATCCCTGTCCAAAACTAGTTAATCATGACACACCCAGTCAGCTGCAAAAGATGACATGGATACCAACCTTAACAGGAAACATATCTCATGGTCCACATGGAGTACATCACATCAACACCTCAGTATCAGACATTTTTAAATCCTGCATCATCACAGCAAGGTCAGGGTGAACAGCATCAACATAATGTACAGCTAAATCAAATGCACAAGGATAACAAAACATGCTTTATTCAGAAAATGCAAAGCTGAAAGGGAAAATCCAAAACAAAATTAGGTCCGATGTCCTCTCAAAATACAAAGTCCAATGAGGTTGTGAGTGACACCTGTCACCCATTGCTTGCCTGCACTGCTAAGGACTGGGGAAATCCACTCTGAGGGGCATACATGGGGCAGGCCAGGCACCGCGGGGACAGGATCAGGGCTGTGAAGGGGTGGTGGGTGTAGGAGAGTCAGTGGCAACTGCAGTGGAGGTGCCTGACATGGTTTGTGCTGTTACAACTTCGGGCACAACTCTGATGAGGTGGCTGCTGTAACCACTGCATTTCAGACTGGGTGGTTGTGGACTCCACTGCAGTGCCTAACCTCATGGTAGTAGAAAGGGGTGCAGGTGAGTTTGGGAGGACAGCTGGGGGGCCACGGTCCCCACACTACTTGCACTTACAGACAGACTGGTGGTGGTGTCAGTGGAAGAGCAAGTGGGAGTTGGGGAAGGACTGAGCATTTTGGGGATGATGTATCTGTGGGTGTGGGAACCTCGGACAGGGAGTGGTGGGGGAACCTGTGGTGTGCTGACCTGGGGGATGGAGCAAGGAGACTGTATACTGAAGCATGGGGGTGGGGTCTTGCTCTTCCGGGTATGGGGTGACTTGTGGGTGGGGACCTCGGTCTGCCTGCACCTGGGGGAGGGTGTCTGGGTGTGAGGGGCACTCTTCTCTGTGTGTGGGGACTTCCTCTTCCCCCTGTAGTCTGAATATGCTGGATCGGAGGGGAAGAGGCCTAGGTCACAAAGGAAGAGCTGAGATGGGGTTGCAGGTGAGGCAAGGGAAGGGCTCTTGGAGGGAGAGGGATCAGAGGACTGCAGAGTTGTTGTGGATGCCTCTGTGTGTGGTATCAGTCCCCTGACTTTGCTTGCGTGCACGTTTTGACTTTTGTTTGTGTGATTGTGTGCTGTCTGTGTCTGTGTGTTTGGGTGACTGTGCTGGTGTGTGTGTGCTGGGGACAGGTAGGGTGCTAGGAGTTGTTGATGGTGCAGAGACTGAAGGGGTGTGGGACTGTTAGAGGAGGGATACTGCTGCAGTCCAGGAGGAGGTCATGGACTGATTGGTCCTCTGTAGGGCAGACATGCCTGATGAGATGCCCTCCATGAATGACACCAGTTGTGTCAACAGACTGGTGTGTGCATGCAGGGCACTCAGCATTGATGTCTGCCCTACATGGAGCTGTTTAAGCAAGTCCACAGACTCCATACTCAGGGCAGCAGGGGATACAGGGGCAGGGGGTGCGGTGCCTGGCAGGAAGGAGCTATGCTCCCGAACACGGGAGCTGCCACAGACCTCTGGGATGGGAGCTGAAGGGAGGGTGGTGGTGGTGGCGGGAACAGCCTCACTATTTGTGGTTTGCTGGCTGCTGACACCCACCCCCACAAGGGAGTCATCCTCTGAGCTGCTGTGGTCCTCAGCTGAGGTGGATGGTGCTGAGGACTCCTCGGTGTGGCTCACCTCACCCTCCGTGCCACTGGGTCCCTCCGACTCTTCGGTCGCTGGCCCAGGCTGGCTCTGTGGCTCCTCTAGTTCTGTGGCCCTGTCTCCTGTGCCAATGAATGTATCTGCATATAAGTAGGAAAACAAGGCCCACATTAGTCACCTGTACTGACTGCACACAACACTGTAAATACAGCACATTACAGGGCATGCACTGGCATCCTTAGCTGATATTTGCTCAAAATGCCTACACAGATGTACATAGGGCAAGAGCCAGTCTGAACATCAACCATGGCACCCATATCCCTCCTGGACCTGTACCCATATGTCTGTTGCATGCTGGCTGATAATACCCCAAAGTGCACACATGCACCACATACACAGTTGTTGTACATGCAAATGACGATGAAGAAGTTCATTACTGTAAACATACATCACATCACATCACAATCACTCAGTACAGGTGTCAGGATGAATGTATGCCCAGAGTCACATTTCACAATCTTGTGATGCCTAGCAGCGCAACACACAATGATGTCCTCACGTCCTGAAAGTCAATGACACAATGGGGTGCATGGAGCACCTCTAACTCCAATGCAGGATCCCTTCTCAAGTCAATGACCTGGCACAGACATGCATGGTAAGTCAGTCTTCACTGCCACATGTCGTGGGGCAATGCATCAGGACAACATCAGTCTGCACTGCGTCACATTCATAGGTCATGCCCATACCAAACTCTGCAGCTGACAAGTGCACAAGTACGTCCCCTGCCATACACTATTCTTGGACTATGATGAACCAACATCACTAAAATCAGGCATATGAGGGACTGCAAACAGAACTACCTGAACATGAGCACCTCACAGTCTGCTGCTAATGACACACAACTGTGTGAAAGTCACTTTTGCATAAAGCAATGTGCACAGTCAACTGACCACACCCATATATGCTACACAGGTATGATCCCCATTGTCACAACTCAGATGTCCTGCTGACACTAAAATCCTCGACACACCAGTTGTCAGAAAAAGGAAGCCATACCACAATAACATTGTGTCAGACAACTGATAGCACATTTCAGGAAGCACAATCAGTAGGTCCATACATATGAGTGTGAGTACAGAGTCTCCCAATGCCCAATGCCGTGGAGTGGGCATGACTGACCAGGTAAACCTGTAACTGTGTATTGGTCTGGACAGTAGGCATGGGTCTGGGCTAGTGTGACATACTTCCTATACATACTCCTGAGGACACTACATGGACTTACCTGCTGCATGGGTATGAGACCAGGCATAGTGCAAAAAATAGACCCACCCACGAAGCACACATCAGAGTCCCAGTCACATGTGCTGTGCAGGACCCTCAGCATAGCTGATTGAAGGGACACAGTGCCCAAGTGAAAAAAGTCACAGACTGTAGGGGCCACAACTATGGATCAGATGAGGAGTGTGACTTACACAATTGAGGGACATGAGTCCTGGACTCCAAGACCAACGTAATGTGGAAGTTTGACCAGGCCAACCGACTGCAAATAGCACGTCAGACCTGTTCACAGGTCAGGCATGGACTTACCCCTCCTTGCTGCTGTCAGGCCTTCAGTTGCCCATCCATGTCCGGGAAGACCACTGCTAGAATCCGGAGCATGTGGGAGTCATAGTCCGGTGTCCGCCCCTATGGCGAGGAGGCAACAGCTTCAGCTGGACCCTTGCAATCCTCCGGGTCCAGCCACGTAGGTCCTGCCACCTCTTCTGGCAGTTGCGGATCCGGCACTTGTAGACCCCCACTGATCTTACTGCCCGGGCGATGGTCAGCCAGATCTCTTGCTTCTGGTGGGCATCAACCTGTGAGGATGACAAAGTGAAGAGGACATTACCACACATGCCACATAATTGTGCTGCATACAGTTGAAAATACATGTAGTCATCACAAAGCTAAAAGAGGTAAACAGGTAGTGCACCCATCGAAATGTGCATTTGTGCTGCAGGTCTGACATGGTAACATTGGCTAGGAATTTAAGGCTAGCACTACTGCACTACTGCAGCAGGACACCTGTTCATCACATCTACCCACATAAATTGCTTGCTGAAAGTGCATATGCCTCTCACTGCTGTGCACACTTCTATTAATGCTAGTCAGACAACTTGCAGAAAATTATACGCAGTGGACTGCACACTCACCTGCTCCCCTGGTTTCCCATACAGCTTGCTGTACTGTGGGAGGACCCCATCTAGCAGGGCCTGGTTCTCCTCCTCTATGAATGCTGGGGCCCTCTCCAGAGTACGTGCCATTGCAGGATCCTGAGGAAGCATAGACAGCAGCAGTGGAATCTGAAATGTGGCCCTGTAGCAAGTAGTGCAGGCAAGTGAGCTCCCTAGGGGCCTGTAAGCCTTAAATCAGTAATGCAGAGGCAGATTCTGTGACATTGCCCCTTACTGATAGGCCAGTCACTGTTGCATTCTATGAATCTGTCCAATCCATGGAAATGTAAGACTCCTACACGTCTTCCGCATCGTTTAAAACTCTCACCTTCAGAACACCCTAGGATTGCAACATTGTTGTAGGCATCCAAATGAATTTCCAGCGCACGTCTCGAACGATTTTTGAATTCGCGTCCATCTCCATGACAGCCCATTGCAAATGAGTGCGCATGGCTTTGTAAACTGACTATACGACGCGTATTTTTTAAACCAAACGCATCAGTCTCAAGACGATTCTATGGGCTATGCGTGCGCACATCTCAGACCAGAACAGCACGACGCGTCACTGTAGAAGTCACCGCGTCGGGTCACATTGCATACTGGTCGTACATGAATGAAACAAGCCGTGCGCACGCTTTGCCCATTGTCATCAATGTGATCCGATGTGGGTGACTGTACTGCATACGCATCGTGCAGTCAATGGACAAGGTGTGCGCACCACTCGGTCCATGCATATATGACGCGTCTGCATACAAGTCACCCGCGTCGGATCACATTGGTGTGACTTGCAGACGGTTTACACACAGATTACATTGCCATGGCCACACCTTCAACACCACTGCATGTCCCACACTGCATCCCATGGCATGTAAGGCTGCCTCACCTGTGTGTGTATGGGGGGGCAACATTTCTATTCTTGTGTGGCACTTAGGTGCATCCACTCCCAGGTTGGGCACGGGTTCATGGGGACAGATTCGTTTTTGTGTTGTGCACCTCACAAATGTAATGTCCAAGTGTTTGCTTATGGAAATGAGCCATGGACACAGTACCAGTTTGGAGATGTGTATGACCTGTCACATACATCATGAGTACAGGGTTGCATTTCATGTACATCACAGCAAGACCCATGGCCACAATCATGGTGTACCCCCACAGTCTGTGTGCATGTTGTGTCTCTGATGTTTGTGGTTCCATGTGCCCAATGTGAGACAGTGTCCACCATGTTTTTGTGCATCCACATTTATGCTGTGTGTGTGTCTCAGGGACTTCCATGTATGGCCTGCAGGGACCACAGGAGCCACTACCTGTGTGACTCATGATTGGTTGTGGGATGTTCATGATACACAATGTCATTCCAGTGCACATGTGGCAATACTGGGACCATGGCTATCTCCCTGACATGGAGTTGTGATGCCTGTGAAACATCAGTTCTCACTTGTCACTGTGTTGTGTGTTGTGAACATGACAGCAGTAGATACGTACTGTGCCACAGACCAATGATTTGCCATTGCACTCCATGGAACTCATGTACACATGTCTCATTGATATGTGAGATGATGGGCATGAAAGTGACATATATGTCCATAACCAACAGCACACACCTCCGTTAATTGTGTATTGCTATGATGTATCATGTGATTTTTTCTCAAGGTGAGTGTCACATGGGTAGCTGAATGTATAATCGTACTTTACCCATCTCTATACTGCAGGGCACCAGCAGTCCATAGACCGTTTCCTGTTCTTGAGACCATGGTGGAACACGACAGCATCCGACGGTACCGCTTCACCAGGAGACTGATCGATTAGTTGGCAGAGCAGTTAGCGCCACATCTGCTACCTGGCCGGACATACCCGACATTACTGACACCAAAGGTGAAGGTGATGGCATCCCAGCACTTCTTTGCGACCGGTACCTTCCAGCACACCGTGGCTAGTGCTGGTGGTATGTCACAAACTAAGTTCAGCCGTGCGCTTCGTGATGTCTTGGAGGGGATGTTGAATTACCTAGACCCCTAAATCAAGTTTCTTAGCGCGGGGGAACTTGCTGACATTAAGGATGCCTTTTATAGACTGGGGAGGTTGCCAAACGTGATTGGATCAATCAATGGCACACATGTGGCCCTGATACCACCAGGCGCACATGAACAGACATACCGCACTAGGAAACATTTCCACTCAATCAATGCTCTGGTGGTATGTCTGGCGGACATGGTGATCACACATGTGTGTGTACGTTTCCCTGGTTCTGCGCACGATGCCTACATCTTGCGTAGGAGTTGCATACCGTTGATGATGTCACAGATGCCAAACCAGCGTGCCTGGCATGTTGGTGTGTACTGTTTACCATTGTGTGTGTTTGGCAATGTTGTCTCTCACCCCCTTACAATACTCAACTAATGTGTAATTCTTTGTATGTAGGTGACTCTGGATACCCCAACATGCCGTGGTTGCTGACACCCTCCAGGAACCCTGTGACAGCATCCAAGATGCGGTACAGTGAGGCACATGGCAGAACCAGGCGAGTGATTGAGCGTACCTTTGGTCTCCAGTGATAAGCTGCTTCCGCTGCCTGGACAAGACCGGAGGGGCCCTCCCATATGAGCCTGCAAAGGTGTGCAAGACCATCATTGTCTGCTGCATGCTCCACAACATGGCAGTGCGGAAGAAGGTGCCTCTCATACAGGATGACGATGACCAACATCCACCACCTGTGGAGGATCCTGGCCTGGGGCACGAGGCCAGTGATGATGATGAGGATGTCGTCCGCACACAGCTCATGAACGCTTCAGCTGAATGTGAGTTCACAGCGTTGTCATGTCAATGTCCTGAGTTAGCCTTTGATGTGTTTGTGCACCCAAGTAAAAATTAAAAATGAATTATAACTATATGAAACCAATAATAGTTATTAATTAAAATATAACTTGGAAAATTAGGATAACATTATTTTTATATTTTTAGGTCAAACATAGATCCCAAAATGCCAAATGTATCCACTTTAATTTACTGTCAAAAGGAAAACCACTCCTAATATTACCTTTGCAATACATACAACAAAGAGCACAGTAGCTCACCATATTGCCACTAGAAATGTATTAAATGTTATTCTAATGGTTGTTATGGAAATGCTACCTCTGCACTATAAATAATCATATGGAGAATGTAACTCACTGAAGTCTCCTTCCAAACACGGTAGAGATTGAGGACTACAACAAACACAAAACATAGAAAGTATCTACAAGTTCCACGGCTTCAAGCCAAACTATACTAAAAGATTATGCATATAAAGTACCATGCAACATTATAGCCGAACCACACTCTGTACCCAAAATGAAAGGACTAGGAAAAGAAGAAGAGAAACAATAGCTAATCTTGCCCCTACGACTTTTGAGAAAATGGGTATTTCTCACACCCAAAACTCATCCATACAAAAGACGATTTCATTTTATTTGCCAACTTAAAATAATTAAAATCATTCTTACAGTGTAAAACCTACTAATTCTAATAAAGTCTCCCACCTGGCTAATGGATGGAACTTTTAAAACCTGCCCACCTCCTATTGATCAATCATACAACTACTAATCCACCAAAACAGCTGTTGATTTTGAATATGCAATTATGCATACAGGATCACCTTTCACCTTCAAATGTCCTAAAAAGAGAGCAGCAAATTTGTTCCCACACCCACCCAAAACATATATAGTACCATTTAAAACCCTAAATAAAACAAAATAACAATACCACATTACACCAATAATGAACATATAATATACATTACCTACATCCCTAACAAATAACATCCTTAAGATGAAAACACCAATAAATGTACATAAACACCAAATGACTACTTTAAAACAACAAATAAACTCCATACACCTTAATCAACATAAATACACCTACCCCTAAACATAAACTATCTAGTAAAATATACACTATAAGCAACCTTAACTGATTCAAAGAGCTGAGACCTGACCTCAATCTTTTCCTTTGATCTCAGTTGAATTAAAAGAAATAAGAAAGACTGCAATGCAGCATTACCAGTAAACAAAAAAAGCAGTTTATATAAAACAAGAAAGTCTTTTACTAGATGCAAATAAGACGAAAATATTATTTTATGTTAACAAATATGTAAAACGATACAAAAATGTTAAATGATCTGTTACTTTTACATTTATTTAAAATTATTGCATTTTATTTAAATTACAACTAGCAATGTATAAATAAAGCAATGTTTAAACAATATATATCATTTTGTATATATAGCTACAAAATGTATTATTAGTGTATTGAGGTAAATGAAAATTACATAAATGTTAATGAATGATATAAAAAGATTCAAATTACTAAAACATGAGAAGTCTATGTTTTACATTTCAAAAACTTTATTTGGGTTGTTTACTTTAAATATCAATCATGTTAAAGTATAATATTGTTTCTGATTACATTAAATAAAACTAAACAAAAAACGAAAACTAAATGTTAAATAATATAATATATCTGAAAACAATTGTCTTACCTTTTTTTATTGAGATCCATTCAAATTTACAAATTCATCGATATATCACAGTGTCATATCAAGTAATGCACTTCCGATCAATAAATATGGCATACATATTCAAGAGTAAAGAGGACTACACAATCAGAATAAAAGCCAGACTAACTTTGGACTAAAAATCATAAGAGACCCGATACAGCACTGTTAGAACTGGGGGTCTCTAGTTGGCTGAGGCAGTTACCTTAGTCCAAATAGGGAGCCTTGCTTATAGTCAGGGAAAGGAGTGACACCCTCTTTGATGACCCCTGCTCACCCCCTGGTACCTTGGCTAGAGCAGCCAGGCTTATCTTCAAGGCATTGTGTAAAGTACTTGCAACCACAGTCCCAGTGACAGTGATAACACAAGTGGACACCACACTGATGTATGAAAATAGCGGTATCTTTATCAAGAAGAAAAATACGATAAGATCAAATGATAAAATTCCAACATATACATATTCGTAATATTTCACTTCGCCGGTTATTAGGCCATGAAACACTTGTAGGTTCTTGGTACTAATGAGCAGTTCACGACATTCAAATGCAGTCCTAATGCAATGTTATGCAGTTCGTATCGTCAGACTAATGCAGTTTGTAATGTAAGAATAATGCAATCCTCAATACACGTAATCAGGCAGTTCGTAATGCGAGAATAATGCAATCCCCAATTCACGTACTCAGGCAGTTTGGAATGCAAGTAAAATGAACTCCTTAATGCAAGTAATAAGGCTGTTCGGAATGTGAAAATATTTCAATCCTCAATGCACATAATCAGGCAGTCCGGAATGCAAGTATAACGTATTCCTTAATGCAAGTAATAAGGCCGTTCGGAATGCAAGAATAATACCAGGCCAATCAATTCGATTAGCGCGGGCAGCACTAGGCCCCAACCACTGACAACAGTCCTGAACTTCCGAGGGTGGCCCCAGTACTGCTGGGCAGGTCCGGGCCACTTGATTACTCAGTGCGTCTAACGTGATGCAGCAGGAGAGAGACGGGAGCACTCCTGTACTCCTCCAGTGCCTCTCCAGGCCTCACACGCTTGCAGCTCCCAATCGGAGTCCAAGCCTTACCTGGGGGATGCGCTGCCTAGCTCTCTCTCTCTCCCTGCTCGTCTGACGTCCTGCTGGGGGATCAGTGACTAAATATCGAGAGACAAAATATCGACTACAAAAAATATCGACCCCAAAATATGGAAAACCACAATATCGACAGGCAATACTTAATTAAAAATATCTATATATATTGAACCCACTATATCGACTTAAAAAAATATATTGTTTCTAACATTACCGAATGACAAAATATCGAAATTACAATTATCGCAATTCATACAATTAAAACACAAATACCCATGATATCGAAAACAAAAATATAGAAAGCCAACAATATTGATACTAGAATATTATCGATTAAATATAAAACACTTTATCACATATAAATTCATATAAAACACACATATTTATGACACAAACATACGCAATACAATTAATACATATAAATAAATATTTTTAAAACACATTCACGCCATATATATATAATATTGACAAATATTACTTAAAAAGAAAAATAAATAAATACTTTACTAAATAAACACCAAAATATTTAATACAAAATTATATGTAAATAATATCTAAACTATAACATATACTTAAAATGAATTACTATGACTTAATTAGCATCTTTCATATATTGAAACACCCCAAAAAAATTCAAACTAAACACAACAACAAATCAAAATGTTTCACAAACAGAAATAACCAATAACAGAAACTAACTAATTAAAACAACATCATAAAAGCCCCAAAAATGTTTTACTCTTTTCCACTTCAACAGCAAAAGAAAGCAGAAGTGGAAACGCTACCAGTTTATTTCCTGATAACAGGGGCCCCATTAGGATGGCGGGTTGGTAGCCACCGCCGGCCCAGCGGGGGCGATCCGCCCGCCATCTTCCCATTAAAGACCCCCGTCATATTACCATGGCGAGGGTCCGCGGCGGATGGAAAGACCAAAGACACCGCCAGCCATATTACAATGTGGCCTTTCACATGCCTTTCTGTGATGGCATTGCCACCACGGAAAGGCATGCGGAGTCTGGGGAGTCGTTGCACGCCCCCATGGACTCCGGGGGGTGGGGGTGCACATGGGGGGTACCTATCAACGGACAGCGTGGCAGGCACCGCGTGGTGCTTGTCACTTTGTGCACTGAAAAGCACAACATGCATTTTTAGCAGTGCGGCGGGCAGTGCATTCAGAACCTCCGGCCGCAATGTTAAAAATACGGGATGTACCCTCCAGTGTGGCGGGTGCATCCTAATGGGATGTACAGGACCGCCACACCCTTAGCAGGTGGTCCCAGTTTCCACTGGTATGGCAGGCGGACTTTGTCCGTCCGCCATACTAATGTGCCCCCAAGACTCCAATTTAAAGAAAACTTTAAACTAAAAGAAGTAAATAATCTTTTATAAAACTTTATAGTGCTAACACGTTCTAAATAATGCTTCTAAATTATATCAAACTAAAATATACTTTCATTTATGTATATATCCACTACAGATTCTTCCAGCCACAAGAAGAATTATCTACAAGTTCGAAAATAAAAGTAAACAAAAAGTAACTAAATAATCTTTTGTTACAACATTAATAATGTTAAAATGTTCTTAAAAAGAAAACTAAATAAAATTAAACTAAAATATACTTTCATTTATTTATATCTCCACTACAGATTCTTCCACCCACAAGAAGAATTATCTACAACAAGCAAGAAAATAAAGTCAAACAAAAAGTAAGTAAATAATCTTTTGTACAACATTAATAGTGCTAAAATGTTCTTAAAAATACAACAAAATGAAATTTAACTAAAATATACTTTCATTTATTTATATATCCACTACAGATTCTTCCAACAACAAGAATAATTATCTACAACAAGCAAGAAAATAAAAAAGTAAGTAAATAATCTTTTGTACAACATTAATAGTGCTAAAATAATCTTAAAAATACAACGAAATGAAATTAAACTAAAATATACTTTCATTTATTTATAACTGCACTACAGATTCTTCCTGCCACAAGAAGAATTATGTACAACAAGTCAGAAAATAAAGCTAAATAAAAAGTAAGTAAATAATCTTTTGTACAACATTAATATTGCTAAAATGTTCTTAAAAATACAACTAAATGAGATTAAACTATTAAACTTGGTAAGTGGCCCTGGGTGTGGGTGCTGATAAGTCACCTGAACGCTCCCGGTGCCTTTACAGTCTGTGCTGATCACTAGATCTGTAAGGATGACCAGCCTCACCCCACCTGGCAGTGGCTCAGGGGAAAGATGAAGCACCGCTCTCTCCGTCGGTACTCCGTGCCGGCGTCCTAGCCGACCGGGAGCGTTCAGGTGACTTATCAGCACTTGCACTGTTACCCTGGTGTCATCTTTCACTTATTATTTTTAATTCACTTGGTGCAGTAGTTTTTATTTAGATTGGTCCTGAAGAATGCAAGGGAACTATAGTCCCAATATTGCAGAAACTAGTTGACCTACTTTAACCTAGAGCAGTCTACCTTATGAGAAGGCCTTAGGTTATATTTGTTTTTATACTTTGGTATGTTAGGCAGACACGGAATAAACTTTTTTCAAGTGCCTATTCAAACCAATTTTAAACATACACTATATGGGTTTCTTTCACGTTATCACTTTTTTTAGCACTGCACACCCCAGTCCCACACCCAGGGCCACTTACCAATATCAAGTGGTCTACCACACTGTCACTGCCATTCTCCTTTGAGGAACCCCCTTACCACCGGGTTGACCTCTCAGTGTGGCACCGAGCTCCTCAGACGGGTGGTACAGATAAAATCCCAAATGATGAAGGGCGGATCCACATGGTGACTGATGGGTATTCTCCTCATCCTGTTGAGAATCTTCTGTGTTGTATCACTGTGGTTCACTGGGAAAGGTTGGCTTTCTGTTTCATGTGGGCACACTCCTCGAGACCCTCTGGTACCTTTTGTTGTTGATATACCACAGTTTTAGAACACGTTCTCTGTCACAGAGCCTTGTGACTGAGAAGTTCTTAAAGCACATTTTCTGAATTCTCAGATATCAGAAAGATTTCTAGGAGTACTACTGGGTAGTTACATCTATAGGAGTGTTTCAGGAGTACATTTGGAAATATGTGAACAGATGTAAACAATTTGCTTACAACGTCATTAGGTTTGAAGTTGTTTCCTGCCAATTACCATTCTGGAAACAAATTTACTCCTGTCGTCCTTCACAGAAGTAAATCTCCAATTGTTTCCAGGGTGTGAATGGGCAATGAAAATCTTGTTAATAAATATGTTGGTGCACCCATATGTTCAAGTGCAACACAACACTGTTGTAATGGGATCACTGACATAATATCGACGGACAGAATATATACTAGCAAAAATATTGATGCCAAAATATCGACAGACAGAATATCGAGTTTGTATCTACAAACAGGTAAGTACAAAAATATCGAGTCAAAAATATCGTTTACAAAAATATAGTTTATTAAAATATCGACTTTATTGAAAACAGTGTTAAATTAAATTAATAGTTAAAATTAATTACTAAAATATACTTACAAATACTTAAATTAACTTATAATATTTAAATAATTAATAAAAGTTATAAAAAAAATATTTTTACAATCATATTTGTTAAAACATATATATATAGTAACATTATATAAATAAATAATATCCAATATTATTACCGTAGGATAGCAGAAGTGTAAAAAATACTATTCCCACTCCAGAGAGTGTAACAGTAGGGAAAGCGTTGGATAGCGTAGAGTTAAAAATTACTATTCCCACTCCAGTGAGTGCAACAGTAGGGAAAGCGTTGGATAGCGTAGAGGTAAAAATTACTATTCCCACTCCAGTGGTTGCAACAGTGGGGAAAGCGTTGGATAGTGTAGGGGTAAACATTACTATTCCAACTCCAAAGAGTGCAACAGTAGGGAAAGCGTTGGATAGCGTAGGGGTAAAAATTACTATTCCCACTTCAAATAGTGCAACAGTAGGGAAAGCGTTGGATAGTGTAGGGGTTAAAATTACTATTCCCACTCCAGGGAGTGCAACAGTAGGGAAAGCGTTGGATAGCGTAGGGGTAAAAATTACTATTCCCACTCCAAATAGTGCAACAGTAAGGAAAGCGTTGGATAGCGTAGGGGTTTAAATTACTATTCCCACTCCAAAGAGTGCAACAGTAGAGAAAGCGTTGGATAGCGTAGAGGTAAAAATTACTGTTCCCCCTGCAGTGGGTGCAACAGTAGAGAAAGCGTTGGATAGCGTAGGGGTAAAAATTACTATTCCCACTCCAGTGGGTGCAACAGTAGGGAAAGCGTTGGATAGCGTAGGGGTAAAATTTACTATTCCCACTCCAGTCGGTGCAACAGTAGGGAAAACGTTGGATAGCGTAGGGGTAAAAATGACTATTCCAACTCCAAAGAGTGCAACAGTAGGGAAAGCGTTGGATAGCGTAGGGGTAAAAATTACTATTCCCACTCCAGTGGGTGCAAGAGTAGAGAAAGCATTGGATAGCGTGGGGGTAAAAATTACTATTCCCACTCCAGTGGGTGCAACAGTAGGGAAAGCATTGGATAGCGTAGGGGTAAAATGTACTACTCCCACTCCAGTGGGTTCAACAGTAGGGAAAACGTTGGATAGCGTAGGGGTAAAAATTACTATTCCAACTCCAAAGAGTGCAACAGTAGGGAAAGCGTTGGATAGTGTAGGGGTAAAAATTACTATTCCCACTCCAGTGGTTGCAACAGTGGTGAAAGCGTTGGATAGTGTAGGGGTAAACATTACTATTCCAACTCCAAAGAGTGCAACAGAAGGGAAAGCGTTGGATAGTTTAGGGGTAAAAATTACTATTCCCACTCCAAATAGTGCAACAGTAGGGAAAGCGTTGGATAGTGTAGGGGTTAAAATTACTATTCCCACCCCAGGGAGTGCAACAGTAGGGAAAGCGTTGGATAGCGTAGAGGTAAAAATTACTATTCCCACTCCAGTGGTTGCAACAGTGGGGAAAGCGTTGGATAGTGTAGGGGTAAACATTAGTATTCCAACTCCAAAGAGTGCAACAGTAGGGAAAGCGTTGGATAGCGTAGGGGTAAAAATTACTATTCCCACTCCAAATAGTGCAACAGTAGGGAAAGCGTTGGATAGTGTAGGGGTTAAAATTACTATTCCCACTCCAGGGAGTGCAACAGTAGGGAAAGCGTTGGATAGCGTAGGGGTAAAAATTACTATTACCACTCCAAATAGTGCAACAGTAGGGAAAGCGTTGGATAGCGTAGGGGTTTAAATTACTATTCCCACTCCAAAGAGTGCAACAGTAGAGAAAGCGTTGGATAGCGTAGAGGTAAAAATTACTGTTCCCACTGCAGTGGGTGCAACAGTAGAGAAAGCGTTGGATAGCGTAGGGGTAAAAATTACTATTCCCACTCCAGTGGGTGCAACAGTAGGGAAAGCGTTGGATAGCGTAGGGGTAAAATTTACTATTCCCACTCCAGTGGGTGCAACAGTAGGGAAAACGTTGGATAGCGTAGGGGTAAAAATGACTATTCCAACTCCAAAGAGTGCAACAGTAGGGAAAGCGTTGGATAGCGTAGGGGTAAAAATTGCTATTCCCACTCCAGTGGGTGCAACAGTAGAGAAAGCATTGGGTAGCGTGGGGGTAAAAATTACTATTCCCACTCCAGTGGGTGCAAAAGTAGGGAAAGCATTGGATAGCGTAGGGGTAAAATGTACTATTCCCACTCCAGTGGGTGCAACAGTAGGGAAAACGTTGAATAGCGTAGGGGTAAAAATTACTATTCCAACTCCAAAGAGTGCAACAGTAGGGAAAGCGTTGGATAGCGTTGGGGTAAAAAGTACTATTCCCACTCCAATGAGTGCAACAGTAGGTAAAGCGTTGGATAGCATAGTGGTAAAAATTACTATTCCCACTCCAGAGAGTGCAATAGAAGTGAAATTAAATACTTCATATACTATTTCAATAAATATAAATTAATATCTATAAAAAATTAATTAAAAGTAATTACCAATTTAATATAATATAATAATTAATCAATTAAAATTACAAATTAAAAATAAAGATTACAATTATTTACCTAATACAAATTAATTACAAATTAACAATTATTAATTTAACATTTAAAAATTAATTAACAATTAATTGTAATTAAATACAATTAAATACATTGATTTATTTAATTAATTATAAATAAATAACTTCCCACCCTATTCCCCTATAAACCCGCTACAGAAAATAAATTAGTAAAATTAACATAATTAGCAAGTATTCAATTTATTAAAATTAATTGCCAATAAAAATGTAATTAATTACCAAATATAAATTAATTAACAATTAATTAAAATAAATACCAATACATAAATTTACATATTTAATTAATTATATTTAAATTACTTCCCACCCTATTCCCCTATACACCCACAACCCGCTACAGAAAATAAATTAGTAAAATTAACATAATTAACAATTAATCAATTAATTAAAATTAATTGCCAATTAAAATTTAAATAATTACCAAATATAAATTAATTAACAATTAATTAAAAATTAATACCAATAAATACATTTACATATTTAATTAATTATAATTAAATTACTTCCCACCCTATTCCCCTATAAACCCACAACCCGCTACAGAATGAAATTACGCAAAAATGTTAAAAACAAATTTCATTAATTAAAATAAATTATAACATAAATACACACTTTCCACACATATAATAACATAAAAAACACTATAAAAAATTAGATATTATTAAAAATTCGATAATTTTAATAACCTATATTATATACTTCGATATTTTAACTGTCTATATTTTTAACATTCGATATTACATTACTTACCTTAAAAACTATATTTTTGATGTCTATATTCTGTCTAGTCGATATTTTGCCCAATCTATATTTAAAACTCGATATTATGTCCATTCGATATTTTGCAGTCGATATTTTGACTGTTTACCGTTGTAATGCTAAGTGTGAACACACATATTTAGATTTTGTGACTACAAAATGGGTATTTGCACTCATAAATCATGCCATTATCCACTAGTAAGTTCAATTTAGATTCACAAATTGCTTTCAGAACCAGGCCCAGAAAGTTTGGTGAAATGTCAGGGCTGACACGTGCAGAGTGCCAACACCTGTGAACACCGTGCTAACAATTCCAAACAAGGTACTGTACATTTACAAGTATGTCTCCTCTCCCTTAATCCTTGTGCTGTTGAGAAATCCTTTGAAGCTATTGTTTATATGGTGCGGGAAAATGTTAAAATTTCAAAGAAACCCCATCACTCCCAAGTCTTCAGGAAGGATATGAATTAACTTACTCCTTGCAAAATCATCTGACAGAAGAACTTCGCATGTCAATTGAAGATTATGAGATATGTAGAAACAAATAGAATTGTAGAAATTAATTTTCTGGCATTTTGCAAATCTGTGAAAGCATATTAATTTCTTCATTGTTTATTCTTTCACTCCTTTGTAGAATTAGGAACCAGTAGACCATTGTGTTAGGGTATTTGCAAACTTTAAAAAGCCCATCAATCAATTGTTAATACTAAGCCCTACATTAAAAGTAGTGGCAATTCTACAGGTGAAATTATGTATCTTGCATTCCGAGTCTCTAGAGCCCTAGAATTATTGGGACTACAAATTCTGAAACCGATAATTTCAGGACCAGAGACACTCAACCTCACTGTGTTGCTGCAGGGGCTGCTGGCTCCCGCCCTCGCTTGACCCCTACAGCAGCACAGGGAAACAGAATACTTCCCCGGACAGATAGAAGGCTGCCCTGCGTCCAAAACAACAGGCCTCCCCCCACTCCCCACCTGTAACTGGCCCTCCTGCTGGCATTTTATGCTTTCTAATAGAAGATGGAAAATGTAAGCAATTGGTTCAACAAGTATGAGTAGCCAGTTCTTTTTCAATCATGAGAGGGAATGCAAATAATGTTCATGGCCAATGAATTCATAGTAAGTGAAGGTCAGAACCTTGTGTTGGTTAAGTCCCTGCTTTTAGTACACACCGCCTGAAGCAAGTTAAAGTTCGTTAGTTTATTCAAGTTCGCCAATTGGTCCTGCTGGGATAAGCAGCAGCCCTGAAGGGATGAAAAGAATAAAACTTAACAATTTAAAAGAAGTAAAGCTTGTAGCAAGGCTTATGCAGATGAAAGTGCTAAAGGGTCATTAATGGTTCTGCAGCCTGAGTGATGCTGTCTGTTCAAAATTAGCTGTGCCTGAGATGGAACCAGATACAGAGCTCAGTTCTCCTATGATGTGGATTTTCTGTGGACATGAGATACCTGGTCAAGGGCTAAGCTTTGGGAGGCCTGCCACCCAACTAACCCAATTGACATGACTCAAACCTTGGGCTGGCAAGACAGAGAGCTAGGCTACATGAACTGGGACTTTCCTCTTGGCACACAAGTGATAGTTGAAGCAGTCAGCTGAATGTCATGCTTGAAATGGGTTATGACCATGAGTCTGGCTTTCTCCCGCTTGGAAAGAAGGCTTGGGGTTCTCCTCATATGCAGGCTGGTCTATAGAGTAGCCTGGGCATATAGGTAGAGCTCTGACCTGCCCAAAAAAGACTAGAACGTATACTTGCCTAGCAAAATGTGGGGACTAAATCACTGCACTCTTGACCTACCTGAGATGCCTTGATGCTTGGGCTTGCAACAATATTCCCATGTCCTTAAAGCCAACGACTCTCTAAAGGCACAAAGATAATTCCCAGCTCATTTTGATGGAGAGGGAATGCTGATCATACCTTAACCACTTGGATGCTAAGGCTGTTTTGGATCATTAATGCAATTTCCATTGAAATCAATGGAAACTCCATGACGAGCTGGGTTCGTCATGAGCGTCGAAGGTTAATGGACAAACCTCAGCAGCTATTTAAGAATTGCCTTGAGGGCAAGGAGATAGTGGTGCTGTTCAGACGGTTCATAGAAGGTTTGGAGAACGCAATATGCAAAAGCCCAAAATGATCCAGGAAACGAGCTTCAAATTTTTGGGTTAAGAGATTCTAATATAGAAGTATGTGACCCTAGAGTGCAGGCCTCACGTGGTATTTGTGATGAGTTGCATCAACCACTCATGCATTTTAAGCACACCCCATTAGGGAATTCATTGAATAGAGTTACTTTTGCTACAAATCTGATATTTGCTCAAGAATATGATATGTCAAATTTTGTATAGACTCCAACATATGTAGGGGCAAGGTCAAATTCAATCATTGATCACATATTAATTGAAAAAGAAGTATCTCAGTCTTGAAAAGGATGTAAAGTATTGATCAGTTGAATAAGTAATTGCAACCCCTTAATATAAACCCTAGACCTAGTTTTGGTAAGTAAGTCGGGCAAAAAAACACAAGAAAGAGTACTATATAATAAGAACAGGAGTGTAAATATTAAATGGAAGAAAATTTATAAGGAGGCCTTTTTAAGAGATTTTGTAGTCAAAAATCAGGTACAAATTGAGGCAGCTTTATTATATAACCTTAATCCAATTGATGGTATACAGGATTTTGCATCCTTAAATAGATATATGGCAGTTGAACTAGCTAAATGTGCCAGTAAAATATATGATACCCTAAATGGTTTAATAGTGCCTGCTCAGAGGTCCATAGAACTTTAAAGCGAACTGTAAGCAAAAATCCGAGGAACAAGGAGGAAGTAGTAAAGACCAAAAAAGCTTATGAAGAAATAATTAGCAAAATGGACTTGAAGAAGAAGGCCTGGGAAGACCTTAAAATAGCATGCACAAGGAAACCTTAAAACATCATGCACAATGAAAGATCCACAAGATTTTTGGAAGGTCGTGAACTCTACTACTTTGCTGGGGGACAAAATGCCTAACTAGACTACTGTACTAGCTAAAGATTGGATAAACCACTTCTCAAAAATATCCCCAGACTCTTAATCTGGCTTTGGACCCAAAAGTTCTATTTGATAAAAAAGCAGCTCAGGCCCTGAGTGATTCAATTGAGGTAGCTGATGTATTTCTAGCTATAGAAAATAGTCACTCAGAGTAAGCTCCGGGACCCAATAGAATTCCAATAGATTTGTATAAATATTTATGACAATATTGGGCCACGCTGATAACTAATGGAAAAAGAGCTGCAATAGTGGGATCTCTAGTTAAGACCAGCACATCCCATTGTTGTCCCGATTTTCAAAAATGTTGACAAGAGCCAACCTCACCGTTACTTCCGTATCTCCCTGCTTGATGGCACAGTAACATTTGTGGGCAGGGTCATTTTGGCAAAATTAGAACTCAGGAAGTCTGAGACTCAAGCGCTTTTGGTCTTTCAATTTGGGTATTGACCAGGTCTTGGAACAGTGGGGATGTCTTTAAACCTTGTCCCAATAGTCCAAAAATACACAAAGGCACACAAAGACTGTGCTCATCTAGCATTCATGGATTTAACGTGTGCGTTTGACCCGGTGGACCATTCTAAATTATGGTTTCTTATGGATCCGTTAGGATTGATGGAGTAAATATCACTCGGCTCAGTAGGCTCTAGAAGTGTACACCAGCCAGAGTCTGTTACAACAGGGATGTGGATTTCACAGAAGAATTCCCTTCTGATGTGGGGGTTAGACAATGGTGTGTCCTGAGACCATTCCTCCTTTTACTTCATATTAATGGGCTGGGAGGACATCATTGTGAAGTGGGGAATGATATCTGGAGCGCCAATTCATGTCAAATCCCTGTGTTATTATATGCAGATGATGCTGTTCTCATAGCGAGAACAGCTAATGGCCCACAAACTCTGCTTGATGCTTTTAATGTTTTTAAGAATAATTTAGGACTTAAGACAAATTGCAATAAATCGTTTATAAGGAAATGTGGGCCAAAAATAGCTGAAACAAGAACATTATTACTTGAAGGTGGAGAAATCAGAAAAGTCCCTCATTTTACATATTTGGGAGTATCATTTGATGTGGATATTAATCGGAAGTTTTTATTAAGTGTCAGAGCTATGCTATTCCAAAAGTTGATTGAGCTATTTTTAGTTTTGCTAAAAGACTATCACACAAGCAAATCAAACTATTGCTCTCTGTTTTCAAGAGTACATGCCTATCAGTTGTCTCTTTAGGGGCTGGAGTCTGGGGATACATAAACTGTATTTCAGTACAAGTAATAGAAAATAAGTTCTGAAGGAGATTGTTTGCAGTGCCCCAAACTACCTCTGTATCTTTCACGTCTCAAGGAAAGTGGACTGAGTTCCCTACATGATTATATAAAACTGCTACCCTTGTTGCTCTGGGTAAGAATCTGGATTAACCCAGAGACACCTTTTTGTGCAATAGTGCTAACAGATCGTATGAAACTGGACAACTGTTTAGAAATACTGCAGTTCAATTTAATCAAAACAACTTTTGCCAGGGTGGGCACTCCGTAATATTTACCAACTCAGATACTATTAGCAATGTTTCAACTGCTACAATTAAAACACTTATATACCAATGTTCTGAGCTGTCACGGCTCGCAATTTATACCGTTAGGCAGATGGATTTTTATCGACAGCCCCAAATACAGCCTGCACTTTATTTGCAGCTTAGCCTGCATGAGAGGCAACATTTTTTGCTGACTAGGTTTCAATTAAAAACAATGCACTTTTTTGCAGATTTTTGAACTCAGGGTACGTGGATTCCCCCCCTCCCTCCCTCCCTGTCCATATGATGGCTCTGCATATCAAAACATCAGTGACTTTATTTTATTTTGTATTTTTTATACCCCCAGAGTAGGCAATTCCTTGGTCCGTTACTATTAGCACTGGGGATATGGTCTCATGAGTTGTCGCTGGCTTATTTATTATCTCTAGTTCTTATAGATGTTATATATGGAATACTAAATTATATCTTAACTGTGTTTAGGACTCACAGCAAATATTAGATTATGACTCTCTTTTAAAGTGTTTTCATGGACATATATTTTTAATTGTTTTAATTTCTATTTATTTATTATTAAGTCTGGAACTGTATATGATTTTATCCAAACTTTTATGGGGCAGCTGAGTTGAAAAGTATCTTTGATGTGGACTACCATGAATACATGATTAGTGTCCATTTCATGAATTCATTCAATGGCAGTACATTTGGCTCCTTTTATTTGGCATCTCCCTGGCTGAGAGACCTAACTGCTCATTTGCTTTGAAGTTGCACCAAGGTGACTCTCATCCTGCATAAGTGAGTCCTGTCCCCACAGTCTAGTGATGTCAGATAAATGTCCAATGAGGAGGCAAGGTGACTGACCTTCCTGTATTGCTGGATATGTGGTGCTCGGTTCAGTGCTGCCTCTTTACATTTTAAAGATTCTAAGAATGTTACCCAACTTATGCTACAACAGGTTGTGCCCACATGAGGTCATCATTGCGAGGTGTGTCTATTTGTGTCTGAGTGGGTTAGCTATGTAGATGCTTGCTACCGAAGCCTTTCACTGGATGGTGGATCAATTGGCCAGTATGGGCTCTCATGCAGAGCACCTAGAACATTTTGAAAATCTAGATCAACTTCCACCAAGAAAGCCTGACAGAGTGCTGGTCCAACCATCCACATGGGAGGCATACATGCAGTGCTACTATCATCCTAACTCTTCAGTTTATGCAAGTGGATTAGTAAACCAAAGGTTACCTGTAAATCTTAGCCATGGATCACCTTTCAAAGTGTGAATTAGAGGATGCATTGATCACTGACACCGTGAATGCAATATAAAACACTATAACGCCTGTGGGTGTGCTTGCCTTAGGGTTATTTGAACATCTCTCACCTAGTGAACCCACTGTATATCCAGGATGCGAGGTTATGCACTCAAATGCTCATATAGGCTAGGACATCATATTGCAAGTGCATGGGGACTGGACTATCAGGATCTTAGCTCCAGTTAAGTAGGCCATTTGGTTGTTGACTGCAGGAACCTACACCATTTGGTTGATGGCGTATAGACCAAATGATTGGAGTGACATTTGGACCAAGTAACTTCAGCATTTTACTCTTCCAGTGTTCTGTAAATTTCAACATTATTGATAAAACAAATGGTTTCTAGTTGCAACAGGATGGAGCAGGCTTTTAGTGCCTTCTCCACTTCCCTAAAATGTGTTTCAGGAAGCCAACGACATACGTAGGTGCTCCCCTCCCCTCTATCTTCCAAGAGACAGAGGAAAGTTGACTGCCTCTGGCAACGTGGGAGAACTGTAGATAGATGTGAGATACTCCACATAAACGCACAGAGAGTTCAATGCAGACTATGTTGAGCTTCTTTGGAAGCCACAGTCACCTTCACAATGGTTTTCCTACTTGCTGTTGAGAGACAGAGAATGACTCATAGAACTTCACTTTCATTTTTGTGCTTCGGTTGTGGTGCTTGGGTTTTGGGGTAGGACTTTAGTTTATTTGCTCAGGAAGAGAACTAGGCCAATGCGATATTGGTCAGCACAACCTCTGGTTCACGTGCATTAAGAGGTGCCAATGACTGCCTACCTTGAGTTGATGGTGTCAGGTGAGGCAAGGAAAATCAAGAGCTCAGGGCATTCCAGGCATGGGCCGAGCTAGAAGGTTAGAGGGCCTGCAGAGACCTCTCCATTGGCTGCCCAAGGAAGCACCTACTTGTACTTGCCAACTTAACATAAATTATGCAGTCTTCTCTCTTAGTACTTTTGCTCACATGCACCTCTGGTGTTTAGTGCTCCTAGCTTTGATTTTAGTTTTTGTCTGAATAAAATTCTGTCATATAAGCAGCAAAATCAGTTTGGGAGTTAAGCAAATCATAAGCATCACTAAAGAATGGTTCTAGGGCTGAATGATGTTTGAATTGTATTCAATTCAATAAGCTTTATTTGGTTGAAATAAAAACGACCATAAAAGCAAATATTAAAACATTGTTATAAACCTATACAATTCATTATATCAATGGAATACATTCTTAACTGTTAATGCACTTTAAAACATCATACTTTTCTTTAAATTAATTGATCTTAAAATATAAGTTGCAGTATAAAAACAAATATCAGGCTCTTGCATGGTAAACAGCAGACTCATAGCAGCATTCGTAGTTAAAGTGCGATGTTTTTTAATCAAAGGTTCAAAGAAAGCAATACCGAGGTTCAAATACAAGTCACATATTAGGAGAAAGTGCAAGGTGCTCTGTTTAGAATGTCCGTCACATGGGCACGGGGAAGCGGGATACTTTTTAAAACAAGGAAATGCTACCAAATGGTGGACAAGGTCTAATCTCAATCTTATAAGAACACATCGATGTGATGATCTAGTTACCTGGCACAAATAAGCCTGGAACCCCTCAGTTTCTAAATAAGAGTAATAGAACTGGCAAGTTGTCAAATGCCCACTCCTTTTTTTTCAGGTCACGTTTTTTCTCCCGCAAAAATTTACTTTTCAATTCAATCTTGGGAATTTCTATTACTCCATTGGGGTTTTCCAAGATATTTATATTAAATAGATCTTTGAAATTTGTACTATATAGTTAAGCCAAGGAATCTTTAAACAATTATCTAATTGGAGACAATCTTTAATAATGTTTCTGTTAAATGTAGTCTCTTCTTTCAACCATATAGATCTCCATAACAATAATGGTCTTAGCCCAATTAGATCTGTAAGGTAATTAATCCCCACTTCGCTGTGTATTAAATCAGAAGATGCAGAAGTGGGTAAACAGAGCAGCTTTTTAAGAAACGTATTTTCCTCTGTTTGCAGGTCATCATGATTATAATGGCCCCATACCTCCACACCGTAAAGTGCGATTGAGGTACATCTAGATAGCAAACCTAAAAACCCGTGCACACTTTTTACCAATTTGGACCTAACATTCATTGTTTCCTGCGACCATTTACTGTTACCGGAAAAAAATTATCCCTAAGTAACAGAACTTATCTACTGTTTGTATTTTCTGGCCTTCTACAAAAAAGTATTTGGTTTTCTTGGGCCTCGAGAATAAGTTTTGGTCTTATTGATCTGCAATTTTCTACCCTTAATAAAATCAACAAACATATCTATTAGCCTCTGTAATCCTATAGGTGTTTTCGATAGAAGTACGGCATTATCTGCATAAAGCAGAAACGGCAAATCTTCACCTTCCACCTGGGGTGCATACGACTTTACAAGTTTAAGTTCTGCGTCCACTGCGTTGATAAAGAGTGTAAAGAGCAATAGAGCAAGGACGCAGCCTTGCCGGATGCCTGATTTAACTTCAAATTTGGGGGTACACTCACCCCTTTTGCCATACCGCACAGATATCAATAATTTTTCATAAAGCCTAGCCAAAAAAAAGATAATAGACCCTGGGGCACCAAGACCTAGTAAAATCTCCCATAACAAGGCATGATCCACTAAATCAAATGCGCTGATAGATCAGCGAAGCATAGGAAAAGGGACCCTTGCTTTGCACATGTATATTTTCCTATTATTAAATCCAAATTAAAGGCACTGTTCAAGGGTTCCTCCCCCTTTCCTAAAACCGTATTGGGACTGTGTTAAAATCCCATTTTCCT
Organism: Lissotriton helveticus; assembly: GCF_964261635.1. Classification (NCBI taxonomy): domain Eukaryota; kingdom Metazoa; phylum Chordata; class Amphibia; order Caudata; family Salamandridae; genus Lissotriton; species Lissotriton helveticus. The sequence goes on along the minus strand of NC_136059.1, from coordinate 1,887,214,301 downwards.
CAGCCCACTCCTCTAACCTAACTAGTAGGACCCTACTCATAATTTTAATTGACGAGTCTAAAAGAAAAATCGGCTGGTAATGTTTTGCTTCAGATGTATCCCCTTTCTTAAATATGGGAATATTTATTGATTTGCCCCATGTAGAAGGGGCTCCTTCCATTACAGCAACATTAAAAACTCTATTTAATATGGGGCCCCAGAGAGCAGGTATGGCTTTATAAACATCTATTGGAACACCATCCGGGCCAGGTGCTTTCCCTCCCTTGCTGCTGTTAATACCTTGTTCTACCTCCTTTAGTGTAATATTTAGTGGTAAAATTGGCCAGATGCCTGAATCCCCGGAATCCGTTGTAATTACATTTCCTGGGTTAAAAATACTAGAGAAGTGTGCAACCCATGCCTCACTACTGACGTGTGATGTCATTTCAGGAACCTCCTCATTTTTTAAGAAAGGTGAGTTAACTGTTTCCCAGAACAACTGGCTGTTAGATGTTTCCACGGCCAGTGCTAATTTGTCCCAGGCCTCCTCTTGGAGCTGTCTCTTTCTCTGATTCAGTTGCAATTTGTAGGTCAATCTTAAATTCTTAACAAGCACCATATCCCTACTCCTACTAGACAGTGCGTGTTTTAACTGGTTCAGGGAGTGAGTACATGCATGGTTAAACCATCCTCTATTCTCAATCGGTTTCTTATTAGAAGTCCTAGTCATAATACTATTAATAAATCCATTGATTTTACAAAAATTCATTCAAATCTGGGCTGATTCGACATGAACTTCCAAACTCTCCATGATCTCAGTGTAACCAACTGTAATAATATTTTTTAGTACCTTGTCCGGGTTGACCCCTTTCTATTTTATCCTGGTACCATTAGATCTATATGGGGCTATATTGCCAATCATTGTTTGTATTACTGGGCATCTATTGCCCCAATCCAGCTAAAATCATATTAATACAATTGTGACAACTTAATAATAAGTCTTCTACCCGGGGTGTGGTACATAAAGAGACAATGTTTGTTGAGACCAGTACATGATCTATAATGGTGTTAGTATTTCTACCTTTAAAGGTAGGAATCAACTTACCATTGCCGTCTTTTGCACACTGCATTATGTTCGAGTCAAATTTAGCCATAAATGTATTTAAAATTTCACCATAATGGTTGTGTGGGAAGTGCACACAGTCATCTCTTGTATCATTCCTAAACCCACATACCTTGGTTGCAGACAGGGGGCATAATTGTGTATTAAAATCACCCACCCAAATTATATCAAAAGTAACGCCTTAATCACTACCCAATTTATCCACTGCATTCTCCAATTCTATAACTATCTTGTGACGTGTGTGATCAAACAAGTTAATATAAAAGTTGATTAACAAAACTTCCCTGCCATTTTTCTGATGTAGCCAAAGTACCTGTGAGTGGCATCCAACATTAATAGATATTTTGACTTCTATAGGTAGGTCGATGGACATAAGTATTAACAACCCCCCTTTGCTCTACCAGCTGTGGAACGCAAAGCAGGTATATTATAGGAAACAAACCCATCAAGATTAACATGTTCTAAACACCAGGTTTCCTGGAGATAAATAATGTCATGTCTGTTAACAAAGTCCATCCATCCTAACATATCTCTTTTCTTGGTCAATCCGGCTATGTTCCATGAAGCTATACTAAACCCTCTAATTTTGGGTCTCTCTGTGGTTTCTATTCTCTGGGTCATTAGCGACTGGTCGTCCCCAGTCGCATTAACCATATTGGTCGCAGCCTGGATCAAAAGATCTGCCTCTATAAGTTTCTTCATATTACCATCTATGATCTCTCCCTGTTCTTTACTCAGATTCCTACCTTCCAAAATGTTTATATCCCCCTGTGGACTTAGATCCTGACTGGATGACAATTGCCCTACTGACTTCTCAGCCCCTTTTTGGCTGAAACTCCTAAAACCCGTCATTCTTTTATTGTGGCGGGCGGGGCTGTGTCAATCGTTCTCCTCGAGGGTACTAAGAGGTAGAAATCTATTATGAGTAGGGAGGGCAAAGTGTTGCGAAGATGGCAATGACCAATTAGCTCTTGGATAGGCCCGATCTGATCTCATGGGTGTATCTTGTTTTAAAGGACTATAGAAAAAACCAAGGGGAAGGGCTAAAATACTTCCATCATTATCTGTCAGGGCAGAAGCTCTCTCCAATGTAATCCTGGCATAATATGGGTGCTTAAAATTCACAATGACACAGTCCCCCTTCTTTGTTTTCCTTGTAGGACCGATCCAATTTACTCTTCTGGTCGTAAGGATCTGGTTTGAATGGCTAACAGGGAAGCCACAATTACGATTTAACCAATCTACCACTTTATTTTTTAGGGATGCATGTGTTTCTGTTAAGCTCGGGCTAAGGGGAGGGATGTTCACTAATACTGCCACATACGGACAGCAATCCGGGGGCAAATTAATGGATCTAATCCTTATTCCTGCCTCTGGGTCTTTCTCTGTCAGATTTATTGGTACCTTAATAGCCTCCTTATTCCTAATACTCTGGCTCCCTGCCTCACAGGGGTAACTATCCCTTAGTAATTCCTTTCTTTGTCCTACAGGGACTAACTTATTTACTGCATTAGACACTCCAAGATTAGAGCTTACCAATGGTCCAGCCCTTCCATTCCTTGGGGTATCAGATACAGCCCCTGGGGCAATTGTTGTTCCCGTACCTTGTAAACCTTCCTGCTGGCTATTAATATTATCTTTAAGCAACTTTTCTAAATTGTTAAATATCCTGTTAAGTCTAACAACCTCACCATTAAGTTTATTTATTCTGTCTTCCAATGGTTCAAGATATTTTTCTAATGTAAGGGTTAAGGCTGTTATGGTCTTATTGACCTGCACCTCACGGGAAACATCCTTTACAACGCAACTTTTACCACGCAGTGCCTTTATGACGCAACTTTTACAACGCAAACCATTACAACGCATTGCGCTGGGGGGCGCTCTAGGATAGGGAATAAGTTTACTTTACTGTCCAACACCTTCCCTAGTGTCCACGGGGACTGGAGTTGGAATAGTAAATTAAACTATTCACTATCCAGCACCCCAAAGCGCTATGCGTTGTAAAGGTATGCGATGTAAAAATCGCGTTGTAAAGGCATGTGATGTAAAAGTATGCGTTGTAACTTCATACATCCGCACATCACACATAATCCCCATATTAGATGGATCTTCTGCTATAGGATTAGGAGATAGAACCTTTGTGCCTTTAGGTATCCCCTGTTTTTGCTGGACTTTCCTACAGCTCCTTTTCTTTTTAGTGGTAGGTGATCCTTTACATTCCTGTAAACTGTGTACTTCTCTGGATTCAGAAGAATCTGGAGCAGGATCTGAGCATATAACATTCAAATGGGGGGTAATGTCTAGTTCTTTACTTATATTAGGCTCAATATTAGACTCCAATGGTGAGTCAATCGCTTTAGTGGGAACGGATACATTCCCTGGTCCTAGTGAGAGACGCCGCTCAGCCTTATCTATCTCCACGCTAATGGCGCTAACCGCCTTCACGAGATAGCATTCAAAAGTGGAGCCTGGGGTCTCAATAAGGTTGTTATTTCCTTTTGGTGTTTTACGTTTCGACATGTTGTTAATGGCGTGTTAAGTAAAAACCAAAAATTACATTGAATAGAGAACCCCCATTATTAAGATTTTTTACTTGATACTAATAGAGACACAAGTACCCCTATACACTGGATGTTATAAGTGTAGTACTTATTCCAAAAGCTAGGACCTAGTACTCTGATGTAACCAACACTCGGGAAAGATAGTACAGAATGAAGATAAATGTCCAATCGGATATCCTGATCACATAAACACCCTTAAAATTGTAAAAGTAAAAAAGCTTATTGATCATCTAAATTCCAGAAAAAAAAGAAAACAAAATTACATCTACTAATATTAAAACTGCAGGGCGATTGAGCATGTCCGGAGGAGCCGGTTGCATAAGTTTTAACAAAACACAAGCATAACCAGTTACTCACGGGTTACTTTTCGGTCTCCAATTGCAAATCCAGGGGTATTGGCCCAGCCCAGCTAAGACGGGCCCACCCTTGGACCGGGTTTCGCCCGGCGCACACCCGCGCAGCGGGGGCCGCGAGAAGTGATGTAGGGCTTGTGGGCGGGAGAACAGGCAGCACAGGTGGACGAAGTTACGGGGCTCCTGGTCCTTGGAGTCCCTTGCTCAGCAGCCAGTCCCTGCAAAATCCCAGAAGCGAGTGGCTCCCGCGCAGCGGGGGCCGCGAGAAGTAATTAGGGCTTGTGGGCGGGAGAACAGGCAGCACAGGTGGACGAAGTTACAGGGGTCCTGGTCCTTGGAGTCCCGTGCTCAGCAGCCAGTCCCTGCAAAATCCCAGAAGCGAGCGGCTCCCATGCAGTGGGGGCCGCGAGAAGTGATGTAGGGCTTGTGGGTGGGAGAACAGGCAGCACAGGTGGATGAAGTTACGGGGCTCCTGGTCCTTGGAGTCCCGTGCTCAGCAGCCAGTCCCTGCAAAATCCCAGAAGCGAGCGGCTCCCGGCAAGCGGGGGCCGCGAGAAGTGATGTAGGGCTTGTGGGCGGGAGAACAGGCAGCACAGGTGGACGAAGATACGGGGCTCCTGGTCCTTGGAGTCCTGTGCTCAGCAGCCAGTCCCTGCAAAATCACAGAAGCGAGCGGCTCCTGCGAAGCGGGGGCCGTGAGAAGTGATGTAGGGCTTGTGGGCGGGAAAACAGGCAGCACAGGTGGACGCAGTTACGGGGCTCCTGGTCCTTGGAGTCCCGTGCTCAGCAGCCAGTCCCTGCAAAATCCCAATAGTGAGCGGCTCCCGCGCAGTGGGGGCCGCGAGAAGTGATGTAGGGCTTGTGGACGGGAGAACAGGCACCACAGGTGGACGAAGTTATGGGGCTCCTGGTCCTTGGAGTCCCATGCTCAGCAGCCAGTCCCTGCAAAATCCCAGAAGCGAGCGGCTCCCGCGAAGGAGGGGCCGAGGGAAGTGATGTAGGGCTTGTGGGCGGGAGAACAGCCAGCACAGGTGGACGAAATTATGGGGCTCCTGGTCCTTGGAGTCCCGTGGTCAGCAGCAAGTCCTGTGCTGCCAGTCCCAAAATCGTGTCCATGGAGACCTCCTGACTGCTGCTCATCCAGTATCCATCTCGTTAAATGCTCAGCAACATTCACTATAATATGATTCCCTTGGTGTTTTAATATGATCAGAATTTTTACAGTGCCCTTTGGTGACAACATATTGCATTGTATGACATTTGTGCCATGGAGTGAAATGGATTTAATGGGACAGTTGGAGTTTCTGTTTTGTAATTTCAACATTTGTATTGATGTTTCGAAGCAGATGAGCACTGGAGAATTAACAATTATGTAACAACTCAATGATGGCACCGGATACATATACACTATCTTCCATCATACATGACGTTTATAGAGTGTAGTAAAAGGTTACATAACTGTACTAAACTAGTAATTCTCACATGCTTAATTATTGAGATAGTTGTCAGACCCCATTTGGAAGGCCACAGAGCTAAAAAGTGTTCATTTTAAAAGTATCAAACTGTCACAAGTACAACTAAAATAACCACACAAAATATCATTAACCAGCACAAATGAATGTTGAAAACAACATGAATAAAATGAATATTTCAACTAGAGTTAAAATGTTGTCTAAAAACCTAACACCCTAATACTTACCTATAAGTGCTACATTAGGATAGCATGGACTAGCACAACTTGCACCTACGGAAAATTAATACACAGCATACTTATATACAGCTAAATGCTGTGGTTATCAGCAGTCAGAGAGACAGTATTCCATGCAAAAGGAAAACATGTCACATCAGCTCCTCCCTTCCCCGACGTTGTTCGGTAACAGCATAAAGCTAGATGAGCAGCATCCAGGTAAACTAGCAGTCAAGATCTTCTCTGGCAGAAACTTATGCAATAACCTGCCATGAAGGGCATCATTTCTTAAGTGGTCAAGTGGCATCCCTTTTATATTGTATCTTATCTGAGAAGGGAATTTCTGGCATACCCTTAGGAATGCCTCACATGAGCTATGCACATCATGATACATTCTTACAAACAAATAAGGTAAATACAGGTCAATTCAGATGACATTATTTATGTTCTTGTTTGTGTCTGATCTTGAAATAGAAATAACAAGGCACTTATCCCAGACTGATGTCTCATAAAGTGTTCTTATCAATGCTATTGCTTGTGCGTCTATGTCATTGTTTGAATGACTTGACAATTTCACAGGTTCTTGAAAAGATAAGAATAGACAACATCTGCATCAAAGGTAGACATGTTAATGATTTTGTAAAGAATAGAGAAAATGGAGTCTCGACCTGCTCAAGATGGGGTCCAGCCTCATAGACTTTATGTCAAGGACTCTGCAATTGGGGCCATGTGAAATCCTCCCAGGGAACTGAGGGTGAGAAATTAAGGCTTCTTATGGAGGTATGGTGAAAAGCAAGATCATCTTAGAATTCAAAAGCCAACCAACAGAAACAATAAAGTACTGTCCGCCCAGTGTCAGTCTTTTAAGTAAAAGAAAGTACTTTAATCACACAGAATTGCTAAATACTATTCATTCTGAAGGTCTTTCAGTTACAAGGTTGCATACCCCTTATGGGATGTAGTGAAAAACAATTACCCGTATGGTGCCTGTTTCCTCCTCTTCTCTCTCCTGTGTGACTCGGGCAAAACTATGGGTTTAGGCATAGGCTAGGCACAGATGCAGATCCCTAGTGATTATCCAAAGATTGGCCCATAGTTCAGTTCAATTGTCTTTCAGTCCAACAAAGTTGTGCAGCAAAGGCCAATGTTAGCAGCAAGAGTTTCCCTCTACTTGCATTAAAGCATAGTCTAAAGGCCAATGTTAGCAGCAAGAGTTTCCCTCTACTTGCATTAAAGCATAGTCTCTTAGTTTGGGCAGATTCAGTACTGTGTTACCTGTTTAGTGATGCCGGTGAGTCCCAGGAGTGGACTGGTGTGAACAACGTCTTTACACTCTTGAGATTTGGTACTGGGGTGTGACACTATGGATGGCCCTCTAGCCCACTACAGGATCACGAGTGCTGAGCAACTTGTTTGATGGGCTTGCTGTCCATCGTGGCCTTTCGACGAACACAGTTTAGCTTTTGCCTTCAGTAGTTGTGGTCCTTAGGACCAGTGCATGCAAATTCCATCTTCTGCAGTTCAGGTCTTGGAGGTTGATACAGGTGGTCACTTGTCTTCCGCAGTTGTGGCCCCAGAGGCCAAAGCAGGGGGTTTCTCCTCTTTGGTAGTTGTGCCTTATGAGTACAACAACTCCTCTCAGGTGTGATCCTCAGGTGGCAGCGACAGCACCAGGTCCTCAGGATTGATTACTTTAACATCGGGCCAAAGAGTGACAGTTTGTTGAATACTTCGGTACACAACTCACGCTGGGAACAGCAACAGGAGACTAGGGGTTCAAGCCAGGACCAACATTTCTCCCTCTCAGCAGTCAGCTATTCAAGGGTGCCTCATGCTCTGTAAGAACACTGGACTTCACCTCCTAGACAGTCTCTCTGCTTGCAGGGCTGGGCACTTTCCTTTCCTCTCTGAACTGGCAGGTAGGCATTCAGGCATTTAAGAAGACCCTCAACTTCTCCAGCAAGTTGCAGAATGTTCCATCACCCCAGGGAGACTGGATGTCATGCAGACAAATAGTCTAGTCACACAACAGTCCTTCGGGTACTCTGGGGAACACTCTCTTCCTTGGTCATGAAGTACTTGGTAGTGGGTGGTTTAGTTTCTATTGTATACATAATTAGCAGGCATTAGGTGTGGATCCACTGTATCAGGCTTCAGCACCTGTTTCAGTTGGTTCTCTTTTTTTTATTATTTTAATGTCAGCAAACAGATGATAAGCAAATTAATTCCAAACAATCCCCATAATTCATACAGTTTACATTTTAACATTTGTATCAAACATGATTCCTTTAAACATACAGCAAGAATAAATTAACGTCAGTCCACAATCCGCAGCCTCTTAGAATCATATCCAATTTGTTATGGGAGACCACAAATTTACCCCAAAAGTTTTATTTCGAATACCTTTCACTTTATACAGAGACATCTCTAAATGATATATGGACAATAATCTGGATTGCCAGTTAAGAAAAGTTGCTGAATCGGTATCTAACCATGAAGATGTGATACATAGACGAAAAATAGACATACAAATAAAAATAAACCGTTCTTCAGCTACCGAGCACACTCCACCAACATTTTCTTGAGCACCAGAAATTACCAACCCAGCTGACAATTGCAATCGGATACCCAGACTATTTGTAATAAAACACTCAACTTCATGAATAAATTGAGAGAGCTTGGAACAAAAAAAACCATATGGGGTGCGTCTGCCGCCACAAATCCACATCGGTTGCATTTATCTCCCCTGGTTGAGTTCCATCTAACTAATTTACCCGGCGTATAATAAAGCTCAAAAATAGACATAAAATGTTGACTTTTTAACGAGCCATTAAATAATACATGAGTGGATAGTGCAATACTTCTTGCCATATTAATACGTTCAACCCCCAGTTTTTGTCGCCACTTTAATTCCCAATCTTCTAAATCGTCCTTCATTTTATCCATAAAAAATTGGTATATAGGCCCCATCTTAGCTCTTGATTTAATTGCTTCCAAGATTTCTATGTTATTGAGTGTAATCTGATTTTGGGTTATTTTCTGCTCTACAAAGCTCCGTAACTGGAGATATTTAAAAAAGTCAGTTCTGATTCGTTTTTATGTCTTTTGTAAATATTCAAAATATGCCATCTGGTGCCCCTGAAATAAGTCTCCCATGTTATTTATTCCAACACTATACCATCTAAGAATTACCTGATCTCTAAATATCTCCGGTAATAAGGGACAATCCTTCAATGGAGTATAGAAATTCAGCTTAGCGCAAACTCCCAAATATTTTTTTGTTTTTCTCCATACTTCTGACGTGGACATAACAACTTTAAATTTTGTTCTCTTATAGTAGCTGGGCTCAATAATCCGATTAAGAGATTGCCTCGCCTCTGATCCCAGTAGCATCTCATATATAGAAGGAGGTGCAAAATCTTCTGTGGGATCTTCCCGCAGAATTAAGACCCCCATATGCTGAAGAATAGCTATCCAATGATATAAGCGAAAATTGGGAACACCCCAGCCTCCTCTTTCTCTGGGTTGCATACAGTATTTGAGGGCTCGCCTAGAACGATGATAGCTCCATAAAAACCTCGAGCACATTCGCTCAATACGGGAAAAAAAGTGGGTAGGAATAAGTAAAGGAATTGCACGAAATAAATCCAAAAATATAGGAAAAATAAGCATTTTTAAAACCTTACTACGCCCATAAATAGATAAATGTACATTATTAATCCTTTCTAGTGTCTGGCTGACAGAACCTATAATTGGGTCCAAATTAATAGGAATAATATCGTCAACTTTAGCAGTTATTTTAACAGCAAGATAAACTGCCTCAGATTCAAAAAGCATACCTGCTGGACGGCCTGCCTCTGAGTGAATCATTTGTGTCTTGGAGACATTTAATTTATATCCCGAATACTGACCAAAGACTTCAGCTGCCTCGATAATCCTTGGGAGAGCTGTAGTAATTTCCGCGGTCACCACCGCAATATCATCCACATATGCGAATACTTTAAATGACCCATTATTTATCTCAACCGGTTTAATTGCCCTGTTCTTCTCCAAAGTAGCTATAAAAGGATCAATATATAAGGCGAATAACAAGGGGGAACAAGGACAACCTTGTCTTGTCCCCATTGCTATCGCGATCTTCCCTGACACGTTACCCGCAATACGGAAAAAAGCCGATGGATGACAGTATAATGTCTGAATGGCCGTAAGACATTTTTTCGGAAACTCTCGCCACGCCAGGACCGACCACAAAAACCTCCACGAGACCCTGTCGAATGCTTTTTCAACATCCAACAGGTCCACGCCAACTGGAGAGTTAGTACCCTGCGACCAGTCCAACATGGAGATAATCCTTTTAATATGGTCTGTGGTATCTCTCTTCTGAATGAAACCATGTTGTCTTTGTGACACTAATCACGGCATGAGTTCATTCAGCCTGTTAGCAATAAGCTTCGAGTATATCTTACTGTCTGTGTTCAGTAATGAAATAGGCCTGTAAGACCCCAGCTCAGTAGCAGCCTTACCTTTTTTCTTAAATACAACAATGGTTGCATTTGCCCACGAGTCAGGAGCATTACCAGCATAGGCTTGTTGGCAAAATTCTAATAACTCATTTTTCAAGATATCACTGAATGTGCGGTAGAATTCTAGAGGATTATTATCGGGGCCCATGGCCTTTCCTAAAGCTAAGCCCAATAAAGCCTGCTCGACCTCACTCCACACTGGAGGAGCCGATAAGATCATTTTTTCTGTATCGGACAAAACTTCTGGTATCAGATCTTTCAAGTATTCATCCTCTTCCTCTGTAGCTAAATCTGGAGCCAACTGACTATATAAGGATTGATAAAAACCTTGAAAAGCTTCCAAGACACCCTCCTTAGATTCCTGCATCACTCCATTTATGTCTGTGACTTTCTGAATATTGTTATAAACTGCCTTCTCCCTTAGTCTCTGTGATAACGGTAGTGAGACAAAATATCGAAATTAAAATATCGATATACATTAATATCGAAGTTTTAATATCGATGGTATAGAATATCGATGTGTAAAATATCGACAGACAGAATATCGTTTTTCAAGGTATGTATGTTACTAATATCGAAATTTACTAATATCGAAATGTTGTTTAGTGTTATGTATTTTATTATGTTGTTCATATGTTTGTTAAATATGTTTTGTAATGTATGTTTGAAAATTACTAATTTTGTTTACATTTTGCGTTTTAGTATCAGAGCGGAGTGGGTTTATAGGGGAATAGGGTGGGAAGTAATTTAATAATAATTAAATAATTAATATATTTTTGTAAATATTTTTAATTAATAATTAATTGGTGATTAATTAATATTAATTAGTTAATTACATTAATTAGAGTTAATGTGCTAATATATTTAAATGTGGGTTATTGTTAATTAATAATTAATTGGTGATTAAATAATATGAATTAGTTAATTAAATTAATTAGAGTTAATGTGCCAATATATTTAATTTTTTGTTATTGTTAATTAATTAATTGGTAATTAAATAATAATATTAGTAAATTAAATTAATTAGAGTTAATGTGCTAATATATTACATTTTTTGTTATTGTTAATTAATTAATTGGTAATTAATTGATATTAATTAGTTAATTACATTAATTAGAATTAATGTGCTAATATATTTAATTTTGTGTTATTGTTAATTAATAATTAATTGGTAATTAATAATTATTAAGTGATTAAATCATTAAGATGAGGAGCAGGTCTAGGAGCCTCTGGAAATAAAGAATAGATGGCTGCTACCTGATTGAGGAAAAATGTACCTAGAATTTTGCACCTATCCTCCAAGGAGGGGTGGAAGCAGGCACTCGATCCAATGATGAGAGAGCGTTAACAATAGTAACAAGCATTTGCAATGCAATAGGTCTCGCATTTGGAAAGTTTGAGCTATTGTTTTTTTAAATGACAATTTTTGCATTTATGTATTGGTTTTGAAAATAGCAAAATTAATAGCTTTGTCATTTACAATGCCATAAGCAAATGTGACACCTATAGCATTTGTAATGCAATATGTGTTGTATTTACGTGACTTAGATGTATTGATATTACAAATAACAATGGCTTTTAATTTTTTTAATAATGAATACTTAAATAAAAGTTATTGTAATTTAATGACTGCAATAGCTTAAACTTTTGTAAATAACTTTTGTGAAGATTATGTTCATTGTATTTTATTGTGACAAAATCCAAGAACAGAAGTGAAATATTGATTTTGGAAAAAGGGGGTGGTGATGGACAGAGTTTCTGAATGATGCAGAATACTCTTACCAAGTCAAGAGATCATGGTTTTAATCCATCACCTGTTTTTTTAGCTCATTGCACCATCCCAGCTCAGAACCTGGCTATATGCAAATTAGTCTGTTCCTGTCCCAGTGCATGATGGGAACAGTGCAAACCAAACTACCAAGCCAATTCTTATACTGGGAAGGAGACAAGCTTCCGGGGACCGGTTTCTGGCATCACAGCCTTCGTCGGCCCGGCTTGCTTGAATCCTGATGGTGCAATGAGCAAGCGACTCACGTCTGAGTATACCCTCCCACACATAGTGTGGATAAAATCGATTTTGGAAAAAGGGGGTGGTGATGGACAGAGTTTCTGAATGATGCAGAATACTCTTACCAAGTCAAGAGATCATGGTTTTAATCCATCACCTGTTTTTTAGCTCATTGCACCATCCCAGCTCAGAACCTGGCTATATGCAAATTAGTCTGTTCCTGTCCCAGTGCATGATGGGAACAGGGCAAACCAAACTACAAAGCCAATTCTTATACTGGGAAGGAGACAAGCTTCCGGGGACCGGTTTCTGGCATCACAGCCTTCGTCGGCCCGGCTAGCTTGAATCCTGATGGTGCAATGAGCAAGGGACTCACGTCTGAGTATACCCTCCCACACATAGTGTGGATAAAATCGATTTTGGAAAAAGGGGGTGGTGATGGACAGAGTTTCTGAATGATGCAGAATACTCTTACCAAGTCAAGAGATCATGGTTTTAATCCATCACCTGTTTTTTAGCAGTGAAATATTAACATCTTTTTGTGACATTTGTAATAAAGCTTGAAACATTGAGAGAACATATTTGAACCAGTTGTTGTTGAATGGTTGCACAGATTGATGAGGTGGTGGCACTGAGTTATGTTGTGGTGGTGATGAGTGATGCTGTGGCATTCAGTGATACTGTTGTAGCGCATAGTGATGTTGTGGTGCCCGTGAGTGATGCTGTGGGGGTTCTGAGTGATGCTGTGGTGATGCGATAGATAGAGTGAGTGTGATGGATAGAGTGAGTGCGATAGATAGATAGAGGGACGGTGATAGTTAGATAGAGGGAGGGTGATAGATAGATAGAGGGAGGGCGATAGATGATAGAGAGAGGGCGATAGATGATAGAGGGAGGGCGATCCAGAGATAGATAGAGTGATGCCGATAGATAGAGTGAGTGCGATAGATAGACAGATAGAGTGAGGGCAATAGATAGACAGAGTGAGGGCAATAGATAGAATGAGACGAAGGGATAAAGAAGAAAATGCAATGACACGGTGAATGAAGGAGAGAGGGGAGCATGTAAATGGGTCTAAGGTGACGTTAGTAAGAGAGGCAGAGAACAACAGAAGTGAGTGGAAGGCAGAATGTTGAGAGGAGAGAAAATAGAGAAATATGAGGTGTTAATGGGAGAAGAAGGGAGGGGACAGCAAGGCAGAAAGAAGGAAAGAGGGATAAAAATAGAGCACGAGGAGGCTGGAGAGAAATTGTAAAAGGGAATGAAAAGACATAAAAATAACAAGCTGCACGTTTCCAAACATTAGAAAGAACACAAAGCAACCAGTCAAATTTTGTTTAACAGTGGTAGTTGTGCTGGAAACATTTTTAACCGCTTGTACTTGAAGGTTTGCGCTTATAAATTGGCTTGACCTAAAAAGAGGAGGCGGATGTAAAAAACGAGGAGAGAGAAGAAGAAGTGGAGGTAAATGAGGAATAGGTGGAGAAGGGGAAGCAAAGAGACATGATGAAGTGATATGTAGAAAGATGGAGCAATACAAGTGATAGTGGAGAAAGCAGGGCAGCGAGATGAAGGGAAGAAGGGAGATTAGTGCAGAGATTATTGTTAAACTGTGACATGGAGGCAAAAGCAGTTAATAACCAGCCTGCACCGTGGCTTACAAATCCTACGTTCTCCATACCCCTCAGCCCTGTTAGTCATACAAAGGGGACAATGGCTTGACAAGTGACTTCTCAAACAAAAAGGAGGTACCCTTTGAACCAATAAGGGACAGGGTATGTACAATAAATTACAACAAGAGCACGTCCCAAACAAAGACCCACAATTTTTATGAGTCAAGTTACCGTCTGCCACAGTGTAACTGTGGGAGGCAGTTGTCTACTATTAACTAGGACAGATAAAAGCTAATGCAGTCCTACATGAACCAATATACAGAGGATATATATAATCGTCAGAGGAACAAAAACTGTGAGTTGCAGTGTATTTAGAATATAAAGAACAAATAATTAAAAACATGAGAGTTTTATTAAAACGTTACAAAGTCCAAGGCATTACCTTGGTATCAATACATAGATCAACATGTTCATAAAAACAATCATAAAAACCAAAAAGTCGACGCGCGTTTCGGTGCTTTGAAATGATGAGACACCATCTTCAGGACGGTTTTTATCTCTCTATTCTTTAAAGACTAGTGTGAAAGTTACACACAGCAGTAGAGAGTGTATGACACCCTGGTCATTGCAATTCGAGATACGAGGATGGTGTGAGTCTATTAAACATCCACCTGTAAATGAAGTATTCCTTGCTTAAAAATGAAGACTGTACCCTGGGTGACCACCGTTTAGTAGCATCAATGTCAATTCAATTTCGATCCCTCTGATAAGGTATCTGTTAATATATTCCCATTGTGGAGTCTGGCAGATAACAAACTTCCAAATCATTGGAAAACACGGTGGCTTTATTCCTTTACCCCCTCACTGGTTCTGGCTTTATTTCCATAGACAATGTATCCGGACGGCCTCCCTGTCACCGGATATGGGTACAGCTTCCTGGGAAGCTGTACCCATATCCGGTGACAGGGAGGCCGTCCGGCTTGCTTAAGGTTTGGTTTATGACAGACCCATACCTTACATTGTCTATGGAAATAAAGCCAGAACCAGTGAGGAGGTAAAGGAATAAAGCCACAGTGTTTTCCAATGATTTGGAAGTTTGTTATCTGCCAGACTCCACAATGGGAATATATTAACAGATACCTTAACAGAGGGATCGAAATTGAATTGACATTGATGCTATTAAACGGTGGTCACCCAGGGTACAGTCTTCATTTTTAAGCAAGGAATACTTCATTTACAGGTGGATGTTTAATAGACTCACACCATCCTCGTATCTCGAATTGCAATGACCAGGGTGTCATACACTCTCTACTGCTGTGTGTAACTTTCACACTAGTCTTTAAAGAATAGAGAGATAAAAACCGTCCTGAAGAAGGTGTCTCATCATTTCAAAGCACCGAAACGCCGCGTCGAATTTTTGGTTTTTTATGATTGTTTTTATGAACATGTTGATCTATGTATTGATACCAAGGTAATGCCTTGGACTTTGTAATGTTTTAATAAAACTCTCATGTTTTTAATTATTTGTTCTTTATATTCTAAATACACTGCAACTCACAGTTTTTGTTCCTCTGACGATTATATATATCCTCTGTATATTGGTTCATGTAGGACTGCATTAGCTTTTACCTGTCCTAGTTAATAGTAGACAACTGCCTCCCACAGTTACACTGTGGCAGACGGTAACTTGACTCATAAAAATTGTGGGTCTTAGTTTGGGAGGTGCTCTTGTTGACAAGTGACTTACAGAGTCTGACCCCTTTATGTAAGCCTCCTGTAGACAATAACATTACCTCCCAGTTTAAACCTAATTTCAACAGTTTTGCGTAGTGATCAATGTTTGCGCAAAAAAATGCGTACATACAGAGGAGCAGACCAAAAGGGTGCAGCAGCACTATGTAAACATTGAACTCCAGGACCTCAGAGAGCCACAGAGATTGACTTATGTTTTGTCTCTGACAGACTGCTGTGCCAGGGAGCCTGTAAAGGGTGGCCTCGGGAGAAGCCTCGGGTGACTCACGCCTCGGAAATCCTATGGGGCGAAAATTGGTGGTCAGGTACCAAGAGGAGTTGGAGATAAGTCCAAATAGAAAACAACTCAGGCGGCAAACAACACTGTGAACCTTACTCTGAGCATCCCTTGCCCTACCAAGAACATGACGTATAAATACAGAAAATAACACACTGGATACCTCGGCGTGTCAACACCCCTGTAACATAGGGGTGTGAATAGCCAATAGAGGTCTGATTCTGGGGTGGCAGCCTTATCCTTTCTCTTTCGCAGGGCAACTTAAGGAGTATTATAAAGTCGGTTACCAGTAACTCATGTTTTCCTCAGTGGCATGAAGGGTCGCCCTGTAATTTGACTGTCTCTGCCCCAGCCCAAAGAGCACAATGTGCGACTGAGCTCAAACGGCGCGGCATATCACTCACTGTCTCTGCCAGTCCGTAAATTACTAAGTACCGATCTTACATGCCAGCAGCCTTTGATTTCCCAGCGGAGTGTGTCACTTGACCTGCTATGACTGAAACTCATTGCCCTGTAGAGCAGATAAAGAGTGCAGACCTGTGCCCAGACTGTCTGATCTGCAGGCTGACACTCAAACATGGGACCCTTCCCATGGCCTCTGCCGTTCCAGGGCTCGTGGACTCTCTCCTCTCCAATTGGGAGGGGGCAACTGGGGAGTTCCTCGCGTGCCTTTCATCTGCTGCTCAGAGGCCATCCATCACAACAGCGTGGTTCCCTTTAAGACATTGCATGCTTTGCAATCTTAATTGGCATCCGTCAGAGCATGTTTGTATGTAGCACCTGGCGCGCAGCGCCTCGGCGATGCAGATAGACTGGAGTGTTACGCTGACCTGTTCGCGCAGTCAGGAGCCTATTTTTTATTGTAAAAACGAACTAAATAAGCAAGATAAGATAACCCACACAAAGGCGCAAACGCAATCCGTTAGCAGATGAGATCCGCAATGTGCTTGGAATCAAATGCACTTGAAATAAAAAAGCCAGGGAGAGCAGCTGTGCACCACAGAGCAGTAATAAAAAACAAGGAAGCAGTCCCTATATAAAACATGTATAGGCGCTGTACCTGGATCTGCGGCTCGTGCCCACATCCGGGCCGGGGAGGAGACGGGGGTGGGGGGAGCGAGGGCTGCTTGCGCATGCGCTGTCCCTGGATCTGCGGCTCGTGCCCACATCCGGGCCAGGGAGGAGACGGGGTGGGGGTGCGACAGCTGCTCGCGCATGCGCTGTCCCTGGATCTGCCGCCGTAGTTAAGGGACTGCTGTGAAACTCATGTGGCCTAGGGAGGGGGCTACTAACTCGTGCAGCCGCCACCACCGTGGGACGAGAGGAGTCCGACAGACCCGGTGAGTGGGGGGGTGCGCGTGTGTGTCTGTGTGTGTGCGCGCATGTGTGTCTGTGCGTGCATGTGTGTCTGTGTGTGTGCGTGCGTGTGTGTCTGTGCGCGCGTGTGTGTCTGTGTGTGTGCTTGCGTGTGTGTCTGTGTGTGTGCGCGTGTGTGTCTGTGTGTGTCTGTGCGCGCGTGTGTGTCTGTGTCTGTGTGTAAAATCCACTTTCTCATAATCTGAGACAGGAGATGTGCACAGCGTGTGGGTGAACGTGCGCGCTCACATGGGGAAATCGCCTGCCTGTGCCCATCCCCTGTCTCACATTCCCAGGAAGTGGATAACAAAAGATGCTTCGCTGGACGCAGCGCTTCACCCTCCTTACACCAGCTCGACCTAAAAATCTCTCTAGATCTGTTATGAGCCTCTCGATTTTATTGCCATAGAATTTCTGTTCTCTTTCTTTCTTTCTTTCTTTCTTTCTTTCTTTCTTTCTTTCTTTCTTTCTTTCTTTCTTTCTTTCTTTCTCTTTCCTTCTTTCTTTCTTTCTTCCATTTTTTCCTTCTTTCCTCTTTTCTTTCCATTCTTTCTTCCTTCCATTCTTCTTCCCATCTATCCATATTTCATTCAATCTGGTTTTGTTTTGTTTCCTTTCCTCTTTCCTCTTTCTTTCCTTTCTTTTTTCTTTCTTTTCTTCTTTCTTTCTTTCATTGTATTATGTTTATTTCGTTCCTTCTTTCTTTCCTTCTTTTCTACTCTTTCCTTCTTTCCTCTTTTCCTCTTTTCTTCCCTTCTTTGCATCTTTCTTTCCATCTTTTATCCTTTTTTCCTAGATTCTTTCCTTCTGTCTTTCATCCTTTCCATCTTTCTATCCTTCTTTTTTGCTTCTTTCCTTCTTTCTTGCTTTATTTCATGTTTTCTTATCTTTCTTTCTTTTTTTCTTTCTTATTTCTTGTTCTAAGGGAAGAGCTGGCAGCTAATGGCAGAACGATTGGCTTCTTTAGGTCTGTGTTAGCCAAGATCTTTTGGTTTTACTAGAATTATGTGTATGGCACAGTTACTTATAGGGGTTTCCTGCCACACGTCATCGATTTGGCAAATGTTGAAGTAGAGTTTTCAAAGTGAATCCTGCTTTGGTAATATGCATGTGTATGATGTTTTTGAATCCTACTGATTTTCAATTTTTGGGCAGCAGCAGATTTGTACATGACAGAACAGGAATTATATTGTCTGATAAAAGTGCTGGCCATTTTGGAACCGTACTGTTTCCCATAGATCAAAAAATATGCTGTATGAAACAGAATGGCTCTTTCCATGCTTATACAACATACCCTGTATTTGCTTATGGTTGAAAAATCAAAGGGCCTTAATCATAGAGTCAAACTTACACTTTTGGTGCACATTTACTACTTTTTTGCTATTCACAAACTAAGAGTGTTGTATCTTTATGACTGCAGAGACTGTCCTGTCTTTTATGTGCAGAGTTCTCTGCATTCGTAAAGATACTACACATAAAACAACATTCGTAGTAAATTGTAAACTTACACCAAAAGTTTAGATTTTCTTTGTGAATATGGCCCATGGTGTTCATCAAAAAAGTGTGCTTGTTTACCCATATATATTCAAGGTGAAGCCCATGCCCAGTATACAGTTTTGAATCCTCTTGCTGTTTTCTAATATGGCAGTCAGGAAGTACTATAAATACCTTACCACTGGGGAGGCCACTTTCCCATACCATGTCTGGTTAAGGAGAAGGACATAGTCTAGCTGATGCTGCACCTCAATTCAGATGAGAGACTGACCTGCCGAGTATATTTTTAATGTTACTACAGTTGGCAATTGTAATCCCAAATGCCACCTTGACTCTACACTGCCCTGTACAAAGTGACAACCTCCTTCTGCTTTGCCTAATGGCGTGCAGCCCTGAGGGGGTCAAAATGTCCTGGAACAGCCAAACCTCAAGCTGACTGTGAATAGCCCTTATTCATGAGTAAATGCAGTATAGCAAGTTGTGCCACAGCAAGACCATTGGTCAAAATGTTGACCACCTACACTTGACATGTAGACCCTACCCTTCTTTAAACTATTCTGTTTGTTTTCCAGATGTGCTATCCGTGAAGTGGACATCATAAATGTGTGGACTTTTTTTGATGTGGGATCATGGATGGGAGACTTGCCAAAGCATCTTCATGCACTCTACCTTCTGCTTCATTTCCTCTGATGCCACTTTAATCAGGAGGTGCCACTGAGAGAGATGATTCTACAGCCACTATCTGTCTTCTGACTTTCTGAATACTTGGGGTCTGCATGGAAGAAAATATGTTGTAGAGAGGTGTGCAGTGCTTGTCAATGGAGGAAGAGGAAATATTTTGAAAAGTCCTCCTATTCCTCGCTGGACAACGACTTAAGAAAAATACATGATTGTGAAGAATAACATGTTTTTTCATGTGGCTAAAAGAGATCTGCAAACTCCTTCTGTGGATGCTTACATATTAGGCGTGCACAGCTGTAATCCTTAGTAGTGAAAACAACTGAATGTCTGCACGTAAATGCAGATGTGGAGGGACCTTTTGTTATTTTCCCCAAAATACTAGGAATGAGAGTCGTAGCAAACAAGGCAATGGGACTTAATGTCTGTCGAACTGCGTCATCAATAAAATCAGAACTTAACCCATTGAAACAACAAAAGATGCAAGGTGGAATGTTTTCAAATGTCTCAGCCACTAGCATTCACTGAGACCACCTTTCAGTCTGGTTGCATTTTGCCCACTTTGTCACTCCAGAAAAGGAGCAATCATAAACAAGTCTGTGTCGGTCATTCTCCAATAACAGTAGTGTGACCCAAACTGTCATGCCACATCCACTCTGAATGCGAACATGAACAACCCCAGACTGGTATTATTAGCCTTGTTGGGCCTCATCAGTGAGGTGCATCTCGGATCTTATGACGCACTGAACAAGGACCCCATGTCTGGGCATACCACACACTCAGGACATCACATTAACACAGCTAAAGAAGATGCGTGTAATACTTCACATTACAGTAATACCTCGTATTACACTAATAATATAATTCATTATTGATGAAGACCTACAAAAGAAAAATGGGGATGGGATTGCTTGTTTACCTTGCGTTCTCTTCTAGAGGGATGTTGTAACACAAAGTCCATTAGCCGAGATGTATATACTATAGATGGTTTATTTAAGCTTAGTTACAAGGTAAGTTCCAGGTAAGTAAGCAGATGATAACAGATTGCATTTAGATAGCTGATAGCCCCACCAGAAGCAGCCTCCCTGCTGCTCAGCCTGCACACTCTAGCTGACACTCAGCACATCATCAGGCACCCATGCATTCTATGACATCACCAAGCATTCAGCATTCCACTCATCACCAACCACTCCAGCACTCACCCTGGCTGAGCAATAGGGAAGGTGGAGGTATGGAAAAGATATGGAAACACTTAAGTCACAACAAGGGTGGCCCAATCGACTACCACTGGCTGAGAATAATTCAAGAATGTCAACCATAACATTTATATATCTATAGGAAACACCCTTAGTGTGATGGGTATGCCCAGAAGTGGATCCTGTGACATAAGACTATATGAATCTCACTGGTTATTGTCTAGTAGGCCTACACCAGTCCGGGTTGCTTTTATTACTGTCTGGGACTGCAAGATTCCTATTGCAGCAAAGCCAATTCCGATTTTCTCATGGCTGACACTTGTCTGGAGGAGCATCGTGGGAAAACCAGCAATGAACTCGAATGTGGCCAGAGAAATGACCAAGTATTCCACTCACCACTTTTTAGAATAAGGAAAGTTTATTTCGAGTCCTTCGTATCATTAAGAATGGGAAGATTTTGGCATGGCCTAACCTTCACCTTGTGAAACGTTGTGTTCATCACTTTCTGTTCCTTTTAACTCTGTAATACTAGATAAGACACAGTTAAACGCCTGTCATCGTCACTGTGTAAATCGCCTCACAAGTTCTTGTGTGGACAGACAGACCTCTGAAGGACATCGCTATTGAACTAATCATTTCCATGTGGGTAAAAGTCAAGATTTGGAAATGTACACAGCCAGGATGATAGTGAGGAATTCAAAGAAGTCGTTTTGGAGAGCACCTGAAAAATTGAGTGAGAAAAGGACTGATTGTGACTTGGATGTGCAAATAAAATCCCCCGGGAACATTGCAAAAGAAATAACATGACACATTACGGATTTATTTACATTGATATAAGCAGAACTGTCACAGTATTCTTTTGAGAAATTATCCCATACTAATGCAGCTAATGTATGTGATTTTTTAAATATTTTATATGCATTTGTTTATTTATCATCTCAAACAAATAGGCTGCACATCAGAGTCACCGATTATGGTACGAAGGATCTGGTAGGTGCTTACAAGCATAATCCAGGATGAATGGAGGCATGTTGAGAAATGATGTAACATACGAAATTGCAGCATTTGCATGCCAATCCATGCAGTTTTCCATGATTTTTCATTAGGTAGCAGGGACTCCCCCTCCTGAATTTAAAGCCTCAGACTAAAAATTTTCCTCAGTCACGTGTCTTTCTTCACAAGTTGTTGCCCGGCCCGTCTGAATCTTGGTCTGTGAGGGTCAGCGTTGCAGCAAATGAGGAGAAGCCGTGTTCATCAGAGCATGGGTAAACAATCAGTATAAACACATGTGGGGGCATATTAACCAGAGGTCAAAAATAACGGTAGTGAGGCACATTAGTAACAGTTTTTAACTTGTTTACAAACAATTGAAGTTCTTGGGTGCACACGAGGTATCTCCCTCTAACCTTCAGGGAGTAAATCCAAAATGTATATAGCACTGAGTAAGGGTACTTAGGGGCACATGCATCAATATTGCATTTTGCGATTCCTTAATGGTGAAAAATAAGGAATCGCAATTAAGGAATTGCAAACTGCAATGCATCAAGAAATCGCTATATAAATAGCGATTTCTTAAAATTCCTTAATTGCGATTCTCTAGCTGAGAATCGCAATTAGGGAATACCTCCCCATCCATTCCTATGGGCCTAGAGCCCCATAGGAATGAATGGAAAGACATTCTTAATTTGCAATTCACCATTAGAAATTCGCAAATTAAGAATGCAATTTCAAGGGTGCAGGAGTGTCCAAAGGACACCCTGTTGCACCCCTGAAATCTGCTTAGAAGTACATTTTGCACACTCACATGCCCCAAGGGCATGTGTGTGTAAAATGGAACTTTGAAAAATGCACTTTAGTGCTTTTTTCAAAATTTTCGCAAATTACCATGAAGGTCAACTTCATGGTAATTTGCTCGCAACTTTTTAAAGTTTGATGCATTGCATTTAAGGAATCTCAATTTGAGATTCCTTAAATACAATCGCAATTTAAGAAATCGCAATTTTTCGATTTCTTAAATTGCGAAAATTACAAAAATGTTAATGCATCCCAAAAAATGTAATTGCATTCGCAAACGGCCGAATTTTGCGATTCGCACCATTTGTGAATGCAATTTCCATTGATGCATGTGCCCCTTAGTGTCCCTCTGTTGCACTCCGTAAATGGTCGTGAAGACCTTCTAGAAATTAAAGGTATTCCACGAATAAATTCGTACTGTCTTGGATTCCAAGAATAATCTTGTTTATTGATCAGTGTAACTCATCATAATGAAACTTCTCATATATGAATGTTCATTTCAGTTTAACCATGCATGTCAGATTTCAACGCATTGCGTGTGTTATCCTTTGGATGATCCCAATGCATTTCGAGTCAAGAGACTCTTCATCAGGGGATAATTATCCTGATGGTAACCAAGCGGAAAAAACGTGGTAGGTTAGAATCAACACTGTAAAGCGTATGTTTACATCTGCGTGGCTTCATGGTGAAACGACCAACAGGGTAAAGTGGTGAAGTATGGTGACGAACACCGTGGTTTAAACGCGTCAAGAGAGGTTCACCCTCTCTTGACGCATTTAAACCACGGTGTTCGTCACCATACTTCAACAGTTTACCCTGCTGGGCATATTAAAAAGCCCATTATCACTGCTTTAGTGGCCGTTATCGGCCGAAAAGTGGAGATAATGGCATCGCAGTATCAGCAAGGACACGTTAGCGCCTGTTTCCTTGTCGTAGCACCGGTTTTTCTTATGCCTTGCATCGCATCTCTAATGAGATGCAAAGTAGGCGTTCCCGAGCAAAATCACAGGGAATAAGTCGCTAACCGCACATCGCGGTATTTACAAGGCCTGCCCAGACACATAGCGATGTCAAAACCTGCGCTAACCCCAGTTATCTCTGAAAGCCTCTGAAAGCTAACGTCTGCTGAAATTCAGACTTAGCTATATGTGTAATGGGGGTGGAATCTCAGGCTACAACCACCCAGGCTATTTACAAGTAATTCCCTATCGCCGCAGGAATATCGCTGGATTTCCAATGATATTCCCACATTTCGCCGGCTATTGCTGGATTTTTATCGCCGGGGTGATAAGTGTTGTTAATAATGCATTACCCGGGCGATAAAATCCAGCGATAGTCGGCGATAATTGAAATCGCACTACTCGCTCATAGCGATATTTAGCGCCGGTTGTTGGTAATATGCCCTGTGGTTCCGTCAAAATAACTTCAAAAACATTCACACAATTGTTGAGTGCATTAATCTTTACTCCCAGCTGTTTCATATCGAATACATTAAATAATGGCAACCAGAATCAATGACATATTACCCATTTCATGCTAACAATATGTTTTTATAAGTATCAACACATAAATAATATATATATTTCTCAGAAACAGGATGTGCCGATGTGCTGATAATGAAGTGGTCGTGCAGTGCAGAAAAGGTGGTAATACAAAGCAACAACAATTTCTAAGTGAAAATATTAAGATTTTTTGCAAAAAAAATGGTTACGAATATGTTATGTTATGTATTTGTAAAGCGCTCTAGGGGCCCGATGTAGGAGCCCTAATACCGGTCGGAAACGGCCGATTTCGGCCGTTTCCGACCGGTATTAGTGTTTTCTAATGTAGGAGCATGCTTTACAGAATCGGTATTTTACCGAATCTGTATTTACAGATTCGGTAAAATTACCGAATCGGTAAATACAGACTCGGTAAAAATACCGATTCTGTAAAAGCACATGTAGGTAGCACATCTTTGAGTGCCGCAGGCCTTTCAGATTCGGTATTTTACCACCCAATCCAATTGGGTGTTAAAATACCGAATTCAGGTGTGCATGCACATGTGTGCATGCACACCTAGCCATGTGACAGACAGACATGCCCTTAGGGCATGTCTGTGTGCCACATGGCGCACATGCCTATTTTGGGGTGCCAGAGGGTGTCAAAGTGACACCCCCTGCACCCTTGCAAAATTCGGTATTTACCGATTCTGTAATTACAGAATCGGTATTGCCCATTGATTCCTATGGGCTTCAAGGCCCATAGGAATCAATGGGCAATACCGATTCGGTATTTACAGATTCGGTAAATACCGAATCTTAAAGATTCGGTATTTACAGAATCTGTAATACCTACATCTCCCCCCTTCATATTTACCGACTCTTAAATACCGAATCGGTAAAATTCGGTATTTAAGAGTCGGTAAATATGAATTACCTACATCTGGCCCTAGATATGTTCAAGCTTTGGCAGAGAAAGTGAATGCTGTCTCCTTTGTCCTGTTGGTGCCTCCAGCATATGGGTGTCGTAGACATTTTCGCCCATGTAGTTTGTAGGGAGTCCAGTCCCAGGTGAGCTACCCTGAGAGCCTTGTCATATAGGGACATAAAATCAGCCCAATCTTCTACAGAGAATGTTTTTTGAAGCCTCAAATACCATTTAAGTCTGAGGAGGCGTTCTGTAGATGTCAAAAACTCTTTTGTCATAAGTTTCTATACTCCTGAGATCAGTTTTTTTTATAGTGATCCATTTTCACCAAATAGATAGGTAATGAAAAGGGCATCTTATGTCGTGATAGGTGTCCCAGCTTTAGCATTAGCCAGCACAGTAATTGTAAGTGTTGCTATAATTGGTTTTCTATTTAGACCAAATTTACCCATCATTGTTGCGCATGATTTCAAGGTGTTTTCAGGGCACACCTGATCAGCAGTGTGGATTCCTTTTGGATCCATTTCTATAAGACGAGTTTATTCCTTATCGCGGGGACAGCGTTGTTCTAGAGTGAGGCTTCGGAGTGTAGGTGTCCTTCTTCCCTGAGAGATCTCTTTCTCTCAGTAAGCGGTTACCCGGGGTGACTCACGAATTTGGTGTCTTTGAAGAGAGTGTCGCATTCGGTTGTTTCTCGTTGCAGGGGGCTTTCTATCAGGTCCCAATCTGGTGTCGCAAGATGGGTGATGAAGCAGTATGCTTGCTGCGAGAGGTGGGGTGAGCAATGTAATATGTGTTATGTGAGGACGTGTCAAGAACCCCGACCTGATCGTAGCATACATTCGTGTTATGGCGAGTCTTATTGGTATTTGGGCCCTAATATATTTCCTGATTGAAACATTTATGGATTTCAAGACAGGGTCTCGTACTTTAGGTGGCAGCATGTGAAGTAAACAGTTAAACCTAGGGGTACCACCATTTTCACTCTGCCCCAGAGGCACAATTGACGCTTTTCCCATTTGACAAAGGGGCATATTCTCAAGGAGTTATCACCAAGTTAATGGCACTTTATTGCAGCCAAAGTGGCGATAATTTTATCGCCCCATTCACAAGCTGGTGCTAACAGCCCATATCACCAGTTTACGTGTGATAGCAGCCGTAAAAAACATCGCCACAGATGACTCCCGCAACTATCCCTAATGAGATGCAGAGTAGGCGTTCCCATGCCAAAAGCCGCAACAACACCACTCCGCAACATTCTCAATGACCTGCTAGATCGGCGATAAGAACCCAAAACAGGCGATAAGGCACGTTAGCAGCAGGAAACTAACTGCTGCTCTGACCTGGTCTAAAGTCAGACTACAGCCTGCATCACAAAAGGGAGCCCAGGCTAGAGCCACACCTGAAGGGCAACAGATGCCATGGAGGCAACGATCATGCAGCTGGGAGCCCCAACAGGGCCACAACAACCACCCCCCTCCACTCCCCTGGAAAGACATGCCACATCAACTACACAAAACGTGTACCAAAAAAATCAGCCTGATGCTGTCGCACAATCACATCCGGTGGCATGCATGTGTTGTCACAAACATGAGCATCACACATTCACCTTCAAATTAACAATCAAATATTTATTCAAAGAAACGCAGAACAGAAATGAAGACACATGGAGGCTCTCCTCGGGACAATCTGTAGGTCACATCCTGCAAGACAAAAAGCCAGATGAAAAGGTGTGTCTTGGGCTCATCCAAGGACAGAGAGAGAGCGAAAGGAGAGAGAGAATGATGGACTGAGAGGGGGAGCGAGAGAAAGACGGACAGAAAGGGAGAGAGAGAGAAAGACAGACAGAGAGGGATAGAGAGAGAAAGATGGACAGAGAGGGGGAGAAAGAGAAAGATGGACAGAGAGGGGGAGAAAGGCAGACAGGGAGGGGGAGAGAGAGAGAGAAAAACAGAGAGGGGGAGAGAGAGAAAGACGGACAGAGAGGGGGAGATAGACACAGATAACAGAAGAGATGGACAGGGAGAGAGAGTACCCACACTGCGTACCCAGGCCTCACTCCTCACCTGCTGACACCGGTGTGTCTCCAACCACATGCCGGTAGTAGTGCAGTTCACCAGGTCCCACATCTGAAACAGATCCGTCATCTGAAACAGAGTCCAGATATGTGAATGGCAAAGTACATACGATTGCACACAACATCATCGCCTGTCCGCCCCTGCACACCCAGGCAGCTGGACCCCAGCCCCTCCCACCGTCCAGCGTTGCATGCCCACCACGTGCCGGTGCAAGCCCCAAGCCCTGGCCCATGGACAGGGCACCCTCCACATCATGCAGCCCTACTCCGCAGGCCACCAGGTCTCACATTTGATTCTGGGTCTTGATTTCACCATGGCAGAGGACATACCAGTGCACCAGTATCATCGCAGGCTGCACATCCGCTCAGCCCTTGAGGTGCCACTAACTCTGTGAACCAGGAGGCCATGCCATGTGGTGGTAGGTCTGCGCTGCCCGCTGGCTCTGGCCTACACTGCAGTACAGCAGGGCACACAAATCCTGAGCAGTCCAGACAGGGCATCCTCGCATTCTGCACACCCGTTCAGCACTTAAGGTGCCCCTACCTCAGTGCACTGAAAGTCACCTTCCCAGGGCAGTGTGCCTGTGGCGGCCGCAGTGTATCAGTGCCTCCAAGTCTGTGCCCCGCAAGTCATGGACCCTGTATGATTGGGTATTGTGGTGCAGACGCCATTATGTCACCTCTGGGCCAGAGGAATGTGATGTTGCAGGGCCCTGGGAAATCAGGCCTACATGAACACCACACAGATACACCCAGAGAGAGGTTGGAAATGGTGTCGAGCAATGTATGTGCAGAGAGTTTGTAGCTGCCAGTACTGTCAATCATTTACTGCTGCTATAAGCACTCCTG
The DNA here is from genome assembly GCF_964261635.1 of Lissotriton helveticus. Taxonomy (NCBI): domain Eukaryota; kingdom Metazoa; phylum Chordata; class Amphibia; order Caudata; family Salamandridae; genus Lissotriton; species Lissotriton helveticus. The sequence goes on along the minus strand of NC_136059.1, from coordinate 1,887,186,572 downwards.
CTCCCCCTCCCACTTCGCTGACCAAGTGGTTATTTACCTGTCCTTGTTTGCTGGTAACTATTTCTAAAACTCGTACTCCCTATTTCTGTTCATGTGCTTACACTGCACAAAACCTGTATTTAAAGGGCACTGGTTTGTGAAGCCAGTGTACTTCCTCCTCCAACACTTTGAGAGTGCTGTGTGGATGTGGTCCCACTCATGAGTGATTAATAAACTTGTTATTCATTCCTACTCCAGTGCTGATCTCTACTTTGTTGGTTTTTGAACCAGTAGACAAAAGGGTGACCCTGCACCAATGTACCCCTAAAGAGGTATATTTCCACAATATGGCATCTAGGTTGTCTGCCATGTGGTCGAAGCCCACCCACACCTGTTCAGCCAGTTGCTCCTGGCACCCCAACACACAGCGTTGGAAGGCCTTGTGTTCTTTGTGGGGGTCCTGGGAGGCAGCCGTGGTGGTGGGTGCTGTGTGCTGTGTGGTCTGTGCAGGGGGTGGGGTCTCCTCGTAACTGCTGGGCTGCCTAGCTCCCGGAAGTGGGCTACGTAGGCTCTCCACGAGCTATTGGAGGGCATCAGTGTTGAAGCTGTGGTGGTCCTCTTCATCATCAGAGAAGAAAGTGGGTCGGACTTCTCTGCAGGAGGTGTTGATTATCCCTCTGCAATGTGAAGGGGAGATGCAGTTTAACAATGTGTCAACATGTATGTTGTCGCATTGTACATGTTTTCATACAGACTGCATGACTTTGTACATTGTGACTGTTTGAGAGGAGCTGTCTATTTGATGGGGGACAATGGACATTTCGACAACAGACGTGTATGTGTTTGGATTTAGTACATTATCAACACACATTTCCCTGCATGCCAAATGTGGTTGGCCAGTGTCTACACCCAAGTGGCACCAGTTGTGTCCTGCGTTCTGTTGTGGACGTGTTGCGGTTTGTACCACATTGTTATCAGAATTGATGTGCTCTGCATGTTAGGTGTGTGTGCTGCATTTTGGGGGAGTGGCCCCTGCAGCTCTGATTTTGCTGCCCCTTATCCCTTTCATGCAGTGTGCCTTTGACATCCGTGCTTGTACAGTGCTGAGATGTTGTATACTTGGGTACATTGGTCTCTTGGTGGGAGTCTGTGGTCTGGGGCATGGTTGTCCGCAGATGTGCTATACTTAATTGTGCATGTGTGCCATTGTGCCCATCTCCCCCGTCCCCCCAGTCCCTGGTCGTTACTCACCCTGGTGCTGTTGTGTCCGGTTATGTTGAGCAGTGTCTCATCCCCCAACTCCTTCCACTGTCTCCCCGCTGATGACTGTGGACACCATTTCCTCCATATCGTCCTGCTCCTCCTGTGGCGCAGGACTCCCACCTCCAGTCTGCAATGCTGCCTTCCGGTTATTGGCGAGTATCTGCTTGGTTTTGTGCTTGACATAATTCCAGCACCTCTTGACCTCTTCCATTGTCCTCTTCAGCACTCCCACTGCATTCACCTTGTCCACGATGGACTGCCATAGTCCATTTTTGGTTGCCAATGACACAGTGGAGGTGACGAACAGTTGTTGATGGTGTTCTACCACCTCCCTTATCAAGATCCTGTTTTCCTGAGGGCTGAACCGCTTCTTGCTACTCTTCTTCTCCTTGGCCTTCTCTAACCCCGAGGTCCCAGGCTGGTCCTCCGAGGGGCTTGTGGGGCTCTGGTTCTCCTCTGTACTTGCTCTGGCAACATCCATTGTGCTTTGCTGTTGTTTGGCAATTGTTTCTCTGGTTTTTTTCTACTTTTATGGTGATTTTTCCCACCTGACACATGTGAATTGCAGGCTTGTCGCTGGTTTTTGCAGATTTTTGTATCACAATTGTCCTCATCATGGCTTTTTTCTGCGTTCATGTTTTGCATTTTTGTGGCGTGGCATTGATTTTAACGCAGTCATTTGACGCTTTATCTGGAGACTATTGCATGGTACCGCCGTGTTGTGAATACTTGGTTAACACAGCGTAATTGTCTTGCGATAGGCTGCGATGTTGAGAGTTGCATTAAGTTACATTTGCGAATTCTTGAGTTCTTGAGAATATTGAATATGCCCCATAGTCTTTAATCATCTGGTCTAGCGTGCTTTGGATGTTGTCAAATACCATGACCCAAACGTTTGTGCTGATGAGGATACCTATGTATTTAGGACCTATGAGGTTATGGTGCAGGGCAGCCCTGCTTCGAAACTTGCTGCGCTGCTCTGCATCAAAACAACAGGAGAGGAATGCGCCATATCTATGATATATCTATGATATACAGCACATTCCTGTCCTTTTCCCTTGCACTGGCGCACAAAGGGCTGTAATGTGCCAGCACAGGCAACCATGCGCCATGGTGCAAGGGTGTCAGCGTTGAAGGGGTTATTGTTTTTACTGAGGAATGGACACCTTCATGCACAAAAACAATCAGGAGACGTGTTTTCCTCTTTCTTTGGCGCCTCATTTACTACAAAAGGATACAGCACGGTGTCGCAAGCCATTTTGCTGCACTGAGCTACATCATTTTAAAAGCACAGAGATGCATCATATTAACAGCAACACAACACATCCATGTGCTTTCCCTTGTGCTTCCTCACAGTTGGCTGCCATGCGCCAGCGCAGGCACCCGTGCGTCTTGTTGCAAGGGTGCCTGAGTTGCTGGGATGTTTGTTTTTGGGCAATCTTCCTGCACATAGACAATAATTGACAGCATTATCCTCTTTGTATGCATGCAGCATAATGCAGGACGCATAGAAAACAAGATGAAATAAAAGTATTACTCCTTGCTGCACCACTTCTACACCTCCCCTTGAGAGGTGTAGGTATCTGGGGCATTCCCAGGTTTACAAAACCTTGTAAATCTGGGAATGCTTCAGATTCCATAGATGCGTGGAAAAAACACCCACAGCAACACCCATGGAACACCCATTTCATGCAGAGTAATGATTACAAATATTTAAAAGGCAATGAAAAGCCATGCAGGGTGACTTTACGTGGCCTTGGAAAAATGGGTGGGCACACTGCGCCACTGGTGCATCTAAATAAGTGATGCACCAGCGGTGCAATAGGCTTGTAAATAAGCCCCCCCCCCCAAAGTTTACCGAGTTCCCACTTGAAAACTAATTATAGATGATTATGCAATGAAATCTGATATAAAATTGGATGATGACACATGCATATTTTTTGAGGTGAAGATTTATTCCTGGGCTTAGGTGCCGACATTTCCACCTGTAGTTATTTTATGAATGGTGCGCTGAATATTGAGTATTAACAATTACTTGTGTATTATGTGCTATATGAATGGGTATTGGTGTAATTGCACACAGAAACATACATTATTGAGCTTGAAAAAGTTCTGATAACAGTTTTTGAGATGTCCTATGTGCTCCAACAAAAGGAAATGCGGATTGTCTGATTAATGAAAGTTATACGTTAGCTTGTCCTTTTCTAGATAAATTGACATCAAGAGAGAAAGGACAAGAGTCATGCTCACTTATCAGCTGATATCAGAATTCAAGGACTTTGGTCCCCTATTTATTCATAAGCTGAAAAATACTCACCCTCTTGCTTATATTGAAAGGTTTGATGCCAGTTTAAAGCACAACGTTAGCTTTGGAGATATACACATTTTTCTTTAACTCTCTTTTTGATTGAAATGGTTGATCATAAAGCATACATTTTGTTAGGTATTTTAAATAGGATGGTAAATATGAAATGCAATAAGAAATGCTATTTCAGTCCATTTATTTTTCTTCTTTGGTATTGTTGATTACCTTCATTGATTTTAATTGGTATATACAACATACACATGAGAAACATCTTTAACTAAAATTAAATCAACTCTGCAATTTTTCCTTTCAGCAATACCAGCAAACTAATGAAATACATATGCATACTCACTTTACAGTTACTATATATTGTGCCATCCTGTAATTTGGGATGATAGCTGTTCTAAAATAATAAAACATACACTATGCCATAAACAATATCCCATCTGTTTGCAATCAGTGCAAAGACAGCCTTCTTAATTCATGAATATACGGACAAAGAGACACAGACATTTGTATTCAACTCTTAATGCATTGTTAGTGTTTGCAGCACAAATTATTATCATGGTGAAAAACCATATGAAATCCCCATTTTCACACACACACACACACACACACACATACACACACATATATCCTATATACATTTAGATATGGCCTCCATATATATTTATATATAACCCAGTGGCGGTTGCCACTGCTTAGTTATAGTTAGGTCAGGGTTTCCATAGGAAATGTGTTTTTTTGTGTTGCTAATAACCTTAGCACCGTTGACGAATCTCCATGACACTTTCCAAAAAAGTGCTCTCTTTTCTTAGTTGTGCATGGAAAGGTTTGGGGTAGTTCGACAAACTGTGAGAGAAATAGGAGGGTCTCAAAACACAACATCCCAATGCATTTGCCATAGACATTTTAAGAATCACTACCACATAACCGCTGAAAGGAATTACACCAAATTTGCCAGGACACTAGATCTCAGTATGCAGATTATGCTTTTTGTGATTTGATGTAAATCTATAAAGTAGTTTTGGAGAAATAAAGGTTTAAAAATAATTGTATATCAGGACAGTTGAGTCGAGAGAAGCTTTTGAGAGTCTCACCAGAGCGCCACTTTTAAAATAGGCACAGGGAACTTATGTTTTTTTACCTTTGAGCCATCTTGCTCCTGTGGGAGTCATACTCCAGCAGGAGTGAGCGCAGTGATTGGCTGCTAGTAACATGAGAAAAATGTTGCTGGCAGCCTTTACAGGGCTTGAGGACTTAGTCCCCTGTCCTGAATAAAAAATAAAAAATTATTTTATAAGTAAAAAAAGAAAATGGCAGCCCAGGCTGCATTCCTTAATTCTTTAATTAAGGGGAGGGGGCGTGCAGCACCCCCTCTCCTAGATGTTTTTGCCCTGGGGACCACAACCCCCCAAGCCCAATTGAATTAATATGGGGAGGGGATGCACAGTCAAAGTGTGCTTGATGGGTGTGCACCGGGCCACCCACCTTTAAATGATGCTGGCCCTGGGGGATGGGGTCGCCGGGACTTAATAAAGCTAATAAAAGTTTGAAAAAATGGACAGCCCTGGTGAAGAGGAACCTGGGGTCTGAAAAAGCTTTGGGATTGGGGATGAATGGTCCCCAACCCTTTTAACAAAATGAGTGGCCCTGTTGATGGGGTCCCCAGGAACTAAGAAGGCACAGGGAGAGGGCCATGCTGTCCTCTTCCCTTTTTTATTATATTTGGTCCCGGGAGATGGGTATCCCTGTGACTATTAGGGCTCGGGGTGGGACCCACGTGGGTAACCTTCCCTTTTTTCTGTATTCGGCCCTGGAGTATGGGCCGGGGTCCCAGGACCTCTTTAGGGATCAAGAAAGGAGGTTACAAGCCTCCTTCCCCTTAGATTTCGGTCCTGGTGTGAGGTTTCCATGCCCAAGAAAGCTCCGGGAGGAGGGCCGAGTGGCCACCTACTCTTTTTATTGTATTTAGTCCTGTGGGTTTGGGTCTCTGGGGCATATTAAGGCTCTGGGATTGGGCTCCACAACCTCCTCCCCAGTTTAATTGTATTTGTCCATGGAGCCTTTTATGGCCTGGGCATGGAGGCCATACGGCCCCCCTCCACTTTCTATTGGAACTGGCCCCGGTGATGGGGACTCTCGGACCAAAGAAGGCTCGGGCAGGGGGTTGCACGCCCTCCTCCCCTTAATATTTATGTTTTGCCTCAGCGGACGGAATTCTCAGGGTCCAAATGCCAACCCTATGCTGCACACACCAACAGCTGTGTGCAGTGTTGGGTTAGCAGCCTGCTCGGGATTTTTGCCACAGTGTCTGGCAGCAGACAAAGCTCTGTGGTCAACACCCCACCTCACATGGCCAGAGCCTGTGTGCAGTGTGTGCTGGGCTCCCTGTGGGGAGTTGGAAGCCCTGGTTTGGCTTCAAGACAGGCCGCCTGGCTAACCTATGCCATGTGCAATCAAAGGTCGTATTCAGTGTGGGGTTAGCTGCCTGTTGGGGTGTTTGGCTGCCTTCGGGTGGGTCAGCCACAGGGCCTGGCTCCAAGCCCCTGCTGTGCACGGCCAAAGGCGTGGGTTTGTCTGCCTGTGGGAGGTTTGATGCTGAGCATGGCCACAGGCCAGGCCCTGTCGCCAACTCTCTGCTGTGCATTCTCAAAGTCTGTGCTCAGCATGTGAATGACTGCCTGAGGGTGGTTTTGTAATGGGCCTGGTCACAGGCCAGGCCCTGTGGCCAACCCCCGACAGCACACGGGGAAAGGCCATGCGTGGCAGGGGTTTGGATTTATGAATGTTGATAAAATATTACTTTGCATTTAAAAAAATGCTAGAAATTCACTGAAAAAACAATGGTTAAAGTATCATTATAGATAGGTGTGATAAAAAAGAACTGTTTTTATTTTTTTTTAAACCTCAGGAAGTCATTGAAAAACCAAAGGTTAAAGTTCCTCAGGATATTCAAAATTAATGCCCTGCTATGGACATTTTATCTGTATCAAACCATTCACAGTCACCAAACCTACAGTGAGAAATTAAGTTAATTTGATTAGAAAAGTGGGTACCGTAAACCGTGATTACGCTTTGGAGAGTTTACTCAGTTCCACCATGTTTACAGGAAGTGAAACTCTCATGAGCAATACACCACAGAATATTTAAAATTAACTAGTAAGAACAGTGTACACTCTATGCAGCACTTGACAAAAAAGACACTATTCTCTTAAAATAACCAATGTCTGAAGGTTCTAAGGATTATACTACCTGATATCTTCCTACTGTGGTAAAAACGTTATAGCTAGCCCATCTCTTGAAGCAAAGTAGCACATGTACTTAAGTTAGTACCTGGTGGACACAGTCTTCTATGTTATGTAGAAATTGTCATGCTGAGACAATTCTGTCTAATAACTCAAGGCTGCTTACAATAATTAGAATATCCTATGTAGATCCTTTGCCCTTTTAGAAACTTCTTCTGCCAACCAAAAAACGTATGTGGAACATACTGGACACATATCCTCAGCTGTCATCTACACACAGAGTTACTCATCAACTCAAAGATTTATATTATGTTCAATACCTCTACAAACCTGCGATGCATTAGAAGCACATGACATGTGTAAATACTTACACCCATTCCCTGGACACAGGCTGTACATAATAAGGTAGAAGAGTAATATGGTAGTTACCCGCAACAATGAAAACTATAAAACAAATTAACACTAATTGGATGATGTCATCAATGATGCAGTAAATTATGTCAAAACATTTCATGGGTGATGTAATATGTCAGATCGTAGGCAGTGCATAGTGGGGGTTCAAGGTAGAGTTATCTCTGTGGTATCTTGATCTCAAAAAGTTAATGTAGTCACTGACATATACATCTAACTATAACATTTCTTTAACCTTTGGTTTTTCCGGTGAAAACATATATATAGGGTGGGAGCATTATTTAGCTTTGTTTCCCTGGCCGCATCACTGCGGGCAGGGAAACAGATCTAAAGTCCTGTCTCAGCGGGCGGGAGAATTTTTTAAGCTGCCGCTGCTTGGTGTTTTCTCCTGCATGGTGGAAGATTTAAAAATGCTCCAACCAAGTTAGAGAAAACACAGAATTCCCTGCCCGAGCCGTTGTGGGCAGTGAAACCTCTATGACTCTGCGTGGGCTCCCCAGGGCAAAGCCTGTGAGCCTTCCCCGGGGGATGTGGTTCCAAAGGTAATTGATGACTTAGGGAGGGTGGGTCATGTAGCCTCCTCCCTTACAGGGATTGGCTCTGGTGATGGGCTCGCAGGGCATTTTGAGGCTGGGGAGAGTGAGACATGAGGCCCCCTTCTCCATTTTATAAAGCTTTGCAACAGGGGGTGAGCTACATGGGGCATTTTGAGGCTCAGGAAGGGGAACTGCACTACTCTCTCCTCATTTATTAAGGTTTCAGCCATGCAGGGTGGTTTGCCCAGGGCCGTTTCAGGCTGGGTTGGGGGGGGGGTGCGGCCCCTCTCCATTTTTTACAAACTATCAGCCTCAGAGATGGGTTTCCTGGGACCTTAAGACTCTCAAGTAGAATGGGCGCGCAGTCCTTCTCCCATTCATAAACACAGCCCCAGGGGTGGGTTCACAGGGGCATAATGAAAATAAATATACCCGGACCCCCATTTTGTTTTTCTGATCTTGTGAGGGTCTTGTGGGATTGCAGCATTTTTTGCCATTGTATTTTCATTTTGGCCCCAGGGCGTTCCACTCTAGGTTCGCCCATGGGGCCTTGGCATTCAGGGTTAGGCCGGGGCAGTGGACTCATCTCCATTCGTGCAATTTATTGAGTTTTCTACACTCCGCAGAGCTTGCGGAGTGCAGCAAACTCCTCTCCGCAGAGTGCTGTAGAGTTTTTTTCGCGCACGTATTTGCCAATGATAAGTTGGCGAGCGCGAGCTGCCGCTCGGGTAGAATTTCTACTTGAGCGGCAGATAGATCAGCACAAATGTCAGTTCATTCTGCACTCCGCCACTTGTGGAACTCTGCAGAGTGTTTTTGTCACTAGAGGACAGCTTGATTCAAACTCTGTATCTAGAATTTTCTCGGCCAAATCAATAATCATGCCTGCTTGACTGTAGGGAGGGAGTGATTGGGCAAAGGGCAAGTTTAAGGATGTTGCACTTCAACAACAGCACACTAGGTGCAGAAATAAGACACAATCAAAGCCAAGTGGCGCAAGAGAAGGGGGCAAGCTGCAGGACATGACCCTAAGACACTCACCCTACTACACCCAGGGGAACAGGGTAGCCCTACCCTGCCCTTTCATGATATTATGCTTTTTACTTGTTTTTCAACATGTGCTTTATTAGGACACAGTGACCCAGCCCCTGACTTCTAACATGGTGCCTGCAAATGTTTCTTCTGGTTGTGGCCAGTCAATCAAAAAGTATAATTTGAGATTGCGGACCCGTGGATCTCTGCGCTGGGTCTGCGGATGTACTGCGGCATGAAATATGCATACATTTTAAACTTTAATTCCTCAAAAACTACTAAGCATATTTCAATCACAAAAAGTAAATTTTCTGTATAAAGATCTATCTTTCTACCAAATTTGGTGTAATTCTGTTCAGTTATTTTTTCTGAATCACTGTTCAATTTTCCTGCAGAAAATTGTATGGGGAATACACATTTTGGGACCCCGTCTGTTTCTCATACCCTGCTTGATGGTTCACTCCAAGCTTTTCTAGGAAGGAGCTGATGTGTATGAGAATTTCTTTTTTAATTAGTGAAATGCACCAAACAACACCAAAGTTAACAAATAAAAAAAAATACAAGTTCCTATGGAAACGTGGTCCTTACTGGTGACCCACTAGGATATATTTATTGCTGGGGTTCAGGGATGCCTGTCATTTTCAATTGTGGAAGGGCATTTCTCGATAAAGGCTCTTGGCTCTGGAACTCAATTTTATTTAAATACCCTATCACAATCTCTTCAAGGTTTCAAAATGGCTCTGGGGACACACCTTTTTAATCCTATTAGTAAACTATTAGACCCAGGTTAAGAGACCTCACCTCCAAGGTAGATTGTATGTTATAAATGCATTAACTTCAGGCAGTTTACTTTTGCTCTCCCTCATTTCCCAGGACTCTGGGTACTAGCAAAGAAGTAGCCTGCTGTTTTCTGGACTCCCCAAACCTAGCTATGATGGAGCAGTGAAACCTTAGTCAGAGGGGGTGTTTTGAGGCTCATATCCATACCTGGCAGACCTAAAATGGCCCCTTCATATTCAAATTAGTATCCTTTCCAGTTAAGGCCTTCACACATGCCATTAAAATTGTCTGCATTGCCTGTATTTTATTTGATATATTAGTGAAGTCCGATATTGACTGTTTTACCAGTCATTAGTTTTCCACCATGGGATTGTTTTTTTCATTGTTTTTTTCTTCAACACATATTACCAATAGGGAAGCATAAACTGCTTGCTTGAAAAACTATTTTTGTGCCTTACCTCCAACAGTTCTCACGCCCACACAAACTACAAGACTGACAAGTTCCTTCCTAGCACTTTCTCCAAGACAGGCTGGTTTATCCCCTCCTGCTTCCATTCATTGATTACTTAACCATACCTCCAAGGTCATTCTGCCCAGAATTTCAGGCAAAATACAGAGCAGTTAATGGTGTCTGCAGATTCAACCCTGATTGAGTATTTAATAACAAGGTAGGGTCTATCCCCACTAATTCTGCTTAAGCGTATTGCTTTGTCATCATTATCAACTTCATATTCCCCCTCCAAACCTCTTAAACAAACCATTTGTCCATTCACAGGCTCAAGGATTTATGCTGTCAACGTCTGTAACACCCAAAGAAAACCATGATTTTGTGCCAAGTCAAGCGACTTTTGAAAGGAAGAAAACAAAAACTCCAAACTGGTTTCAGCCTTGTTGGATCCCATCAATGAGGTGTACCTTGGATCTGATGTCATTTAGACATCTGAACTTCTGGATATAAATGCCATATTATGGGTGTCAAATTAAACGAACAAAATCTCCTGGGTTCAATTCCTGGAAAGAGTCTCAGTCACTAGCAATAACTCTGGCCTCATTTCAGGTCATTGTTTATTGTCGAATCTGCATCTCCAGATGGGAAACAACCATATATCATTCAAACATTGTACTGCTTCAGTAGAAGAAGCCCTGCCTGAACTGCCAGGCCAGGTGTTTTCCAAAGAGCAACACAAGCACACCCAGACTGGTTTCAGCGTGACCGGGCGTCATTAGTAAGGTGCAGCTTGGATCCTGTGGCACAAAAATCACAGGACACACATCTGTGTGTACCCATGCCAATTAGGATGTCACATAAAAACAACAAAAGTTTCAGTCACTGGCACTCATAAGAGCAATGATCTAATCCACAGTTGTTTGCCCACTACACCACTTCAAACTGAGAGTGACCATATGCCAATCACTTGTGGTTTTGCTGCAATTGTGAAAGTCCTGCCGAAACTGTCAGGCTACATTCACTGTGAATGAGGACACACCAAGGTAGGCTGTGGTATAATCTGAGTAGAATGTTTACAGCATTGGTGGGAACATGTGACCAGCTCTCACGGTCTTCGGGTACACATCTACCCATTGGCTGGTGCTGATTGGCTCCATTAGAGAGGTCTAGGTGGCTAGGAACGGGAGAGAGACAGAGGACAGATGGCTGCCCTAATGGGGGGGGGGGTGTCATGTGGCCAGCAGCAACATTTTTTGAGGCAAATCTTCTTAGCTGCTGCAGATGGAGTGCATTAGTAGCATATTTGGTGGGAGTCAAATGACTGACGTTCAAAAGACGGTGCATACTCAAGGTAGATACATTTGTAGCATGCAGATTACTCTAGGGTGGCAGGTACTTGTATGCTCTTGTCTTTTTTGCATGTTTGTTTCAACACCTGTCTACGATCAGCCTTGCGGGAACATGAGCAGAACTTTCTCTGCCATACATGCATGACCTGTAAACACTTCCCAGATAATCTAGAATTCACTCATGCCCTCTTACCCCTCCACTCGCCTACTTTGAGCTTTAGTGCCTTACCACTCAGTACATTTGGCCACATGCCTAAGTGAAGTGTCAAACTTACAATATGTGCACAACTCTGGTCCTTTAGAACAGCATCAAAACATTACACATATATGACACATGACAGACACACACTTTTCAAACTATAGCACTTCAACAAAGAAGAATGTCACTCATCCACCAATATGCCTCAGTGGCTCGTCAGGGGTATGAAGCACTACAGAAATGCTACAATGGCGGTTATTGGAATTTGATCGTGGTAGGGCACCTCATATGCTTTTAACAGGCAGGAGCATCTCACTTTAGTACATCAGTTCATGTCACTATATTGAGAGGTATTCATTAACAGTTTTAATAAATACCTCTCAATATAGCGACATACACTTATATGTCAGTTCTAGATGTGAATGAAGTCAATTGCTCTCATGAATATCTTTATTTTTACATTAGAAATTAAAGTTCAATTTACCTAGTATCTCTGGAACTGCAAACTGCATGTATATTCTGCAGTGGTGAAGGGAGGCCTCGCCCTGGCTGTCATGCTAAGGATGACCATAGGCCACCTCGGAGCTGCAGAGAGTGGGGTCTGGGGGCTGTGAATATTCTCTGTTCAAGCAGCTGTCATGAATGTTAGTGTCACGTCGGTCAGCAGCATGAACGTAAGGGCACACATGTTTTTCATTCTTTAACAGGTCCAGTCCTCTGCTTCCGGCTAGAGAGCGCTACCAGACCTCCTCCCACTCCCAACACGACTCCTCAGCACAACCCACTCCTATATTGACATCATAGGCCAGTCGTAACTCCACCCATTTACTTCCATGGTGCTCTGTTGACTCCGCCCTGGGCCACAGGAATCACGCCCTAGGGCAGACTTATGCAGAGCTTCTGAAACAGGCCGTACCCACCACTTCTAATGTCACTGCACTAGCTTGGGTCTTGAGGACGAGTTAAACCTCACCCTGCAGGTGTACAATAGCTCTCACTTCTTCTCCCCTGATCAAAATTCAGGCAATGTCGACTGGTTAACTCCAGACACTCTGCAGTCCCTAATTTGAATTGAAGCTGCTTGGTGTGCACCTCCTACCATCTCCACTATGAATGGCAGCACAATGTTCCTTAACACCAGCTGCCCCTGAAATGCAACTACAATGCAATACAATTGTTAAACCTCCTCATCTACTAAAACTATTAATTCATATCTTAGAAGTGTGCTGGCAGCAGCACTTCTGTTCGTTTTCTGTTAGTGGCTGGAGATGCAGGACACCGTCTCCACAAACCTGAACAATCCGCACCCACTCTAAGTTGTCACACATTCCAACCATTTTCACCTGCAAGGCAGCCATAGATCTGACTTAACATGGCGGAAAAAGAGTACAGTCGCTGGCAAAATCACTTGGCCGTCTGGGAAGGGTCACATACTGGGTCATTATCGGGGTAAGTCCCTTACACTTGCATTAATAACCATGAGCTGTCCTCACTAGACCCCATCTCCTCATCCATCACAGGAGCCTGTAGAAGGGCATTGCACAAACAGCCAATCACCACCGACCACTCCTTCTTTATCTTCCAACCACAAAATGAGAAACCACAAAAAAGCTCTAGTCTATCAATTTATTTCACAAAAGTATGCTGGACGTGAAATCTAGTTGTAAGGGCCACAAATTCAGACCAAGAAGGATAGCGCCTCAGATAAGTCGTCTCCACCAGGCCTCGTGAAAGATTAAGACTTCAAACAAACAGCCACAGTAAGGAGACATGTCGAATAATCAGGTTATAGCTCTCACTTCTCCAGCCAGGGCTGACTCCGGGGATGTTGGCTTCTTCTCGCTCATCTCCACTCATTCCTCCCAAATGCCGGGCTCCTCACTCAGCATTCCCCGCTGATTGCTACCATCTGTGGTGCAGGGAACTCCACCTGCATTTTCGCTTCAGTTTTTTCGACCCCATCTATTTCTTCTTGGTAGAAACGTATCAGGTAAACCAGTTGGGCTGCGGCCGGTGAGGACTGTAAAGTGACAGTTGGCCATGTGTTTCCAATAAAAACGAGGGCCCTGCTTACATAATTCATGAATTAAATATGTCTTTGCTGCTAGCCGGCTACCCAGATAATTATGGGTGTGGGCTGCTACTTGTCACTGCGTTAAAGTGAATCGATTTCTCTGCGTGTAATAATCTTGGAGTGCTGTGTAAAAGAGATTATCTCTACAAAACAAAAATGCCAGATTTTATAAATGGCTCCGTTTGAACGGTCTCGTATGTCCAGTTTGGTTGCCAATCCTTAATTAGTGGATTTCAAAATGCATAGAGTATGCAGTGACAGCGCAGAGCGCGCGCCTCTCGTCTTACAGGAGGCTTATGGTCTTCGTGCAAGGCACGGGGCTAATACATTTATAAACTTAATTCAAAGGCACGCACGCAGCTGATTCACCGATTCTGACTAGAGAAGTGAGTAGGCGAGACTTACTGCTTGTGACAAATGAAACTTAAATTCATCCGAACATTTCAAACTAATATATTTTTGGTTCCTGGTCATGAAATTCGCTTTTCATTACATCAAATACAGGCAATACAAAAGTACTACTCAAAGGATTTTGTTGGAGGTGACCTCTTTTAGACAATAGCCGTAGTGGCAGACAGTTATAGTCACTCCTCGAGTTTAACAAAGGACTGATACACGTACGAAGGTCGCAGCAAACAAAGAAACAATATAGGAATGATTTCATTATACCATTGTTCTAAATTATTGCCTTCAGATTTTACCCAGAAAACAGTCCGAATACGCTCAGGGCATCAAATAGCAATCAAGCAACATCAGAGTTTACAGGTAAAAAAGAGAATAAAGCATTAACTGGAAAACAAATAATCTATTTCAATGAAAAAGAATAATCTGGCGTTCTTACACACAATACGTTAACTGCATTCTATCTAATTAAGACAGACGTAAGAGCAGAAGAGATCTAAACTAGAAACATTATTCTTTTCAAAAGAAACCTCCAGCAACTTTTAAATTATGTAAGGTCTCTATACATTCTGTATAACTATTTAACATGTGGGACTATGTGTGCAATGCATGAAGGCGCTGAAGTCATATGATTCGGAATCTGAGAAGAACTTCAAAATTCCTAGTGGAACTTAAAAAGTAGTGGTTAGAAGGCTTCCGTATTTTAACATCAATATTGGGCATTGGAAATAAAATGTAATCTCTCTACTAGTGTTTTAAATGGGCAGGTACTAACCGGTGCTGAGTACTTGCACTTCTTTAATTTGAAAGGGAGAGTACCTGCATTTCTCAGCACTGTTTCAATACATTTAATGGGAGTGTCCCGGGACTTCTCGGGAGCAAAAAGATACTCCATCTAGAGCACCGGTACTCGTAGTACGGCACGCGGGCTGCCTGCAGTCCGGCAAGCCTGCCTTGGCGGCCCGCGGACCTTGCAGACATCGTACCTGTGTTTTTGAAAACATTTTTTAAGAGTGTCCGCAAACACTGACGGTTGCACAAGTGCGACTCTGAGAGACTCTGCTATATGGGGGCCGGGCGATTCCAGTGATAGAGTGGAGACGAAGGGGCTAAGAAGAGGTGAAATACAACAAAGCCTTTTTAGCAAGTAAATGGTCTTTTAAAGACCTGTGAAGTACTGGGGTGCCGCTGTGTGTGTGCCTGGAAAGCTGTTTCAGCCTGGGCTGAAACACGCAGGGTGAGGAGACAGAGGGTGACAGAGGGAGGGAGACAGAGGGAGAGGGAGGGAGGGAAAGGGACGGAGGGAGAGGGAGACAGAGGGAGGGAGACAGAGGGTGACAGAGAGAGGGAGACAGAGAGAGGGAAACCGGGAGGGAGACAGACAGAGGGAGGGAGACAGAGGGAGGGAGGGAGACAGAGATAGACAGAGGAAGACAGAGGGAGGGAGACATAGGGAAGGAGACAGAGGGACGGAGACAGAGGGAGACAGACAGAGGGGAACAGAGGGAGAGAGTGAGGGAGGGAGAGGGAGACAGAGGGAGGCAGAGGGAGGGAGGCAGAGAGAGAGGGAGACAGATAGAGAGGGAGACAGAGAAAGGGAGACAGAGAGACAGAAGGAGACAGAGGGAGGGAGTCAGGAGGAGACAGAGGGAGATAGAGGGAGACAGACAGAGGGAGACAGACAGAGGGAGACAGACAGAGGGCGACAGAGGGAGGGAGACAGATGGAGGGAGACAGGGGGAGGGAGACATAGTGACGGAGTCAGAGGGAGACAGAGGGTGACAGTCAGAGGGAGACTGACAGAGGGAGGAAGACAGACAGAGGGAGACTGACAGAGGGAGGGAGACAGACAGAGGGCGACAGAGGGAGGGCGACATAGGTAGGGCAACAGAGGGAGGGTGACAGAGGGAGGGAGACAGAGAGAGGGAGATAGAGAGAGGGAGACAGAGGGAGAGAGAGAGACACAGAGGGAGACAGAGGGAGGGAGTCAGTGGGAGGAAGAGGGAGACAGACAGAGGGAGACAGACAGAGACAGAGGGATGGAGACATAGAGAGGGAGACAGAAGGAGAGGGAGACAGAGTGGGAGACAGAGAGAGGGAGACAGAGGGAAGGAGACAGACAGAGGGAGGGAGACAGAGGGACGGAGACAGAGGGACGGAGACAGAGGGAGACAGTGGGTGACAGGCAGAGGGAGAGAGACAGACAGAGACAGACAGAGGGAGGAGGGCGACAGAGGGAGGGCAACAGAGGGAGGGCGACAGAGGGACGGAGACAGAGGGACGGAGACAGAGGGAGACAGTGGGTGACAGACAGAGGGAGAGAGACAGACAGAGACAGACAGAGGGAGGAGGGCGACAGAGGGAGGGCAACAGAGGGAGGGCGACAGAGGGACGGAGACAGAGGAAGACAGAGGGTGACAGAGAGAGGGAGGGAGACAGACAGAGGGAGACAGTGGGAGACTGACAGAGGGAAGGAGACAGACTGAGGGAGACAGAAGGAGCCTGACAGAGGGAGGAGGGCGACAGAGGGAGGAGGGTGAAAGAGGGAGACTGACAGAGGGAGTGAGAAAGACTGAGGGAGACAGAAGGAGACTGACAGAGGGAGATGGGCGACAGAGGGAGGAGGGCGGCAGAGAGAGGGAGACAGAGGGAGGGAGACAGAGGGAGTGCCACTCTGTCCATGGCGATGGGAGAGTGAGTTTTAGTGCACCCATGTTGACGCACCTCTGTCCTCCTCTTCTTGTGCAGTTCTTTGCTCATAATGAGTGGATATAGGTGTGACTATCATTTAGCTCAGAATCACAGATGTCATTCTATATTATAAATGGTAATTCACTTAGGCTTTTGATGAGCTAATATGGCCATTTGAAGGTGAACAATGATGACTGACTCATGCTGTGGTGGCTATTTACTAAATACTAGACTGGTAGTGGCCAATCCTAATCCTCACACAGCGCCAAGACGCCTCGGCAATAGTGCGCTTAATAAATAATTCAGTAAGTCAGGCAGTCAGTGGTCTTGCCAGGGCTGTCAGGCCTGTTATCTTCATAAGTACTCCATGACATTGCTTATTCTTTCTAAGCACTAGACAATTGTATTCCTTGTAATGTGTCAATGTGTTAATCATGACTACTTTTATTTCTGTTGCCTGTTGTTGACTTGGCCCGTTTTGCAGGATCATCCCTGACATTTTTGCCTTCCTCCTGGTATTTAGTCTGACCTGGTGTTGGTGGTTTTCGGGCTCTGGGCACTTTATCATTGCTGTCCGGTGTAAAGTGCATGTGCTCTCAATGGTAAACGTGGTAAGATTGGTCTACACATGTTTGGCGTACTTAATTTACCTATCAGTCCCCTGTACATTGGTATCTCATATACCCGGGGCCAGTAAATGAAGTGCTACTGGTGGGCTTGCAGCGCTGCTTGCGCCACCAACCAAAGTAGCATTTCAAACCTGTCTCAGGCCCCTGCCAGTGCAGGGCCTGTGTGCACAGTTTACTGCAGCTGTGACATGGCACATAAAGTGGGTGCCACATCTGTGACTCCCCTTTAACTGCCTATCAGTCACCCCTAAGGTAGGCCCTAGCTAGCCCTATGGGCAGGGTGCAATGTAGGTAAAAGCAGGACATGTGCCTTAACTGTATGGCATGTCCTGGTAGTGACAAACAGCCATTTTGGTTTCTCACTACTGTGAGGCTACTCTCTCATAGGAATGCATTGGGGATTCCCTGATATGTGTGTCAGTGGTCATTCCTGATATGAGAGGAGTATCGTTATCAAGTTTGGTATATTTTGAATAGTGGTAATAAATGCTGCGTAATGGTGTGCACTGATTTATTGACATTATTTTCTAAATGCAACTTTTAGAAGTGGGCATATCTGTGTGCTTTGTGTCTTTGTGCCTGCCTGTTGTGTATTGCGTGTCTAGCTCTGGATTGACCGGGGCTGGTGAGCTGCAGTGGCTCCAGACGGGCTGGGCGAGTCAGCACTATGCTGAATTGGCCAATCTGCATTTGGAGTAGTGGGAGGAGTAGCCCCTGAACATGAATAGATCTGTGCCTGAATTGTACAATGCTGGCTCTGCCCCTCTGTGGTGTGTCTGGGCCAGGACCTACACTGTCAATGGGGACTTTTGTGCACTTGTTAAGTGCCCCCCAGAACTGGTTTGAACTGGGTCCCCAAGCCCTGTGCCAGGGCAGAACAAAGACATTTGTGGTATAAATATTGAGGCTGTGACCCCATGTTCTGTTGTACCTGCTTGGAGCTGAGGGACTGCTGGGAGCCTGGAGGAACAACTACCCGCCTGTGCTGGATGGCCCTGTGAGCTGGCCAGCCTGGGCCCAGCCCTGCCCAACCTGGAATCCAGCAAGAGGGGAGCAATGTGCCATCTGCCTCCTCTAACTGAACATGGTGTAGTGGGTGCTTTAATCCGTCCCAGGAACTAAGAGTAAGGAGGGGGCTGCAAGTCACTCTTCCTCGCAGCACCTTGAACTCAGGGAGCCCTGCAGGCACTTCCCCAGCTGTTGGGGAACGTCTAGAGCCCTTCGTAGTTTTCTTTGCGCTCACGGGTGCTGTGCCTGCACCAAGGGAAGGAAGCCAGGTGGCTGTTGCCTGGTTGGGGTGGGGCCCTGACAGCGAGAGAAAGCCAAGCCTCGTGAGCTTGCTTTTGCCTTGGGCTATGTAGGCAGAGCTTCCCCCTTGGAGAGAAAGTCAGGCAGCTGCTAGGCCTGGTGGTGGGTGGGGCCCACTGCCACAAAGAGCTGAGCGAGGAGAAGCAGAGGCTCCAGGCCTACCATCAGCTGAGGGCTGCCGGAGGTCTGCAAGGAAGATTTGAGACTTCGCTCTGTGTGCCTCGCCAGAGGCAGGGCCGTCTGGCACCGCAGCAGAGACAGAGCCTCACTGGCTTCTGTTGCCCCTAGAAGAAAGTCAGGCAGATGAGACTGGTTTGGAGGTGGGGCCCGGCAGAAGGTGGAGCCGGTGCCTCACGGGCTCCGAGACGCGAGAATGGAGGAGAAGAGTAAGGAGATGGCCTTCCGCGGCTACACGGCCTTGCGGAGACTGTTGCTCACTATCAAGAAGGATTCCTGCTGGTATCAGATGACAAGACGTGCCGGCACAAGAACTCCTTGGGCCCCTGGGGGCCAGCATCCATGCACGTTGCTGAGGGAGGCCTGCGAATTACACTGTTGGTGCCTAATTGTGTCCCAGCTGTGCTGCCGGATTGCGGGGAGCTGCAATGTAGAGGGCACTGCTTTGATCACATAGAGCAGCTGCCCCAAGTGATAGTGGGCAGCTGCCCTTACAGGAATCACTTTGGTGTATGTTCTAAGTTTGGGGGTCTAAACTGGGGTTCCCAGATGCACCGCCGGATCGCGGTCAAATGCTTGACGGACACGCATTGGCCCAATCCCCCACTTGTGTATAGGGGTTGTGCGGGGTGGGCCCAGGACAGGGCCTCCACTTGGGAACTCTGACTTGGAGACAGTAACCCTGTGGCAGGTGTACTAGGGTGCATGACTGCTGATGTTATACATAGTGCGCTATGCTGATTATGTTTTACCTTACAGGCTGTCCAAGGTGATGTTATGACTGGCACTGATGTTGGTGTTATGCCATACTGGAATGCTTTTGCCTAATGTGTGCCCTCTGAAAGTGGGCACGGTGGTGCACTGCTGCTAATGCCCACCATAATGTGTTTGTGCTAAGTGTACCCTATTGCCAGTAGTTACTGGTTGTTTTTACTGTCTGTGAGATATGTGATGTTGGGAAAGTGGCCTGATTAGCCCTGTTGTGTATATAACCCTCTGTAAAGTTATACCTAGTGCCAGGTGGCACAGTGTATATATGTAATTATGCTAATGTGTTTCATGAGTAATACAAAGGCTATTTTTTGTATAACCTGGTGTGGAGTGTCTTTTGTCGTGTGCCTAGTGTGTTGCTGCTGCGTGAGTGTGCTGTGCAAACGCTTTACACATTGCCTCTGGGATAAGCCTGACTGCTGATGCCAAGCTACCAAGGGAGCGTGTAACTCCCTTGCCCTGACTAGGGTGGTGGTTTCTACCTGGCTAGGACTTAGGCACAAGCCGTAGACAACCACAAATCACATTTCTAAAACCTGTAAAGGCCTTGTTTCATCAAGGGCTTGACAAACCCCCTCATGCCACAAAAACCTGATTCTTTAACAACTGATCAGGCCCTGCATCAAGACCCTGAGGTAAAAATGGTAGCAAACTCCAATATATCAACATTTAAAGTGCCACACTGGGGCAACTTGGTCACCACCCAGGCAAAGGTTTGTGCACCAAATAACCAACAGTTAGCACATGGTCAAGAACACAGACCCACCCCAATGCCTGTTTTACAGTCAGGTTGCAACTTTATCCTGAAACAAGTACCGCCACACATCCGAAGTACCTGCACTCAACACTCAGAGCGGGCAAACCTCCAGCACCCATCCACACACCAACAGGCAACTCAAAAGATGACCTGGAGAATTCATGGCTCCGCTCGACACTGATAACGAACAGTATGAAACTCATCCGAACCCTGGGGTTTAAAACCATTAATTTGACTACTAATGATGAAACGTGTGTAACCTCACCATTAGAGAATCTAGTCAACCTGGCCACTTGCCTCAAGTTGAATCCATCAACATCACAGGGACAACAAAACACAGTGCAGTTTCTTCAATTATAGAAATTCTAAGCCATTCGGTATCATCAGCCCATGCGATCTAACCAATGTCCCTAAATCATTAACAAAATACGACCCACCAGGTCTTATGTCTGATCAGCTTGGTGCATTAGGTAGAAACTACAGTCCCTCTTTCAGACCACAGCAGATTTATCTCATGAACATTATGGCGACACACACTGCCAGTATTAACAACAAAATAGAAACACTCACCCATTGGATCACGACTGGACAGACAATAGCCCCGTCACCCCAACAAGAAGCATGTAGGAGCAGCCCAATCATCGACATGTTAAGTGTCCTACCAGTGATCTTAATTGACATTCTAGATCAAATGAAAAACTGTGAGAAGGCAACCATATTGACCATTCAAACTTTGTCAGTGAATACCGGTATACAAGAGTCAATAACATACAACAATCCCAAAACAGAAGAAAAACTGAAGCAAAAAGCACACCTATAATTTCTTCCTTTAAACCAGCTACATATGGAATCACCTGTGTCCAAGATAGCTGAATTTGGCAAACCCATGTCTCTTGCTCAAACTGAAAGACAAAAGAAATGTACAACGAAGGCAAGAACACACAATAATAATCTATACCCATTTTTTCCTGTCAAACAGAAACATCATGACTCCTCAGCACTCAATCTCCCAATGATTTTGCTAAATACCAACGCACCCGAGATACGCATTAACCAGAGACAAACATGACCTTTTGAGCCACCCTGGACGAATCTCAAACTACAGTGAGGAAGCCAGATACCGACCAGGAGGCCCACTCAGCAAACTCCGATCAACCTAGCGGCAGTCAACAAAACAAACATTTTTGGTGGCCTATGAAAAGCGACCGTGTGTGCAGCTGATTACCTTATGGAGCAGTGCCCGTTCTCGAACACTCAATGCAGTGATACGCCACGTTTTAGTACAACCTTTCTGTGGACCACTGGAGAAGCAATTGCTCCTGTGTGGTTTGCATACCCTCGAAAGGAACTTAACGGACCAGACTACATCTAATAATCAACTATTGTAGTCACCTACATAGCATCCTTAGGGTCATTCAACATATGAAATTACTGTCATGAAGATGGTCTAGTAGATGCCTTCACCACATAGACCAAAATGTTGACAGCTGCACCTATTTTATTTTTCACCATAAGAATTGTTTTCTGTATGATTAGTTACAATTTCCTTATGTACATAGTGTATAGAATCGGTGACCACACAAGTGACAATGAGATAAGAGCGACAACACAACATTTATAAATTCCTGTCACTGTGTGTCTATATGTGCTATCTTTTTTGTACCCTCTAAAACATTTTCTCAACATAAATTTGTGTTTCAAGAAGTATACACCCGTCTGTGTTTTGTTCCTTTACAGTTTTTCATATACCTTCTTGAAATAATTCAATGTAAGCTACTGCTCCGAGCTTGCTACAGATGATTTCTACAAAATTAGAGAATAGTAGAAGAAAGAATCCCTTTTAGGTACTCTTACCTGTTGCTATGAAAAGCGACAGCACAGATGGGATCGTGCCTGCAAATGGGAAACAAGGCCCTATGGTTAGGTGGGTAATAGATGACACCCCACCCTCGAGACTTTAGCAAGTAAATGCTCACGAAAGCTCGAAAAATAGCACACCGCTAGAAAATACTGATCTGCACACATTCATTTTATGCATGGGGGTGCAGCCAAAGTAAGGACTCAAGAGCTGCCTCAAGTAGAGGGCTTTTCAAGATATTGACAAAATCACGTCCAAAGTCAACATCCAAAGAATAGCGAGGACAAACAACAAAAGGCAACCACACAATACATTTCTGGATCATTCATTAAACTCCTCGTACTCAAGTACTTTGTCCCGAGCCATAAACAGTGAAACTCAGCAAAGTGTATTTACACCCCAATATGTTTCACGAGGCAAGCAGGATATCCTAAATAGGAGAAACATCATGAGGCTGTTTGCTGTGATACCGACTCTGCAGAACATTCAGTCTACAGATCTAACATCAGTCAGATTCCTGTCTAACGAAGATCGCAGTCTTCCAGAGCAAACCCTCACCAATGGAAATCAGAGGAGATAGCCCTCCGAATTAGAAGTGCAATGGTTTGGATCTTGGTGTCTAGTTCTTTCAACACCACTAATACCGTGTTATCCATCACCCTTCACAAAAGTGGTCCTAATGTCGCGCACCTGCCAGGGGCCCTTCCCCATATATTCTGTACTACAAAATGCTAGTGACCCAACTGGAATCAGTACCCAATCGGAAAAACACACATCAGACAATATTTGAGGTCAACGGCGTGCCCACAATATACTCATGCCCACATCAGACCAAGCATGCAACTGAAGAAAAAAACAACAGATGAGAGTCAGGACAATGATGCTAGCTAGCAATTGCTCTAAACGTACCAAGGAAAGAGTGACTTTTAAGTCGAGCAATAGACATTGCGTTGTACATTTTCCTGAGGATTATTTCCTGCAATATCGCTTGTGCAACGCTTAAGCTTAGTGATGTTGCACTACAAGTAAATTGGCAAAATTATGAAATCAAAGCTCTTCAAGAAACATGGCTGATCTGTCCACTGCAACTGTCTGGCTATGTCCTGCACCACGTGGATACAACAAGAAGAAAGTCTCCCTCTCGACCTATATTCCTTTTTACTTGATATGGCACAAATACAAAACTTGAGCTAAGAAACCCTTGATAACAAAGTACTCAGACAGTTAACAAAAATATATTATTTTATTTCATTTCTTTTATCAAAAATGTTTTCATCATGATTCTGTTTTTTGACCGGGTCGACTAGAGGGCGTGTGCATTCGTGTGGACGGGCAAAGTTCATTTTGAAGCTTCTAAAGAAATATATGATGAAGCTCACGGCGAATTAACTACTGCCTAGAGTGGTCGTAGGAGGACTTATCGAGGAAGGTTGGATATACACAGTCACAGCGGACCTTTGCTGCTAAGGAAACTTTGTTTTTGCATTTACGTGGAGAAATAGGAGATGCTATGGTGAACAGCTATTCCGCTTTTTTAAAAAAGTTACGTCGTATTGTGATTGTTGGAGAACCTTTGTGCCCTATGTACACTAATAGGAGGAGTCATCATTCATTACAATTTTGCCCTCAGAAAGGAAATGAGAGCATGATATTGGGGCAATCTTCACTAGAAGTGGTATCATACTGTCCTCAGTCGTCTCAGCATACTGAATATTTGGATAATTGAAACAGCCAAGTTCACCAAAATATATGACAGTGGAAATATTTCACCAGTTTTGTTCCCCCCCCAGGTTGAGCAGCCTTTTATGGTTCTATATCTGGCAAGTCCTGAGGAAGGTGGCATCTCATTGTTCTGCAGACACCGAAACGTGTCGACCATTGCCTTTTAGATCCTGCTATATGCAGTTGTTGTATTTGGTCACCCAGACTACTATGTCATTCTGTAGTTGGCTCCCCAGATATAAGTAATAATGTGGAGGCTGTTTTGGGAGTGTAAGGTATGAATGAGAGTGTGTGAGTTTGTTTTTTGTCTCTCTACCTGGGGATATTCTTTATTTATTGTCCTATTGTATTTTCCACTGATATGTGACCATACAATTGTCTGAAGTATTTGTGTGGAGTTGTTTTTATACAGTAAAAATAAAAAAAAACTGAATCATGATGAAAACATTTTTGATAAAAGAAATGAAATAAAAGAATATATTTTTGTTAACTGTCTGAGTACTTTGTTATCAAGGGATTCGTAGCTCACGCTTTGTATTTGTGCCAAATCAAGTGAAAAGGAATATAGGTTGAGAGGGAGACTTTCTTCTTGTTGTGTCATATTTTCCCCTCTTCTCCCTGACCTAGTATGTATTTTCAAAGGGGGTCCCTAACATATTGCACTGCACCACGTGGATGCCAATAAACTCCATCGATCGGGCAGGTTCAGTGGGGAACTCACACTATATGTCTTAACAGCACTAAATGTTATAGCAGAGTAATTACCAAATTGAACTTCTGATCTACAGATAATTAAGCTTTATTTTACCCATGGCTATGTGCCGTCCCAGGTAATGTTATTCAACATATACGTGCATCCAAATGCTAAAAGCAAAACAATTATATTCAAGAAATTAACCAACAAGCTAACAGAACTAAGATTCAGGAATCATGCTTGGGAAATACTGGTGAAAAGAGACTTTAACACCAACTTGATATAGATACTGGATGAAGATGAAAAATTGGCTGCAGAAAATGCTATCTGGGCTGTTTTCCCACAGGCTAGCCACCCCTGTAAACAACCTGTACAACTAGGGTAAGATCTGGTTTCCACACCTAACACCGAGGCCTAAGTGTAGTTAATGGTAGAATTCAAGATGCCACCCCTCCTAGCTTTACATATCTTGGAACAACCTCAGGATCCGTTATTGACTACACAATACTCTCTTTGCCACTATTAAACCAGCTAAAAGAATATAAAATCAAAAACACCTTGAGGAGTGATCATCTGCACCAACCACTGGTGCTGAGGTTAAAACCCGCAAGACACCTGGAAATTTAGAAACAATAAACTTGAAACGTTTAAAATACTCACACCGAACACTTCTAAAGGTAGCTGTCAAGGCAAAAGAAATACTTGAGTCTAGCAAACCTCTTCAAGCTGCACCAACAATAGAATGGTCACTGTTTCTGAGAAGATTGTTAATGCATGGAGCAGCATTAAAGGCAAGAATAAGGCAAACACCCTGGCAACCAGAGACTCTGATGGAAAAAACTTTAAATCTGAGGAAACAACTCAGAAGCACAATAAAGAAGCTCAGAAAACCCAATGCTACAACAGCCACTTGGGAGAGTATGAAAAAACTAAAGAAGCTTTCTAAAAAAACAACTCTGGGTAGAACAGCAAATCGAATCCGACGAGTTCTGGGCAAAGCTCCTCCTTAATTCTAAACAAACCAATAAAAGAGCCTTTTGGGCAACCGTCAACAGGATTGAGAGAGAAGCAAGAATATTAAATAGCTCAAGTGTCCCTGAGACGGATTGGGCAGCTCATCTGCTGATGACCTTCTCAGTAAAAAATTATACTCCAGAACAAGAACAAGGCAATGACGCTAGGGTAAAATTCACCCACGATTTGCCAGCCCTACTAGAAGGATGTTGCTGCAGTTACTGGCACCAGCAAATCAACATTATACAATGGTTAGAGTGGCAAAAGTGAAATCGGCAGGACAAAGTGATGGAGCTCCAGGCCCAAATGGCATCCCACAGGCAATTTACAAGCTAGATCCTGAACACTGGGCAAATCAGCTAACTGTGCTGTACAATGAGGTGGAGTCAATTATCCAAATCCCTAGTGGATGGAGAGGGTCAATAATAAACCCAATCTACAATGGTGGGGATCGATCAAACCCTGCAAACTGCAGTGTCATCGCGCTCATCAACTCCGATGCTAAGTACTATGCCACACTAATTCTGAAAGATCTAGCCGTATGGGCCAATGCCAACAAACTGGCTCCTCTTTACCAAACAGGGTTCCAGAAAGGTTATGGAACCACTGTCAATTTGCTAGTGGTTACAACAATTGCAGACAAATGCAAGCGCCTAAAGAAGAAACTACATCTACGTTTTATAGATTTTAAAGCTGCATTTGACCAAGTGGACAGATCTCTCCTATGGGCAAAACTTTGACAAATCATTGCGTGTCATTAAGCAACTGTACACAAGCACGTGGATATGAATTAAGCTGAGAGATAGGTCAAGAGTGTCCAGCAGAATACCTACAGCCATTGGTCTCAAAACTAGGCTGCACCCTGGCCCCTCAGCTCTTTAACATTTTCATGGGCGATTTGACCCCCACGCTTGACCAGATTAATAACCATCCCCCGAAACAAGGGTCATTAACCCTTGCCCATCTCTCCTATGTGGATGATATCATCCTACTGAGCCACATGACAGTGGGCCTACAGATATCTCTTGCTGAACTAACATAATATGCTGCAGCTAGAGATAAACACAACCAAGACAAAAATCATGTCCATTTGGAATGGCTCTGCTCCCCTCTTATAATCAACTCAGGTGATGTATGTCTGGAAGAATTCAGCAAATTAACTGGGTGTGTACATCAACAAGAAATTAAGCTTCCTGGCTCATAAACAGTACATGGTAAAAAAAATATTAATAAAGCGCTGACCTACGCCTTCTGTGCTCTTGCTAAAAATCTGAATGGTCCTTCCTTCAAATCATTACTGGGTGTTATTACAGCGAAATTCCTTGTTACAGTAACCAACGTAAGTTTTGTCAAGCGTGGGAAAGATGCACCATTGCTGGACAAATTCAATAAGTGTTTATAAGCGAGCTCTTGGACTACCACGGAATGCCTCGCCTGCACAAGCCCGACTAGATTCCGGGCTTGTGCAGCAAATCATAGCAAGAAGCTACCTCACCATTAAAACATGGTACAAAGTACCGTTCAATCAAGGTAGCCCTCTGGTCAGAGCTTTTTGGCAGTACCTGGGAAGTGGCCCACTTTCAGCTTACAGCAAAACGCCTAAAGTCTTCACTGCAACAAACAAATACAATAGACTTATGGCACCTAGATTTACCGTACATGATGTTCTGCTGTGCCATCAATAAATCCACCAGATTGCACTCCCTAATTGATGATGAGCATACATGTACTGCTTGGTCCCATGCTTAGATGACAATATGACATCTTAAAACCAGCAGCATTGTTCAGCACGACTTACCCACCACATCTAAAGAGGAAACTGTTGGCCATCAGGCTTGAGACCCTGACATCTTTGGCCGATCAACCAGTATTGATGCCCCTAAGGAAGATATTATCTGTTTTGCATATGTCCAGTGCTAGACAAACAATGGAATTTGCTACTGATATCCCTCTCCAATGAATGGGGCAAACAAACTTGTAGGACGGCTTGTCATAAAGTGTCTCGACTCTACGGATCCGCAGATTAACTGTAAACTATTGAAATTCCTGGCACCACATGGAAAACTAATCTCTGGATCAGTATAAACCATTGAGGCTTTTGTGCAATTTCGCAGTGCAATCACGCATCAATAATCACGTCACCAAGACACATAAGACATTCTGGTACTTCAAGTTCAACTGGTTATGCAAGAGCGGATATAGGTAGAGGTATTCTAATTCTATTAAGGCGGTCCAGCTCTTTTTTTATTAAATATATATTAAGAATTTTATGTGTGGGTAAAACCACCTTCTGGCACTTTTCAGCACTTTACCAAACTAGCACTAAGACTGGTGACCCTCATTAGAACTTAAAAAAAGCAGAGTACAGTGGTCTTTTATATTACTTTGATTAATTTATTGTACAGTACGGTATAGCTGCAGTACAGTTTTAAACGCTAGTAAGGTTTAGCCAACATGAAATAGAAATGTTTTGTGTACCATTTGGCATTGTTTTAATGTGTTTATCGTTTGTATTTCTGAATATGGAATGGTTTTAATTACTAGGCATGATGAACAAATAAATAAATACATAAGATTCCCACAGTTTTGTTTCACACATTCAGCCCATTTTCTAAGTAAACATATTGGGAGTGTGGTTTAAACACACAACTTGTATTTCTGATGCACCAAAAACTCCCATTTTCTCCCACTTGGGAACTTGTACTTGGGCTTCTTTTGATTCGGAGTCTTGTGAGATAGAATTTGAGATATTACACTGTTCAAGGCATTTCTGCTTTGTCCCAACCTTTCAATTGGTTCATGATTCACCAAAGTCTCACTGTATTCATCCATTCGAGCTGCTTTTTGGGCGTGGATATGAAGAATGCTTGAAGCCATAACAAAGTTTTCTTCTTATGGGCTATTCCTGGGAGTAAGGGAATCAAGTAAGAGTGTATGTAGTGAATGGGGGTTCTACAGGGTCAATGAGACTCATGGTGGGCAGCTGGCAAGAATTGTCTGGTGTCCATAGAACCAAATCAGCCAGATACTACTTTAAGCTCACTTAATTGCCACAAACCCCTTGCTCTAATATGGAAGTTAAAAATATTGCATGGACAGCATATTGTAATACTACGTCTGATGCCCAGGTATATAAGGGTTATTTGGGTATACCCCCGTTGCTTCTGACCAGGACAGCATATTGTGTAAAAAAAACTGAGTGCCAAAATATTGAGAACTTGAGTGCAAATAGGCAAGTATAGATTTACTATTCCTAACTCCACATCTAGGTACCTTGAATATATACATATCCTCAATGTACATATATGTGGAGTTAAGTATAGTAAAAGTTTGCGTACCCATACAAACTTATCTTCACAATATTTTTGTCCTCCATATTCTTGACACAATATTTTGTCCCACAATATTTTTAACTCAATATTTTGCCCAAAACACCCTGAATTTTAATGTGTAACAATGTCAAACAGTCACCGCTTACACTTGATGAATGGTGTAGGGTAATTTCCAAGATAGAGCTAGTACAATGATAGCACTCAGTAATTGTATTGATAAGTTAGTGTTATTCATTTTAGAAAATAGATAGGACTGTTGTTCGTCTTTAGCTTGGTTCTATAGCAATGATTTTCTGTGAGCTGACAGTGAAAGTTCCCTTTAATAATCCAGCAACGCAGGGAAAGGGCCATGCTTTAATCAGGAAATAAGCTTTGTTTAACAGAAACCTACTTCCCAGGCTAGACTGCATCCTCCCGCCCCTTTATTTTTTTTATTTTTTTTATTTCAGGTTTGTATGGCGCTGTGAATCGATTCCCGAAGGAATATCTCCGCGCCTTAGGCCACAACCAGAGAACAGAAAAACTCGTCAACATTTTAATGAAATCGGCAAGAGATCAGTCAATTAGAGATTTGAAGAGGAATGTTTTAAGTTTTTTCCTAAAAGGGAAATGTTCCCTACATACTCTAATTTCCTTCGGGAGTAGGTTCCACAACTTTGGACCCGCTACCGATAGGGCTCTTCCCCCCTTTCTTGCCTTCATGGCCCTGGGAACACATAGTAGTTCCTGATCTCCTGATCTCAGGAATCTGGACGGTACATAAGGGATAAATTTCTCAGTGAGGTAACCCGGACCAGTTCCAGTCAAGCATTTGTGGATGACGCAGCAGATCTTAAACATCACCCTCTGCTTAACCGGAAGCCAGTGCAGTTTGGCCAACAGTGGTTTTGAGGGAGTGCGGGGCGGGACATTCAGAACCAGTCGTGCAGCCGTGTTTTGCACAACCTGTAATCTAGCGAAGATGCCCTCGTTGGCAGCTAACATTAACCCGTTGCAGTAGTCCAGCCTGCTTAAAACTAGCGACTGGACCAACGTTCTCCTGGTGGTATCTGGTAGCAGGGGGAATACTTTCCTGAGAAGCCCGATGACATGGAAGCATGAGCCCACCACTTGATTAGTTTGTTGTGTGAGGGTAAGCTCATGGTCCAGTTTGACTCCCAGGTCTTTTACCACGGTTTTGGGCACAGGGACCGGGCCAAGATCTTGAGGCCACCAGTCCGGGGTCCACAACCTTTTTGCCTCTCCGAATAGCATAACCTCCGTTTTGGAGACGTTGCACTGCAAATAATTAGCTGCCATCCAGCGGGACACCTCCCTCATCCCTCGGGCGAAGGAGTCCCGCACCTCAGGAGTCATTGTTTTAAAAGGGAAGAGGAGTTGGGTATCATCCGCGTATGATACCGGGATGAATCCGTGGGATCTCATGATGTTAGCTAGGGGGGCCACATAGATGTTAAATAACGTGGGGCTCAAACAAGAGCCCTGTGGCACCCCCTTTGAGATCACCACCTCCTCTGATTGATATGGTCCCAAAATGACTCTCTGGGTGCGTTCGCTGAAAAAACTCCTAAGCCAAGCCAGGGCCTTGCCTTCCAGACCGATGTCAACTAGTCTGGAGGTCATGATGTCGTGTGACACAGTGTCAAACGCCGCTGACAAGTCCAGAAGCACCAGAACAACGGAATAGCCCTTGTCCTGTAGCCTCTGGAGATTGTCAGCGACAGACAGCAAGGCAGTCTCAGTACTGTGCCTGGGCCTAAAGCCCGACTGGGAGGGGTCCAGTACACCTGCGTG
Source organism: Lissotriton helveticus (assembly GCF_964261635.1). Taxonomy (NCBI): domain Eukaryota; kingdom Metazoa; phylum Chordata; class Amphibia; order Caudata; family Salamandridae; genus Lissotriton; species Lissotriton helveticus. The sequence continues at coordinate 1,887,155,799 of NC_136059.1, read as the reverse complement.
TTCAATAAATTTTGACAAATGCTGATTCACATGCCTCTCAGCAAGCTTCCCTATAAAAGGGAGAAGAGAGATCGGTCTCAGATTTGTCAACTCAGACCAAGGGATCGAGTTGTTCTTACGCAGAGGTCTCACAAGTGCCTGTTTCCACTCCAACGGTACTTCCCCAGTAAGCAGAGACAAGTTAACTATTTGCCGTATTCCAGCCCCCAAAACCTCCAGCAAAGTTGGCATAATACGTGCTGGGATGATGTCAGACTGGCACCCACTCTTTGTTTGCATGACAAGGGCAGTCAGCTCTTCCATAGAGATAGATGGGAAGGCGATAAGCGTCTTAGCCTCGTTGTTTGAAGTCATGGTATATGACGGGGTTTGACAGTCAGTTGTTATCACTGGGTCATTAGAGAGGGATTTGGATGTTAGTATTTTATTATAAATGGCGTCAATTTTCCTTACGAAAAACTGTGAGATGTTGTCACAGATTTCTTGGGATTCGACCCCATCCGTGTCACAGGCAGTGGGCTTGGTGAAAGTCTGCAAAATTGTATACAGGGTTTTTGCATTGGAGCCAGCAGCTGATAATTGGGCTGCTATGTGTTGTTTCCTGGCAGCTCGGATAGCCTTATGATATTTTTTTGACGACCTCCTGAAGTTCTCCTTATCGTCTGCCTTATGTGTGACTCTCCATTTTTTCTCCAACCCTCTCATGATCTTTTTTTGCTGCCTGAGATCTCCAGTAAACCAGACTTCTTGTTTGGGGGCCGGTCGTGGTTTATAGGTTCTTAGTGGGGCCACATGGTTGATAGTTGTTGATACAGCGTCACTGAAAGCCTTTAGAGCTAAGGTGGCGTCATCACCAAATGCTTCCCACTTGGGTTCCGAGTAATTGGCCCTGAATTTGTCAGGGGTTAATCTGTGCCAGGGCCTTCTAACATTGGCCATCTTCTTATGGATAGCTATGGCTTTGTTGTTGGCACGAGTGTAAAACACAATGACTGAGTGGTCAGTCCAATCAACTTGGTTGGGGGTAAGACAATTGATAGCTACTGAGTTGTAAAGCACTAAGTCGAGGGTATGTCCCGCAGAATGGGTCGGCCCCTGATTCTTTTTAGTGAGTCCAAGTGTGGCCAGGTCTGTTAGCACAGTCTGTGCATCAATGCACGTGGTGATCTCACTGTGGATATTAAAATCCCCCACCAGAATGAACTCAGAGTTGGCTTGCATGTGTGGTGCCAAAAGTTCCATTAATTTAATGGAAAAGGACCCGCACGAGCCAGGAGGGCGGTACAAAAGTGCACCTTTCCTCATTTCCCTAGCAGTAGGGTTGATTGTAAAAACCATGAGCTCCATATCTGGGGTGCACACAGTTTCTATAACTGCGACCTCCATCTCCTGTTGAAACACAATGGCTAGCCCTCCTCCCGTTTTAATCGGGCGGTCCGACCTAGCTATTTTATACCCCGTTGGTACCCCCAGTGTAATAGCTGGGACTGTGTGGGGCTTGAGCCAGGTCTCCGTTAAGAAACACAGATGAGGCCTCTCCGTTGTAATGAGGTCCCAAACCTGTGTAGCATGAGAGACTAGGGAGCGGACATTACACAACAGGTTTTTACATGTTAGGGGCGAATTATTAGGGGCATTAGAATCAAGTATTACAGAGTTGTTGCTGTGGGCTGAAATAGCACACTTTCCAGGGCTAGGTGTAATTACCCCGGTACTAGAAAATTGGGTGTGACACCTCAAGCAGGTGAAGGGTCCTCCCACACTGGAGCATGTCCGGTGGGGGCACAAAGTAGTAACATATCTGCCTATATCCGTGAGACTCCTACGTGAGTATGACAGAACAGTGTCCTGACCCCTCTCTGCTGGAAGTGTACTGAATGCCATGGCCCCCTGCCCCTAGCCCCGTCCTGTCGCGGACGGGCGCAGACGGGCTGGTCTTTGGCTCGTCTTAGGTGCAGGCTTAGGCGCCACACTGCGCGTCAACACTGCGCGTTGGACCGACGAGTTGCTTTATGGCCCTTGAGTTTGGGAAGCTAGAGCGCTAACCGCTCCCCTCCCACGATGTTCCTGGCTCTGCCCCGCCTTCCGCACCCGTGATAGGCTGGAGGGTCGGACTGGGCGGGCAGGCACAATCAACTTACAGCAAGAGCTCGTCCCTCAGTGCGTGTGGGTGAGTGGTTTTTCAATATTTGTGCAAACTAGCAATCAGTCTAACACAGCGAGGCTATACTTTCACAGTAGAAATAATTCCTAGGATTTTACAATTTTAAAATGATAACGAGCAAAACGCTCTAAAATTGGCGCCAAGCGGGTTTAAGGAAAGCTGCCACCGTCCCCCTTACCGCGCTGGCGAGTGCCTCCTCGCTACCTTTATGGCCCTTGAGTTTGGGAAGCTAGAGCGCTAACCGCTCCCCTCCCACGATGTTCCTGGCTCTGCCCCGCCTTCCGCACCCGTGATAGGCTGGAGGGTCGGACTGGGCGGGCAGGCACAATCAACTTACAGCAAGAGCTCGTCCCTCAGTGCGTGTGGGTGAGTGGTTTTTCAATATTTGTGCAAACTAGCAATCAGTCTAACACAGCGAGGCTATACTTTCACAGTAGAAATAATTCCTAGGATTTTACAATTTTAAAATGATAACGAGCAAAACGCTCTAAAATTGGCGCCAAGCGGGTTTAAGGAAAGCTGCCACCGTCCCCCTTACCGCGCTGGCGAGTGCCTCCTCGCTACCTTTATGGCCCTTGAGTTTGGGAAGCTAGAGCGCTAACCGCTCCCCTCCCACGATGTTCCTGGCTCTGCCCCGCCTTCCGCACCCGTGATAGGCTGGAGGGTCGGACTGGGCGGGCAGGCACAATCAACTTACAGCAAGAGCTCGTCCCTCAGTGCGTGTGGGTGAGTGGTTTTTCAATATTTGTGCAAACTAGCAATCAGTCTAACACAGCGAGGCTATACTTTCACAGTAGAAATAATTCCTAGGATTTTACAATTTTAAAATGATAACGAGCAAAACGCTCTAAAATTGGCGCCAAGCGGGTTTAAGGAAAGCTGCCACCGTCCCCCTTACCGCCCTTGGATTGATAACAGTCTCTGAGGAGGAAGCTGTGTAAGCATCTGGAAAATAACTGGGGAAAATCCTGTGATTAGGAATATAAGCTTAAATATAGATCAGCATTGAAAGAATACAATAAACTATTTATGCTACTTTCAACTCTGATAAAATCGTTGCTGATCAAGTTTTGCCCCAAAACTCTTTTTAGAGTAGTCAAGCAGCTGTCAGACCCTGGAAAGATGACCCCCCCCATCCTCCCTTTCACAGGCTGATTCTTTGAAAAAAAGGTGACAGATATTCAACAAACATTAACCGCTGCCCAGATCACCAAGCCTCCAATTGATAATAAGATCATTGACACCAATCATTGTCAATCTGACCCATCATCCTAATTAATGTCTAGATTCATTTGCTCCTATCGATGTCTCTGACTTTTGCACTTTATTGCAATCTATAAAATCTGGCTCTCATCTAGACCTCCTTCCTCCAGGCCATGGCAGCAAACTCTGCCCTGAATCATTACAAACAATGACCACTCTTCTCAACTCCTCACTACAAGAGGGTCATATTCCCGAAATGTGGAAGCATGCTATAGATCTGCCCCTAAAGAAGAAACCCAGCCTGGATCCTGCCAATCGGTCAAACTACAGGCAAAACTTGCTGCTCCCCCTGCTCTCTAAAATCTTGTAAAAATATGTTAACCAACAAATCTCATCTTTTGTGGAGTTGCATGATCTTCTCCACACGTCGCAGTCTGGATTCCAGGCTGCTTACAGCACTGAACCTGCTCTGCTGGGAGTCACAGAGCTCCTCAGATTGTACTTGGATAGTGGCAGCACGGCTGCACTAATCTTGCTTGATTTGAGCATGGATTTCAACACTGTGTCCCAGAAAATACTCCTGCAGAGACTAGAGCACATGGGTGCCAAGTACATAGCATTGTCCTTGTTCCTGCAGGATCAGATCGTTCAGGTCTTTTCCCCTAGCTGACAACGTTGAAGGCTATGGCCTCTCTTTATTTGGTGCACTGATGACACTCCGATCATCTTTCCCCCTCATCGACTGAGGGTCACAGCGTAGATATCCTGAATTCATGTCTCCTAAAGGTTTCCACCTGAATGAGCAGTAACTCCTTGAAGTTAAATGGTGATTAGATTGAGGTTATGGTCGTAAGCAAGAACCCTCAATTGTGGGGGACTCACCATTGGCCTGATATCCCGGAGCCCCTCCTATGCCAGTTTCTAATGTAAAGAACCTAGAAACAAACTGCCTATGACAACCCAAATCTCCAAGGTAGCCTCTACCTGTTTTGCAGTCCTAAAGTGGCTAAAGATAATGTTAGATCTGGGGATCTCTAGTTGGCAATGGTATTCACCTTTGCCCAAATAGGGACCCTTACTTCTAAGTCAGGATAAGGTGATTACACTCCTTAATAACCCCTGCTCACCCATTGGTAACTTGGCACGAGCAGACAGGCTTATCTCAGAGGCAGTGTGTTAAGCATTTGTGAATATACACAGTAATACAGTGAAAACACTACAGATGGACACAACACAGGCTTTTATAAAAATAAGTATTCTTTGTATAGACTTAACACAAGACCACAAACGACAAAAATCCACAATACTACACTTAAAATTGCTTAACAATGATAAAACGTTGCTCAGTTCAAGTTGATGATAAATGCAACAAATTTCTCAACAAAGTACCTGGATGCGTAACGCAAAGTAAACCAAAGGCTCGTAAAAAGGGGAGATGCATCGAGTAGGGGATGCGTCGTGATCCTTACCGGTGCGGAGGTGATGCATAGATTCTCGGCCTGCGGGCCCGTTGCGGTGCGCAAGATGGCGCCTTGATGCGATACGATGATCCAGTTGAGATGCGTGAATATGGTGCCCTTGATGCCACAATTCGATGTCGATGCATAGACGCCCTGGCAGCCTTGCGACAACTCTGTACTTTGGAGCCACGACAGGCCCTTGGATACGCCTCTCCGGTGATGCGATGGCGACTCACTCGATGGCGTCACACTTCTCCAGTGATGCGACAGCAGGCAGTTTCGATGAACACAAGCTTCCAGGGAGATGCGGCGAAGACTAGCTTCTCCGGCGATGTGACGATTTCAGCTGCTGCAGTGGCATGCTTCTTCTTGATCGGTCATGCTTCCAGCTCCGAGCGACATGCAATTGTCTGGAGTTGAGAATTCCCAGCAATGAAATTCAGAGGGGAGCTGGAGATTAAGTCTTTTGTCCCTGAGACTTCAGCAGTAGGCAAACACAGTTCAAGCCCTTGGAGAATATTCTGTAAATGATGAAAGTCCTTAAAACGTTCCTTCTCTTTTCCTTGGCAATGAAGCAACCACTGCAGGCCAACCCAGGAAACAGCACACTTGCAGAGGAGCAGTAAAACCCCTGCAGCTTCCTTTGTTCTTTTACTTGGCAAAAGATTTCTTGTTCCAGAAGTGACCTAATTTCTTGGGATCAGGGTCCCAATATGTATACCCTAAAATCCTTTGTTCTCTGAAGGCAGAGAGGCCTCATCCTAGTGCAAACCAGTTCCTGAGCACTTTGTTTACATGACTCTCTTCTTCCTTTCACTGTGCAGGGCAGAGACATCAGTCGCCCCACAGGAGGTGGAGCCAGCACAGGGGAGGGAAGATATAGCTCTGGAGCACTCTGTTGACATGATTCCTTCGTTCCTTTCACAGTGCAAGGCAGAGACATCAGACAAGCCACAGGAGGTGGAGCCACATTGTAGAGGGAGGGTCCAGCCCTATTCAGGTCCCAGGTGCAACTCCTTCCTCCCATCTAGATGCAGATTTCTCTATTCACCACCGGGCTACCCCAGCCTGTCTCCTGCAATCCCCCAGCCCTGTCACTCACAAACCCAGACAAGGAATGCACAACCTAGCAGAGGCAGGCCTGGACAGTTAGGCAAGAAAATACCAACTTTTTAAAAGTGGTATTTTCGAACACAGAATATTAAAACCAGCTTTACTAAAAGATGTATTTTATTATTTTGAGTTCAGGCATTCTAAATTTGAATTTCTACCATGTTCCCTGAGTCAGTTAGGATTATAAGAATGTAATAATCTAACTGCCCTTTCTGGCCTATGGTGAACAGTTAGCCTTCAATAGTGAAAAACGAAAATGGCTGTAATTCACTATTAGGACATGCTGCACACACCAGAGCATGTCCTACCTTATACTGACAATGCACCCTGCCCTTGGGCCTACCATAGGGGTGTCTAATATGAAGCATACGGAGGGTTTAGGGACTGGCAAGTGGGTGCACTTGGCCAAGTCGACATGGCAGTGCTAGACTGCATATAGGCCTTGCAATGGCTGGTCTGAGACATACTTTACAAGCTGCTTCTGTGGGTGGCACAACCAGTGCTGCAAGCCCACCAGCGGCATTTGATGTACAAGTCCTGGGCACAAATAGTGCACTGTACTAGGGGCGGACAAGTAAATCAAATAACCCAATCATGGAATCACCAATTAATACATCAATTTAACATAGGGAGCACTTGCACTGTGGCACTGAGGCACTGATTAGCAGTGGCACAGTGCCCAAAGCATAAATCCAGCAAAAATATATCAAAACAGAGGAGGCAACCTGTCAAAATGGAAGGGAGACTCAAGCCAATGATTCCAGGTCTAACAGATAATTATCTGGATGCTTCCCTATTCTGCTCAGTGGACGGTCATGCTGTCATGTGTCCTAGTTAGGCCTATTAGGACCTGTTGACATTTTAGATGTACATGGCTCTCTTCTAAAGTTGCCTTGACTGTGCCACAATTTTGCATTTGTGACACTTGGGTTCGTTTCTTGGAATCAACAACCTTGCTAACATGAATAAACTTCTTTTTAAGTTCAAGGAAGTTTTATTGAAGAAAGATAAGATGTCTACATACAGCATGTAATATTAAAATAGTATCTATTCATCACAATATTAACCTGTTACAATAAAATCTTATGAATCGTACTTAACACTGGAGGAGAATGAAATCAAATAACTAAATATGATGTGCATATCATTACAATATAAAAACCTAATTGGAAAACATTAGAGGATCAAGGTGGTTTCGATACTTCTTGCTGGGATGGCCGAGGTTTGGAAAATCTTTTGGCACATATATCAATATTCGAAGTAACTGGTGACCATAGGTCCGAGCGTTTCATTGCCCTACATAAAGGGTAAACAAAGGTGGTGTGCAATCTGTGATTATGGCAAACAGCATACCACCAAGCCTCATATGAAATCTTATTGGAGCCTTTCCAATTAATAGTAATTTGCTGAAAAGCAATTGCTAATAATAAGTCAATAATTTTGACATTAGATACTACGTACAAACGGAAGAGAGGCTACCCAAGAACACATGTTTAAAGGAAAAAGAAAATTTGGTTCCAAAAATCATGTTAATTTGAGACCATACTTGTTGCCAAAAAGTATAAACAGAAGGACATGGAAATAACATATGGAATAAATCAGCCATTGATGTTTTACAAGTCCAACATGAGTCCGGTACATTCGGAAATCTTCTGTTCAAAGTAACTGGTGTGAATAAAAGTCTATTATAAACAAAAAACAATGTTTGTGTTGTATTTGCTGCCCTGGATGACCTGTGACATTTTTTCCATATTTTCTCCCAAAGAGGTACTGGCCAAACCGTAATAAAATCCCTTTCCCAAGCTTCTTCTGTTTTGGACTTTTGCCTATCAACAACAGAGTCATGCAAAAATCTATAAATAATAGATGCTTTGGGGACTATTTTTAGTAAAGTATGTAGTCTTAGAGAAGGGTCCAAACTGGTAGGATTATCGTGTGATTTAGGAAGATGAGTGTAAACATCCATAAGGGAGAGGTGTGGCGCCGCGGCCAGGGCGACTGACGCTGGAATCTGGGGATCAGGGTTCGATCCCCGGCTCCGGCGGCAGGTTAGCCCAGCACCATGTGACTCTGGGCAATAGCTCGCTTAATCTTCCCGACGGCCCCCAGCGCCTAGAGACCCTTACGGGTGATTGTGCGCTTTACAAATGTGGATTATTATAATCGTCTTCTTGAGCAAATCCTATTTGTGTATAAATGAGGAGGGCAAACTGAAAGAATGACTAAGCGAATTAAAGGAGACAAACTTCAAGTGTAAGAATAACTGATGAATCCTTATTATTACCTTATGTCTCCATGTTTTCCAGTAAAAAGGTTTACCTCATATGGTTAGATTTTTGTTGTGCCAAATCATTGAGTTAAGAAAAGAGTCAATGGTGAGGTGAGTTGAAGGGGAAGCTGAGTTAAGGAGTTTGGAAGTATGTTTTATTATAGGTGTAGAGAGATGTTGTGGTTTACGTGAGAAGGATAAGTATTCGTGAAAAGAAAAGGGAGATAAAAAGAGGTGTTCAATGGAGGGCCATAAAGGGCAATCTTCAGTAGAGTCAAGCAGCCAAAGTGAAGCTTGCCGTAGAAGAAAAGCTTTCTGATATGCCTGGAAATCCGGTTAGTTGACACCACCTTCTGCCTTAGGGCGTGATCATTTTGAAATACATGTACGGGGCTTCTTATTACTCCATAAAAAGGAGGACAATATGGAATTAGCTTTTTAAAAAAGTTTAGCAGTGACAGGAATTGGGATATTAAAAACTTTATATAAGACAATGGGTGTTAACATCATTTTAATAGTGTCTAAACAGCCCCACAATGATAAATATAGGGGATGCCATTTAGCCGTTAAGTCAGAGATTTTTTTAATACATTTATTCATGCAAAGTGTTATTGTCTCCGAAAGTGAAGAAGTGTAGAGGGCGTGTGCATTCGTGTGGACGGGCAAAGTTCATTTTGAAGCTTCTAAAGAAATATATGATGAAGCTCACGGCGAATTAACTACTGCCTAGAGTGGTCGTAGGAGGACTTATCGAGGAAGGTTGGATATACACAGTCACAGCGGACCTTTGCTGCTAAGGAAACTTTGTTTTTGCATTTACGTGGAGAAATAGGAGATGCTATGGTGAACAGCTATTCCGCATTTTTTAAAAAGTTACGTCGTATTGTGATTGTTGGAGAACCTTTGTGCCCTATGTGCACTAATAGGAGGAGTCATCATTCATTACAATTTTGCCCTCAGAAAGGAAATGAGAGCATGATATTGGGGCAATCTTCACTAGAAGTGGTATCATACTGTCCTCAGTCGTCTCAGCATACTGAATATTTGGATAATTGAAACAGCCAAGTTCACCAAAATATATGACAGTGGAAATATTTCACCAGTTTTGTTCCCCCCCCAGGTTGAGCAGCCTTTTATGGTTCTATATCTGGCAAGTCCTGAGGAAGGTGGCATCTCATTGTTCTGCAGACACCGAAACGTGTTGACCATTGCCTTTTAGATCCTGCTATATGCAGTTGTTGTATTTGGTCACCCAGACTACTATGTCATTCTGTAGTTGGCTCCCCAGATATAAGTAATAATGTGGAGGCTGTTTTGGGAGTGTAAGGTATGAATGAGAGTGTGTGAGTTTGTTTTTTGTCTCTCTACCTGGGGATATTCTTTATTTATTGTCCTATTGTATTTTCCACTGATATGTGACCATACAATTGTCTGAAGTATTTGTGTGGAGTTGTTTTTATACAGTAAAAATAAAAAAAAACTGAATCATGATGAAAACATTTTTGATAAAAGAAATGAAATAAAAGAATATATGTTTGTTAACTGTCTGAGTACTTTGTTATCAAGGGATTCGTAGCTCACGCTTTGTATTTGTGCCAAATCAAGTGAAAAGGAATATAGGTTGAGAGGGAGACTTTCTTCTTGTTGTGTCATATTTTCCCCTCTTCTCCCTGACCTAGTATGTATTTTCAAAGGGGGTCCCTAACATATTGCACTGCACCACGTGGATGCCAATAAACTCCATCGATCGGGCAGGTTCAGTGGGGAACTCACACTATATGTCTTAACAGCACTAAATGTTATAGCAGAGTAATTACCAAATTGAACTTCTGATCTACAGATAATTAAGCTTTATTTTACCCATGGCTATGTGCCGTCCCAGGTAATGTTATTCAACATATACGTGCATCCAAATGCTAAAAGCAAAACAATTATATTCAAGAAATTAACCAACAAGCTAACAGAACTAAGATTCAGGAATCATGCTTGGGAAATACTGGTGAAAAGAGACTTTAACACCAACTTGATATAGATACTGGATGAAGATGAAAAATTGGCTGCAGAAAATGCTATCTGGGCTGTTTTCCCACAGGCTAGCCACCCCTGTAAACAACCTGTACAACTAGGGTAAGATCTGGTTTCCACACCTAACACCGAGGCCTAAGTGTAGTTAATGGTAGAATTCAAGATGCCACCCCTCCTAGCTTTACATATCTTGGAACAACCTCAGGATCCGTTATTGACTACACAATACTCTCTTTGCCACTATTAAACCAGCTAAAAGAATATAAAATCAAAAACACCTTGAGGAGTGATCATCTGCACCAACCACTGGTGCTGAGGTTAAAACCCGCAAGACACCTGGAAATTTAGAAACAATAAACTTGAAACGTTTAAAATACTCACACCGAACACTTCTAAAGGTAGCTGTCAAGGCAAAAGAAATACTTGAGTCTAGCAAACCTCTTCAAGCTGCACCAACAATAGAATGGTCACTGTTTCTGAGAAGATTGTTAATGCATGGAGCAGCATTAAAGGCAAGAATAAGGCAAACACCCTGGCAACCAGAGACTATGATGGAAAAAACTTTAAATCTGAGGAAACAACTCAGAAGCACAATAAGGAAGCTCAGAAAACCCAATGCTACAACAGCCACTTGGGAGAGTATGAAAAAACTAAAGAAGCTTTCTAAAAAAACAACTCTGGGTAGAACAGCAAATCGAATCCGACGAGTTCTGGGCAAAGCTCCTCCTTAATTCTAAACAAACCAATAAAAGAGCCTTTTGGGCAACCGTCAACAGGATTGAGAGAGAAGCAAGAATATTAAATAGCTCAAGTGTCTCTGAGACGGATTGGGCAGCTCATCTGCTGATGACCTTCTCAGTAAAAAATTATACTCCAGAACAAGAACAAGGCAATGACGCTAGGGTAAAATTCACCCACGATTTGCCAGCCCTACTAGAAGGATGTTGCTGCAGTTACTGGCACCAGCAAATCAACATTATACAATGGTTAGAGTGGCAAAAGTGAAATCGGCAGGACAAAGTGATGGAGCTCCAGGCCCAAATGGCATCCCACAGGCAATTTACAAGCTAGATCCTGAACACTGGGCAAATCAGCTAACTGTGCTGTACAATGAGGTGGAGTCAATTATCCAAATCCCTAGTGGATGGAGAGGGTCAATAATAAACCCAATCTACAATGGTGGGGATCGATCAAACCCTGCAAACTGCAGTGTCATCGCGCTCATCAACTCCGATGCTAAGTACTATGCCACACTAATTCTGAAAGATCTAGCCGTATGGGCCAATGCCAACAAACTGGCTCCTCTTTACCAAACAGGGTTCCAGAAAGGTTATGGAACCACTGTCAATTTGCTAGTGGTTACAACAATTGCAGACAAATGCAAGCGCCTAAAGAAGAAACTACATCTACGTTTTATAGATTTTAAAGCTGCATTTGACCAAGTGGACAGATCTCTCCTATGGGCAAAACTTTGACAAATCATTGCGTGTCATTAAGCAACTGTACACAAGCACGTGGATATGAATTAAGCTGAGAGATAGGTCAAGAGTGTCCAGCAGAATACCTACAGCCATTGGTCTCAAAACTAGGCTGCACCCTGGCCCCTCAGCTCTTTAACATTTTCATGGGCGATTTGACCCCCACGCTTGACCAGATTAATAACCATCCCCCGAAACAAGGGTCATTAACCCTTGCCCATCTCTCCTATGTGGATGATATCATCCTACTGAGCCACATGACAGTGGGCCTACAGATATCTCTTGCTGAACTAACATAATATGCTGCAGCTAGAGATAAACACAACCAAGACAAAAATCATGTCCATTTGGAATGGCTCTGCTCCCCTCTTATAATCAACTCAGGTGATGTATGTCTGGAAGAATTCAGCAAATTAACTGGGTGTGTACATCAACAAGAAATTAAGCTTCCTGGCTCATAAACAGTACATGGTAAAAAAAATATTAATAAAGCGCTGACCTACGCCTTCTGTGCTCTTGCTAAAAATCTGAATGGTCCTTCCTTCAAATCATTACTGGGTGTTATTACAGCGAAATTCCTTGTTACAGTAACCAACGTAAGTTTTGTCAAGCGTGGGAAAGATGCACCATTGCTGGACAAATTCAATAAGTGTTTATAAGCGAGCTCTTGGACTACCACGGAATGCCTCGCCTGCACAAGCCCGACTAGATTCCGGGCTTGTGCAGCAAATCATAGCAAGAAGCTACCTCACCATTAAAACATAGTACAAAGTACCGTTCAATCAAGGTAGCCCTCTGGTCAGAGCTTTTTGGCAGTACCTGGGAAGTGGCCCACTTTCAGCTTACAGCAAAACGCCTAAAGTCTTCACTGCAACAAACAAATACAATAGACTTATGGCACCTAGATTTACCGTACATGATGTTCTGCTGTGCCATCAATAAATCCACCAGATTGCACTCCCTAATTGATGATGAGCATACATGTACTGCTTGGTCCCATGCTTAGATGACAATATGACATCTTAAAACCAGCAGCATTGTTCAGCACGACTTACCCACCACATCTAAAGAGGAAACTGTTGGCCATCAGGCTTGAGACCCTGACATCTTTGGCCGATCAACCAGTATTGATGCCCCTAAGGAAGATATTATCTGTTTTGCATATGTCCAGTGCTAGACAAACAATGGAATTTGCTACTGATATCCCTCTCCAATGAATGGGGCAAACAAACTTGTAGGACGGCTTGTCATAAAGTGTCTCGACTCTACGGATCCGCAGATTAACTGTAAACTATTGAAATTCCTGGCACCACATGGAAAACTAATCTCTGGATCAGTATAAACCATTGAGGCTTTTGTGCAATTTCGCAGTGCAATCACGCATCAATAATCACGTCACCAAGACACATAAGACATTCTGGTACTTCAAGTTCAACTGGTTATGCAAGAGCGGATATAGGTAGAGGTATTCTAATTCTATTAAGGCGGTCCAGCTCTTTTTTTATTAAATATATATTAAGAATTTTATGTGTGGGTAAAACCACCTTCTGGCACTTTTCAGCACTTTACCAAACTAGCACTAAGACTGGTGACCCTCATTAGAACTTAAAAAAAGCAGAGTACAGTGGTCTTTTATATTACTTTGATTAATTTATTGTACAGTACGGTATAGCTGCAGTACAGTTTTAAACGCTAGTAAGGTTTAGCCAACATGAAATAGAAATGTTTTGTGTACCATTTGGCATTGTTTTAATGTGTTTATCGTTTGTATTTCTGAATATGGAATGGTTTTAATTACTAGGCATGATGAACAAATAAATAAATACATAAGATTCCCACAGTTTTGTTTCACACATTCAGCCCATTTTCTAAGTAAACATATTGGGAGTGTGGTTTAAACACACAACTTGTATTTCTGATGCACCAAAAACTCCCATTTTCTCCCACTTGGGAACTTGTACTTGGGCTTCTTTTGATTCGGAGTCTTGTGAGATAGAATTTGAGATATTACACTGTTCAAGGCATTTCTGCTTTGTCCCAACCTTTCAATTGGTTCATGATTCACCAAAGTCTCACTGTATTCATCCATTCGAGCTGCTTTTTGGGCGTGGATATGAAGAATGCTTGAAGCCATAACAAAGTTTTCTTCTTATGGGCTATTCCTGGGAGTAAGGGAATCAAGTAAGTGTGTATGTAGTGAATGGGGGTTCTACAGGGTCAATGAGACTCATGGTGGGCAGCTGGCAAGAATTGTCTGGTGTCCATAGAACCAAATCAGCCAGATACTACTTTAAGCTCACTTAATTGCCACAAACCCCTTGCTCTAATATGGAAGTTAAAAATATTGCGTGGACAGCATATTGTAATACTACGTCTGATGCCCAGGTATATAAGGGTTATTTGGGTATACCCCCGTTGCTTCTGACCAGGACAGCATATTGTGTAAAAAAAACTGAGTGCCAAAATATTGAGAACTTGAGTGCAAATAGGCAAGTATAGATTTACTATTCCTAACTCCACATCTAGGTACCTTGAATATATACATATCATCAATGTACATATATGTGGAGTTAAGTATAGTAAAAGTTTGTGTACCCATACAAACTTATCTTCACAATATTTTTGTCCTCCATATTCTTGACACAATATTTTGTCCCACAATATTTTTAACTCAATATTTTGCCCAAAACACCCTGAATTTTAATGTGTAACAATGTCAAACAGTCACCGCTTACACTTGATGAATGGTGTAGGGTAATTTCCAAGATAGAGCTAGTACAATGATAGCACTCAGTAATTGTATTGATAAGTTAGTGTTATTCATTTTAGAAAATAGATAGGACTGTTGTTCGTCTTTAGCTTGGTTCTATAGCAATGATTTTCTGTGAGCTGACAGTGAAAGTTCCCTTTAATAATCCAGCAACGCAGGGAAAGGGCCATGCTTTAATCAGGAAAGAAGCTTTGTTTAACAGAAACCTACTTCCCAGGCTAGACTGCATCCTCCCGCCCCTTGGATTGATAACAGTCTCTGAGGAGGAAGCTGTGTAAGCATCTGGAAAGGAACTGGGGAAAATCCTGTGATTAGGAATATAAGCTTAAATATAGATCAGCATTGAAAGAATACAATAAACTATTTATGCTACTTTCAACTCTGATAAAATCGTTGCTGATCAAGTTTTGCCCCAAAACTCTTTTTAGAGTAGTCAAGCAGCTGTCAGACCCTGGAAAGATGACCCCCCCATCCTCCCTTTCACAGGCTGATTCTTTGAAAAATATGTGACAGATATTCAACAAACATTAACCGCTGCCCAGATCACCAAGCCTCCAATTGATAATAAGATCATTGACACCAATCATTGTCAATCTGACCCATCATCCTAATTAATGTCTAGATTCATTTGCTCCTATCGATGTCTCTGACTTTTGCACTTTATTGCAATCTATAAAATCTGGCTCTCATCTAGACCTCCTTCCTCCAGGCCATGGCAGCAAACTCTGCCCTGAATCATTACAAACAATGACCACTCTTCTCAACTCCTCACTACAAGAGGGTCATATTCCCGAAATGTGGAAGCATGCTATAGATCTGCCCCTAAAGAAGAAACCCAGCCTGGATCCTGCCAATCGGTCAAACTACAGGCAAAACTTGCTGCTCCCCCTGCTCTCTAAAATCTTGTAAAAATATGTTAACCAACAAATCTCATCTTTTGTGGAGTTGCATGATCTTCTCCACACGTCGCAGTCTGGATTCCAGGCTGCTTACAGCACTGAACCTGCTCTGCTGGGAGTCACAGAGCTCCTCAGACTGTACTTGGATAGTGGCAGCACGGCTGCACTAATCTTGCTTGATTTGAGCATGGATTTCAACACTGTGTCCCAGAAAATACTCCTGCAGAGACTAGAGCACATGGGTGCCAAGTACATAGCATTGTCCTTGTTCCTGCAGGATCAGATCGTTCAGGTCTTTTCCCCTAGCTGACAACGTTGAAGGCTATGGCCTCTCTTTATTTGGTGCACTGATGACACTCCGATCATCTTTCCCCGTCATCGACTGAGGGTCACAGCGTAGATATCCTGAATTCATGTCTCCTAAAGGTTTCCACCTAAATGAGCAGTAACTCCTTGAAGTTAAATGGTGATTAGATTGAGGTTATGGTCGTAAGCAAGAACCCTCAATTGTGGGGGACTCACCATTGGCCTGATATCCCGGAGCCCCTCCTATGCCAGTTTCTAATGTAAAGAACCTAGAAACAAACTGCCTATGACAACCCAAATCTCCAAGGTAGCCTCTACCTGTTTTGCAGTCCTAAAGTGGCTAAAGATAATGTTAGATCTGGGGATCTCTAGTTGGCAATGGTATTCACCTTTGCCCAAATAGGGACCCTTACTTCTAAGTCAGGATAAGGTGATTACACTCCTTAATAACCCCTGCTCACCCATTGGTAACTTGGCACGAGCAGACAGGCTTATCTCAGAGGCAGTGTGTTAAGCATTTGTGAATATACACAGTAATACAGTGAAAACACTACAGATGGACACAACACAGGCTTTTATAAAAATAAGTATTCTTTGTATAGACTTAACACAAGACCACAAACGACAAAAATCCACAATACTACACTTAAAATTGCTTAACAATGATAAAACGTTGCTCAGTTCAAGTTGATGATAAATGCAACAAATTTCTCAACAAAGTACCTGGATGCGTAACGCAAAGTAAACCAAAGGCTCGCAAAAAGGGGAGATGCATCGAGTAGGGGATGCGTCGTGATCCTTACCGGTGCGGAGGTGATGCATAGATTCTCGGCCTGCGGGCCCGTTGCGGTGCGCAAGATGGTGCCTTGATGCGATACGATGATCCAGTTGAGATGCGTGAATATGGTGCCCTTGATGCCACAATTCGATGTCGATGCATAGACGCCCTGGCAGCCTTGCGACAACTCTGTACTTTGGAGCCGCGACAGGCCCTTGGATACGCCTCTCCGGTGATGCGATGGCGACTCACTCGATGGCGTCACACTTCTCCAGTGATGCGACAGCAGGCAGTTTCGATGAACACAAGCTTCCAGGGAGATGCGGCGAAGACTAGCTTCTCCGGCGATGTGACGATTTCAGCTGCTGCAGTGGCATGCTTCTTCTTGATCGGTCATGCTTCCAGCTCCGAGCGACATGCAATTGTCTGGAGTTGAGAATTCCCAGCAATGAAATTCAGAGGGGAGCTGGAGATTAAGTCTTTTGTCCCTGAGACTTCAGCAGTAGGCAAACACAGTTCAAGCCCTTGGAGAATATTCTGTAAATGATGAAAGTCCTTAAAACGTTCCTTCTCTTTTCCTTGGCAATGAAGCAACCACTGCAGGCCAACCCAGGAAACAGCACACTTGCAGAGGAGCAGTAAAACCCCTGCAGCTTCCTTTGTTCTTTTACTTGGCAAAAGATTTCTTGTTCCAGAAGTGACCTAATTTCTTGGGATCAGGGTCCCAATATGTATACCCTAAAATCCTTTGTTCTCTGAAGGCAGAGAGGCCTCATCCTAGTGCAAACCAGTTCCTGAGCACTTTGTTTACATGACTCTCTTCTTCCTTTCACTGTGCAGGGCAGAGACATCAGTCGCCCCACAGGAGGTGGAGCCAGCACAGGGGAGGGAAGATATAGCTCTGGAGCACTCTGTTGACATGATTCCTTCGTTCCTTTCACAGTGCAAGGCAGAGACATCAGACAAGCCACAGGAGGTGGAGCCACATTGTAGAGGGAGGGTCCAGCCCTATTCAGGTCCCAGGTGCAACTCCTTCCTCCCATCTAGATGCAGATTTCTCTATTCACCACCGGGCTACCCCAGCCTGTCTCCTGCAATCCCCCAGCCCTGTCACTCACAAACCCAGACAAGGAATGCACAACCTAGCAGAGGCAGGCCTGGACAGTTAGGCAAGAAAATACCAACTTTTTAAAAGTGGTATTTTCGAACACAGAATATTAAAACCAGCTTTACTAAAAGATGTATTTTATTATTTTGAGTTCAGGCATTCTAAATTTGAATTTCTACCATGTTCCCTGAGTCAGTTAGGATTATAAGAATGTAATAATCTAACTGCCCTTTCTGGCCTATGGTGAACAGTTAGCCTTCAATAGTGAAAAACGAAAATGGCTGTAATTCACTATTAGGACATGCTGCACACACCAGAGCATGTCCTACCTTATACTGACAATGCACCCTGCCCTTGGGCCTACCATAGGGGTGTCTAATATGAAGCATACGGAGGGTTTAGGGACTGGCAAGTGGGTGCACTTGGCCAAGTCGACATGGCAGTGCTAGACTGCATATAGGCCTTGCAATGGCTGGTCTGAGACATACTTTACAAGCTGCTTCTGTGGGTGGCACAACCAGTGCTGCAAGCCCACCAGCGGCATTTGATGTACAAGTCCTGGGCACAAATAGTGCACTGTACTAGGGGCGGACAAGTAAATCAAATAACCCAATCATGGAATCACCAATTAATACATCAATTTAACATAGGGAGCACTTGCACTGTGGCACTGAGGCACTGATTAGCAGTGGCACAGTGCCCAAAGCATAAATCCAGCAAAAATATATCAAAACAGAGGAGGCAACCTGTCAAAATGGAAGGGAGACTCAAGCCAATGATTCCAGGTCTAACAGATAATTATCTGGATGCTTCCCTATTCTGCTCAGTGGACGGTCATGCTGTCATGTGTCCTAGTTAGGCCTATTAGGACCTGTTGACATTTTAGATGTACATGGCTCTCTTCTAAAGTTGCCTTGACTGTGCCACAATTTTGCATTTGTGACACTTGGGTTCGTTTCTTGGAATCAACAACCTTGCTAACATGAATAAACTTCTTTTTAAGTTCAAGGAAGTTTTATTGAAGAAAGATAAGATGTCTACATACAGCATGTAATATTAAAATAGTATCTATTCATCACAATATTAACCTGTTACAATAAAATCTTATGAATCGTACTTAACACTGGAGGAGAATGAAATCAAATAACTAAATATGATGTGCATATCATTACAATATAAAAACCTAATTGGAAAACATTAGAGGATCAAGGTGGTTTCGATACTTCTTGCTGGGATGGCCGAGGTTTGGAAAATCTTTTGGCACATATATCAATATTCGAAGTAACTGGTGACCATAGGTCCGAGCGTTTCATTGCCCTACATAAAGGGTAAACAAAGGTGGTGTACAATCTGTGATTATGGCAAACAGCATACCACCAAGCCTCATATGAAATCTTATTGGAGCCTTTCCAATTAATAGTAATTTGCTGAAAAGCAATTGCTAATAATAAGTCAATAATTTTGACATTAGATACTACGTACAAACGGAAGAGAGGCTACCCAAGAACACATGTTTAAAGGAAAAAGAAAATTTGGTTCCAAAAATCATGTTAATTTGAGACCATACTTGTTGCCAAAAAGTATAAACAGAAGGACATGGAAATAACATATGGAATAAATCAGCCATTGATGTTTTACAAGTCCAACATGAGTCCGGTACATTCGGAAATCTTCTGTTCAAAGTAACTGGTGTGAATAAAAGTCTATTATAAACAAAAAACAATGTTTGTGTTGTATTTGCTGCCCTGGATGACCTGTGACATTTTTTCCATATTTTCTCCCAAAGAGGTACTGGCCAAACCGTAATAAAATCCCTTTCCCAAGCTTCTTCTGTTTTGGACTTTTGCCTATCAACAACAGAGTCATGCAAAAATCTATAAATAATAGATGCTTTGGGGACTATTTTTAGTAAAGTATGTAGTCTTAGAGAAGGGTCCAAACTGGTAGGATTATCGTGTGATTTAGGAAGATGAGTGTAAACATCCATAAGGGAGAGGTGTGGTGCCGCGGCCAGGGCGACTGACGCTGGAATCTGGGGATCAGGGTTCGATCCCCGGCTCCGGCGGCAGGTTAGCCCAGCACCATGTGACTCTGGGCAATAGCTCGCTTAATCTTCCCGACGGCCCCCAGCGCCTAGAGACCCTTACGGGTGATTGTGCGCTTTACAAATGTGGATTATTATAATCGTCTTCTTGAGCAAATCCTATTTGTGTATAAATGAGGAGGGCAAACTGAAAGAATGACTAAGCGAATTAAAGGAGACAAACTTCAAGTGTAAGAATAACTGATGAATCCTTATTATTACCTTATGTCTCCATGTTTTCCAGTAAAAAGGTTTACCTCATATGGTTAGATTTTTGTTGTGCCAAATCATTGAGTTAAGAAAAGAGTCAATGGTGAGGTGAGTTGAAGGGGAAGCTGAGTTAAGG